>NW_028276065.1:600000-1200000 GCF_052056855.1 Sturnus vulgaris
GAGCTCTGAGAACAAAGGTGCACGTCCTAAGCGGGCTTGGGCAGAAGCAGCGTTCTCGAGCTCTTGGCTGCCGGCACACTGCTGGCTATGTGGCGCCCCTGCAGCGTCTTCTGGCCGCCGGGAAGTGAAAGCGGAGCCAGGCGTAGGCGTGGGCGAGGGCGGTGAACGAAGCGGCACAAGAGCCGTGGTTTTGTGCACCACGTTACAGGCTACTAGGAGAGGAAGGTGGTTGACTCTCGCTTGCCTTCCCAGGTGCCCTTAGCAGTCGGAAGGAGCTGAACTCCAGCGGTCAGTTTCAGCTCTGCCCAACAGCGTGTTCTCAGTTCAGCTGGCAAGCACGCCCTCTTGCCTTCGCTCCGAGTGCAAAGACCCTAGCGAGCACTCAGTGCAGTGCAACCAGAAAGACGCTCTCGCTTGTCTTTCAAGGAGCGATTCCTAACAGCAAAGGAAGCAGATGTACAAACTGGATGACGAGAAAGGACAATGTAGAACACGTCTCTGTCCTCGTACATTTTCGTGTGCGATATGTCCCTCCGGGTCTTCGGTCCTTGCGAAGCTCTATGTACTGCGAGCGCTGCTACTTGCAGCTGAGAAAGACCGTGGGGCTAGCAGCGAATTCGGAGAGCGCTAAGCACGTAGACAAGAAGCGAGACGTGTCCCTGCAATGCGGTGCTAAGAGCAGCTTCCTCGCGGCGGGGGCGAGCTCCGGCTACAAGTCATTCTCGTCCTGGCAACGGATCTCTGTGAAGGGCTTAGGCGAAAAGCTTTCGTTTTCCGTTCGAAGTGAGAGAGAGGCAGACTGTTGCACGGAGCTCTGAGAACAAAGGTGCACGTCCTAGGCGGGCTTGGGCAGAAGCAGCGTTCTCGAGCTCTTGGCAGGCGGCACAATGCTGGCGGTGGGGCGCCCATGCAGCGGCTTCTGGCCGCCGGGAAGTGAAAGCGGCGCCAGGCGAGGGCGAGGGAAAGGGCGGTGAACGAAGCGGCACAAGAGCCGTGTTTTTGTGCACCACGTTACAGGCTACTAGGAGAGGAAGGTGGTTGACTCTCGCTTGCCTTCCCAGGTGCCCTTAGCAGTCGGAAGGAGCTGAACTCCAGCGGTCAGTTTCAGCTCTGCCCAACAGCGTGTTCTCAGTTCAGCTGGCAAGCACGCCCTGTTGCCTTGGCTCCGAGTGCATAGTCCCTAGCGAGCACTCACTCGTGTGCTCTTCGCTGCACAGCGCCGCTCGCAAGCGGCTTCGTTCTTCGCCTTCTGCCGTACGGAGAGAGCTGAACTCCAGCGGTCAGTTTAAGCTCTGCCCAAAAGCGTGTTCTCAGTTCTGCGAGCAAGCACGCCCTCTTGCCTTGGCTCCGAGTGCAAAGACCCTAGCGAGCACTCAGTGCAGTGCACCCAGAAAGACGCTCTCGCTCGTCTTTCAAGGAGCGATTCCTAACAGCAAAGGAAGCAGATGTACAAACTGGATGACGAGAAAGGATAAAGTAGAACACGTCTCTGTCCTCGTACATTTTCGTGTGCGATACTTCCCTCCGGGTCTTCGGTCCTTGCGAAGCTCTATGTACTGCGAGCGCTGCTACTTGCAGCTGAGAAGGACCGCGGAGCTAGCAGCGAATTCGGAGAGCGCTAAGCACGTAGTCAAGAAGCGAGACGTGTCCTTGCAATGCGGTGCTAAGAGCAGCTTCCTCGCGGCGGGGGCGAGCTCCGGCTACAAGTCATTCTCGTCCTGGCAACGCATCTCTGTGAAGGGGGTAGGCGAAAAGCTTTCGTTTTCCATTCGAAGTGCGTGAGAGGCAGACTGTTGCACGGAGCTCTGAGAACAAAGGTGCACGCCCTAGGCGGGCTTGGGCAGAAGCAGCGTTCTCGAGCTCTTGGCTGCCGGCACATTGCTGGCTATGTGGCGCCCCTGCAGGGGCTTCTGGCCGCCGGGAAGTGAAAGCGGAGCCAGGCGTAGGCGTGGGCGAGGGCGGTGAACGAAGCGGCACAAGAGCCGTGCTTGTGTGCACCACGTTACAGGCTACTAGGAGAGGAAGGTGGTTGACTCTCGCTTGCCTTCGCAAGTGCCCTTAGCAGTAGGAAGGAGCTGAACTCCAGCGGTCAGTTTCAGCTCTGCCCAACAGCGTGTTCTCAGTTCAGCTGGCAAGCACGCCCTGTTGCCTTGGCTCCGAGTGCATAGTCACTAGCGAGCACTCACTCGTGTGCTCTTCGCTGCACAGCGCCGCTCGCAAGCGGCTTCGTTCTTCGCCTTCTGCCGTCCGGAGAGAGCTGAACTCCAGCGGTCAGTTTCAGCTCTGCCCAAAAGCGTGTTCTCAGTTCTGCGAGCAAGCACGCCCTCTTGCCTTCGCTCCGAGTGCAAAGACCCTAGCGAGCACTCACTCAGTGCAGTGCACCCAGAAAGACGCTCTCGCTCGTCTTTCAGGGAGAGATTCCTAACAGCAGAAGCAGCAGAAGCACAAAGTGGATGACGAGAAGGGACAATGTAGAACACGTCTCTGTCCTGCCACATTTTCGTGTGAGATATGTCCCTCCGGGTCTTCGGTCCTTGCGAAGCTCTATGTACTGCGAGCGCTGCTACTTGCAGCTGAGAAGGACCGTGGGGCTAGCAGCGAATTCGGAGAGCGCTAAGCACGTAGTCAAGAAGCGAGACGTGTCCCTGCAATGCGGTGCTAAGAGCAGCTTCCTCGCGGCGGAGGCGAGCTCCGGCTACAAGTCATTCTCGTCCTGGCAACGGATCTCTGTGAAGGGCTTAGGCGAAAAGCTTTCGTTTTCCGTTCGAACTGCGAGAGAGGCAGACTGTTGCACGGAGCTCTGAGAACAAAGGTGCACGTCCTAAGCGGGCTTGGGCAGAAGCAGCGTTCTCGAGCTCTTGGCTGCCGGCACACTGCTGGCTATGTGGCGCCCCTGCAGCGTCTTCTGGCCGCCGGCAAGTGAAAGCGGAGCCAGGCGTAGGCGTGGGCGAGGGCGGTGAACGAAGCGGCACAAGAGCCGTGTTTTTGTGCACCACGTTACAGGCTGCTAGGAGAGGAAGGTGGTTAACTCTCGCTTGCCTTCCCAGGTGCCCTTAGCAGTCGGAAGGAGCTGAACTCCAGCGGTCAGTTTCAGCTCTGCCCAACAGCGTGTTCTCAGTTCAGCTGGCAAGCACGCCCTCTTGCCTTGGCTCCGAGTGCAAAGACCCTAGCGAGCACTCAGTGCAGTGCAACCAGAAAGACGCTCTCGCTTGTCTTTCAAGGAGCGATTCCTAACAGCAAAGGAAGCAGATGTACAAACTGGATGACGAGAAAGGACAATGTAGAACACGTCTCTGTCCTCCTACATTTTCGTGTGCGATATGTCCCTCCGGGTCTTCGGTCCTTGCGAAGCTCTATGTACTGCGAGCGCTGCTACTTGCAGCTGAGAAAGACCGTGGAGCTAGCAGCGAATTCGGAGAGCGCTAAGCACGTAGACAAGAAGCGAGACGTGTCCCTGCAATGCGGTGCTAAGAGCAGCTTCCTCGCGGCGGGGGCGAGCTCCGGCTACAAGTCATTCTCGTTCTGGCAACGGATCTCTGTGAAGGGCGTAGGCGAAAAGCTTTCGTTTTCCGTTCGAACTGCGAGAGAGGCAGACTGTTGCACGGAGCTCTGAGAACAAAGGTGCACGTCCTAGGCGGGCTTGGGCAGAAGCAGCGTTCTCGAGCTCTTGGCTGCCAGAACACTGCTGGCGGTGGGGCGCCCATGCAGCGGCTTCTGGCCGCCGGCAAGTGAAATCGGCGCCAGGCGAGGGCGAGGGAAAGGGCGGTGAACGAAGCGGCACAAGAGCCGTGCTTATGTGCACCACGTTACAGGCTACTAGGAGAGGAAGGTGGTTGACTCTCGCTTTCCTTCGCAAGTGCCCTTAGCAGTAGGAAGGAGCTGAACTCCAGCGGTCAGTTTCAGCTCTGCCCAACAGCGTGTTCTCAGTTCAGCTGGCAAGCACGCCCTCTTGCCTTCGCTCCGAGTGCAAAGACCCTAGCGAGCACTCACTCAGTGCAGTGCACCCAGAAAGACGCTCTCGCTCGTCTTTCAAGGAGCGATTCCTAACAGCAAAGGAAGCAGATGTACAAACTGGATGACGAGAAAGGATAAAGTAGAACACGTCTCTGTCCTCGTACATTTTCGTGTGCGATACTTCCCTCCGGGTCTTCGGTCCTTGCGAAGCTCTATGTACTGCGAGCGCTGCTACTTGCAGCTGAGAAGGACCGTGGGGCTAGCAGCGAATTCGGAGAGCGCTATGCACGTAGTCAAGAAGCGAGACGTGTCCCTGCAATGCGGTGCTAAGAGCAGCTTCCTCGCGGCGGGGGCGAGCTCAGGCTACAAGTCATTCTCGTCCTGGCAACGGATCTCTGTGAAGGGCGTAGGCGAAAAGCTTTCGTTTTCCGTTCGAACTGCGAGAGAGGCAGACTGTTGCACGGAGCTCTGAGAACAAAGGTGCACGTCCTAAGCGGGCTTGGGCAGAAGCAGCGTTCTCGAGCTCTTGGCTGCCGGCACACTGCTGGCTATGTGGCGCCCCTGCAGCGTCTTCTGGCCGCCGGGAAGTGAAAGCGGAGCCAGGCGTAGGCGTGGGCGAGGGCGGTGAACGAAGCGGCACAAGAGCCGTGCTTGTGTGCACCACGTTACAGGCTACTAGGAGAGGAAGGTGGTTGACTCTCGCTTGCCTTCCCAGGTGCCCTTAGCAGTCGGAAGGAGCTGAACTCCAGCGGTCAGTTTCAGCTCTGCCCAACAGCGTGTTCTCAGTTCAGCTGGCAAGCACGCCCTCTTGCCTTGGCTCCGAGTGCAAAGACCCTAGCGAGCACTCACTCAGTGCAGTGCACCCAGAAAGACGCTCTCGCTCGTCTTTCAAGGAGCGATTCCTAACAGCAAAGGAAGCAGATGTACAAACTGGATGACGAGAAAGGATAAAGTAGAACACGTCTCTGTCCTCGTACATTTTCGTGTGCGGTACTTCCCTCCGGGTCTTCGGTCCTTGCGAAGCTCTATGTACTGCGAGCGCTGCTACTTGCAGCTGAGAAGGACCGTGGGGCTAGCAGCGAATTCGGAGAGCGCTAAGCACGTAGACAAGAAGCGAGACGTGTCCCTGCAATGCGGTGCTAAGAGCAGCTTCCTCGCGGCGGGGGCGAGCTCCGGCTACAAGTCATTCTCGTCCTGGCAACGGATCTCTGTGAAGGGCTTATGCGAAAAGCTTTCGTTTTCCGTTCGAAGTGAGAGAGAGGCAGACTGTTGCACGGAGCTCTGAGAACAAAGGTGCACGTCCTAGGCGGGCTTGGGCAGAAGCAGCGTTCTCGAGCTCTTGGCTGCCAGAACACTGCTGGCAGTGGGGCGCCCCTGCAGCGCCTTCTGGCCGCCGGGAAGTGAAAGCGGCGCCAGGCGAGGGCGAGGGAGAGGGCGGTGAACGAAGCGGCACAAGAGCCGTGCTTGTGTGCACCACGTTACAGGCTACTAGGAGAGGAAGGTGGTTGACTCCCCCTTGCCTTCCCAGGTGCCCTTAGCAGTAGGAAGGAGCTGAACTCCAGCGGTCAGTTTCAGCTCTGCCCAAAAGCGTGTTCTCAGTTCTGCGAGCAAGCACGCCCTCTTGCCTTCGCTCCCAGTGCAAAGACCCTAGCGAGCACTCACTCAGTGCAGTGCACCCAGAAAGACGCTCTCGCTCGTCTTTCAGGGAGAGATTCCTAACAGCAGAAGGAGCAGAAGCACAAAGTGGATGACGAGAAGGGAAAATGTAGAACACGTCTCTGTCCTGCCACATTTTCGTGTGAGATATGTCCCTCCGGGTCTTCGGTCCTTGCGAAAATCTATGTACTGCGAGCGCTGCTACTTCCAGCTGAGAAGGACCGTGGGGCTAGCAGCGAATTCGGAGAGCGCTAAGCACGTAGTCAAGAAGCGAGACGTGTCCCTGCAATGCGGTGCTAAGAGCAGCTTCCTCGCGGCGGAGGCGAGCTCCGGCTACAAGTCATTCTCGTCCTGGCAACGGATCTCTGTGAAGGGCGTAGGCGAAAAGCTTTCGTTTTCCATTCGAACTGCCAGAGAGGCAGACTGTTGCACGGAGCTCTGAGAACAAAGGCGAACGCCCTAGGCGGGCTTGGGCAGAAGAAGCGTTCTCGAGCTCTTGGCTGCCGGCACACTGCTGGCTATGTGGCGCCCCTGCAGCGTCTTCTGGCCGCCGGGAAGTGAAAGCGGAGCCAGGCGTAGGCGTGGGCGAGGGCGGTGAACGAAGCGGCACAAGAGCCGTGTTTTTGTGCACCACGTTACAGGCTACTAGGAGAGGAAGGTGGTTGACTCTCGCTTGCCTTCCCAGGTGCCCTTAGCAGTCGGAAGGAGCTGAACTCCAGCGGTCAGTTTCAGCTCTGCCCAACAGCGTGTTCTCAGTTCAGCTGGCAAGCACGCCCTGTTGCCTTGGCTCCGAGTGCATAGTCCCTAGCGAGCACTCACTCGTGTGCTCTTCGCTGCACAGCGCCGCTCGCAAGCGGCTTCGTTCTTCGCCTTCTGCCGTACGGAGAGAGCTGAACTCCAGCGGTCAGTTTAAGCTCTGCCCAAAAGCGTGTTCTCAGTTCTGCGAGCAAGCACGCCCTCTTGCCTTGGCTCCGAGTGCAAAGCCCCTAGCGAGCACTCAGTGCAGTGCACCCAGAAAGACGCTCTCGCTCGTCTTTCAAGGAGCGATTCCTAACAGCAAAGGAAGCAGATGTACAAACTGGATGACGAGAAAGGATAAAGTAGAACACGTCTCTGTCCTCGTACATTTTCGTGTGCGATACTTCCCTCCGGGTCTTCGGTCCTTGCGAAGCTCTATGTACTGCGAGCGCTGCTACTTGCAGCTGAGAAGGACCGTGGGGCTAGCAGCGAATTCGGAGAGCGCTAAGCACGTAGTCAAGAAGCGAGACGTGTCCCTGCAATGCGGTGCTAAGAGCAGCTTCCTCGCGGCGGGGGCGAGCTCCGGCTACAAGTCATTCTCGTCCTGGCAACGGATCTCTGTGAAGGGCGTAGGCGAAAAGCTTTCGTTTTCCGTTCGAACTGCGAGAGAGGCAGACTGTTGCACGGAGCTCTGAGAACAAAGGTGCACGTCCTAGGCGGGCTTGGGCAGAAGCAGCGTTCTCGAGCTCTTGGCAGGCGGCACACTGCTGGCTATGTGGCGCCCCTGCAGCGTCTTCTGGCCGCCGGGAAGTGAAAGCGGAGCCAGGCGTGGGCGAGGGAGAAGGCGGTGAACGAAGCGGCACAAGAGCCGTGTTTTTGTGCACCACGTTACAGGCTACTAGGAGAGGAAGGTGGTTGACTCTCGCTTGCCTTCCCAGGTGCCCTTAGCAGTCGGAAGGAGCTGAACTCCAGCGGTCAGTTTCAGCTCTGCCCAACAGCGTGTTCTCAGTTCAGCTGGCAAGCACGCCCTGTTGCCTTGGCTCCGAGTGCATAGTCCCTAGCGAGCACTCACTCGTGTGCTCTTCGCTGCACAGCGCCGCTCGCAAGCGGCTTCGTTCTTCGCCTTCTGCCGTACGGAGAGAGCTGAACTCCAGCGGTCAGTTTAAGCTCTGCCCAAAAGCGTGTTCTCAGTTCTGCGAGCAAGCACGCCCTCTTGCCTTGGCTCCGAGTGCAAAGCCCCTAGCGAGCACTCAGTGCAGTGCACCCAGAAAGACGCTCTCGCTCGTCTTTCAAGGAGCGATTCCTAACAGCAAAGGAAGCAGATGTACAAACTGGATGACGAGAAAGGATAAAGTAGAACACGTCTCTGTCCTCGTACATTTTCGTGTGCGATACTTCCCTCCGGGTCTTCGGTCCTTGCGAAGCTCTATGTACTGCGAGCGCTGCTACTTGCAGCTGAGAAGGACCGTGGGGCTAGCAGCGAATTCGGAGAGCGCTAAGCACGTAGTCAAGAAGCGAGACGTGTCCCTGCAATGCGGTGCTAAGAGCAGCTTCCTCGCGGCGGGGGCGAGCTCCGGCTACAAGTCATTCTCGTCCTGGCAACGGATCTCTGTGAAGGGCTTATGCGAAAAGCTTTCGTTTTCCGTTCGAAGTGAGAGAGAGGCAGACTGTTGCACGGAGCTCTGAGAACAAAGGTGCACGTCCTAGGCGGGCTTGGGCAGAAGCAGCGTTCTCGAGCTCTTGGCTGCTGGCACACTGCTGGCTATGTGGCGCCCCTGCAGCGTCTTCTGGCCGCCGGGAAGTGAAAGCGGAGCCAGGCGTAAGCGTGGGCGAGGGCGGTGAACGAAGCGGCACAAGAGCCTTGTTTGTGTGCACCACGTTACAGGCTACTAGGAGAGGAAGGTGGTTGACTCTCGCTTTCCCTCGCAAGTGCCCTTAGCAGTCGTAAGGAGCTGAACTCCAGCGGTCAGTTTCAGCTCTGCCCAAACAGCTTGTTCTCAGTTCAGCAGGCAAGCACGCCCTCTTGCCTTGGCTCCGAGTGCAAAGTTACTAGCGAGCACTCACTCGTGTGCTCTTCGCTGCACTGCTCCGCTCGCAAGCGGCTTCGTTCTTCGCCTTCTGCCGTCCGGAGAGAGCTGAACTCCAGCGGTCTGTTTCAGCTCTGCCCAAAAGCGTGTTCTCCGTTCTGCGAGCAAGCACGCCCTCTTGCCTTGGCTCCGAGTGCAAAGACCCTAGCAAGCACTCACTCAGTGCAATGCACCCAGAAAGACGCTCTCGCTCGTCTTTCAAGGAGCAATTCCTAACAGCAGAAGCAGCAGAAACACAAAGTGGATGACGAGAAGGGAAAATGTAGAACACGTCTCTGTCCTCGTACATTTTCGTGTGCGATACTTCCCTCCGGGTCTTCGGTCCTTGCGAAGCTCTATGTACTGCGAGCGCTGCTACTTGCAGCTGAGAAGGACCGTGGGGCTAGCAGCGAATTCGGAGAGCGCTATGCACGTAGTCAAGAAGCGAGACGTGTCCCTGCAATGCGGTGCTAAGAGCAGCTTCCTCGCGGCGGGGGCGAGCTCAGGCTACAGGTCATTCTCGTCCTGGCAACGGATCTCTGTGAAGGGCGTAGGCGAAAAGCTTTCGTTTTCCGTTCGAACTGCGAGAGAGGCAGACTGTTGCACGGAGCTCTGAGAACAAAGGTGCACGTCCTAAGCGGGCTTGGGCAGAAGCAGCGTTCTCGAGCTCTTGGCAGGCGGCACACTGCTGGCTATGTGGCGCCCCTGCAGCGTCTTCTGGCCGCCGGGAAGTGAAAGCGGAGCCAGGCGTAGGCGTGGGCGAGGGCGGTGAACGAAGCGGCACAAGAGCCGTGGTTTTGTGCACCACGTTACAGGCTGCTAGGAGAGGAAGGTGGTTGACTCTCGCTTGCCTTCCCAGGTGCCCTTAGCAGTAGGAAGGAGCTGAACTCCAGCGGTCAGTTTCAGCTCTGCCCAACAGCGTGTTCTCAGTTCAGCTGGCAAGCACGCCCTCTTGCCTTGGCTCCGAGTGCATAGTCACTAGCAAGCACTCACTCAGTGCAGTGCACCCAGAAAGACGCTCTCGCTCGTCTTTCAAGGAGTGATTCCTAACAGCAGAAGCAGCAGAAGCACAAAGTGGATGACGAGAAGGGACAATGTAGAACACGTCTCTGTCCTGCCACATTTTCGTGTGAGATATGTCCCTCCGGGTCTTCGGTCCTTGCGAAGCTCTATGTACTGCGAGCGCTGCTACTTGCAGCTGAGAAGGACCGTGGGGCTAGCAGCGAATTCGGAGAGCGCTAAGCACGTAGTCAAGAAGCGAGACGTGTCCCTGCAATGCGGTGCTAAGAGCAGCTTCCTCGCGGCGGGGGCGAGCTCCGGCTACAAGTCATTCTCGTCCTGGCAACGGATCTCTGTGAAGGGCTTAGGCGAAAAGCTTTCGTTTTCCGTTCGAACTGCGAGAGAGGCAGACTGTTGCACGGAGCTCTGAGAACAAAGGTGCACGTCCTAAGCGGGCTTGGGCAGAAGCAGCGTTCTCGAGCTCTTGGCTGCCGGCACACTGCTGGCTATGTGGCGCCCCTGCAGCGTCTTCTGGCCGCCGGGAAGTGAAAGCGGAGCCAGGCGTAGGCGTGGGCGAGGGCGGTGAACGAAGCGGCACAAGAGCCGTGGTTTTGTGCACCACGTTACAGGCTACTAGGAGAGGAAGGTGGTTGACTCTCGCTTGCCTTCCCAGGTGCCCTTAGCAGTCGGAAGGAGCTGAACTCCAGCGGTCAGTTTCAGCTCTGCCCAACAGCGTGTTCTCAGTTCAGCTGGCAAGCACGCCCTCTTGCCTTCGCTCCGAGTGCAAAGACCCTAGCGAGCACTCAGTGCAGTGCAACCAGAAAGACGCTCTCGCTTGTCTTTCAAGGAGCGATTCCTAACAGCAAAGGAAGCAGATGTACAAACTGGATGACGAGAAAGGACAATGTAGAACACGTCTCTGTCCTCGTACATTTTCGTGTGCGATATGTCCCTCCGGGTCTTCGGTCCTTGCGAAGCTCTATGTACTGCGAGCGCTGCTACTTGCAGCTGAGAAAGACCGTGGGGCTAGCAGCGAATTCGGAGAGCGCTAAGCACGTAGACAAGAAGCGAGACGTGTCCCTGCAATGCGGTGCTAAGAGCAGCTTCCTCGCGGCGGGGGCGAGCTCCGGCTACAAGTCATTCTCGTCCTGGCAACGGATCTCTGTGAAGGGCTTAGGCGAAAAGCTTTCGTTTTCCGTTCGAAGTGAGAGAGAGGCAGACTGTTGCACGGAGCTCTGAGAACAAAGGTGCACGTCCTAGGCGGGCTTGGGCAGAAGCAGCGTTCTCGAGCTCTTGGCAGGCGGCACAATGCTGGCGGTGGGGCGCCCATGCAGCGGCTTCTGGCCGCCGGGAAGTGAAAGCGGCGCCAGGCGAGGGCGAGGGAAAGGGCGGTGAACGAAGCGGCACAAGAGCCGTGCTTATGTGCACCACGTTACAGGCTACTAGGAGAGGAAGGTGGTTGACTCTCGCTTTCCTTCGCAAGTGCCCTTAGCAGTAGGAAGGAGCTGAACTCCAGCGGTCAGTTTCAGCTCTGCCCAACAGCGTGTTCTCAGTTCAGCTGGCAAGCACGCCCTGTTGCCTTGGCTCCGAGTGCATAGTCACTAGCGAGCACTCACTCGTGTGCTCTTCGCTGCACAGCGCCGCTCGCAAGCGGCTTTGTTCTTCGCCTTCTGCCGTCCGGAGAGAGCTGAACTCCAGCGGTCAGTTTCAGCTCTGCCCAAAAGCGTGTTCTCAGTTCTGCGAGCAAGCACGCCCTCTTGCCTTCGCTCCGAGTGCAAAGACCCTAGCGAGCACTCACTCAGTGCAGTGCACCCAGAAAGACGCTCTCGCTCGTCTTTCAAGGAGCGATTCCTAACAGCAAAGGAAGCAGATGTACAAACTGGATGACGAGAAAGGATAAAGTAGAACACGTCTCTGTCCTCGTACATTTTCGTGTGCGATACTTCCCTCCGGGTCTTCGGTCCTTGCGAAGCTCTATGTACTGCGAGCGCTGCTACTTGCAGCTGAGAAGGACCGTGGGGCTAGCAGCGAATTCGGAGAGCGCTAAGCACGTAGTCAAGAAGCGAGACGTGTCCCTGCAATGCGGTGCTAAGAGCAGCTTCCTCGCGGCGGGGGCGAGCTCCGGCTACAAGTCATTCTCGTTCTGGCAACGGATCTCTGTGAAGGGCGTAGGCGAAAAGCTTTCGTTTTCCGTTCGAACTGCGAGAGAGGCAGACTGTTGCACGGAGCTCTGAGAACAAAGGTGCACGTCCTAGGCGGGCTTGGGCAGAAGCAGCGTTCTCGAGCTCTTGGCAGGCGGCACACTGCTGGCTATGTGGCGCCCCTGCAGCGGCTTCTGGCCGCCGGGAAGTGAAAGCGGAGCCAGGCGTGGGCGAGGGAGAAGGCGGTGAACGAAGCGGCACAAGAGCCGTGTTTTTGTGCACCACGTTACAGGCTACTAGGAGAGGAAGGTGGTTGACTCTCGCTTGCCTTCCCAGGTGCCCTTAGCAGTCGGAAGGAGCTGAACTCCAGCGGTCAGTTTCAGCTCTGCCCAACAGCGTGTTCTCAGTTCAGCTGGCAAGTACGCCCTGTTGCCTTGGCTCCGAGTGCATAGTCCCTAGCGAGCACTCACTCGTGTGCTCTTCGCTGCACAGCGCCGCTCGCAAGCGGCTTCGTTCTTCGCCTTCTGCCGTACGGAGAGAGCTGAACTCCAGCGGTCAGTTTAAGCTCTGCCCAAAAGCGTGTTCTCAGTTCTGCGAGCAAGCACGCCCTCTTGCCTTGGCTCCGAGTGCAAAGACCCTAGCGAGCACTCAGTGCAGTGCACCCAGAAAGACGCTCTCGCTCGTCTTTCAAGGAGCGATTCCTAACAGCAAAGGAAGCAGATGTACAAACTGGATGACGAGAAAGGATAAAGTAGAACACGTCTCTGTCCTCGTACATTTTCGTGTGCGATACTTCCCTCCGGGTCTTCGGTCCTTGCGAAGCTCTATGTACTGCGAGCGCTGCTACTTGCAGCTGAGAAGGACCGTGTGGCTAGCAGCGAATTCGGAGAGCGCTAAGCACGTAGTCAAGAAGCGAGACGTGTCCCTGCAATGCGGTGCTAAGAGCAGCTTCCTCGCGGCGGGGGCGAGCTCCGGCTACAAGTCATTCTCGTCCTGGCAACGGATCTCTGTGAAGGGCTTAGGCGAAAAGCTTTCGTTTTCCGTTCGAACTGCGAGAGAGGCAGACTGTTGCACGGAGCTCTGAGAACAAAGGTGCACGTCCTAGGCGGGCTTGGGCAGAAGCAGCGTTCTCGAGCTCTTGGCTGCCGGCACACTGCTGGCTATGTGGCGCCCCTGCAGCGTCTTCTGGCCGCCGGGAAGTGAAAGCGGAGCCAGGCGTAGGCGTGGGCGAGGGCGGTGAACGAAGCGGCACAAGAGCCGTGCTTGTGTGCACCACGTTACAGGCTACTAGGAGAGGAAGGTGGTTGACTCTCGCTTGCCTTCCCAGGTGCCCTTAGCAGTCGGAAGGAGCTGAACTCCAGCGGTCAGTTTCAGCTCTGCCCAACAGCGTGTTCTCAGTTCAGCTGGCAAGCACGCCCTGTTGCCTTGGCTCCGAGTGCATAGTCACTAGCGAGCACTCACTCGTGTGCTCTTCGCTGCACAGCGCCGCTCGCAAGCGGCTTCGTTCTTCGCCTTCTGCCGTACGGAGAGAGCTGAACTCCAGCGGTCAGTTTAAGCTCTGCCCAAAAGCGTGTTCTCAGTTCTGCGAGCAAGCACGCCCTCTTGCCTTGGCTCCGAGTGCAAAGCCCCTAGCGAGCACTCAGTGCAGTGCACCCAGAAAGACGCTCTCGCTCGTCTTTCAAGGAGCGATTCCTAACAGCAAAGGAAGCAGATGTACAAACTGGATGACGAGAAAGGATAAAGTAGAACACGTCTCTGTCCTCGTACATTTTCGTGTGCGATACTTCCCTCCGGGTCTTCGGTCCTTGCGAAGCTCTATGTACTGCGAGCGCTGCTACTTGCAGCTGAGAAGGACCGTGGGGCTAGCAGCGAATTCGGAGAGCGCTAAGCACGTAGTCAAGAAGCGAGACGTGTCCCTGCAATGCGGTGCTAAGAGCAGCTTCCTCGCGGCGGGGGCGAGCTCCGGCTACAAGTCATTCTCGTTCTGGCAACGGATCTCTGTGAAGGGCGTAGGCGAAAAGCTTTCGTTTTCCGTTCGAACTGCGAGAGAGGCAGACTGTTGCACGGAGCTCTGAGAACAAAGGTGCACGTCCTAGGCGGGCTTGGGCAGAAGCAGCGTTCTCGAGCTCTTGGCTGCCAGAACACTGCTGGCAGTGGGGCGCCCCTGCAGCGGCTTCTGGCCGCCGGGAAGTGAAAGCGGCGCCAGGCGAGGGCGAGGGAGAAGGCGGTGAACGAAGCGGCACAAGAGCCGTGCTCGTGTGCACCACGTTACAGGCTACTAGGAGAGGAAGGTGGTTGACTCTCGCTTGCCTTCCCAGGTGCCCTTAGCAGTAGGAAGGAGCTGAACTCCAGCGGTCAGTTTCAGCTCTGCCCAACAGCGTGTTCTCAGTTCAGCTGGCAAGCACGCCCTCTTGCCTTGGCTCCGAGTGCAAAGACCCTAGCGAGCACTCAGTGCAGTGCAACCAGAAAGACGCTCTCGCTTGTCTTTCAAGGAGCGATTCCTAACAGCAAAGGAAGCAGATGTACAAACTGGATGACGAGAAAGGACAATGTAGAACACGTCTCTGTCCTCCTACATTTTCGTGTGCGATATGTCCCTCCGGGTCTTCGGTCCTTGCGAAGCTCTATGTACTGCGAGCGCTGCTACTTGCAGCTGAGAAGGACCGTGTGGCTAGCAGCGAATTCGGAGAGCGCTAAGCACGTAGTCAAGAAGCGAGACGTGTCCCTGCAATGCGGTGCTAAGAGCAGCTTCCTCGCGGCGGGGGCGAGCTCCGGCTACAAGTCATTCTCGTCCTGGCAACGGATCTCTGTGAAGGGCTTATGCGAAAAGCTTTCGTTTTCCGTTCGAAGTGAGAGAGAGGCAGACTGTTGCACGGAGCTCTGAGAACAAAGGTGCACGTCCTAGGCGGGCTTGGGCAGAAGCAGCGTTCTCGAGCTCTTGGCTGCTGGCACACTGCTGGCTATGTGGCGCCCCTGCAGCGTCTTCTGGCCGCCGGGAAGTGAAAGCGGAGCCAGGCGTAAGCGTGGGCGAGGGCGGTGAACGAAGCGGCACAAGAGCCTTGTTTGTGTGCACCACGTTACAGGCTACTAGGAGAGGAAGGTGGTTGACTCTCGCTTTCCCTCGCAAGTGCCCTTTGCAGTCGTAAGGAGCTGAACTCCAGCGGTCAGTTTCAGCTCTGCCCAAACAGCTTGTTCTCAGTTCAGCAGGCAAGCACGCCCTCTTGCCTTGGCTCCGAGTGCAAAGTTACTAGCGAGCACTCACTCGTGTGCTCTTCGCTGCACTGCTCCGCTCGCAAGCGGCTTCGTTCTTCGCCTTCTGCCGTCCGGAGAGAGCTGAACTCCAGCGGTCTGTTTCAGCTCTGCCCAAAAGCGTGTTCTCCGTTCTGCGAGCAAGCACGCCCTCTTGCCTTGGCTCCGAGTGCAAAGACCCTAGCAAGCACTCACTCAGTGCAATGCACCCAGAAAGACGCTCTCGCTCGTCTTTCAAGGAGCAATTCCTAACAGCAGAAGCAGCAGAAACACAAAGTGGATGACGAGAAGGGAAAATGTAGAACACGTCTCTGTCCTGCCACATTTTCGTGTGCGATACTTCCCTCCGGGTCTTCGGTCCTTGCGAAGCTCTATGTACTGCGAGCGCTGCTACTTGCAGCTGAGAAGGACCGTGGGGCTAGCAGCGAATTCGGAGAGCGCTATGCACGTAGTCAAGAAGCGAGACGTGTCCCTGCAATGCGGTGCTAAGTGCAGCTTCCTCGCGGCGGGGGCGAGCTCAGGCTACAGGTCATTCTCGTCCTGGCAACGGATCTCTGTGAAGGGCGTAGGCGAAAAGCTTTCGTTTTCCGTTCGAACTGCGAGAGAGGCAGACTGTTGCACGGAGCTCTGAGAACAAAGGTGCACGTCCTAGGCGGGCTTGGGCAGAAGCAGCGTTCTCGAGCTCTTGGCTGCTGGCACACTGCTGGCTATGTGGCGCCCCTGCAGCGTCTTCTGGCCGCCGGGAAGTGAAAGCGGAGCCAGGCGTAAGCGTGGGCGAGGGCGGTGAACGAAGCGGCACAAGAGCCTTGTTTGTGTGCACCACGTTACAGGCTACTAGGAGAGGAAGGTGGTTGACTCTCGCTTTCCCTCGCAAGTGCCCTTAGCAGTCGTAAGGAGCTGAACTCCAGCGGTCAGTTTCAGCTCTGCCCAAACAGCTTGTTCTCAGTTCAGCAGGCAAGCACGCCCTCTTGCCTTGGCTCCGAGTGCAAAGTTACTAGCGAGCACTCACTCGTGTGCTCTTCGCTGCACTGCTCCGCTCGCAAGCGGCTTCGTTCTTCGCCTTCTGCCGTCCGGAGAGAGCTGAACTCCAGCGGTCTGTTTCAGCTCTGCCCAAAAGCGTGTTCTCCGTTCTGCGAGCAAGCACGCCCTCTTGCCTTGGCTCCGAGTGCAAAGACCCTAGCAAGCACTCACTCAGTGCAATGCACCCAGAAAGACGCTCTCGCTCGTCTTTCAAGGAGCAATTCCTAACAGCAGAAGCAGCAGAAACACAAAGTGGATGACGAGAAGGGAAAATGTAGAACACGTCTCTGTCCTCGTACATTTTCGTGTGCGATACTTCCCTCCGGGTCTTCGGTCCTTGCGAAGCTCTATGTACTGCGAGCGCTGCTACTTGCAGCTGAGAAGGACCGTGGGGCTAGCAGCGAATTCGGAGAGCGCTATGCACGTAGTCAAGAAGCGAGACGTGTCCCTGCAATGCGGTGCTAAGAGCAGCTTCCTCGCGGCGGGGGCGAGCTCAGGCTACAGGTCATTCTCGTCCTGGCAACGGATCTCTGTGAAGGGCGTAGGCGAAAAGCTTTCGTTTTCCGTTCGAACTGCGAGAGAGGCAGACTGTTGCACGGAGCTCTGAGAACAAAGGTGCACGTCCTAAGCGGGCTTGGGCAGAAGCAGCGTTCTCGAGCTCTTGGCAGGCGGCACACTGCTGGCTATGTGGCGCCCCTGCAGCGTCTTCTGGCCGCCGGGAAGTGAAAGCGGAGCCAGGCGTAGGCGTGGGCGAGGGCGGTGAACGAAGCGGCACAAGAGCCGTGGTTTTGTGCACCACGTTACAGGCTGCTAGGAGAGGAAGGTGGTTGACTCTCGCTTGCCTTCCCAGGTGCCCTTAGCAGTAGGAAGGAGCTGAACTCCAGCGGTCAGTTTCAGCTCTGCCCAACAGCGTGTTCTCAGTTCAGCTGGCAAGCACGCCCTCTTGCCTTGGCTCCGAGTGCATAGTCACTAGCAAGCACTCACTCAGTGCAGTGCACCCAGAAAGACGCTCTCGCTCGTCTTTCAAGGAGTGATTCCTAACAGCAGAAGCAGCAGAAGCACAAAGTGGATGACGAGAAGGGACAATGTAGAACACGTCTCTGTCCTGCCACATTTTCGTGTGAGATATGTCCCTCCGGGTCTTCGGTCCTTGCGAAGCTCTATGTACTGCGAGCGCTGCTACTTGCAGCTGAGAAGGACCGTGGGGCTAGCAGCGAATTCGGAGAGCGCTAAGCACGTAGTCAAGAAGCGAGACGTGTCCCTGCAATGCGGTGCTAAGAGCAGCTTCCTCGCGGCGGGGGCGAGCTCCGGCTACAAGTCATTCTCGTCCTGGCAACGGATCTCTGTGAAGGGCTTAGGCGAAAAGCTTTCGTTTTCCGTTCGAACTGCGAGAGAGGCAGACTGTTGCACGGAGCTCTGAGAACAAAGGTGCACGTCCTAAGCGGGCTTGGGCAGAAGCAGCGTTCTCGAGCTCTTGGCTGCCGGCACACTGCTGGCTATGTGGCGCCCCTGCAGCGTCTTCTGGCCGCCGGGAAGTGAAAGCGGAGCCAGGCGTAGGCGTGGGCGAGGGCGGTGAACGAAGCGGCACAAGAGCCGTGGTTTTGTGCACCACGTTACAGGCTACTAGGAGAGGAAGGTGGTTGACTCTCGCTTGCCTTCCCAGGTGCCCTTAGCAGTCGGAAGGAGCTGAACTCCAGCGGTCAGTTTCAGCTCTGCCCAACAGCGTGTTCTCAGTTCAGCTGGCAAGCACGCCCTCTTGCCTTCGCTCCGAGTGCAAAGACCCTAGCGAGCACTCAGTGCAGTGCAACCAGAAAGACGCTCTCGCTTGTCTTTCAAGGAGCGATTCCTAACAGCAAAGGAAGCAGATGTACAAACTGGATGACGAGAAAGGACAATGTAGAACACGTCTCTGTCCTCGTACATTTTCGTGTGCGATATGTCCCTCCGGGTCTTCGGTCCTTGCGAAGCTCTATGTACTGCGAGCGCTGCTACTTGCAGCTGAGAAAGACCGTGGGGCTAGCAGCGAATTCGGAGAGCGCTAAGCACGTAGACAAGAAGCGAGACGTGTCCCTGCAATGCGGTGCTAAGAGCAGCTTCCTCGCGGCGGGGGCGAGCTCCGGCTACAAGTCATTCTCGTCCTGGCAACGGATCTCTGTGAAGGGCTTAGGCGAAAAGCTTTCGTTTTCCGTTCGAAGTGAGAGAGAGGCAGACTGTTGCACGGAGCTCTGAGAACAAAGGTGCACGTCCTAGGCGGGCTTGGGCAGAAGCAGCGTTCTCGAGCTCTTGGCAGGCGGCACAATGCTGGCGGTGGGGCGCCCATGCAGCGGCTTCTGGCCGCCGGCAAGTGAAAGCGGCGCCAGGCGAGGGCGAGGGAAAGGGCGGTGAACGAAGCGGCACAAGAGCCGTGCTTATGTGCACCACGTTACAGGCTACTAGGAGAGGAAGGTGGTTGACTCTCGCTTTCCTTCGCAAGTGCCCTTAGCAGTAGGAAGGAGCTGAACTCCAGCGGTCAGTTTCAGCTCTGCCCAACAGCGTGTTCTCAGTTCAGCTGGCAAGCACGCCCTGTTGCCTTGGCTCCGAGTGCATAGTCACTAGCGAGCACTCACTCGTGTGCTCTTCGCTGCACAGCGCCGCTCGCAAGCGGCTTTGTTCTTCGCCTTCTGCCGTCCGGAGAGAGCTGAACTCCAGCGGTCAGTTTCAGCTCTGCCCAAAAGCGTGTTCTCAGTTCTGCGAGCAAGCACGCCCTCTTGCCTTCGCTCCGAGTGCAAAGACCCTAGCGAGCACTCACTCAGTGCAGTGCACCCAGAAAGACGCTCTCGCTCGTCTTTCAAGGAGCGATTCCTAACAGCAAAGGAAGCAGATGTACAAACTGGATGACGAGAAAGGATAAAGTAGAACACGTCTCTGTCCTCGTACATTTTCGTGTGCGATACTTCCCTCCGGGTCTTCGGTCCTTGCGAAGCTCTATGTACTGCGAGCGCTGCTACTTGCAGCTGAGAAGGACCGTGGGGCTAGCAGCGAATTCGGAGAGCGCTAAGCACGTAGTCAAGAAGCGAGACGTGTCCCTGCAATGCGGTGCTAAGAGCAGCTTCCTCGCGGCGGGGGCGAGCTCCGGCTACAAGTCATTCTCGTTCTGGCAACGGATCTCTGTGAAGGGCGTAGGCGAAAAGCTTTCGTTTTCCGTTCGAACTGCGAGAGAGGCAGACTGTTGCACGGAGCTCTGAGAACAAAGGTGCACGTCCTAGGCGGGCTTGGGCAGAAGCAGCGTTCTCGAGCTCTTGGCAGGCGGCACACTGCTGGCTATGTGGCGCCCCTGCAGCGGCTTCTGGCCGCCGGGAAGTGAAAGCGGAGCCAGGCGTGGGCGAGGGAGAAGGCGGTGAACGAAGCGGCACAAGAGCCGTGTTTTTGTGCACCACGTTACAGGCTACTAGGAGAGGAAGGTGGTTGACTCTCGCTTGCCTTCCCAGGTGCCCTTAGCAGTCGGAAGGAGCTGAACTCCAGCGGTCAGTTTCAGCTCTGCCCAACAGCGTGTTCTCAGTTCAGCTGGCAAGTACGCCCTGTTGCCTTGGCTCCGAGTGCATAGTCCCTAGCGAGCACTCACTCGTGTGCTCTTCGCTGCACAGCGCCGCTCGCAAGCGGCTTCGTTCTTCGCCTTCTGCCGTACGGAGAGAGCTGAACTCCAGCGGTCAGTTTAAGCTCTGCCCAAAAGCGTGTTCTCAGTTCTGCGAGCAAGCACGCCCTCTTGCCTTGGCTCCGAGTGCAAAGACCCTAGCGAGCACTCAGTGCAGTGCACCCAGAAAGACGCTCTCGCTCGTCTTTCAAGGAGCGATTCCTAACAGCAAAGGAAGCAGATGTACAAACTGGATGACGAGAAAGGATAAAGTAGAACACGTCTCTGTCCTCGTACATTTTCGTGTGCGATACTTCCCTCCGGGTCTTCGGTCCTTGCGAAGCTCTATGTACTGCGAGCGCTGCTACTTGCAGCTGAGAAGGACCGTGTGGCTAGCAGCGAATTCGGAGAGCGCTAAGCACGTAGTCAAGAAGCGAGACGTGTCCCTGCAATGCGGTGCTAAGAGCAGCTTCCTCGCGGCGGGGGCGAGCTCCGGCTACAAGTCATTCTCGTCCTGGCAACGGATCTCTGTGAAGGGCTTAGGCGAAAAGCTTTCGTTTTCCGTTCGAACTGCGAGAGAGGCAGACTGTTGCACGGAGCTCTGAGAACAAAGGTGCACGTCCTAGGCGGGCTTGGGCAGAAGCAGCGTTCTCGAGCTCTTGGCTGCCGGCACACTGCTGGCTATGTGGCGCCCCTGCAGCGTCTTCTGGCCGCCGGGAAGTGAAAGCGGAGCCAGGCGTAGGCGTGGGCGAGGGCGGTGAACGAAGCGGCACAAGAGCCGTGCTTGTGTGCACCACGTTACAGGCTACTAGGAGAGGAAGGTGGTTGACTCTCGCTTGCCTTCCCAGGTGCCCTTAGCAGTCGGAAGGAGCTGAACTCCAGCGGTCAGTTTCAGCTCTGCCCAACAGCGTGTTCTCAGTTCAGCTGGCAAGCACGCCCTGTTGCCTTGGCTCCGAGTGCATAGTCCCTAGCGAGCACTCACTCGTGTGCTCTTCGCTGCACAGCGCCGCTCGCAAGCGGCTTCGTTCTTCGCCTTCTGCCGTACGGAGAGAGCTGAACTCCAGCGGTCAGTTTAAGCTCTGCCCAAAAGCGTGTTCTCAGTTCTGCGAGCAAGCACGCCCTCTTGCCTTGGCTCCGAGTGCAAAGCCCCTAGCGAGCACTCAGTGCAGTGCACCCAGAAAGACGCTCTCGCTCGTCTTTCAAGGAGCGATTCCTAACAGCAAAGGAAGCAGATGTACAAACTGGATGACGAGAAAGGATAAAGTAGAACACGTCTCTGTCCTCGTACATTTTCGTGTGCGATACTTCCCTCCGGGTCTTCGGTCCTTGCGAAGCTCTATGTACTGCGAGCGCTGCTACTTGCAGCTGAGAAGGACCGTGGGGCTAGCAGCGAATTCGGAGAGCGCTAAGCACGTAGTCAAGAAGCGAGACGTGTCCCTGCAATGCGGTGCTAAGAGCAGCTTCCTCGCGGCGGGGGCGAGCTCCGGCTACAAGTCATTCTCGTTCTGGCAACGGATCTCTGTGAAGGGCGTAGGCGAAAAGCTTTCGTTTTCCGTTCGAACTGCGAGAGAGGCAGACTGTTGCACGGAGCTCTGAGAACAAAGGTGCACGTCCTAGGCGGGCTTGGGCAGAAGCAGCGTTCTCGAGCTCTTGGCTGCCAGAACACTGCTGGCAGTGGGGCGCCCCTGCAGCGGCTTCTGGCCGCCGGGAAGTGAAAGCGGCGCCAGGCGAGGGCGAGGGAGAAGGCGGTGAACGAAGCGGCACAAGAGCCGTGCTCGTGTGCACCACGTTACAGGCTACTAGGAGAGGAAGGTGGTTGACTCTCGCTTGCCTTCCCAGGTGCCCTTAGCAGTAGGAAGGAGCTGAACTCCAGCGGTCAGTTTCAGCTCTGCCCAACAGCGTGTTCTCAGTTCAGCTGGCAAGCACGCCCTCTTGCCTTGGCTCCGAGTGCAAAGACCCTAGCGAGCACTCAGTGCAGTGCAACCAGAAAGACGCTCTCGCTTGTCTTTCAAGGAGCGATTCCTAACAGCAAAGGAAGCAGATGTACAAACTGGATGACGAGAAAGGACAATGTAGAACACGTCTCTGTCCTCCTACATTTTCCTGTGCGATATGTCCCTCCGGGTCTTCGGTCCTTGCGAAGCTCTATGTACTGCGAGCGCTGCTACTTGCAGCTGAGAAAGACCGTGGGGCTAGCAGCGAATTCGGAGAGCGCTAAGCACGTAGACAAGAAGCGAGACGTGTCCCTGCAATGCGGTGCTAAGAGCAGCTTCCTCGCGGCGGGGGCGAGCTCCGGCTACAAGTCATTCTCGTTCTGGCAACGGATCTCTGTGAAGGGCGTAGGCGAAAAGCTTTCGTTTTCCGTTCGAACTGCGAGAGAGGCAGACTGTTGCACGGAGCTCTGAGAACAAAGGTGCACGTCCTAGGCGGGCTTGGGCAGAAGCAGCGTTCTCGAGCTCTTGGCTGCCAGAACACTGCTGGCGGTGGGGCGCCCATGCAGCGGCTTCTGGCCGCCGGCAAGTGAAAGCGGCGCCAGGCGAGGGCGAGGGAAAGGGCGGTGAACGAAGCGGCACAAGAGCCGTGCTTATGTTCACCACGTTACAGGCTACTAGGAGAGGAAGGTGGTTGACTCTCGCTTGCCTTCGCAAGTGCCCTTAGCAGTAGGAAGGAGCTGAACTCCAGCGGTCAGTTTCAGCTCTGCCCAACAGCGTGTTCTCAGTTCAGCTGGCAAGTACGCCCTGTTGCCTTGGCTCCGAGTGCATAGTCACTAGCGAGCACTCACTCGTGTGCTCTTCGCTGCACAGCGCCGCTCGCAAGCGGCTTCGTTCTTCGCCTTCTGCCGTACGGAGAGAGCTGAACTCCAGCGGTCAGTTTCAGCTCTGCCCAAAAGCGTGTTCTCAGTTCTGCGAGCAAGCACGCCCTCTTGCCTTCGCTCCGAGTGCAAAGACCCTAGCGAGCACTCACTCAGTGCAGTGCACCCAGAAAGACGCTCTCGCTCGTCTTTCAAGGAGCGATTCCTAACAGCAAAGGAAGCAGATGTACAAACTGGATGACGAGAAAGGATAAAGTAGAACACGTCTCTGTCCTCGTACATTTTCGTGTGCGATACTTCCCTCCGGGTCTTCGGTCCTTGCGAAGCTCTATGTACTGCGAGCGCTGCTACTTGCAGCTGAGAAGGACCGTGGGGCTAGCAGCGAATTCGGAGAGCGCTATGCACGTAGTCAAGAAGCGAGACGTGTCCCTGCAATGCGGTGCTAAGAGCAGCTTCCTCGCGGCGGGGGCGAGCTCAGGCTACAAGTCATTCTCGTCCTGGCAACGGATCTCTGTGAAGGGCGTAGGCGAAAAGCTTTCGTTTTCCGTTCGAACTGCGAGAGAGGCAGACTGTTGCACGGAGCTCTGAGAACAAAGGTGCACGCCCTAAGCGGGCTTGGGCAGAAGCAGCGTTCTCGAGCTCTTGGCTGCCGGCACACTGCTGGCTATGTGGCGCCCCTGCAGCGTCTTCTGGCCGCCGGCAAGTGAAAGCGGAGCCAGGCGTAGGCGTGGGCGAGGGCGGTGAACGAAGCGGCACAAGAGCCGTGCTTGTGTGCACCACGTTACAGGCTACTAGGAGAGGAAGGTGGTTGACTCTCGCTTGCCTTCCCAGGTGCCCTTAGCAGTCGGAAGGAGCTGAACTCCAGCGGTCAGTTTCAGCTCTGCCCAACAGCGTGTTCTCAGTTCAGCTGGCAAGCACGCCCTCTTGCCTTCGCTCCCAGTGCAAAGACCCTAGCGAGCACTCACTCAGTGCAGTGCACCCAGAAAGACGCTCTCGCTCGTCTTTCAGGGAGAGATTCCTAACAGCAGAAGGAGCAGAAGCACAAAGTGGATGACGAGAAGGGAAAATGTAGAACACGTCTCTGTCCTGCCACATTTTCGTGTGAGATATGTCCCTCCGGGTCTTCGGTCCTTGCGAAAATCTATGTACTGCGAGCGCTGCTACTTCCAGCTGAGAAGGACCGTGGGGCTAGCAGCGAATTCGGAGAGCGCTAAGCACGTAGTCAAGAAGCGAGACGTGTCCCTGCAATGCGGTGCTAAGAGCAGCTTCCTCGCGGCGGAGGCGAGCTCCGGCTACAAGTCATTCTCGTCCTGGCAACGGATCTCTGTGAAGGGCGTAGGCGAAAAGCTTTCGTTTTCCATTCGAACTGCCAGAGAGGCAGACTGTTGCACGGAGCTCTGAGAACAAAGGTGAACGCCCTAGGCGGGCTTGGGCAGAAGAAGCGTTCTCGAGCTCTTGGCTGCCGGCACACTGCTGGCTATGTGGCGCCCCTGCAGCGTCTTCTGGCCGCCGGGAAGTGAAAGCGGAGCCAGGCGTAGGCGTGGGCGAGGGCGGTGAACGAAGCGGCACAAGAGCCTTGTTTGTGTGCACCACGTTACAGGCTACTAGGAGAGGAAGGTGGTTGACTCTCGCTTTCCCTCGCAAGTGCCCTTAGCAGTCGTAAGGAGCTGAACTCCAGCGGTCAGTTTCAGCTCTGCCCAACAGCGTGTTCTCAGTTCAGCAGGCAAGCACGCCCTCTTGCCTTGGCTCCGAGTGCAAAGTTACTAGCGAGCACTCACTCGTGTGCTCTTCGCTGCACTGCTCCGCTCGCAAGCGGCTTCGTTCTTCGCCTTCTGCCGTCCGGAGAGAGCTGAACTCCAGCGGTCTGTTTCAGCTCTGCCCAAAAGCGTGTTCTCAGTTCTGCGAGCAAGCACGCCCTCTTGCCTTGGCTCCGAGTGCAAAGACCCTAGCAAGCACTCACTCAGTGCAATGCACCCAGAAAGACGCTCTCGCTCGTCTTTCAAGGAGCAATTCCTAACAGCAGAAGCAGCAGAAACACAAAGTGGATGACGAGAAGGGAAAATGTGGAACACGTCTCTGTCCTGCCACATTTTCGTGTGCGATGCTTCCCTCCGGGTCTTCGGTCCTTGCGAAGCTCTATGTACTGCGAGCGCTGCTACTTGCAGCTGAGAAGGACCGTGGGGCTAGCAGCGAATTCGGAGAGCGCTATGCACGTAGTCAAGAAGCGAGACGTGTCCCTGCAATGCGGTGCTAAGAGCAGCTTCCTCGCGGCGGGGGCGAGCTCAGGCTACAGGTCATTCTCGTCCTGGCAACGGATCTCTGTGAAGGGCGTAGGCGAAAATCTTTCGTTTTCCGTTGGAACTGCGAGAGAGGCAGACTGTTGCACGGAGCTCTGAGAACAAAGGTGCACGCCCTAGGCGGGCTTGGGCAGAAGCAGCGTTCTCGAGCTCTTGGCTGCCGGCACACTGCTGGCTATGGGGCGCCCCTGCAGGGGGTTCTGGCCGCCGGGAAGTGAAAGCGGAGCCAGGCGTAGGCGTGGGCGAGGGCGGTGAACGAAGCGGCACAAGAGCCGTGGTTTTGTGCACCACGTTACAGGCTACTAGGAGAGGAAGGTGGTTGACTCTCGCTTGCCTTCGCAAGTGCCCTTAGCAGTAGGAAGGAGCTGAACTCCAGCGGTCAGTTTCAGCTCTGCCCAACAGCGTGTTCTCAGTTCAGCTGGCAAGCACGCCCTCTTGCCTTGGCTCCGAGTGCATAGTCACTAGCAAGCACTCACTCAGTGCAATGCACCCAGAAAGACGCTCTCGCTCGTCTTTCAAGGAGTGATTCCTAACAGCAGAAGCAGCAGAAGCACAAAGTGGATGACGAGAAGGGACAATGTAGAACACGTCTCTGTCCTGCCACATTTTCGTGTGAGATATGTCCCTCCGGGTCTTCGGTCCTTGCGAAGCTCTATGTACTGCGAGCGCTGCTACTTGCAGCTGAGAAGGACCGTGGGGCTAGCAGCGAATTCGGAGAGCGCTAAGCACGTAGTCAAGAAGCGAGACGTGTCCCTGCAATGCGGTGCTAAGAGCAGCTTCCTCGCGGCGGGGGCGAGCTCCGGCTACAAGTCATTCTCGTCCTGGCAACGGATCTCTGTGAAGGGCTTAGGCGAAAAGCTTTCGTTTTCCGTTCGAACTGCGAGAGAGGCAGACTGTTGCACGGAGCTCTGAGAACAAAGGTGCACGTCCTAAGCGGGCTTGGGCAGAAGCAGCGTTCTCGAGCTCTTGGCTGCCGGCACACTGCTGGCTATGTGGCGCCCCTGCAGCGTCTTCTGGCCGCCGGGAAGTGAAAGCGGAGCCAGGCGTAGGCGTGGGCGAGGGCGGTGAACGAAGCGGCACAAGAGCCGTGGTTTTGTGCACCACGTTACAGGCTACTAGGAGAGGAAGGTGGTTGACTCTCGCTTGCCTTCCCAGGTGCCCTTAGCAGTCGGAAGGAGCTGAACTCCAGCGGTCAGTTTCAGCTCTGCCCAAAAGCGTGTTCTCAGTTCAGCTGGCAAGCACGCCCTCTTGCCTTCGCTCCGAGTGCAAAGACCCTAGCGAGCACTCAGTGCAGTGCAACCAGAAAGACGCTCTCGCTTGTCTTTCAAGGAGCGATTCCTAACAGCAAAGGAAGCAGATGTACAAACTGGATGACGAGAAAGGACAATGTAGAACACGTCTCTGTCCTCGTACATTTTCGTGTGCGATATGTCCCTCCGGGTCTTCGGTCCTTGCGAAGCTCTATGTACTGCGAGCGCTGCTACTTGCAGCTGAGAAAGACCGTGGGGCTAGCAGCGAATTCGGAGAGCGCTAAGCACGTAGACAAGAAGCGAGACGTGTCCCTGCAATGCGGTGCTAAGAGCAGCTTCCTCGCGGCGGGGGCGAGCTCCGGCTACAAGTCATTCTCGTCCTGGCAACGGATCTCTGTGAAGGGCTTAGGCGAAAAGCTTTCGTTTTCCGTTCGAAGTGAGAGAGAGGCAGACTGTTGCACGGAGCTCTGAGAACAAAGGTGCACGTCCTAGGCGGGCTTGGGCAGAAGCAGCGTTCTCGAGCTCTTGGCAGGCGGCACAATGCTGGCGGTGGGGCGCCCATGCAGCGGCTTCTGGCCGCCGGCAAGTGAAAGCGGCGCCAGGCGAGGGCGAGGGAAAGGGCGGTGAACGAAGCGGCACAAGAGCCGTGCTTATGTGCACCACGTTACAGGCTACTAGGAGAGGAAGGTGGTTGACTCTCGCTTTCCTTCGCAAGTGCCCTTAGCAGTAGGAAGGAGCTGAACTCCAGCGGTCAGTTTCAGCTCTGCCCAACAGCGTGTTCTCAGTTCAGCTGGCAAGTACGCCCTGTTGCCTTGGCTCCGAGTGCATAGTCCCTAGCGAGCACTCACTCGTGTGCTCTTCGCTGCACAGCGCCGCTCGCAAGCGGCTTCGTTCTTCGCCTTCTGCCGTACGGAGAGAGCTGAACTCCAGCGGTCAGTTTAAGCTCTGCCCAAAAGCGTGTTCTCAGTTCTGCGAGCAAGCACGCCCTCTTGCCTTGGCTCCGATTGCAAAGACCCTAGCGAGCACTCAGTGCAGTGCACCCAGAAAGACGCTCTCGCTCGTCTTTCAAGGAGCGATTCCTAACAGCAAAGGAAGCAGATGTACAAACTGGATGACGAGAAAGGATAAAGTAGAACACGTCTCTGTCCTCGTACATTTTCGTGTGCGATACTTCCCTCCGGGTCTTCGGTCCTTGCGAAGCTCTATGTACTGCGAGCGCTGCTACTTGCAGCTGAGAAGGACCGTGGGGCTAGCAGCGAATTCGGAGAGCGCTAAGCACGTAGTCAAGAAGCGAGACGTGTCCCTGCAATGCGGTGCTAAGAGCAGCTTCCTCGCGGCGGGGGCGAGCTCCGGCTACAAGTCATTCTCGTCCTGGCAACGGATCTCTGTGAAGGGCTTAGGCGAAAAGCTTTCGTTTTCCGTTCGAACTGCGAGAGAGGCAGACTGTTGCACGGAGCTCTGAGAACAAAGGTGCACGTCCTAGGCGGGCTTGGGCAGAAGCAGCGTTCTCGAGCTCTTGGCTGCCGGCACACTGCTGGCTATGTGGCGCCCCTGCAGCGTCTTCTGGCCGCCGGCAAGTGAAAGCGGAGCCAGGCGTAGGCGTGGGCGAGGGCGGTGAACGAAGCGGCACAAGAGCCGTGTTTTTGTGCACCACGTTACAGGCTACTAGGAGAGGAAGGTGGTTGACTCTCGCTTGCCTTCCCAGGTGCCCTTAGCAGTCGGAAGGAGCTGAACTCCAGCGGTCAGTTTCAGCTCTGCCCAACAGCGTGTTCTCAGTTCAGCTGGCAAGCACGCCCTGTTGCCTTGGCTCCGAGTGCATAGTCCCTAGCGAGCACTCACTCGTGTGCTCTTCGCTGCACAGCGCCGCTCGCAAGCGGCTTCGTTCTTCGCCTTCTGCCGTACGGAGAGAGCTGAACTCCAGCGGTCAGTTTAAGCTCTGCCCAAAAGCGTGTTCTCAGTTCTGCGAGCAAGCACGCCCTCTTGCCTTGGCTCCGAGTGCAAAGCCCCTAGCGAGCACTCAGTGCAGTGCACCCAGAAAGACGCTCTCGCTCGTCTTTCAAGGAGCGATTCCTAACAGCAAAGGAAGCAGATGTACAAACTGGATGACGAGAAAGGATAAAGTAGAACACGTCTCTGTCCTCGTACATTTTCGTGTGCGATACTTCCCTCCGGGTCTTCGGTCCTTGCGAAGCTCTATGTACTGCGAGCGCTGCTACTTGCAGCTGAGAAGGACCGTGGGGCTAGCAGCGAATTCGGAGAGCGCTAAGCACGTAGTCAAGAAGCGAGACGTGTCCCTGCAATGCGGTGCTAAGAGCAGCTTCCTCGCGGCGGGGGCGAGCTCCGGCTACAAGTCATTCTCGTCCTGGCAACGGATCTCTGTGAAGGGCTTAGGCGAAAAGCTTTCGTTTTCCGTTCGAACTGCGAGAGAGGCAGACTGTTGCACGGAGCTCTGAGAACAAAGGTGCACGTCCTAAGCGGGCTTGGGCAGAAGCAGCGTTCTCGAGCTCTTGGCAGGCGGCACACTGCTGGCTATGTGGCGCCCCTGCAGCGTCTTCTGGCCGCCGGGAAGTGAAAGCGGAGCCAGGCGTAGGCGTGGGCGAGGGCGGTGAACGAAGCGGCACAAGAGCCGTGGTTTTGTGCACCACGTTACAGGCTGCTAGGAGAGGAAGGTGGTTGACTCTCGCTTGCCTTCCCAGGTGCCCTTAGCAGTCGGAAGGAGCTGAACTCCAGCGGTCAGTTTCAGCTCTGCCCAACAGCGTGTTCTCAGTTCAGCTGGCAAGCACGCCCTCTTGCCTTGGCTCCGAGTGCATAGTCACTAGCAAGCACTCACTCAGTGCAATGCACCCAGAAAGACGCTCTCGCTCGTCTTTCAAGGAGTGATTCCTAACAGCAGAAGCAGCAGAAGCACAAAGTGGATGACGAGAAGGGACAATGTAGAACACGTCTCTGTCCTGCCACATTTTCGTGTGAGATATGTCCCTCCGGGTCTTCGGTCCTTGCGAAGCTCTATGTACTGCGAGCGCTGCTACTTGCAGCTGAGAAGGACCGTGTGGCTAGCAGCGAATTCGGAGAGCGCTAAGCACGTAGTCAAGAAGCGAGACGTGTCCCTGCAATGCGGTGCTAAGAGCAGCTTCCTCGCGGCGGGGGCGAGCTCCGGCTACAAGTCATTCTCGTCCTGGCAACGGATCTCTGTGAAGGGCTTAGGCGAAAAGCTTTCGTTTTCCGTTCGAAGTGAGAGAGAGGCAGACTGTTGCACGGAGCTCTGAGAACAAAGGTGCACGTCCTAGGCGGGCTTGGGCAGAAGCAGCGTTCTCGAGCTCTTGGCAGGCGGCACAATGCTGGCGGTGGGGCGCCCATGCAGCGGCTTCTGGCCGCCGGGAAGTGAAAGCGGCGCCAGGCGAGGGCGAGGGAAAGGGCGGTGAACGAAGCGGCACAAGAGCCGTGCTTATGTGCACCACGTTACAGGCTACTAGGAGAGGAAGGTGGTTGACTCTCGCTTTCCTTCGCAAGTGCCCTTAGCAGTAGGAAGGAGCTGAACTCCAGCGGTCAGTTTCAGCTCTGCCCAACAGCGTGTTCTCAGTTCAGCTGGCAAGCACGCCCTGTTGCCTTGGCTCCGAGTGCATAGTCACTAGCGAGCACTCACTCGTGTGCTCTTCGCTGCACAGCGCCGCTCGCAAGCGGCTTTGTTCTTCGCCTTCTGCCGTCCGGAGAGAGCTGAACTCCAGCGGTCAGTTTCAGCTCTGCCCAAAAGCGTGTTCTCAGTTCTGCGAGCAAGCACGCCCTCTTGCCTTCGCTCCGAGTGCAAAGACCCTAGCGAGCACTCACTCAGTGCAGTGCACCCAGAAAGACGCTCTCGCTCGTCTTTCAAGGAGCGATTCCTAACAGCAAAGGAAGCAGATGTACAAACTGGATGACGAGAAAGGATAAAGTAGAACACGTCTCTGTCCTCGTACATTTTCGTGTGCGATACTTCCCTCCGGGTCTTCGGTCCTTGCGAAGCTCTATGTACTGCGAGCGCTGCTACTTGCAGCTGAGAAGGACCGTGGGGCTAGCAGCGAATTCGGAGAGCGCTAAGCACGTAGTCAAGAAGCGAGACGTGTCCCTGCAATGCGGTGCTAAGAGCAGCTTCCTCGCGGCGGGGGCGAGCTCCGGCTACAAGTCATTCTCGTTCTGGCAACGGATCTCTGTGAAGGGCGTAGGCGAAAAGCTTTCGTTTTCCGTTCGAACTGCGAGAGAGGCAGACTGTTGCACGGAGCTCTGAGAACAAAGGTGCACGTCCTAGGCGGGCTTGGGCAGAAGCAGCGTTCTCGAGCTCTTGGCAGGCGGCACACTGCTGGCTATGTGGCGCCCCTGCAGCGGCTTCTGGCCGCCGGGAAGTGAAAGCGGAGCCAGGCGTGGGCGAGGGAGAAGGCGGTGAACGAAGCGGCACAAGAGCCGTGTTTTTGTGCACCACGTTACAGGCTACTAGGAGAGGAAGGTGGTTGACTCTCGCTTGCCTTCCCAGGTGCCCTTAGCAGTAGGAAGGAGCTGAACTCCAGCGGTCAGTTTCAGCTCTGCCCAACAGCGTGTTCTCAGTTCAGCTGGCAAGCACGCCCTGTTGCCTTGGCTCCGAGTGCATAGTCCCTAGCGAGCACTCACTCGTGTGCTCTTCGCTGCACAGCGCCGCTCGCAAGCGGCTTCGTTCTTCGCCTTCTGCCGTACGGAGAGAGCTGAACTCCAGCGGTCAGTTTAAGCTCTGCCCAAAAGCGTGTTCTCAGTTCTGCGAGCAAGCACGCCCTCTTGCCTTGGCTCCGAGTGCAAAGCCCCTAGCGAGCACTCAGTGCAGTGCACCCAGAAAGACGCTCTCGCTCGTCTTTCAAGGAGCGATTCCTAACAGCAAAGGAAGCAGATGTACAAACTGGATGACGAGAAAGGATAAAGTAGAACACGTCTCTGTCCTCGTACATTTTCGTGTGCGATACTTCCCTCCGGGTCTTCGGTCCTTGCGAAGCTCTATGTACTGCGAGCGCTGCTACTTGCAGCTGAGAAGGACCGTGGGGCTAGCAGCGAATTCGGAGAGCGCTAAGCACGTAGTCAAGAAGCGAGACGTGTCCCTGCAATGCGGTGCTAAGAGCAGCTTCCTCGCGGCGGGGGCGAGCTCCGGCTACAAGTCATTCTCGTTCTGGCAACGGATCTCTGTGAAGGGCGTAGGCGAAAAGCTTTCGTTTTCCGTTCGAACTGCGAGAGAGGCAGACTGTTGCACGGAGCTCTGAGAACAAAGGTGCACGTCCTAGGCGGGCTTGGGCAGAAGCAGCGTTCTCGAGCTCTTGGCTGCCAGAACACTGCTGGCAGTGGGGCGCCCCTGCAGCGGCTTCTGGCCGCCGGGAAGTGAAAGCGGCGCCAGGCGAGGGCGAGGGAAAGGGCGGTGAACGAAGCGGCACAAGAGCCGTGCTTGTGTGCACCACGTTACAGGCTACTAGGAGAGGAAGGTGGTTGACTCCCCCTTGCCTTCCCAGGTGCCCTTAGCAGTAGGAAGGAGCTGAACTCCAGCGGTCAGTTTCAGCTCTGCCCAACAGCGTGTTCTCAGTTCAGCTGGCAAGCACGCCCTCTTGCCTTGGCTCCGAGTGCAAAGACCCTAGCGAGCACTCAGTGCAGTGCAACCAGAAAGACGCTCTCGCTTGTCTTTCAAGGAGCGATTCCTAACAGCAAAGGAAGCAGATGTACAAACTGGATGACGAGAAAGGACAATGTAGAACACGTCTCTGTCCTGCCACATTTTCGTGTGCGATATGTCCCTCCGGGTCTTCGGTCCTTGCGAAGCTCTATGTACTGCGAGCGCTGCTACTTGCAGCTGAGAAGGACCGCGGAGCTAGCAGCGAATTCGGAGAGCGCTAAGCACGTAGTCAAGAAGCGAGACGTGTCCTTGCAATGCGGTGTTAAGAGCAGCTTCCTCGCGGCGGGGGCGAGCTCCGGCTACAAGTCATTCTCGTCCTGGCAACGCATCTCTGTGAAGGGGGTAGGCGAAAAGCTTTCGTTTTCCATTCGAAGTGCGTGAGAGGCAGACTGTTGCACGGAGCTCTGAGAACAAAGGTGCACGCCCTAGGCGGGCTTGGGCAGAAGCAGCGTTCTCGAGCTCTTGGCTGCCGGCACACTGCTGGCTATGTGGCGCCCCTGCAGGGGCTTCTGGCCGCCGGGAAGTGAAAGCGGAGCCAGGCGTAGGCGTGGGCGAGGGCGGTGAACGAAGCGGCACAAGAGCCGTGCTTGTGTGCACCACGTTACAGGCTACTAGGAGAGGAAGGTGGTTGACTCTCGCTTGCCTTCGCAAGTGCCCTTAGCAGTAGGAAGGAGCTGAACTCCAGCGGTCAGTTTCAGCTCTGCCCAACAGCGTGTTCTCAGTTCAGCTGGCAAGCACGCCCTGTTGCCTTGGCTCCGAGTGCATAGTCACTAGCGAGCACTCACTCGTGTGCTCTTCGCTGCACAGCGTCGCTCGCAAGCGGCTTCGTTCTTCGCCTTCTGCCGTCCGGAGAGAGCTGAACTCCAGCGGTCAGTTTCAGCTCTGCCCAAAAGCGTGTTCTCAGTTCTGCGAGCAAGCACGCCCTCTTGCCTTCGCTCCGAGTGCAAAGACCCTAGCGAGCACTCACTCAGTGCAGTGCACCCAGAAAGACGCTCTCGCTCGTCTTTCAGGGAGAGATTCCTAACAGCAGAAGGAGCAGAAGCACAAAGTGGATGACGAGAAGGGAAAATGTAGAACACGTCTCTGTCCTGCCACATTTTCGTGTGAGATATGTCCCTCCGGGTCTTCGGTCCTTGCGAAGCTCTATGTACTGCGAGCGCTGCTACTTGCAGCTGAGAAGGACCGTGGGGCTAGCAGCGAATTCGGAGAGCGCTAAGCACGTAGTCAAGAAGCGAGACGTGTCCCTGCAATGCGGTGCTAAGAGCAGCTTCCTCGCGGCGGGGGCGAGCTCCGGCTACAAGTCATTCTCGTCCTGGCAACGGATCTCTGTGAAGGGCTTAGGCGAAAAGCTTTCGTTTTCCGTTCGAAGTGAGAGAGAGGCAGACTGTTGCACGGAGCTCTGAGAACAAAGGTGCACGTCCTAGGCGGGCTTGGGCAGAAGCAGCGTTCTCGAGCTCTTGGCAGGCGGCACAATGCTGGCGGTGGGGCGCCCATGCAGCGGCTTCTGGCCGCCGGCAAGTGAAAGCGGCGCCAGGCGAGGGCGAGGGAAAGGGCGGTGAACGAAGCGGCACAAGAGCCGTGCTTATGTGCACCACGTTACAGGCTACTAGGAGAGGAAGGTGGTTGACTCTCGCTTGCCTTCGCAAGTGCCCTTAGCAGTAGGAAGGAGCTGAACTCCAGCGGTCAGTTTCAGCTCTGCCCAACAGCGTGTTCTCAGTTCAGCTGGCAAGTACGCCCTGTTGCCTTGGCTCCGAGTGCATAGTCCCTAGCGAGCACTCACTCGTGTGCTCTTCGCTGCACAGCGCCGCTCGCAAGCGGCTTCGTTCTTCGCCTTCTGCCGTACGGAGAGAGCTGAACTCCAGCGGTCAGTTTAAGCTCTGCCCAAAAGCGTGTTCTCAGTTCTGCGAGCAAGCACGCCCTCTTGCCTTGGCTCCGAGTGCAAAGACCCTAGCGAGCACTCAGTGCAGTGCACCCAGAAAGACGCTCTCGCTCGTCTTTCAAGGAGCGATTCCTAACAGCAAAGGAAGCAGATGTACAAACTGGATGACGAGAAAGGATAAAGTAGAACACGTCTCTGTCCTCGTACATTTTCGTGTGCGATACTTCCCTCCGGGTCTTCGGTCCTTGCGAAGCTCTATGTACTGCGAGCGCTGCTACTTGCAGCTGAGAAGGACCGTGTGGCTAGCAGCGAATTCGGAGAGCGCTAAGCACGTAGTCAAGAAGCGAGACGTGTCCCTGCAATGCGGTGCTAAGAGCAGCTTCCTCGCGGCGGGGGCGAGCTCCGGCTACAAGTCATTCTCGTCCTGGCAACGGATCTCTGTGAAGGGCTTAGGCGAAAAGCTTTCGTTTTCCGTTCGAACTGCGAGAGAGGCAGACTGTTGCACGGAGCTCTGAGAACAAAGGTGCACGTCCTAGGCGGGCTTGGGCAGAAGCAGCGTTCTCGAGCTCTTGGCTGCCGGCACACTGCTGGCTATGTGGCGCCCCTGCAGCGTCTTCTGGCCGCCGGGAAGTGAAAGCGGAGCCAGGCGTAGGCGTGGGCGAGGGCGGTGAACGAAGCGGCACAAGAGCCGTGCTTGTGTGCACCACGTTACAGGCTACTAGGAGAGGAAGGTGGTTGACTCTCGCTTGCCTTCCCAGGTGCCCTTAGCAGTCGGAAGGAGCTGAACTCCAGCGGTCAGTTTCAGCTCTGCCCAACAGCGTGTTCTCAGTTCAGCTGGCAAGCACGCCCTGTTGCCTTGGCTCCGAGTGCATAGTCCCTAGCGAGCACTCACTCGTGTGCTCTTCGCTGCACAGCGCCGCTCGCAAGCGGCTTCGTTCTTCGCCTTCTGCCGTACGGAGAGAGCTGAACTCCAGCGGTCAGTTTAAGCTCTGCCCAAAAGCGTGTTCTCAGTTCTGCGAGCAAGCACGCCCTCTTGCCTTGGCTCCGAGTGCAAAGCCCCTAGCGAGCACTCAGTGCAGTGCACCCAGAAAGACGCTCTCGCTCGTCTTTCAAGGAGCGATTCCTAACAGCAAAGGAAGCAGATGTACAAACTGGATGACGAGAAAGGATAAAGTAGAACACGTCTCTGTCCTCGTACATTTTCGTGTGCGATACTTCCCTCCGGGTCTTCGGTCCTTGCGAAGCTCTATGTACTGCGAGCGCTGCTACTTGCAGCTGAGAAGGACCGTGGGGCTAGCAGCGAATTCGGAGAGCGCTAAGCACGTAGTCAAGAAGCGAGACGTGTCCCTGCAATGCGGTGCTAAGAGCAGCTTCCTCGCGGCGGGGGCGAGCTCCGGCTACAAGTCATTCTCGTTCTGGCAACGGATCTCTGTGAAGGGCGTAGGCGAAAAGCTTTCGTTTTCCGTTCGAACTGCGAGAGAGGCAGACTGTTGCACGGAGCTCTGAGAACAAAGGTGCACGTCCTAGGCGGGCTTGGGCAGAAGCAGCGTTCTCGAGCTCTTGGCTGCCAGAACACTGCTGGCGGTGGGGCGCCCATGCAGCGGCTTCTGGCCGCCGGCAAGTGAAAGCGGCGCCAGGCGAGGGCGAGGGAAAGGGCGGTGAACGAAGCGGCACAAGAGCCGTGCTTATGTTCACCACGTTACAGGCTACTAGGAGAGGAAGGTGGTTGACTCTCGCTTGCCTTCGCAAGTGCCCTTAGCAGTAGGAAGGAGCTGAACTCCAGCGGTCAGTTTCAGCTCTGCCCAACAGCGTGTTCTCAGTTCAGCTGGCAAGCACGCCCTGTTGCCTTGGCTCCGAGTGCATAGTCACTAGCGAGCACTCACTCGTGTGCTCTTCGCTGCACAGCGCCGCTCGCAAGCGGCTTCGTTCTTCGCCTTCTGCCGTCCGGAGAGAGCTGAACTCCAGCGGTCAGTTTCAGCTCTGCCCAAAAGCGTGTTCTCAGTTCTGCGAGCAAGCACGCCCTCTTGCCTTCGCTCCGAGTGCAAAGACCCTAGCGAGCACTCACTCAGTGCAGTGCACCCAGAAAGACGCTCTCGCTCGTCTTTCAAGGAGCGATTCCTAACAGCAAAGGAAGCAGATGTACAAACTGGATGACGAGAAAGGATAAAGTAGAACACGTCTCTGTCCTCGTACATTTTCGTGTGCGATACTTCCCTCCGGGTCTTCGGTCCTTGCGAAGCTCTATGTACTGCGAGCGCTGCTACTTGCAGCTGAGAAGGACCGTGGGGCTAGCAGCGAATTCGGAGAGCGCTAAGCACGTAGTCAAGAAGCGAGACGTGTCCCTGCAATGCGGTGCTAAGAGCAGCTTCCTCGCGGCGGGGGCGAGCTCAGGCTACAAGTCATTCTCGTCCTGGCAACGGATCTCTGTGAAGGGCGTAGGCGAAAAGCTTTCGTTTTCCGTTCGAACTGCGAGAGAGGCAGACTGTTGCACGGAGCTCTGAGAACAAAGGTGCACGTCCTAAGCGGGCTTGGGCAGAAGCAGCGTTCTCGAGCTCTTGGCTGCCGGCACACTGCTGGCTATGTGGCGCCCCTGCAGCGTCTTCTGGCCGCCGGCAAGTGAAAGCGGAGCCAGGCGTAGGCGTGGGCGAGGGCGGTGAACGAAGCGGCACAAGAGCCGTGCTTGTGTGCACCACGTTACAGGCTACTAGGAGAGGAAGGTGGTTGACTCTCGCTTGCCTTCCCAGGTGCCCTTAGCAGTCGGAAGGAGCTGAACTCCAGCGGTCAGTTTCAGCTCTGCCCAACAGCGTGTTCTCAGTTCAGCTGGCAAGCACGCCCTCTTGCCTTCGCTCCCAGTGCAAAGACCCTAGCGAGCACTCACTCAGTGCAGTGCACCCAGAAAGACGCTCTCGCTCGTCTTTCAGGGAGAGATTCCTAACAGCAGAAGGAGCAGAAGCACAAAGTGGATGACGAGAAGGGAAAATGTAGAACACGTCTCTGTCCTGCCACATTTTCGTGTGAGATATGTCCCTCCGGGTCTTCGGTCCTTGCGAAAATCTATGTACTGCGAGCGCTGCTACTTCCAGCTGAGAAGGACCGTGGGGCTAGCAGCGAATTCGGAGAGCGCTAAGCACGTAGTCAAGAAGCGAGACGTGTCCCTGCAATGCGGTGCTAAGAGCAGCTTCCTCGCGGCGGAGGCGAGCTCCGGCTACAAGTCATTCTCGTCCTGGCAACGGATCTCTGTGAAGGGCGTAGGCGAAAAGCTTTCGTTTTCCATTCGAACTGCCAGAGAGGCAGACTGTTGCACGGAGCTCTGAGAACAAAGGTGAACGCCCTAGGCGGGCTTGGGCAGAAGAAGCGTTCTCGAGCTCTTGGCTGCCGGCACACTGCTGGCTATGTGGCGCCCCTGCAGCGTCTTCTGGCCGCCGGGAAGTGAAAGCGGAGCCAGGCGTAGGCGTGGGCGAGGGCGGTGAACGAAGCGGCACAAGAGCCTTGTTTGTGTGCACCACGTTACAGGCTACTAGGAGAGGAAGGTGGTTGACTCTCGCTTTCCCTCGCAAGTGCCCTTAGCAGTCGTAAGGAGCTGAACTCCAGCGGTCAGTTTCAGCTCTGCCCAACAGCGTGTTCTCAGTTCAGCAGGCAAGCACGCCCTCTTGCCTTGGCTCCGAGTGCAAAGTTACTAGCGAGCACTCACTCGTGTGCTCTTCGCTGCACTGCTCCGCTCGCAAGCGGCTTCGTTCTTCGCCTTCTGCCGTCCGGAGAGAGCTGAACTCCAGCGGCCTGTTTCAGCTCTGCCCAAAAGCGTGTTCTCAGTTCTGCGAGCAAGCACGCCCTCTTGCCTTGGCTCCGAGTGCAAAGACCCTAGCAAGCACTCACTCAGTGCAATGCACCCAGAAAGACGCTCTCGCTCGTCTTTCAAGGAGCAATTCCTAACAGCAGAAGCAGCAGAAACACAAAGTGGATGACGAGAAAGGACAATGTGGAACACGTCTCTGTCCTGCCACATTTTCGTGTGCGATGCTTCCCTCCGGGTCTTCGGTCCTTGCGAAGCTCTATGTACTGCGAGCGCTGCTACTTGCAGCTGAGAAGGACCGTGGGGCTAGCAGCGAATTCGGAGAGCGCTATGCACGTAGTCAAGAAGCGAGACGTGTCCCTGCAATGCGGTGCTAAGAGCAGCTTCCTCGCGGCGGGGGCGAGCTCAGGCTACAGGTCATTCTCGTCCTGGCAACGGATCTCTGTGAAGGGCGTAGGCGAAAAGCTTTCGTTTTCCGTTGGAACTGCGAGAGAGGCAGACTGTTGCACGGAGCTCTGAGAACAAAGGTGCACGCCCTAGGCGGGCTTGGGCAGAAGCAGCGTTCTCGAGCTCTTGGCTGCCGGCACACTGCTGGCTATGGGGCGCCCCTGCAGGGGGTTCTGGCCGCCGGCAAGTGAAAGCGGAGCCAGGCGTAGGCGTGGGCGAGGGCGGTGAACGAAGCGGCACAAGAGCCGTGGTTTTGTGCACCACGTTACAGGCTACTAGGAGAGGAAAGTGGTTGACTCTCGCTTGCCTTCGCAAGTGCCCTTAGCAGTAGGAAGGAGCTGAACTCCAGCGGTCAGTTTCAGCTCTGCCCAACAGCGTGTTCTCAGTTCAGCTGGCAAGCACGCCCTCTTGCCTTGGCTCCGAGTGCATAGTCACTAGCAAGCACTCACTCAGTGCAATGCACCCAGAAAGACGCTCTCGCTCGTCTTTCAAGGAGTGATTCCTAACAGCAGAAGCAGCAGAAGCACAAAGTGGATGACGAGAAGGGACAATGTAGAACACGTCTCTGTCCTGCCACATTTTCGTGTGAGATATGTCCCTCCGGGTCTTCGGTCCTTGCGAAGCTCTATGTACTGCGAGCGCTGCTACTTGCAGCTGAGAAGGACCGTGGGGCTAGCAGCGAATTCGGAGAGCGCTAAGCACGTAGTCAAGAAGCGAGACGTGTCCCTGCAATGCGGTGCTAAGAGCAGCTTCCTCGCGGCGGGGGCGAGCTCCGGCTACAAGTCATTCTCGTCCTGGCAACGGATCTCTGTGAAGGGCTTAGGCGAAAAGCTTTCGTTTTCCGTTCGAACTGCGAGAGAGGCAGACTGTTGCACGGAGCTCTGAGAACAAAGGTGCACGTCCTAAGCGGGCTTGGGCAGAAGCAGCGTTCTCGAGCTCTTGGCTGCCGGCACACTGCTGGCTATGTGGCGCCCCTGCAGCGTCTTCTGGCCGCCGGGAAGTGAAAGCGGAGCCAGGCGTAGGCGTGGGCGAGGGCGGTGAACGAAGCGGCACAAGAGCCGTGGTTTTGTGCACCACGTTACAGGCTACTAGGAGAGGAAGGTGGTTGACTCTCGCTTGCCTTCCCAGGTGCCCTTAGCAGTCGGAAGGAGCTGAACTCCAGCGGTCAGTTTCAGCTCTGCCCAAAAGCGTGTTCTCAGTTCAGCTGGCAAGCACGCCCTCTTGCCTTCGCTCCGAGTGCAAAGACCCTAGCGAGCACTCAGTGCAGTGCAACCAGAAAGACGCTCTCGCTTGTCTTTCAAGGAGCGATTCCTAACAGCAAAGGAAGCAGATGTACAAACTGGATGACGAGAAAGGACAATGTAGAACACGTCTCTGTCCTCGTACATTTTCGTGTGCGATATGTCCCTCCGGGTCTTCGGTCCTTGCGAAGCTCTATGTACTGCGAGCGCTGCTACTTGCAGCTGAGAAAGACCGTGGGGCTAGCAGCGAATTCGGAGAGCGCTAAGCACGTAGACAAGAAGCGAGACGTGTCCCTGCAATGCGGTGCTAAGAGCAGCTTCCTCGCGGCGGAGGCGAGCTCCGGCTACAAGTCATTCTCGTCCTGGCAACGGATCTCTGTGAAGGGCGTAGGCGAAAAGCTTTCGTTTTCCATTCGAACTGCCAGAGAGGCAGACTGTTGCACGGAGCTCTGAGAACAAAGGTGAACGCCCTAGGCGGGCTTGGGCAGAAGAAGCGTTCTCGAGCTCTTGGCTGCCGGCACACTGCTGGCTATGTGGCGCCCCTGCAGCGTCTTCTGGCCGCCGGGAAGTGAAAGCGGAGCCAGGCGTAGGCGTGGGCGAGGGCGGTGAACGAAGCGGCACAAGAGCCTTGTTTGTGTGCACCACGTTACAGGCTACTAGGAGAGGAAGGTGGTTGACTCTCGCTTTCCCTCGCAAGTGCCCTTAGCAGTCGTAAGGAGCTGAACTCCAGCGGTCAGTTTCAGCTCTGCCCAACAGCGTGTTCTCAGTTCAGCAGGCAAGCACGCCCTCTTGCCTTGGCTCCGAGTGCAAAGTTACTAGCGAGCACTCACTCGTGTGCTCTTCGCTGCACTGCTCCGCTCGCAAGCGGCTTCGTTCTTCGCCTTCTGCCGTCCGGAGAGAGCTGAACTCCAGCGGTCTGTTTCAGCTCTGCCCAAAAGCGTGTTCTCAGTTCTGCGAGCAAGCACGCCCTCTTGCCTTGGCTCCGAGTGCAAAGACCCTAGCAAGCACTCACTCAGTGCAATGCACCCAGAAAGACGCTCTCGCTCGTCTTTCAAGGAGCAATTCCTAACAGCAGAAGCAGCAGAAACACAAAGTGGATGACGAGAAAGGACAATGTGGAACACGTCTCTGTCCTGCCACATTTTCGTGTGCGATGCTTCCCTCCGGGTCTTCGGTCCTTGCGAAGCTCTATGTACTGCGAGCGCTGCTACTTGCAGCTGAGAAGGACCGTGGGGCTAGCAGCGAATTCGGAGAGCGCTATGCACGTAGTCAAGAAGCGAGACGTGTCCCTGCAATGCGGTGCTAAGAGCAGCTTCCTCGCGGCGGGGGCGAGCTCAGGCTACAGGTCATTCTCGTCCTGGCAACGGATCTCTGTGAAGGGCGTAGGCGAAAAGCTTTCGTTTTCCGTTGGAACTGCGAGAGAGGCAGACTGTTGCACGGAGCTCTGAGAACAAAGGTGCACGCCCTAGGCGGGCTTGGGCAGAAGCAGCGTTCTCGAGCTCTTGGCTGCCGGCACACTGCTGGCTATGGGGCGCCCCTGCAGGGGGTTCTGGCCGCCGGCAAGTGAAAGCGGAGCCAGGCGTAGGCGTGGGCGAGGGCGGTGAACGAAGCGGCACAAGAGCCGTGGTTTTGTGCACCACGTTACAGGCTACTAGGAGAGGAAAGTGGTTGACTCTCGCTTGCCTTCGCAAGTGCCCTTAGCAGTAGGAAGGAGCTGAACTCCAGCGGTCAGTTTCAGCTCTGCCCAACAGCGTGTTCTCAGTTCAGCTGGCAAGCACGCCCTCTTGCCTTGGCTCCGAGTGCATAGTCACTAGCAAGCACTCACTCAGTGCAATGCACCCAGAAAGACGCTCTCGCTCGTCTTTCAAGGAGTGATTCCTAACAGCAGAAGCAGCAGAAGCACAAAGTGGATGACGAGAAGGGACAATGTAGAACACGTCTCTGTCCTGCCACATTTTCGTGTGAGATATGTCCCTCCGGGTCTTCGGTCCTTGCGAAGCTCTATGTACTGCGAGCGCTGCTACTTGCAGCTGAGAAGGACCGTGGGGCTAGCAGCGAATTCGGAGAGCGCTAAGCACGTAGTCAAGAAGCGAGACGTGTCCCTGCAATGCGGTGCTAAGAGCAGCTTCCTCGCGGCGGGGGCGAGCTCCGGCTACAAGTCATTCTCGTCCTGGCAACGGATCTCTGTGAAGGGCTTAGGCGAAAAGCTTTCGTTTTCCGTTCGAACTGCGAGAGAGGCAGACTGTTGCACGGAGCTCTGAGAACAAAGGTGCACGTCCTAGGCGGGCTTGGGCAGAAGCAGCGTTCTCGAGCTCTTGGCTGCCGGCACACTGCTGGCTATGTGGCGCCCCTGCAGCGTCTTCTGGCCGCCGGGAAGTGAAAGCGGAGCCAGGCGTAGGCGTGGGCGAGGGCGGTGAACGAAGCGGCACAAGAGCCGTGTTTTTGTGCACCACGTTACAGGCTACTAGGAGAGGAAGGTGGTTGACTCTCGCTTGCCTTCGCAAGTGCCCTTAGCAGTAGGAAGGAGCTGAACTCCAGCGGTCAGTTTCAGCTCTGCCCAACAGCGTGTTCTCAGTTCAGCTGGCAAGCACGCCCTCTTGCCTTGGCTCCGAGTGCATAGTCACTAGCAAGCACTCACTCAGTGCAATGCACCCAGAAAGACGCTCTCGCTCGTCTTTCAAGGAGTGATTCCTAACAGCAGAAGCAGCAGAAGCACAAAGTGGATGACGAGAAGGGACAATGTAGAACACGTCTCTGTCCTGCCACATTTTCGTGTGAGATATGTCCCTCCGGGTCTTCGGTCCTTGCGAAGCTCTATGTACTGCGAGCGCTGCTACTTGCAGCTGAGAAGGACCGTGGGGCTAGCAGCGAATTCGGAGAGCGCTAAGCACGTAGTCAAGAAGCGAGACGTGTCCCTGCAATGCGGTGCTAAGAGCAGCTTCCTCGCGGCGGGGGCGAGCTCCGGCTACAAGTCATTCTCGTCCTGGCAACGGATCTCTGTGAAGGGCTTAGGCGAAAAGCTTTCGTTTTCCGTTCGAACTGCGAGAGAGGCAGACTGTTGCACGGAGCTCTGAGAACAAAGGTGCACGTCCTAAGCGGGCTTGGGCAGAAGCAGCGTTCTCGAGCTCTTGGCTGCCGGCACACTGCTGGCTATGTGGCGCCCCTGCAGCGTCTTCTGGCCGCCGGGAAGTGAAAGCGGAGCCAGGCGTAGGCGTGGGCGAGGGCGGTGAACGAAGCGGCACAAGAGCCGTGGTTTTGTGCACCACGTTACAGGCTACTAGGAGAGGAAGGTGGTTGACTCTCGCTTGCCTTCCCAGGTGCCCTTAGCAGTCGGAAGGAGCTGAACTCCAGCGGTCAGTTTCAGCTCTGCCCAAAAGCGTGTTCTCAGTTCAGCTGGCAAGCACGCCCTCTTGCCTTCGCTCCGAGTGCAAAGACCCTAGCGAGCACTCAGTGCAGTGCAACCAGAAAGACGCTCTCGCTTGTCTTTCAAGGAGCGATTCCTAACAGCAAAGGAAGCAGATGTACAAACTGGATGACGAGAAAGGACAATGTAGAACACGTCTCTGTCCTCGTACATTTTCGTGTGCGATATGTCCCTCCGGGTCTTCGGTCCTTGCGAAGCTCTATGTACTGCGAGCGCTGCTACTTGCAGCTGAGAAAGACCGTGGGGCTAGCAGCGAATTCGGAGAGCGCTAAGCACGTAGACAAGAAGCGAGACGTGTCCCTGCAATGCGGTGCTAAGAGCAGCTTCCTCGCGGCGGGGGCGAGCTCCGGCTACAAGTCATTCTCGTCCTGGCAACGGATCTCTGTGAAGGGCTTAGGCGAAAAGCTTTCGTTTTCCGTTCGAAGTGAGAGAGAGGCAGACTGTTGCACGGAGCTCTGAGAACAAAGGTGCACGTCCTAGGCGGGCTTGGGCAGAAGCAGCGTTCTCGAGCTCTTGGCAGGCGGCACAATGCTGGCGGTGGGGCGCCCATGCAGCGGCTTCTGGCCGCCGGCAAGTGAAAGCGGCGCCAGGCGAGGGCGAGGGAAAGGGCGGTGAACGAAGCGGCACAAGAGCCGTGCTTATGTGCACCACGTTACAGGCTACTAGGAGAGGAAGGTGGTTGACTCTCGCTTTCCTTCGCAAGTGCCCTTAGCAGTAGGAAGGAGCTGAACTCCAGCGGTCAGTTTCAGCTCTGCCCAACAGCGTGTTCTCAGTTCAGCTGGCAAGTACGCCCTGTTGCCTTGGCTCCGAGTGCATAGTCCCTAGCGAGCACTCACTCGTGTGCTCTTCGCTGCACAGCGCCGCTCGCAAGCGGCTTCGTTCTTCGCCTTCTGCCGTACGGAGAGAGCTGAACTCCAGCGGTCAGTTTAAGCTCTGCCCAAAAGCGTGTTCTCAGTTCTGCGAGCAAGCACGCCCTCTTGCCTTGGCTCCGATTGCAAAGACCCTAGCGAGCACTCAGTGCAGTGCACCCAGAAAGACGCTCTCGCTCGTCTTTCAAGGAGCGATTCCTAACAGCAAAGGAAGCAGATGTACAAACTGGATGACGAGAAAGGATAAAGTAGAACACGTCTCTGTCCTCGTACATTTTCGTGTGCGATACTTCCCTCCGGGTCTTCGGTCCTTGCGAAGCTCTATGTACTGCGAGCGCTGCTACTTGCAGCTGAGAAGGACCGTGGGGCTAGCAGCGAATTCGGAGAGCGCTAAGCACGTAGTCAAGAAGCGAGACGTGTCCCTGCAATGCGGTGCTAAGAGCAGCTTCCTCGCGGCGGGGGCGAGCTCCGGCTACAAGTCATTCTCGTCCTGGCAACGGATCTCTGTGAAGGGCGTAGGCGAAAAGCTTTCGTTTTCCGTTGGAACTGCGAGAGAGGCAGACTGTTGCACGGAGCTCTGAGAACAAAGGTGCACGTCCTAGGCGGGCTTGGGCAGAAGCAGCGTTCTCGAGCTCTTGGCTGCCGGCACACTGCTGGCTATGTGGCGCCCCTGCAGCGTCTTCTGGCCGCCGGCAAGTGAAAGCGGAGCCAGGCGTAGGCGTGGGCGAGGGCGGTGAACGAAGCGGCACAAGAGCCGTGTTTTTGTGCACCACGTTACAGGCTACTAGGAGAGGAAGGTGGTTGACTCTCGCTTGCCTTCCCAGGTGCCCTTAGCAGTCGGAAGGAGCTGAACTCCAGCGGTCAGTTTCAGCTCTGCCCAACAGCGTGTTCTCAGTTCAGCTGGCAAGCACGCCCTGTTGCCTTGGCTCCGAGTGCATAGTCCCTAGCGAGCACTCACTCGTGTGCTCTTCGCTGCACAGCGCCGCTCGCAAGCGGCTTCGTTCTTCGCCTTCTGCCGTACGGAGAGAGCTGAACTCCAGCGGTCAGTTTAAGCTCTGCCCAAAAGCGTGTTCTCAGTTCTGCGAGCAAGCACGCCCTCTTGCCTTGGCTCCGAGTGCAAAGCCCCTAGCGAGCACTCAGTGCAGTGCACCCAGAAAGACGCTCTCGCTCGTCTTTCAAGGAGCGATTCCTAACAGCAAAGGAAGCAGATGTACAAACTGGATGACGAGAAAGGATAAAGTAGAACACGTCTCTGTCCTCGTACATTTTCGTGTGCGATACTTCCCTCCGGGTCTTCGGTCCTTGCGAAGCTCTATGTACTGCGAGCGCTGCTACTTGCAGCTGAGAAGGACCGTGGGGCTAGCAGCGAATTCGGAGAGCGCTAAGCACGTAGTCAAGAAGCGAGACGTGTCCCTGCAATGCGGTGCTAAGAGCAGCTTCCTCGCGGCGGGGGCGAGCTCCGGCTACAAGTCATTCTCGTCCTGGCAACGGATCTCTGTGAAGGGCTTAGGCGAAAAGCTTTCGTTTTCCGTTCGAACTGCGAGAGAGGCAGACTGTTGCACGGAGCTCTGAGAACAAAGGTGCACGTCCTAAGCGGGCTTGGGCAGAAGCAGCGTTCTCGAGCTCTTGGCTGCCGGCACACTGCTGGCTATGTGGCGCCCCTGCAGCGTCTTCTGGCCGCCGGGAAGTGAAAGCGGAGCCAGGCGTAGGCGTGGGCGAGGGCGGTGAACGAAGCGGCACAAGAGCCGTGGTTTTGTGCACCACGTTACAGGCTGCTAGGAGAGGAAGGTGGTTGACTCTCGCTTGCCTTCCCAGGTGCCCTTAGCAGTCGGAAGGAGCTGAACTCCAGCGGTCAGTTTCAGCTCTGCCCAACAGCGTGTTCTCAGTTCAGCTGGCAAGCACGCCCTCTTGCCTTGGCTCCGAGTGCATAGTCACTAGCAAGCACTCACTCAGTGCAATGCACCCAGAAAGACGCTCTCGCTCGTCTTTCAAGGAGTGATTCCTAACAGCAGAAGCAGCAGAAGCACAAAGTGGATGACGAGAAGGGACAATGTAGAACACGTCTCTGTCCTGCCACATTTTCGTGTGAGATATGTCCCTCCGGGTCTTCGGTCCTTGCGAAGCTCTATGTACTGCGAGCGCTGCTACTTGCAGCTGAGAAGGACCGTGGGGCTAGCAGCGAATTCGGAGAGCGCTAAGCACGTAGTCAAGAAGCGAGACGTGTCCCTGCAATGCGGTGCTAAGAGCAGCTTCCTCGCGGCGGGGGCGAGCTCCGGCTACAAGTCATTCTCGTCCTGGCAACGGATCTCTGTGAAGGGCTTAGGCGAAAAGCTTTCGTTTTCCGTTCGAAGTGAGAGAGAGGCAGACTGTTGCACGGAGCTCTGAGAACAAAGGTGCACGTCCTAGGCGGGCTTGGGCAGAAGCAGCGTTCTCGAGCTCTTGGCAGGCGGCACAATGCTGGCGGTGGGGCGCCCATGCAGCGGCTTCTGGCCGCCGGCAAGTGAAAGCGGCGCCAGGCGAGGGCGAGGGAAAGGGCGGTGAACGAAGCGGCACAAGAGCCGTGCTTATGTGCACCACGTTACAGGCTACTAGGAGAGGAAGGTGGTTGACTCTCGCTTTCCTTCGCAAGTGCCCTTAGCAGTAGGAAGGAGCTGAACTCCAGCGGTCAGTTTCAGCTCTGCCCAACAGCGTGTTCTCAGTTCAGCTGGCAAGCACGCCCTGTTGCCTTGGCTCCGAGTGCATAGTCACTAGCGAGCACTCACTCGTGTGCTCTTCGCTGCACAGCGCCGCTCGCAAGCGGCTTTGTTCTTCGCCTTCTGCCGTCCGGAGAGAGCTGAACTCCAGCGGTCAGTTTCAGCTCTGCCCAAAAGCGTGTTCTCAGTTCTGCGAGCAAGCACGCCCTCTTGCCTTCGCTCCGAGTGCAAAGACCCTAGCGAGCACTCACTCAGTGCAGTGCACCCAGAAAGACGCTCTCGCTCGTCTTTCAAGGAGCGATTCCTAACAGCAAAGGAAGCAGATGTACAAACTGGATGACGAGAAAGGATAAAGTAGAACACGTCTCTGTCCTCGTACATTTTCGTGTGCGATACTTCCCTCCGGGTCTTCGGTCCTTGCGAAGCTCTATGTACTGCGAGCGCTGCTACTTGCAGCTGAGAAGGACCGTGGGGCTAGCAGCGAATTCGGAGAGCGCTAAGCACGTAGTCAAGAAGCGAGACGTGTCCCTGCAATGCGGTGCTAAGAGCAGCTTCCTCGCGGCGGGGGCGAGCTCCGGCTACAAGTCATTCTCGTTCTGGCAACGGATCTCTGTGAAGGGCGTAGGCGAAAAGCTTTCGTTTTCCGTTCGAACTGCGAGAGAGGCAGACTGTTGCACGGAGCTCTGAGAACAAAGGTGCACGTCCTAGGCGGGCTTGGGCAGAAGCAGCGTTCTCGAGCTCTTGGCAGGCGGCACACTGCTGGCTATGTGGCGCCCCTGCAGCGGCTTCTGGCCGCCGGGAAGTGAAAGCGGAGCCAGGCGTGGGCGAGGGAGAAGGCGGTGAACGAAGCGGCACAAGAGCCGTGTTTTTGTGCACCACGTTACAGGCTACTAGGAGAGGAAGGTGGTTGACTCTCGCTTGCCTTCCCAGGTGCCCTTAGCAGTAGGAAGGAGCTGAACTCCAGCGGTCAGTTTCAGCTCTGCCCAACAGCGTGTTCTCAGTTCAGCTGGCAAGCACGCCCTGTTGCCTTGGCTCCGAGTGCATAGTCCCTAGCGAGCACTCACTCGTGTGCTCTTCGCTGCACAGCGCCGCTCGCAAGCGGCTTCGTTCTTCGCCTTCTGCCGTACGGAGAGAGCTGAACTCCAGCGGTCAGTTTAAGCTCTGCCCAAAAGCGTGTTCTCAGTTCTGCGAGCAAGCACGCCCTCTTGCCTTGGCTCCGAGTGCAAAGCCCCTAGCGAGCACTCAGTGCAGTGCACCCAGAAAGACGCTCTCGCTCGTCTTTCAAGGAGCGATTCCTAACAGCAAAGGAAGCAGATGTACAAACTGGATGACGAGAAAGGATAAAGTAGAACACGTCTCTGTCCTCGTACATTTTCGTGTGCGATACTTCCCTCCGGGTCTTCGGTCCTTGCGAAGCTCTATGTACTGCGAGCGCTGCTACTTGCAGCTGAGAAGGACCGTGGGGCTAGCAGCGAATTCGGAGAGCGCTAAGCACGTAGTCAAGAAGCGAGACGTGTCCCTGCAATGCGGTGCTAAGAGCAGCTTCCTCGCGGCGGGGGCGAGCTCCGGCTACAAGTCATTCTCGTTCTGGCAACGGATCTCTGTGAAGGGCTTAGGCGAAAAGCTTTCGTTTTCCGTTCGAAGTGAGAGAGAGGCAGACTGTTGCACGGAGCTCTGAGAACAAAGGTGCACGTCCTAGGCGGGCTTGGGCAGAAGCAGCGTTCTCGAGCTCTTGGCTGCCAGAACACTGCTGGCAGTGGGGCGCCCCTGCAGCGGCTTCTGGCCGCCGGGAAGTGAAAGCGGCGCCAGGCGAGGGCGAGGGAGAGGGCGGTGAACGAAGCGGCACAAGAGCCGTGCTTGTGTGCACCACGTTACAGGCTACTAGGAGAGGAAGGTGGTTGACTCCCCCTTGCCTTCCCAGGTGCCCTTAGCAGTAGGAAGGAGCTGAACTCCAGCGGTCAGTTTCAGCTCTGCCCAACAGCGTGTTCTCAGTTCAGCTGGCAAGCACGCCCTCTTGCCTTGGCTCCGAGTGCAAAGACCCTAGCGAGCACTCAGTGCAGTGCAACCAGAAAGACGCTCTCGCTTGTCTTTCAAGGAGCGATTCCTAACAGCAAAGGAAGCAGATGTACAAACTGGATGAAGAGAAAGGACAATGTAGAACACGTCTCTGTCCTGCCACATTTTCGTGTGAGATATGTCCCTCCGGGTCTTCGGTCCTTGCGAAGCTCTATGTACTGCGAGCGCAGCTACTTGCAGCTGAGAAGGACCGCGGAGCTAGCAGCGAATTCGGAGAGCGCTAAGCACGTAGTCAAGAAGCGAGACGTGTCCTTGCAATGCGGTGCTAAGAGCAGCTTCCTCGCGGCGGGGGCGAGCTCCGGCTACAAGTCATTCTCGTCCTGGCAACGCATCTCTGTGAAGGGGGTAGGCGAAAAGCTTTCGTTTTCCATTCGAAGTGCGTGAGAGGCAGACTGTTGCACGGAGCTCTGAGAACAAAGGTGCACGCCCTAGGCGGGCTTGGGCAGAAGCAGCGTTCTCGAGCTCTTGGCTGCCGGCACACTGCTGGCTATGTGGCGCCCCTGCAGCGTCTTCTGGCCGCCGGGAAGTGAAAGCGGAGCCAGGCGTAGGCGTGGGCGAGGGCGGTGAACGAAGCGGCACAAGAGCCTTGTTTGTGTGCACCACGTTACAGGCTACTAGGAGAGGAAGGTGGTTGACTCTCGCTTTCCCTCGCAAGTGCCCTTAGCAGTCGTAAGGAGCTGAACTCCAGCGGTCAGTTTCAGCTCTGCCCAAACAGCTTGTTCTCAGTTCAGCAGGCAAGCACGCCCTCTTGCCTTGGCTCCGAGTGCAAAGTTACTAGCGAGCACTCACTCGTGTGCTCTTCGCTGCACTGCTCCGCTCGCAAGCGGCTTCGTTCTTCGCCTTCTGCCGTCCGGAGAGAGCTGAACTCCAGCGGTCTGTTTCAGCTCTGCCCAAAAGCGTGTTCTCCGTTCTGCGAGCAAGCACGCCCTCTTGCCTTCGCTCCGAGTGCAAGGACCCTAGCAAGCACTCACTCAGTGCAATGCACCCAGAAAGACGCTCTCGCTCGTCTTTCAAGGAGCAATTCCTAACAGCAGAAGCAGCAGAAACACAAAGTGGATGACGAGAAGGGAAAATGTAGAACACGTCTCTGTCCTGCCACATTTTCGTGTGCGATACTTCCCTCCGGGTCTTCGGTCCTTGCGAAGCTCTATGTACTGCGAGCGCTGCTACTTGCAGCTGAGAAGGACCGTGGGGCTAGCAGCGAATTCGGAGAGCGCTATGCACGTAGTCAAGAAGCGAGACGTGTCCCTGCAATGCGGTGCTAAGAGCAGCTTCCTCGCGGCGGGGGCGAGCTCAGGCTACAGGTCATTCTCGTCCTGGCAACGGATCTCTGTGAAGGGCGTAGGCGAAAAGCTTTCGTTTTCCGTTGGAACTGCGAGAGAGGCAGACTGTTGCACGGAGCTCTGAGAACAAAGGTGCACGCCCTAGGCGGGCTTGGGCAGAAGCAGCGTTCTCTAGCTCTTGGCTGCCGGCACACTGCTGGCTATGGGGCGCCCCTGCAGGGGCTTCTGGCCGCCGGCAAGTGAAAGCGGAGCCAGGCGTAGGCGTGGGCGAGGGCGGTGAACGAAGCGGCACAAGAGCCGTGCTTGTGTGCACCACGTTACAGGCTACTAGGAGAGGAAGGTGGTTGACTCTCGCTTGCCTTCGCAAGTGCCCTTAGCAGTAGGAAGGAGCTGAACTCCAGCGGTCAGTTTCAGCTCTGCCCAACAGCGTGTTCTCAGTTCAGCTGGCAAGCACGCCCTCTTGCCTTGGCTCCGAGTGCATAGTCACTAGCAAGCACTCACTCAGTGCAATGCACCCAGAAAGACGCTCTCGCTCGTCTTTCAAGGAGTGATTCCTAACAGCAGAAGCAGCAGAAGCACAAAGTGGATGACGAGAAGGGACAATGTAGAACACGTCTCTGTCCTGCCACATTTTCGTGTGAGATATGTCCCTCCGGGTCTTCGGTCCTTGCGAAGCTCTATGTACTGCGAGCGCTGCTACTTGCAGCTGAGAAGGACCGTGGGGCTAGCAGCGAATTCGGAGAGCGCTAAGCACGTAGTCAAGAAGCGAGACGTGTCCCTGCAATGCGGTGCTAAGAGCAGCTTCCTCGCGGCGGGGGCGAGCTCCGGCTACAAGTCATTCTCGTCCTGGCAACGGATCTCTGTGAAGGGCTTAGGCGAAAAGCTTTCGTTTTCCGTTCGAACTGCGAGAGAGGCAGACTGTTGCACGGAGCTCTGAGAACAAAGGTGCACGTCCTAAGCGGGCTTGGGCAGAAGCAGCGTTCTCGAGCTCTTGGCTGCCGGCACACTGCTGGCTATGTGGCGCCCCTGCAGCGGCTTCTGGCCGCCGGCAAGTGAAAGCGGAGCCAGGCGTAGGCGTGGGCGAGGGCGGTGAACGAAGCGGCACAAGAGCCGTGGTTTTGTGCACCACGTTACAGGCTACTAGGAGAGGAAGGTGGTTGACTCTCGCTTGCCTTCCCAGGTGCCCTTAGCAGTCGGAAGGAGCTGAACTCCAGCGGTCAGTTTCAGCTCTGCCCAAAAGCGTGTTCTCAGTTCAGCTGGCAAGCACGCCCTCTTGCCTTCGCTCCGAGTGCAAAGACCCTAGCGAGCACTCAGTGCAGTGCAACCAGAAAGACGCTCTCGCTTGTCTTTCAAGGAGCGATTCCTAACAGCAAAGGAAGCAGATGTACAAACTGGATGACGAGAAAGGACAATGTAGAACACGTCTCTGTCCTCGTACATTTTCGTGTGCGATATGTCCCTCCGGGTCTTCGGTCCTTGCGAAGCTCTATGTACTGCGAGCGCTGCTACTTGCAGCTGAGAAAGACCGTGGGGCTAGCAGCGAATTCGGAGAGCGCTAAGCACGTAGACAAGAAGCGAGACGTGTCCCTGCAATGCGGTGCTAAGAGCAGCTTCCTCGCGGCGGGGGCGAGCTCCGGCTACAAGTCATTCTCGTCCTGGCAACGGATCTCTGTGAAGGGCTTAGGCGAAAAGCTTTCGTTTTCCGTTCGAACTGCGAGAGAGGCAGACTGTTGCACGGAGCTCTGAGAACAAAGGTGCACGTCCTAGGCGGGCTTGGGCAGAAGCAGCGTTCTCGAGCTCTCGGCAGGCGGCGCAATGCTGGCGGTGGGGCGCCCATGCAGCGGCTTCTGGCCGCCGGCAAGTGAAAGCGGCGCCAGGCGAGGGCGAGGGAAAGGGCGGTGAACGAAGCGGCACAAGAGCCGTGCTTATGTGCACCACGTTACAGGCTACTAGGAGAGGAAGGTGGTTGACTCTCGCTTTCCTTCGCAAGTGCCCTTAGCAGTAGGAAGGAGCTGAACTCCAGCGGTCAGTTTCAGCTCTGCCCAACAGCGTGTTCTCAGTTCAGCTGGCAAGCACGCCCTGTTGCCTTGGCTCCGAGTGCATAGTCACTAGCGAGCACTCACTCGTGTGCTCTTCGCTGCACAGCGCCGCTCGCAAGCGGCTTTGTTCTTCGCCTTCTGCCGTCCGGAGAGAGCTGAACTCCAGCGGTCAGTTTCAGCTCTGCCCAAAAGCGTGTTCTCAGTTCTGCGAGCAAGCACGCCCTCTTGCCTTCGCTCCGAGTGCAAAGACCCTAGCGAGCACTCACTCAGTGCAGTGCACCCAGAAAGACGCTCTCGCTCGTCTTTCAAGGAGCGATTCCTAACAGCAAAGGAAGCAGATGTACAAACTGGATGACGAGAAAGGATAAAGTAGAACACGTCTCTGTCCTCGTACATTTTCGTGTGCGATACTTCCCTCCGGGTCTTCGGTCCTTGCGAAGCTCTATGTACTGCGAGCGCTGCTACTTGCAGCTGAGAAGGACCGTGGGGCTAGCAGCGAATTCGGAGAGCGCTAAGCACGTAGTCAAGAAGCGAGACGTGTCCCTGCAATGCGGTGCTAAGAGCAGCTTCCTCGCGGCGGGGGCGAGCTCCGGCTACAAGTCATTCTCGTTCTGGCAACGGATCTCTGTGAAGGGCGTAGGCGAAAAGCTTTCGTTTTCCGTTCGAACTGCGAGAGAGGCAGACTGTTGCACGGAGCTCTGAGAACAAAGGTGCACGTCCTAGGCGGGCTTGGGCAGAAGCAGCGTTCTCGAGCTCTTGGCAGGCGGCACACTGCTGGCTATGTGGCGCCCCTGCAGCGGCTTCTGGCCGCCGGGAAGTGAAAGCGGAGCCAGGCGTGGGCGAGGGAGAAGGCGGTGAACGAAGCGGCACAAGAGCCGTGTTTTTGTGCACCACGTTACAGGCTACTAGGAGAGGAAGGTGGTTGACTCTCGCTTGCCTTCCCAGGTGCCCTTAGCAGTCGGAAGGAGCTGAACTCCAGCGGTCAGTTTCAGCTCTGCCCAACAGCGTGTTCTCAGTTCAGCTGGCAAGTACGCCCTGTTGCCTTGGCTCCGAGTGCATAGTCCCTAGCGAGCACTCACTCGTGTGCTCTTCGCTGCACAGCGCCGCTCGCAAGCGGCTTCGTTCTTCGCCTTCTGCCGTACGGAGAGAGCTGAACTCCAGCGGTCAGTTTAAGCTCTGCCCAAAAGCGTGTTCTCAGTTCTGCGAGCAAGCACGCCCTCTTGCCTTGGCTCCGAGTGCAAAGACCCTAGCGAGCACTCAGTGCAGTGCACCCAGAAAGACGCTCTCGCTCGTCTTTCAAGGAGCGATTCCTAACAGCAAAGGAAGCAGATGTACAAACTGGATGACGAGAAAGGATAAAGTAGAACACGTCTCTGTCCTCGTACATTTTCGTGTGCGATACTTCCCTCCGGGTCTTCGGTCCTTGCGAAGCTCTATGTACTGCGAGCGCTGCTACTTGCAGCTGAGAAGGACCGTGGGGCTAGCAGCGAATTCGGAGAGCGCTATGCACGTAGTCAAGAAGCGAGACGTGTCCCTGCAATGCGGTGCTAAGAGCAGCTTCCTCGCGGCGGGGGCGAGCTCAGGCTACAGGTCATTCTCGTCCTGGCAACGGATCTCTGTGAAGGGCGTAGGCGAAAAGCTTTCGTTTTCCGTTGGAACTGCGAGAGAGGCAGACTGTTGCACGGAGCTCTGAGAACAAAGGTGCACGCCCTAGGCGGGCTTGGGCAGAAGCAGCGTTCTCTAGCTCTTGGCTGCCGGCACACTGCTGGCTATGGGGCGCCCCTGCAGGGGCTTCTGGCCGCCGGCAAGTGAAAGCGGAGCCAGGCGTAGGCGTGGGCGAGGGCGGTGAACGAAGCGGCACAAGAGCCGTGCTTGTGTGCACCACGTTACAGGCTACTAGGAGAGGAAGGTGGTTGACTCTCGCTTGCCTTCGCAAGTGCCCTTAGCAGTAGGAAGGAGCTGAACTCCAGCGGTCAGTTTCAGCTCTGCCCAACAGCGTGTTCTCAGTTCAGCTGGCAAGCACGCCCTCTTGCCTTGGCTCCGAGTGCATAGTCACTAGCAAGCACTCACTCAGTGCAATGCACCCAGAAAGACGCTCTCGCTCGTCTTTCAAGGAGTGATTCCTAACAGCAGAAGCAGCAGAAGCACAAAGTGGATGACGAGAAGGGACAATGTAGAACACGTCTCTGTCCTGCCACATTTTCGTGTGAGATATGTCCCTCCGGGTCTTCGGTCCTTGCGAAGCTCTATGTACTGCGAGCGCTGCTACTTGCAGCTGAGAAGGACCGTGGGGCTAGCAGCGAATTCGGAGAGCGCTAAGCACGTAGTCAAGAAGCGAGACGTGTCCCTGCAATGCGGTGCTAAGAGCAGCTTCCTCGCGGCGGGGGCGAGCTCCGGCTACAAGTCATTCTCGTCCTGGCAACGGATCTCTGTGAAGGGCTTAGGCGAAAAGCTTTCGTTTTCCGTTCGAACTGCGAGAGAGGCAGACTGTTGCACGGAGCTCTGAGAACAAAGGTGCACGTCCTAAGCGGGCTTGGGCAGAAGCAGCGTTCTCGAGCTCTTGGCTGCCGGCACACTGCTGGCTATGTGGCGCCCCTGCAGCGGCTTCTGGCCGCCGGCAAGTGAAAGCGGAGCCAGGCGTAGGCGTGGGCGAGGGCGGTGAACGAAGCGGCACAAGAGCCGTGGTTTTGTGCACCACGTTACAGGCTACTAGGAGAGGAAGGTGGTTGACTCTCGCTTGCCTTCCCAGGTGCCCTTAGCAGTCGGAAGGAGCTGAACTCCAGCGGTCAGTTTCAGCTCTGCCCAAAAGCGTGTTCTCAGTTCAGCTGGCAAGCACGCCCTCTTGCCTTCGCTCCGAGTGCAAAGACCCTAGCGAGCACTCAGTGCAGTGCAACCAGAAAGACGCTCTCGCTTGTCTTTCAAGGAGCGATTCCTAACAGCAAAGGAAGCAGATGTACAAACTGGATGACGAGAAAGGACAATGTAGAACACGTCTCTGTCCTCGTACATTTTCGTGTGCGATATGTCCCTCCGGGTCTTCGGTCCTTGCGAAGCTCTATGTACTGCGAGCGCTGCTACTTGCAGCTGAGAAAGACCGTGGGGCTAGCAGCGAATTCGGAGAGCGCTAAGCACGTAGACAAGAAGCGAGACGTGTCCCTGCAATGCGGTGCTAAGAGCAGCTTCCTCGCGGCGGGGGCGAGCTCCGGCTACAAGTCATTCTCGTCCTGGCAACGGATCTCTGTGAAGGGCTTAGGCGAAAAGCTTTCGTTTTCCGTTCGAACTGCGAGAGAGGCAGACTGTTGCACGGAGCTCTGAGAACAAAGGTGCACGTCCTAGGCGGGCTTGGGCAGAAGCAGCGTTCTCGAGCTCTCGGCAGGCGGCGCAATGCTGGCGGTGGGGCGCCCATGCAGCGGCTTCTGGCCGCCGGCAAGTGAAAGCGGCGCCAGGCGAGGGCGAGGGAAAGGGCGGTGAACGAAGCGGCACAAGAGCCGTGCTTATGTGCACCACGTTACAGGCTACTAGGAGAGGAAGGTGGTTGACTCTCGCTTTCCTTCGCAAGTGCCCTTAGCAGTAGGAAGGAGCTGAACTCCAGCGGTCAGTTTCAGCTCTGCCCAACAGCGTGTTCTCAGTTCAGCTGGCAAGCACGCCCTGTTGCCTTGGCTCCGAGTGCATAGTCACTAGCGAGCACTCACTCGTGTGCTCTTCGCTGCACAGCGCCGCTCGCAAGCGGCTTTGTTCTTCGCCTTCTGCCGTCCGGAGAGAGCTGAACTCCAGCGGTCAGTTTCAGCTCTGCCCAAAAGCGTGTTCTCAGTTCTGCGAGCAAGCACGCCCTCTTGCCTTCGCTCCGAGTGCAAAGACCCTAGCGAGCACTCACTCAGTGCAGTGCACCCAGAAAGACGCTCTCGCTCGTCTTTCAAGGAGCGATTCCTAACAGCAAAGGAAGCAGATGTACAAACTGGATGACGAGAAAGGATAAAGTAGAACACGTCTCTGTCCTCGTACATTTTCGTGTGCGATACTTCCCTCCGGGTCTTCGGTCCTTGCGAAGCTCTATGTACTGCGAGCGCTGCTACTTGCAGCTGAGAAGGACCGTGGGGCTAGCAGCGAATTCGGAGAGCGCTAAGCACGTAGTCAAGAAGCGAGACGTGTCCCTGCAATGCGGTGCTAAGAGCAGCTTCCTCGCGGCGGGGGCGAGCTCCGGCTACAAGTCATTCTCGTTCTGGCAACGGATCTCTGTGAAGGGCGTAGGCGAAAAGCTTTCGTTTTCCGTTCGAACTGCGAGAGAGGCAGACTGTTGCACGGAGCTCTGAGAACAAAGGTGCACGTCCTAGGCGGGCTTGGGCAGAAGCAGCGTTCTCGAGCTCTTGGCAGGCGGCACACTGCTGGCTATGTGGCGCCCCTGCAGCGGCTTCTGGCCGCCGGGAAGTGAAAGCGGAGCCAGGCGTGGGCGAGGGAGAAGGCGGTGAACGAAGCGGCACAAGAGCCGTGTTTTTGTGCACCACGTTACAGGCTACTAGGAGAGGAAGGTGGTTGACTCTCGCTTGCCTTCCCAGGTGCCCTTAGCAGTCGGAAGGAGCTGAACTCCAGCGGTCAGTTTCAGCTCTGCCCAACAGCGTGTTCTCAGTTCAGCTGGCAAGTACGCCCTGTTGCCTTGGCTCCGAGTGCATAGTCCCTAGCGAGCACTCACTCGTGTGCTCTTCGCTGCACAGCGCCGCTCGCAAGCGGCTTCGTTCTTCGCCTTCTGCCGTCCGGAGAGAGCTGAACTCCAGCGGTCAGTTTAAGCTCTGCCCAAAAGCGTGTTCTCAGTTCTGCGAGCAAGCACGCCCTCTTGCCTTGGCTCCGAGTGCAAAGACCCTAGCGAGCACTCAGTGCAGTGCACCCAGAAAGACGCTCTCGCTCGTCTTTCAAGGAGCGATTCCTAACAGCAAAGGAAGCAGATGTACAAACTGGATGACGAGAAAGGATAAAGTAGAACACGTCTCTGTCCTCGTACATTTTCGTGTGCGATACTTCCCTCCGGGTCTTCGGTCCTTGCGAAGCTCTATGTACTGCGAGCGCTGCTACTTCCAGCTGAGAAGGACCGTGGGGCTAGCAGCGAATTCGGAGAGCGCTAAGCACGTAGTCAAGAAGCGAGACGTGTCCCTGCAATGCGGTGCTAAGAGCAGCTTCCTCGCGGCGGAGGCGAGCTCCGGCTACAAGTCATTCTCGTCCTGGCAACGGATCTCTGTGAAGGGCGTAGGCGAAAAGCTTTCGTTTTCCATTCGAACTGCCAGAGAGGCAGACTGTTGCACGGAGCTCTGAGAACAAAGGTGAACGCCCTAGGCGGGCTTGGGCAGAAGAAGCGTTCTCGAGCTCTTGGCTGCCGGCACACTGCTGGCTATGTGGCGCCCCTGCAGCGTCTTCTGGCCGCCGGGAAGTGAAAGCGGAGCCAGGCGTAGGCGTGGGCGAGGGCGGTGAACGAAGCGGCACAAGAGCCTTGTTTGTGTGCACCACGTTACAGGCTACTAGGAGAGGAAGGTGGTTGACTCTCGCTTTCCCTCGCAAGTGCCCTTAGCAGTCGTAAGGAGCTGAACTCCAGCGGTCAGTTTCAGCTCTGCCCAACAGCGTGTTCTCAGTTCAGCAGGCAAGCACGCCCTCTTGCCTTGGCTCCGAGTGCAAAGTTACTAGCGAGCACTCACTCGTGTGCTCTTCGCTGCACTGCTCCGCTCGCAAGCGGCTTCGTTCTTCGCCTTCTGCCGTCCGGAGAGAGCTGAACTCCAGCGGTCTGTTTCAGCTCTGCCCAAAAGCGTGTTCTCAGTTCTGCGAGCAAGCACGCCCTCTTGCCTTGGCTCCGAGTGCAAAGACCCTAGCAAGCACTCACTCAGTGCAATGCACCCAGAAAGACGCTCTCGCTCGTCTTTCAAGGAGCAATTCCTAACAGCAGAAGCAGCAGAAACACAAAGTGGATGACGAGAAAGGACAATGTGGAACACGTCTCTGTCCTGCCACATTTTCGTGTGCGATGCTTCCCTCCGGGTCTTCGGTCCTTGCGAAGCTCTATGTACTGCGAGCGCTGCTACTTGCAGCTGAGAAGGACCGTGGGGCTAGCAGCGAATTCGGAGAGCGCTATGCACGTAGTCAAGAAGCGAGACGTGTCCCTGCAATGCGGTGCTAAGAGCAGCTTCCTCGCGGCGGGGGCGAGCTCAGGCTACAGGTCATTCTCGTCCTGGCAACGGATCTCTGTGAAGGGCGTAGGCGAAAAGCTTTCGTTTTCCGTTGGAACTGCGAGAGAGGCAGACTGTTGCACGGAGCTCTGAGAACAAAGGTGCACGCCCTAGGCGGGCTTGGGCAGAAGCAGCGTTCTCGAGCTCTTGGCTGCCGGCACACTGCTGGCTATGGGGCGCCCCTGCAGGGGGTTCTGGCCGCCGGCAAGTGAAAGCGGAGCCAGGCGTAGGCGTGGGCGAGGGCGGTGAACGAAGCGGCACAAGAGCCGTGGTTTTGTGCACCACGTTACAGGCTACTAGGAGAGGAAGGTGGTTGACTCTCGCTTGCCTTCGCAAGTGCCCTTAGCAGTAGGAAGGAGCTGAACTCCAGCGGTCAGTTTCAGCTCTGCCCAACAGCGTGTTCTCAGTTCAGCTGGCAAGCACGCCCTCTTGCCTTGGCTCCGAGTGCATAGTCACTAGCAAGCACTCACTCAGTGCAATGCACCCAGAAAGACGCTCTCGCTCGTCTTTCAAGGAGTGATTCCTAACAGCAGAAGCAGCAGAAGCACAAAGTGGATGACGAGAAGGGACAGTGTAGAACACGTCTCTGTCCTGCCACATTTTCGTGTGAGATATGTCCCTCCGGGTCTTCGGTCCTTGCGAAGCTCTATGTACTGCGAGCGCTGCTACTTGCAGCTGAGAAGGACCGTGGGGCTAGCAGCGAATTCGGAGAGCGCTAAGCACGTAGTCAAGAAGCGAGACGTGTCCCTGCAATGCGGTGCTAAGAGCAGCTTCCTCGCGGCGGGGGCGAGCTCCGGCTACAAGTCATTCTCGTCCTGGCAACGGATCTCTGTGAAGGGCTTAGGCGAAAAGCTTTCGTTTTCCGTTCGAACTGCGAGAGAGGCAGACTGTTGCACGGAGCTCTGAGAACAAAGGTGCACGTCCTAAGCGGGCTTGGGCAGAAGCAGCGTTCTCGAGCTCTTGGCTGCCGGCACACTGCTGGCTATGTGGCGCCCCTGCAGCGTCTTCTGGCCGCCGGGAAGTGAAAGCGGAGCCAGGCGTAGGCGTGGGCGAGGGCGGTGAACGAAGCGGCACAAGAGCCGTGGTTTTGTGCACCACGTTACAGGCTACTAGGAGAGGAAGGTGGTTGACTCTCGCTTGCCTTCCCAGGTGCCCTTAGCAGTCGGAAGGAGCTGAACTCCAGCGGTCAGTTTCAGCTCTGCCCAAAAGCGTGTTCTCAGTTCAGCTGGCAAGCACGCCCTCTTGCCTTCGCTCCGAGTGCAAAGACCCTAGCGAGCACTCAGTGCAGTGCAACCAGAAAGACGCTCTCGCTCGTCTTTCAAGGAGCGATTCCTAACAGCAAAGGAAGCAGATGTACAAACTGGATGACGAGAAAGGACAATGTAGAACACGTCTCTGTCCTCGTACATTTTCGTGTGCGATATGTCCCTCCGGGTCTTCGGTCCTTGCGAAGCTCTATGTACTGCGAGCGCTGCTACTTGCAGCTGAGAAAGACCGTGGGGCTAGCAGCGAATTCGGAGAGCGCTAAGCACGTAGACAAGAAGCGAGACGTGTCCCTGCAATGCGGTGCTAAGAGCAGCTTCCTCGCGGCGGGGGCGAGCTCCGGCTACAAGTCATTCTCGTCCTGGCAACGGATCTCTGTGAAGGGCTTAGGCGAAAAGCTTTCGTTTTCCGTTCGAAGTGAGAGAGAGGCAGACTGTTGCACGGAGCTCTGAGAACAAAGGTGCACGTCCTAGGCGGGCTTGGGCAGAAGCAGCGTTCTCGAGCTCTTGGCAGGCGGCACAATGCTGGCGGTGGGGCGCCCATGCAGCGGCTTCTGGCCGCCGGCAAGTGAAAGCGGCGCCAGGCGAGGGCGAGGGAAAGGGCGGTGAACGAAGCGGCACAAGAGCCGTGCTTATGTGCACCACGTTACAGGCTACTAGGAGAGGAAGGTGGTTGACTCTCGCTTTCCTTCGCAAGTGCCCTTAGCAGTAGGAAGGAGCTGAACTCCAGCGGTCAGTTTCAGCTCTGCCCAACAGCGTGTTCTCAGTTCAGCTGGCAAGTACGCCCTGTTGCCTTGGCTCCGAGTGCATAGTCCCTAGCGAGCACTCACTCGTGTGCTCTTCGCTGCACAGCGCCGCTCGCAAGCGGCTTCGTTCTTCGCCTTCTGCCGTACGGAGAGAGCTGAACTCCAGCGGTCAGTTTAAGCTCTGCCCAAAAGCGTGTTCTCAGTTCTGCGAGCAAGCACGCCCTCTTGCCTTGGCTCCGATTGCAAAGACCCTAGCGAGCACTCAGTGCAGTGCACCCAGAAAGACGCTCTCGCTCGTCTTTCAAGGAGCGATTCCTAACAGCAAAGGAAGCAGATGTACAAACTGGATGACGAGAAAGGATAAAGTAGAACACGTCTCTGTCCTCGTACATTTTCGTGTGCGATACTTCCCTCCGGGTCTTCGGTCCTTGCGAAGCTCTATGTACTGCGAGCGCTGCTACTTGCAGCTGAGAAGGACCGTGGGGCTAGCAGCGAATTCGGAGAGCGCTAAGCACGTAGTCAAGAAGCGAGACGTGTCCCTGCAATGCGGTGCTAAGAGCAGCTTCCTCGCGGCGGGGGCGAGCTCCGGCTACAAGTCATTCTCGTTCTGGCAACGGATCTCTGTGAAGGGCGTAGGCGAAAAGCTTTCGTTTTCCGTTCGAACTGCGAGAGAGGCAGACTGTTGCACGGAGCTCTGAGAACAAAGGTGCACGTCCTAGGCGGGCTTGGGCAGAAGCAGCGTTCTCGAGCTCTTGGCAGGCGGCGCAATGCTGGCGGTGGGGCGCCCATGCAGCGGCTTCTGGCCGCCGGCAAGTGAAAGCGGCGCCAGGCGAGGGCGAGGGAAAGGGCGGTGAACGAAGCGGCACAAGAGCCGTGCTTATGTGCACCACGTTACAGGCTACTAGGAGAGGAAGGTGGTTGACTCTCGCTTTCCTTCGCAAGTGCCCTTAGCAGTAGGAAGGAGCTGAACTCCAGCGGTCAGTTTCAGCTCTGCCCAACAGCGTGTTCTCAGTTCAGCTGGCAAGCACGCCCTGTTGCCTTGGCTCCGAGTGCATAGTCACTAGCGAGCACTCACTCGTGTGCTCTTCGCTGCACAGCGCCGCTCGCAAGCGGCTTTGTTCTTCGCCTTCTGCCGTCCGGAGAGAGCTGAACTCCAGCGGTCAGTTTCAGCTCTGCCCAAAAGCGTGTTCTCAGTTCTGCGAGCAAGCACGCCCTCTTGCCTTCGCTCCGAGTGCAAAGACCCTAGCGAGCACTCACTCAGTGCAGTGCACCCAGAAAGACGCTCTCGCTCGACTTTCAAGGAGCGATTCCTAACAGCAAAGGAAGCAGATGTACAAACTGGATGACGAGAAAGGATAAAGTAGAACACGTCTCTGTCCTCGTACATTTTCGTGTGCGATACTTCCCTCCGGGTCTTCGGTCCTTGCGAAGCTCTATGTACTGCGAGCGCTGCTACTTGCAGCTGAGAAGGACCGTGGGGCTAGCAGCGAATTCGGAGAGCGCTAAGCACGTAGTCAAGAAGCGAGACGTGTCCCTGCAATGCGGTGCTAAGAGCAGCTTCCTCGCGGCGGGGGCGAGCTCCGGCTACAAGTCATTCTCGTTCTGGCAACGGATCTCTGTGAAGGGCGTAGGCGAAAAGCTTTCGTTTTCCGTTCGAACTGCGAGAGAGGCAGACTGTTGCACGGAGCTCTGAGAACAAAGGTGCACGTCCTAGGCGGGCTTGGGCAGAAGCAGCGTTCTCGAGCTCTTGGCAGGCGGCACACTGCTGGCTATGTGGCGCCCCTGCAGCGGCTTCTGGCCGCCGGGAAGTGAAAGCGGAGCCAGGCGTGGGCGAGGGAGAAGGCGGTGAACGAAGCGGCACAAGAGCCGTGTTTTTGTGCACCACGTTACAGGCTACTAGGAGAGGAAGGTGGTTGACTCTCGCTTGCCTTCCCAGGTGCCCTTAGCAGTCGGAAGGAGCTGAACTCCAGCGGTCAGTTTCAGCTCTGCCCAACAGCGTGTTCTCAGTTCAGCTGGCAAGTACGCCCTGTTGCCTTGGCTCCGAGTGCATAGTCCCTAGCGAGCACTCACTCGTGTGCTCTTCGCTGCACAGCGCCGCTCGCAAGCGGCTTCGTTCTTCGCCTTCTGCCGTACGGAGAGAGCTGAACTCCAGCGGTCAGTTTAAGCTCTGCCCAAAAGCGTGTTCTCAGTTCTGCGAGCAAGCACGCCCTCTTGCCTTGGCTCCGATTGCAAAGACCCTAGCGAGCACTCAGTGCAGTGCACCCAGAAAGACGCTCTCGCTCGTCTTTCAAGGAGCGATTCCTAACAGCAAAGGAAGCAGATGTACAAACTGGATGACGAGAAAGGATAAAGTAGAACACGTCTCTGTCCTCGTACATTTTCGTGTGCGATACTTCCCTCCGGGTCTTCGGTCCTTGCGAAGCTCTATGTACTGCGAGCGCTGCTACTTGCAGCTGAGAAGGACCGTGTGGCTAGCAGCGAATTCGGAGAGCGCTAAGCACGTAGTCAAGAAGCGAGACGTGTCCCTGCAATGCGGTGCTAAGAGCAGCTTCCTCGCGGCGGGGGCGAGCTCCGGCTACAAGTCATTCTCGTCCTGGCAACGCATCTCTGTGAAGGGCTTAGGCGAAAAGCTTTCGTTTTCCGTTCGAACTGCGAGAGAGGCAGACTGTTGCACGGAGCTCTGAGAACAAAGGTGCACGTCCTAGGCGGGCTTGGGCAGAAGCAGCGTTCTCGAGCTCTTGGCTGCCGGCACACTGCTGGCTATGTGGCGCCCCTGCAGCGTCTTCTGGCCGCCGGGAAGTGAAAGCGGAGCCAGGCGTAGGCGTGGGCGAGGGCGGTGAACGAAGCGGCACAAGAGCCGTGTTTTTGTGCACCACGTTACAGGCTACTAGGAGAGGAAGGTGGTTGACTCTCGCTTGCCTTCCCAGGTGCCCTTAGCAGTCGGAAGGAGCTGAACTCCAGCGGTCAGTTTCAGCTCTGCCCAACAGCGTGTTCTCAGTTCAGCTGGCAAGCACGCCCTGTTGCCTTGGCTCCGAGTGCATAGTCACTAGCGAGCACTCACTCGTGTGCTCTTCGCTGCACAGCGCCGCTCGCAAGCGGCTTCGTTCTTCGCCTTCTGCCGTACGGAGAGAGCTGAACTCCAGCGGTCAGTTTAAGCTCTGCCCAAAAGCGTGTTCTCAGTTCTGCGAGCAAGCACGCCCTCTTGCCTTGGCTCCGAGTGCAAAGCCCCTAGCGAGCACTCAGTGCAGTGCACCCAGAAAGACGCTCTCGCTCGTCTTTCAAGGAGCGATTCCTAACAGCAAAGGAAGCAGATGTACAAACTGGATGACGAGAAAGGATAAAGTAGAACACGTCTCTGTCCTCGTACATTTTCGTGTGCGATACTTCCCTCCGGGTCTTCGGTCCTTGCGAAGCTCTATGTACTGCGAGCGCTGCTACTTGCAGCTGAGAAGGACCGTGGGGCTAGCAGCGAATTCGGAGAGCGCTAAGCACGTAGTCAAGAAGCGAGACGTGTCCCTGCAATGCGGTGCTAAGAGCAGCTTCCTCGCGGCGGGGGCGAGCTCCGGCTACAAGTCATTCTCGTTCTGGCAACGGATCTCTGTGAAGGGCGTAGGCGAAAAGCTTTCGTTTTCCGTTCGAACTGCGAGAGAGGCAGACTGTTGCACGGAGCTCTGAGAACAAAGGTGCACGTCCTAGGCGGGCTTGGGCAGAAGCAGCGTTCTCGAGCTCTTGGCAGGCGGCACACTGCTGGCTATGTGGCGCCCCTGCAGCGGCTTCTGGCCGCCGGGAAGTGAAAGCGGAGCCAGGCGTGGGCGAGGGAGAAGGCGGTGAACGAAGCGGCACAAGAGCCGTGTTTTTGTGCACCACGTTACAGGCTACTAGGAGAGGAAGGTGGTTGACTCTCGCTTGCCTTCCCAGGTGCCCTTAGCAGTCGGAAGGAGCTGAACTCCAGCGGTCAGTTTCAGCTCTGCCCAACAGCGTGTTCTCAGTTCAGCTGGCAAGTACGCCCTGTTGCCTTGGCTCCGAGTGCATAGTCCCTAGCGAGCACTCACTCGTGTGCTCTTCGCTGCACAGCGCCGCTCGCAAGCGGCTTCGTTCTTCGCCTTCTGCCGTACGGAGAGAGCTGAACTCCAGCGGTCAGTTTAAGCTCTGCCCAAAAGCGTGTTCTCAGTTCTGCGAGCAAGCACGCCCTCTTGCCTTGGCTCCGATTGCAAAGACCCTAGCGAGCACTCAGTGCAGTGCACCCAGAAAGACGCTCTCGCTCGTCTTTCAAGGAGCGATTCCTAACAGCAAAGGAAGCAGATGTACAAACTGGATGACGAGAAAGGATAAAGTAGAACACGTCTCTGTCCTCGTACATTTTCGTGTGCGATACTTCCCTCCGGGTCTTCGGTCCTTGCGAAGCTCTATGTACTGCGAGCGCTGCTACTTGCAGCTGAGAAGGACCGTGTGGCTAGCAGCGAATTCGGAGAGCGCTAAGCACGTAGTCAAGAAGCGAGACGTGTCCCTGCAATGCGGTGCTAAGAGCAGCTTCCTCGCGGCGGGGGCGAGCTCCGGCTACAAGTCATTCTCGTCCTGGCAACGCATCTCTGTGAAGGGCTTAGGCGAAAAGCTTTCGTTTTCCGTTCGAACTGCGAGAGAGGCAGACTGTTGCACGGAGCTCTGAGAACAAAGGTGCACGTCCTAGGCGGGCTTGGGCAGAAGCAGCGTTCTCGAGCTCTTGGCTGCCGGCACACTGCTGGCTATGTGGCGCCCCTGCAGCGTCTTCTGGCCGCCGGGAAGTGAAAGCGGAGCCAGGCGTAGGCGTGGGCGAGGGCGGTGAACGAAGCGGCACAAGAGCCGTGTTTTTGTGCACCACGTTACAGGCTACTAGGAGAGGAAGGTGGTTGACTCTCGCTTGCCTTCCCAGGTGCCCTTAGCAGTCGGAAGGAGCTGAACTCCAGCGGTCAGTTTCAGCTCTGCCCAACAGCGTGTTCTCAGTTCAGCTGGCAAGCACGCCCTGTTGCCTTGGCTCCGAGTGCATAGTCACTAGCGAGCACTCACTCGTGTGCTCTTCGCTGCACAGCGCCGCTCGCAAGCGGCTTCGTTCTTCGCCTTCTGCCGTACGGAGAGAGCTGAACTCCAGCGGTCAGTTTAAGCTCTGCCCAAAAGCGTGTTCTCAGTTCTGCGAGCAAGCACGCCCTCTTGCCTTGGCTCCGAGTGCAAAGCCCCTAGCGAGCACTCAGTGCAGTGCACCCAGAAAGACGCTCTCGCTCGTCTTTCAAGGAGCGATTCCTAACAGCAAAGGAAGCAGATGTACAAACTGGATGACGAGAAAGGATAAAGTAGAACACGTCTCTGTCCTCGTACATTTTCGTGTGCGATACTTCCCTCCGGGTCTTCGGTCCTTGCGAAGCTCTATGTACTGCGAGCGCTGCTACTTGCAGCTGAGAAGGACCGTGGGGCTAGCAGCGAATTCGGAGAGCGCTAAGCACGTAGTCAAGAAGCGAGACGTGTCCCTGCAATGCGGTGCTAAGAGCAGCTTCCTCGCGGCGGGGGCGAGCTCCGGCTACAAGTCATTCTCGTTCTGGCAACGGATCTCTGTGAAGGGCGTAGGCGAAAAGCTTTCGTTTTCCGTTCGAACTGCGAGAGAGGCAGACTGTTGCACGGAGCTCTGAGAACAAAGGTGCACGTCCTAGGCGGGCTTGGGCAGAAGCAGCGTTCTCGAGCTCTTGGCAGGCGGCACACTGCTGGCTATGTGGCGCCCCTGCAGCGGCTTCTGGCCGCCGGGAAGTGAAAGCGGAGCCAGGCGTGGGCGAGGGAGAAGGCGGTGAACGAAGCGGCACAAGAGCCGTGTTTTTGTGCACCACGTTACAGGCTACTAGGAGAGGAAGGTGGTTGACTCTCGCTTGCCTTCCCAGGTGCCCTTAGCAGTCGGAAGGAGCTGAACTCCAGCGGTCAGTTTCAGCTCTGCCCAACAGCGTGTTCTCAGTTCAGCTGGCAAGCACGCCCTGTTGCCTTGGCTCCGAGTGCATAGTCCCTAGCGAGCACTCACTCGTGTGCTCTTCGCTGCACAGCGCCGCTCGCAAGCGGCTTCGTTCTTCGCCTTCTGCCGTACGGAGAGAGCTGAACTCCAGCGGTCAGTTTAAGCTCTGCCCAAAAGCGTGTTCTCAGTTCTGCGAGCAAGCACGCCCTCTTGCCTTGGCTCCGAGTGCAAAGACCCTAGCGAGCACTCAGTGCAGTGCACCCAGAAAGACGCTCTCGCTCGTCTTTCAAGGAGCGATTCCTAACAGCAAAGGAAGCAGATGTACAAACTGGATGACGAGAAAGGATAAAGTAGAACACGTCTCTGTCCTCGTACATTTTCGTGTGCGATACTTCCCTCCGGGTCTTCGGTCCTTGCGAAGCTCTATGTACTGCGAGCGCTGCTACTTGCAGCTGAGAAGGACCGTGGGGCTAGCAGCGAATTCGGAGAGCGCTAAGCACGTAGTCAAGAAGCGAGACGTGTCCCTGCAATGCGGTGCTAAGAGCAGCTTCCTCGCGGCGGGGGCGAGCTCCGGCTACAAGTCATTCTCGTCCTGGCAACGGATCTCTGTGAAGGGCTTATGCGAAAAGCTTTCGTTTTCCGTTCGAAGTGAGAGAGAGGCAGACTGTTGCACGGAGCTCTGAGAACAAAGGTGCACGTCCTAGGCGGGCTTGGGCAGAAGCAGCGTTCTCGAGCTCTTGGCTGCCAGAACACTGCTGGCAGTGGGGCGCCCCTGCAGCGGCTTCTGGCCGCCGGGAAGTGAAAGCGGCGCCAGGCGAGGGCGAGGGAGAGGGCGGTGAACGAAGCGGCACAAGAGCCGTGCTTGTGTGCACCACGTTACAGGCTACTAGGAGAGGAAGGTGGTTGACTCCCCCTTGCCTTCCCAGGTGCCCTTAGCAGTAGGAAGGAGCTGAACTCCAGCGGTCAGTTTCAGCTCTGCCCAACAGCGTGTTCTCAGTTCAGCTGGCAAGCACGCCCTCTTGCCTTGGCTCCGAGTGCAAAGACCCTAGCGAGCACTCAGTGCAGTGCAACCAGAAAGACGCTCTCGCTTGTCTTTCAAGGAGCGATTCCTAACAGCAAAGGAAGCAGATGTACAAACTGGATGAAGAGAAAGGACAATGTAGAACACGTCTCTGTCCTGCCACATTTTCGTGTGCGATATGTCCCTCCGGGTCTTCGGTCCTTGCGAAGCTCTATGTACTGCGAGCGCAGCTACTTGCAGCTGAGAAGGACCGCGGAGCTAGCAGCGAATTCGGAGAGCGCTAAGCACGTAGTCAAGAAGCGAGACGTGTCCTTGCAATGCGGTGCTAAGAGCAGCTTCCTCGCGGCGGAGGCGAGCTCCGGCTACAAGTCATTCTCGTCCTGGCAACGCATCTCTGTGAAGGGGGTAGGCGAAAAGCTTTCGTTTTCCATTCGAACTGCCAGAGAGGCAGACTGTTGCACGGAGCTCTGAGAACAAAGGTGCACGCCCTAGGCGGGCTTGGGCAGAAGCAGCGTTCTCGAGCTCTTGGCTGCCGGCACATTGCTGGCTATGTGGCGCCCCTGCAGGGGCTTCTGGCCGCCGGGAAGTGAAAGCGGAGCCAGGCGTAGGCGTGGGCGAGGGCGGTGAACGAAGCGGCACAAGAGCCGTGCTTGTGTGCACCACGTTACAGGCTACTAGGAGAGGAAGGTGGTTGACTCTCGCTTGCCTTCGCAAGTGCCCTTAGCAGTCGGAAGGAGCTGAACTCCAGCGGTCAGTTTCAGCTCTGCCCAACAGCGTGTTCTCAGTTCAGCTGGCAAGCACGCCCTGTTGCCTTGGCTCCGAGTGCATAGTCCCTAGCGAGCACTCACTCGTGTGCTCTTCGCTGCACAGCGCCGCTCGCAAGCGGCTTCGTTCTTCGCCTTCTGCCGTACGGAGAGAGCTGAACTCCAGCGGTCAGTTTAAGCTCTGCCCAAAAGCGTGTTCTCAGTTCTGCGAGCAAGCACGCCCTCTTGCCTTGGCTCCGAGTGCAAAGCCCCTAGCGAGCACTCAGTGCAGTGCACCCAGAAAGACGCTCTCGCTCGTCTTTCAAGGAGCGATTCCTAACAGCAAAGGAAGCAGATGTACAAACTGGATGACGAGAAAGGATAAAGTAGAACACGTCTCTGTCCTCGTACATTTTCGTGTGCGATACTTCCCTCCGGGTCTTCGGTCCTTGCGAAGCTCTATGTACTGCGAGCGCTGCTACTTGCAGCTGAGAAGGACCGTGGGGCTAGCAGCGAATTCGGAGAGCGCTAAGCACGTAGTCAAGAAGCGAGACGTGTCCCTGCAATGCGGTGCTAAGAGCAGCTTCCTCGCGGCGGGGGCGAGCTCCGGCTACAAGTCATTCTCGTCCTGGCAACGGATCTCTGTGAAGGGCTTATGCGAAAAGCTTTCGTTTTCCGTTCGAAGTGAGAGAGAGGCAGACTGTTGCACGGAGCTCTGAGAACAAAGGTGCACGTCCTAGGCGGGCTTGGGCAGAAGCAGCGTTCTCGAGCTCTTGGCTGCCAGAACACTGCTGGCAGTGGGGCGCCCCTGCAGCGGCTTCTGGCCGCCGGGAAGTGAAAGCGGCGCCAGGCGAGGGCGAGGGAGAGGGCGGTGAACGAAGCGGCACAAGAGCCGTGCTTGTGTGCACCACGTTACAGGCTACTAGGAGAGGAAGGTGGTTGACTCCCCCTTGCCTTCCCAGGTGCCCTTAGCAGTAGGAAGGAGCTGAACTCCAGCGGTCAGTTTCAGCTCTGCCCAACAGCGTGTTCTCAGTTCAGCTGGCAAGCACGCCCTCTTGCCTTGGCTCCGAGTGCAAAGACCCTAGCGAGCACTCAGTGCAGTGCAACCAGAAAGACGCTCTCGCTTGTCTTTCAAGGAGCGATTCCTAACAGCAAAGGAAGCAGATGTACAAACTGGATGAAGAGAAAGGACAATGTAGAACACGTCTCTGTCCTGCCACATTTTCGTGTGCGATATGTCCCTCCGGGTCTTCGGTCCTTGCGAAGCTCTATGTACTGCGAGCGCAGCTACTTGCAGCTGAGAAGGACCGCGGAGCTAGCAGCGAATTCGGAGAGCGCTAAGCACGTAGTCAAGAAGCGAGACGTGTCCTTGCAATGCGGTGCTAAGAGCAGCTTCCTCGCGGCGGGGGCGAGCTCCGGCTACAAGTCATTCTCGTCCTGGCAACGCATCTCTGTGAAGGGGGTAGGCGAAAAGCTTTCGTTTTCCATTCGAAGTGCGTGAGAGGCAGACTGTTGCACGGAGCTCTGAGAACAAAGGTGCACGCCCTAGGCGGGCTTGGGCAGAAGCAGCGTTCTCGAGCTCTTGGCTGCCGGCACACTGCTGGCTATGTGGCGCCCCTGCAGGGGCTTCTGGCCGCCGGCAAGTGAAAGCGGAGCCAGGCGTAGGCGTGGGCGAGGGCGGTGAACGAAGCGGCACAAGAGCCGTGCTTGTGTGCATCACGTTACAGGCTACTAGGAGAGGAAGGTGGTTGACTCTCGCTTGCCTTCGCAAGTGCCCTTAGCAGTAGGAAGGAGCTGAACTCCAGCGGTCAGTTTCAGCTCTGCCCAACAGCGTGTTCTCAGTTCAGCTGGCAAGCACGCCCTGTTGCCTTGGCTCCGAGTGCATAGTCACTAGCGAGCACTCACTCGTGTGCTCTTCGCTGCACAGCGCCGCTCGCAAGCGGCTTCGTTCTTCGCCTTCTGCCGTCCGGCGAGAGCTGAACTCCAGCGGTCAGTTTCAGCTCTGCCCAAAAGCGTGTTCTCAGTTCTGCGAGCAAGCACGCCCTCTTGCCTTCGCTCCGAGTGCAAAGACCCTAGCGAGCACTCACTCAGTGCAGTGCACCCAGAAAGACGCTCTCGCTCGTCTTTCAGGGAGAGATTCCTAACAGCAGAAGGAGCAGAAGCACAAAGTGGATGACGAGAAGGGAAAATGTAGAACACGTCTCTGTCCTGCCACATTTTCGTGGGAGATATGTCACTCCGGGTCTTCGGTCCTTGCGAAGATCTATGTACTGCGAGCGCTGCTACTTGCAGCTGAGAAGGACCGTGGGGCTAGCAGCGAATTCGGAGAGCGCTAAGCACGTAGTCAAGAAGCGAGACGTGTCCCTGCAATGCGGTGCTAAGAGCAGCTTCCTCGCGGCGGAGGCGAGCTCCGGCTACAAGTCATTCTCGTCCTGGCAACGGATCTCTGTGAAGGGCGTAGGCGAAAAGCTTTCGTTTTCCATTCGAACTGCCAGAGAGGCAGACTGTTGCACGGAGCTCTGAGAACAAAGGTGAACGCCCTAGGCGGGCTTGGGCAGAAGAAGCGTTCTCGAGCTCTTGGCTGCCGGCACACTGCTGGCTATGTGGCGCCCCTGCAGCGTCTTCTGGCCGCCGGGAAGTGAAAGCGGAGCCAGGCGTAGGCGTGGGCGAGGGCGGTGAACGAAGCGGCACAAGAGCCTTGTTTGTGTGCACCACGTTACAGGCTACTAGGAGAGGAAGGTGGTTGACTCTCGCTTTCCCTCGCAAGTGCCCTTAGCAGTCGTAAGGAGCTGAACTCCAGCGGTCAGTTTCAGCTCTGCCCAAACAGCTTGTTCTCAGTTCAGCAGGCAAGCACGCCCTCTTGCCTTGGCTCCGAGTGCAAAGTTACTAGCGAGCACTCACTCGTGTGCTCTTCGCTGCACTGCTCCGCTCGCAAGCGGCTTCGTTCTTCGCCTTCTGCCGTCCGGAGAGAGCTGAACTCCAGCGGTCTGTTTCAGCTCTGCCCAAAAGCGTGTTCTCAGTTCTGCGAGCAAGCACGCCCTCTTGCCTTGGCTCCGAGTGCAAAGACCCTAGCAAGCACTCACTCAGTGCAATGCACCCAGAAAGACGCTCTCGCTCGTCTTTCAAGGAGCAATTCCTAACAGCAGAAGCAGCAGAAACACAAAGTGGATGACGAGAAGGGAAAATGTAGAACACGTCTCTGTCCTGCCACATTTTCGTGTGCGATACTTCCCTCCGGGTCTTCGGTCCTTGCGAAGCTCTATGTACTGCGAGCGCTGCTACTTGCAGCTGAGAAGGACCGTGGGGCTAGCAGCGAATTCGGAGAGCGCTAAGCACGTAGTCAAGAAGCGAGACGTGTCCCTGCAATGCGGTGCTAAGAGCAGCTTCCTCGCGGCGGGGGCGAGCTCCGGCTACAAGTCATTCTCGTCCTGGCAACGGATCTCTGTGAAGGGCGTAGGCGAAAAGCTTTCGTTTTCCGTTCGAAGTGAGAGAGAGACAGACTGTTGACCGGAGCTCTGAGAACAAAGGTGCACGTCCTAAGCGGGCTTGGGCAGAAGCAGCGTTCTCGAGCTCTTGGCTGCCGGCACACTGCTGGCTATGTGGCGCCCCTGCAGCGTCTTCTGGCCGCCGGCAAGTGAAAGCGGAGCCAGGCGTAGGCGTGGGCGAGGGCGGTGAACGAAGCGGCACAAGAGCCGTGGTTTTGTGCACCACGTTACAGGCTACTAGGAGAGGAAGGTGGTTGACTCTCGCTTGCCTTCCCAGGTGCCCTTAGCAGTCGGAAGGAGCTGAACTCCAGCGGTCAGTTTCAGCTCTGCCCAACAGCGTGTTCTCAGTTCAGCTGGCAAGCACGCCCTGTTGCCTTGGCTCCGAGTGCATAGTCACTAGCAAGCACTCACTCAGTGCAATGCACCCAGAAAGACGCTCTCGCTCGTCTTTCAAGGAGTGATTCCTAACAGCAGAAGCAGCAGAAGCACAAAGTGGATGACGAGAAGGGACAATGTAGAACACGTCTCTGTCCTGCCACATTTTCGTGTGAGATATGTCCCTCCGGGTCTTCGGTCCTTGCGAAGCTCTATGTACTGCGAGCGCTGCTACTTGCAGCTGAGAAGGACCGTGGGGCTAGCAGCGAATTCGGAGAGCGCTAAGCACGTAGTCAAGAAGCGAGACGTGTCCCTGCAATGCGGTGCTAAGAGCAGCTTCCTCGCGGCGGGGGCGAGCTCCGGCTACAAGTCATTCTCGTCCTGGCAACGGATCTCTGTGAAGGGCTTAGGCGAAAAGCTTTCGTTTTCCGTTCGAACTGCGAGAGAGGCAGACTGTTGCACGGAGCTCTGAGAACAAAGGTGCACGTCCTAAGCGGGCTTGGGCAGAAGCAGCGTTCTCGAGCTCTTGGCAGGCGGCACACTGCTGGCTATGTGGCGCCCCTGCAGCGTCTTCTGGCCGCCGGGAAGTGAAAGCGGAGCCAGGCGTGGGCGTGGGCGAGGGCGGTGAACGAAGCGGCACAAGAGCCGTGGTTTTGTGCACCACGTTACAGGCTGCTAGGAGAGGAAGGTGGTTGACTCTCGCTTGCCTTCCCAGGTGCCCTTAGCAGTCGGAAGGAGCTGAACTCCAGCGGTCAGTTTCAGCTCTGCCCAACAGCGTGTTCTCAGTTCAGCTGGCAAGCACGCCCTCTTGCCTTGGCTCCGAGTGCATAGTCACTAGCAAGCACTCACTCAGTGCAATGCACCCAGAAAGACGCTCTCGCTCGTCTTTCAAGGAGTGATTCCTAACAGCAGAAGCAGCAGAAGCACAAAGTGGATGACGAGAAAGGACAATGTAGAACACGTCTCTGTCCTGCCACATTTTCGTGTGAGATATGTCCCTCCGGGTCTTCGGTCCTTGCGAAGCTCTATGTACTGCGAGCGCTGCTACTTGCAGCTCAGAAGGACCGTGTGGCTAGCAGCGAATTCGGAGAGCGCTAAGCACGTAGTCAAGAAGCGAGACGTGTCCCTGCAATGCGGTGCTAAGAGCAGCTTCCTCGCGGCGGGGGCGAGCTCCGGCTACAAGTCATTCTCGTCCTGGCAACGGATCTCTGTGAAGGGCGTAGGCGAAAAGCTTTCGTTTTCCGTTCGAAGTGAGAGAGAGACAGACTGTTGACCGGAGCTCTGAGAACAAAGGTGCACGTCCTAAGCGGGCTTGGGCAGAAGCAGCGTTCTCGAGCTCTTGGCTGCCGGCACACTGCTGGCTATGTGGCGCCCCTGCAGCGTCTTCTGGCCGCCGGCAAGTGAAAGCGGAGCCAGGCGTAGGCGTGGGCGAGGGCGGTGAACGAAGCGGCACAAGAGCCGTGGTTTTGTGCACCACGTTACAGGCTACTAGGAGAGGAAGGTGGTTGACTCTCGCTTGCCTTCCCAGGTGCCCTTAGCAGTCGGAAGGAGCTGAACTCCAGCGGTCAGTTTCAGCTCTGCCCAACAGCGTGTTCTCAGTTCAGCTGGCAAGCACGCCCTCTTGCCTTGGCTCCGAGTGCATAGTCACTAGCAAGCACTCACTCAGTGCAATGCACCCAGAAAGACGCTCTCGCTCGTCTTTCAAGGAGTGATTCCTAACAGCAGAAGCAGCAGAAGCACAAAGTGGATGACGAGAAGGGACAATGTAGAACACGTCTCTGTCCTGCCACATTTTCGTGTGAGATATGTCCCTCCGGGTCTTCGGTCCTTGCGAAGCTCTATGTACTGCGAGCGCTGCTACTTGCAGCTGAGAAGGACCGTGGGGCTAGCAGCGAATTCGGAGAGCGCTAAGCACGTAGTCAAGAAGCGAGACGTGTCCCTGCAATGCGGTGCTAAGAGCAGCTTCCTCGCGGCGGGGGCGAGCTCCGGCTACAAGTCATTCTCGTTCTGGCAACGGATCTCTGTGAAGGGCGTAGGCGAAAAGCTTTCGTTTTCCGTTCGAACTGCGAGAGAGGCAGACTGTTGCACGGAGCTCTGAGAACAAAGGTGCACGTCCTAGGCGGGCTTGGGCAGAAGCAGCGTTCTCGAGCTCTTGGCAGGCGGCACACTGCTGGCTATGTGGCGCCCCTGCAGCGTCTTCTGGCCGCCGGGAAGTGAAAGCGGAGCCAGGCGTGGGCGAGGGAGAAGGCGGTGAACGAAGCGGCACAAGAGCCGTGTTTTTGTGCACCACGTTACAGGCTACTAGGAGAGGAAGGTGGTTGACTCTCGCTTGCCTTCCCAGGTGCCCTTAGCAGTCGGAAGGAGCTGAACTCCAGCGGTCAGTTTCAGCTCTGCCCAACAGCGTGTTCTCAGTTCAGCTGGCAAGCACGCCCTGTTGCCTTGGCTCCGAGTGCATAGTCCCTAGCGAGCACTCACTCGTGTGCTCTTCGCTGCACAGCGCCGCTCGCAAGCGGCTTCGTTCTTCGCCTTCTGCCGTACGGAGAGAGCTGAACTCCAGCGGTCAGTTTAAGCTCTGCCCAAAAGCGTGTTCTCAGTTCTGCGAGCAAGCACGCCCTCTTGCCTTGGCTCCGAGTGCAAAGACCCTAGCGAGCACTCAGTGCAGTGCACCCAGAAAGACGCTCTCGCTCGTCTTTCAAGGAGCGATTCCTAACAGCAAAGGAAGCAGATGTACAAACTGGATGACGAGAAAGGATAAAGTAGAACACGTCTCTGTCCTCGTACATTTTCGTGTGCGATACTTCCCTCCGGGTCTTCGGTCCTTGCGAAGCTCTATGTACTGCGAGCGCTGCTACTTGCAGCTGAGAAGGACCGTGGGGCTAGCAGCGAATTCGGAGAGCGCTAAGCACGTAGTCAAGAAGCGAGACGTGTCCCTGCAATGCGGTGCTAAGAGCAGCTTCCTCGCGGCGGGGGCGAGCTCCGGCTACAAGTCATTCTCGTCCTGGCAACGGATCTCTGTGAAGGGCTTATGCGAAAAGCTTTCGTTTTCCGTTCGAAGTGAGAGAGAGGCAGACTGTTGCACGGAGCTCTGAGAACAAAGGTGCACGTCCTAGGCGGGCTTGGGCAGAAGCAGCGTTCTCGAGCTCTTGGCTGCCAGAACACTGCTGGCAGTGGGGCGCCCCTGCAGCGGCTTCTGGCCGCCGGGAAGTGAAAGCGGCGCCAGGCGAGGGCGAGGGAGAGGGCGGTGAACGAAGCGGCACAAGAGCCGTGCTTGTGTGCACCACGTTACAGGCTACTAGGAGAGGAAGGTGGTTGACTCCCCCTTGCCTTCCCAGGTGCCCTTAGCAGTAGGAAGGAGCTGAACTCCAGCGGTCAGTTTCAGCTCTGCCCAACAGCGTGTTCTCAGTTCAGCTGGCAAGCACGCCCTCTTGCCTTGGCTCCGAGTGCAAAGACCCTAGCGAGCACTCAGTGCAGTGCAACCAGAAAGACGCTCTCGCTTGTCTTTCAAGGAGCGATTCCTAACAGCAAAGGAAGCAGATGTACAAACTGGATGAAGAGAAAGGACAATGTAGAACACGTCTCTGTCCTGCCACATTTTCGTGTGCGATATGTCCCTCCGGGTCTTCGGTCCTTGCGAAGCTCTATGTACTGCGAGCGCAGCTACTTGCAGCTGAGAAGGACCGCGGAGCTAGCAGCGAATTCGGAGAGCGCTAAGCACGTAGTCAAGAAGCGAGACGTGTCCTTGCAATGCGGTGCTAAGAGCAGCTTCCTCGCGGCGGAGGCGAGCTCCGGCTACAAGTCATTCTCGTCCTGGCAACGCATCTCTGTGAAGGGGGTAGGCGAAAAGCTTTCGTTTTCCATTCGAAGTGCGTGAGAGGCAGACTGTTGCACGGAGCTCTGAGAACAAAGGTGCACGCCCTAGGCGGGCTTGGGCAGAAGCAGCGTTCTCTAGCTCTTGGCTGCCGGCACACTGCTGGCTATGTGGCGCCCCTGCAGCGTCTTCTGGCCGCCGGGAAGTGAAAGCGGAGCCAGGCGTAGGCGTGGGCGAGGGCGGTGAACGAAGCGGCACAAGAGCCTTGTTTGTGTGCACCACGTTACAGGCTACTAGGAGAGGAAGGTGGTTGACTCTCGCTTTCCCTCGCAAGTGCCCTTAGCAGTCGTAAGGAGCTGAACTCCAGCGGTCAGTTTCAGCTCTGCCCAAACAGCTTGTTCTCAGTTCAGCAGGCAAGCACGCCCTCTTGCCTTGGCTCCGAGTGCAAAGTTACTAGCGAGCACTCACTCGTGTGCTCTTCGCTGCACTGCTCCGCTCGCAAGCGGCTTCGTTCTTCGCCTTCTGCCGTCCGGAGAGAGCTGAACTCCAGCGGTCTGTTTCAGCTCTGCCCAAAAGCGTGTTCTCCGTTCTGCGAGCAAGCACGCCCTCTTGCCTTCGCTCCGAGTGCAAAGACCCTAGCAAGCACTCACTCAGTGCAATGCACCCAGAAAGACGCTCTCGCTCGTCTTTCAAGGAGCAATTCCTAACAGCAGAAGCAGCAGAAACACAAAGTGGATGACGAGAAGGGAAAATGTAGAACACGTCTCTGTCCTGCCACATTTTCGTGTGCGATACTTCCCTCCGGGTCTTCGGTCCTTGCGAAGCTCTATGTACTGCGAGCGCTGCTACTTGCAGCTGAGAAGGACCGTGGGGCTAGCAGCGAATTCGGAGAGCGCTATGCACGTAGTCAAGAAGCGAGACGTGTCCCTGCAATGCGGTGCTAAGAGCAGCTTCCTCGCGGCGGGGGCGAGCTCAGGCTACAGGTCATTCTCGTCCTGGCAACGGATCTCTGTGAAGGGCGTAGGCGAAAAGCTTTCGTTTTCCGTTGGAACTGCGAGAGAGGCAGACTGTTGCACGGAGCTCTGAGAACAAAGGTGCACGCCCTAGGCGGGCTTGGGCAGAAGCAGCGTTCTCTAGCTCTTGGCTGCCGGCACACTGCTGGCTATGGGGCGCCCCTGCAGGGGCTTCTGGCCGCCGGCAAGTGAAAGCGGAGCCAGGCGTAGGCGTGGGCGAGGGCGGTGAACGAAGCGGCACAAGAGCCGTGCTTGTGTGCACCACGTTACAGGCTACTAGGAGAGGAAGGTGGTTGACTCTCGCTTGCCTTCGCAAGTGCCCTTAGCAGTAGGAAGGAGCTGAACTCCAGCGGTCAGTTTCAGCTCTGCCCAACAGCGTGTTCTCAGTTCAGCTGGCAAGCACGCCCTCTTGCCTTGGCTCCGAGTGCATAGTCACTAGCAAGCACTCACTCAGTGCAATGCACCCAGAAAGACGCTCTCGCTCGTCTTTCAAGGAGTGATTCCTAACAGCAGAAGCAGCAGAAGCACAAAGTGGATGACGAGAAGGGACAATGTAGAACACGTCTCTGTCCTGCCACATTTTCGTGTGAGATATGTCCCTCCGGGTCTTCGGTCCTTGCGAAGCTCTATGTACTGCGAGCGCTGCTACTTGCAGCTGAGAAGGACCGTGGGGCTAGCAGCGAATTCGGAGAGCGCTAAGCACGTAGTCAAGAAGCGAGACGTGTCCCTGCAATGCGGTGCTAAGAGCAGCTTCCTCGCGGCGGGGGCGAGCTCCGGCTACAAGTCATTCTCGTCCTGGCAACGGATCTCTGTGAAGGGCTTAGGCGAAAAGCTTTCGTTTTCCGTTCGAACTGCGAGAGAGGCAGACTGTTGCACGGAGCTCTGAGAACAAAGGTGCACGTCCTAAGCGGGCTTGGGCAGAAGCAGCGTTCTCGAGCTCTTGGCTGCCGGCACACTGCTGGCTATGTGGCGCCCCTGCAGCGGCTTCTGGCCGCCGGCAAGTGAAAGCGGAGCCAGGCGTAGGCGTGGGCGAGGGCGGTGAACGAAGCGGCACAAGAGCCGTGGTTTTGTGCACCACGTTACAGGCTACTAGGAGAGGAAGGTGGTTGACTCTCGCTTGCCTTCCCAGGTGCCCTTAGCAGTCGGAAGGAGCTGAACTCCAGCGGTCAGTTTCAGCTCTGCCCAAAAGCGTGTTCTCAGTTCAGCTGGCAAGCACGCCCTCTTGCCTTCGCTCCGAGTGCAAAGACCCTAGCGAGCACTCAGTGCAGTGCAACCAGAAAGACGCTCTCGCTTGTCTTTCAAGGAGCGATTCCTAACAGCAAAGGAAGCAGATGTACAAACTGGATGACGAGAAAGGACAATGTAGAACACGTCTCTGTCCTCGTACATTTTCGTGTGCGATATGTCCCTCCGGGTCTTCGGTCCTTGCGAAGCTCTATGTACTGCGAGCGCTGCTACTTGCAGCTGAGAAAGACCGTGGGGCTAGCAGCGAATTCGGAGAGCGCTAAGCACGTAGACAAGAAGCGAGACGTGTCCCTGCAATGCGGTGCTAAGAGCAGCTTCCTCGCGGCGGGGGCGAGCTCCGGCTACAAGTCATTCTCGTCCTGGCAACGGATCTCTGTGAAGGGCTTAGGCGAAAAGCTTTCGTTTTCCGTTCGAAGTGAGAGAGAGGCAGACTGTTGCACGGAGCTCTGAGAACAAAGGTGCACGTCCTAGGCGGGCTTGGGCAGAAGCAGCGTTCTCGAGCTCTTGGCAGGCGGCGCAATGCTGGCGGTGGGGCGCCCATGCAGCGGCTTCTGGCCGCCGGCAAGTGAAAGCGGCGCCAGGCGAGGGCGAGGGAAAGGGCGGTGAACGAAGCGGCACAAGAGCCGTGCTTATGTGCACCACGTTACAGGCTACTAGGAGAGGAAGGTGGTTGACTCTCGCTTTCCTTCGCAAGTGCCCTTAGCAGTAGGAAGGAGCTGAACTCCAGCGGTCAGTTTCAGCTCTGCCCAACAGCGTGTTCTCAGTTCAGCTGGCAAGCACGCCCTGTTGCCTTGGCTCCGAGTGCATAGTCACTAGCGAGCACTCACTCGTGTGCTCTTCGCTGCACAGCGCCGCTCGCAAGCGGCTTTGTTCTTCGCCTTCTGCCGTCCGGAGAGAGCTGAACTCCAGCGGTCAGTTTCAGCTCTGCCCAAAAGCGTGTTCTCAGTTCTGCGAGCAAGCACGCCCTCTTGCCTTCGCTCCGAGTGCAAAGACCCTAGCGAGCACTCACTCAGTGCAGTGCACCCAGAAAGACGCTCTCGCTCGTCTTTCAAGGAGCGATTCCTAACAGCAAAGGAAGCAGATGTACAAACTGGATGACGAGAAAGGATAAAGTAGAACACGTCTCTGTCCTCGTACATTTTCGTGTGCGATACTTCCCTCCGGGTCTTCGGTCCTTGCGAAGCTCTATGTACTGCGAGCGCTGCTACTTGCAGCTGAGAAGGACCGTGGGGCTAGCAGCGAATTCGGAGAGCGCTAAGCACGTAGTCAAGAAGCGAGACGTGTCCCTGCAATGCGGTGCTAAGAGCAGCTTCCTCGCGGCGGGGGCGAGCTCCGGCTACAAGTCATTCTCGTTCTGGCAACGGATCTCTGTGAAGGGCGTAGGCGAAAAGCTTTCGTTTTCCGTTCGAACTGCGAGAGAGGCAGACTGTTGCACGGAGCTCTGAGAACAAAGGTGCACGTCCTAGGCGGGCTTGGGCAGAAGCAGCGTTCTCGAGCTCTTGGCAGGCGGCACACTGCTGGCTATGTGGCGCCCCTGCAGCGGCTTCTGGCCGCCGGGAAGTGAAAGCGGAGCCAGGCGTGGGCGAGGGAGAAGGCGGTGAACGAAGCGGCACAAGAGCCGTGTTTTTGTGCACCACGTTACAGGCTACTAGGAGAGGAAGGTGGTTGACTCTCGCTTGCCTTCCCAGGTGCCCTTAGCAGTCGGAAGGAGCTGAACTCCAGCGGTCAGTTTCAGCTCTGCCCAACAGCGTGTTCTCAGTTCAGCTGGCAAGTACGCCCTGTTGCCTTGGCTCCGAGTGCATAGTCCCTAGCGAGCACTCACTCGTGTGCTCTTCGCTGCACAGCGCCGCTCGCAAGCGGCTTCGTTCTTCGCCTTCTGCCGTACGGAGAGAGCTGAACTCCAGCGGTCAGTTTAAGCTCTGCCCAAAAGCGTGTTCTCAGTTCTGCGAGCAAGCACGCCCTCTTGCCTTGGCTCCGAGTGCAAAGACCCTAGCGAGCACTCAGTGCAGTGCACCCAGAAAGACGCTCTCGCTCGTCTTTCAAGGAGCGATTCCTAACAGCAAAGGAAGCAGATGTACAAACTGGATGACGAGAAAGGATAAAGTAGAACACGTCTCTGTCCTCGTACATTTTCGTGTGCGATACTTCCCTCCGGGTCTTCGGTCCTTGCGAAGCTCTATGTACTGCGAGCGCTGCTACTTGCAGCTGAGAAGGACCGTGTGGCTAGCAGCGAATTCGGAGAGCGCTAAGCACGTAGTCAAGAAGCGAGACGTGTCCCTGCAATGCGGTGCTAAGAGCAGCTTCCTCGCGGCGGGGGCGAGCTCCGGCTACAAGTCATTCTCGTCCTGGCAACGGATCTCTGTGAAGGGCTTAGGCGAAAAGCTTTCGTTTTCCGTTCGAACTGCGAGAGAGGCAGACTGTTGCACGGAGCTCTGAGAACAAAGGTGCACGTCCTAGGCGGGCTTGGGCAGAAGCAGCGTTCTCGAGCTCTTGGCAGGCGGCACACTGCTGGCTATGTGGCGCCCCTGCAGCGGCTTCTGGCCGCCGGGAAGTGAAAGCGGAGCCAGGCGTGGGCGAGGGAGAAGGCGGTGAACGAAGCGGCACAAGAGCCGTGTTTTTGTGCACCACGTTACAGGCTACTAGGAGAGGAAGGTGGTTGACTCTCGCTTGCCTTCCCAGGTGCCCTTAGCAGTCGGAAGGAGCTGAACTCCAGCGGTCAGTTTCAGCTCTGCCCAACAGCGTGTTCTCAGTTCAGCTGGCAAGCACGCCCTGTTGCCTTGGCTCCGAGTGCATAGTCCCTAGCGAGCACTCACTCGTGTGCTCTTCGCTGCACAGCGCCGCTCGCAAGCGGCTTCGTTCTTCGCCTTCTGCCGTACGGAGAGAGCTGAACTCCAGCGGTCAGTTTAAGCTCTGCCCAAAAGCGTGTTCTCAGTTCTGCGAGCAAGCACGCCCTCTTGCCTTGGCTCCGAGTGCAAAGACCCTAGCGAGCACTCAGTGCAGTGCACCCAGAAAGACGCTCTCGCTCGTCTTTCAAGGAGCGATTCCTAACAGCAAAGGAAGCAGATGTACAAACTGGATGACGAGAAAGGATAAAGTAGAACACGTCTCTGTCCTCGTACATTTTCGTGTGCGATACTTCCCTCCGGGTCTTCGGTCCTTGCGAAGCTCTATGTACTGCGAGCGCTGCTACTTGCAGCTGAGAAGGACCGTGGGGCTAGCAGCGAATTCGGAGAGCGCTAAGCACGTAGTCAAGAAGCGAGACGTGTCCCTGCAATGCGGTGCTAAGAGCAGCTTCCTCGCGGCGGGGGCGAGCTCCGGCTACAAGTCATTCTCGTCCTGGCAACGGATCTCTGTGAAGGGCTTATGCGAAAAGCTTTCGTTTTCCGTTCGAAGTGAGAGAGAGGCAGACTGTTGCACGGAGCTCTGAGAACAAAGGTGCACGTCCTAGGCGGGCTTGGGCAGAAGCAGCGTTCTCGAGCTCTTGGCTGCCAGAACACTGCTGGCAGTGGGGCGCCCCTGCAGCGGCTTCTGGCCGCCGGGAAGTGAAAGCGGCGCCAGGCGAGGGCGAGGGAGAGGGCGGTGAACGAAGCGGCACAAGAGCCGTGCTTGTGTGCACCACGTTACAGGCTACTAGGAGAGGAAGGTGGTTGACTCCCCCTTGCCTTCCCAGGTGCCCTTAGCAGTAGGAAGGAGCTGAACTCCAGCGGTCAGTTTCAGCTCTGCCCAACAGCGTGTTCTCAGTTCAGCTGGCAAGCACGCCCTCTTGCCTTGGCTCCGAGTGCAAAGACCCTAGCGAGCACTCAGTGCAGTGCAACCAGAAAGACGCTCTCGCTTGTCTTTCAAGGAGCGATTCCTAACAGCAAAGGAAGCAGATGTACAAACTGGATGAAGAGAAAGGACAATGTAGAACACGTCTCTGTCCTGCCACATTTTCGTGTGCGATATGTCCCTCCGGGTCTTCGGTCCTTGCGAAGCTCTATGTACTGCGAGCGCAGCTACTTGCAGCTGAGAAGGACCGCGGAGCTAGCAGCGAATTCGGAGAGCGCTAAGCACGTAGTCAAGAAGCGAGACGTGTCCTTGCAATGCGGTGCTAAGAGCAGCTTCCTCGCGGCGGAGGCGAGCTCCGGCTACAAGTCATTCTCGTCCTGGCAACGCATCTCTGTGAAGGGGGTAGGCGAAAAGCTTTCGTTTTCCATTCGAACTGCGAGAGAGGCAGACTGTTGCACGGAGCTCTGAGAACAAAGGTGCACGCCCTAGGCGGGCTTGGGCAGAAGCAGCGTTCTCGAGCTCTTGGCTGCCGGCACATTGCTGGCTATGTGGCGCCCCTGCAGGGGCTTCTGGCCGCCGGCAAGTGAAAGCGGAGCCAGGCGTAGGCGTGGGCGAGGGCGGTGAACGAAGCGGCACAAGAGCCGTGCTTGTGTGCACCACGTTACAGGCTACTAGGAGAGGAAGGTGGTTGACTCTCGCTTGCCTTCGCAAGTGCCCTTAGCAGTCGGAAGGAGCTGAACTCCAGCGGTCAGTTTCAGCTCTGCCCAACAGCGTGTTCTCAGTTCAGCTGGCAAGCACGCCCTGTTGCCTTGGCTCCGAGTGCATAGTCCCTAGCGAGCACTCACTCGTGTGCTCTTCGCTGCACAGCGCCGCTCGCAAGCGGCTTCGTTCTTCGCCTTCTGCCGTACGGAGAGAGCTGAACTCCAGCGGTCAGTTTAAGCTCTGCCCAAAAGCGTGTTCTCAGTTCTGCGAGCAAGCACGCCCTCTTGCCTTGGCTCCGAGTGCAAAGCCCCTAGCGAGCACTCAGTGCAGTGCACCCAGAAAGACGCTCTCGCTCGTCTTTCAAGGAGCGATTCCTAACAGCAAAGGAAGCAGATGTACAAACTGGATGACGAGAAAGGATAAAGTAGAACACGTCTCTGTCCTCGTACATTTTCGTGTGCGATACTTCCCTCCGGGTCTTCGGTCCTTGCGAAGCTCTATGTACTGCGAGCGCTGCTACTTGCAGCTGAGAAGGACCGTGGGGCTAGCAGCGAATTCGGAGAGCGCTAAGCACGTAGTCAAGAAGCGAGACGTGTCCCTGCAATGCGGTGCTAAGAGCAGCTTCCTCGCGGCGGGGGCGAGCTCCGGCTACAAGTCATTCTCGTCCTGGCAACGGATCTCTGTGAAGGGCTTATGCGAAAAGCTTTCGTTTTCCGTTCGAAGTGAGAGAGAGGCAGACTGTTGCACGGAGCTCTGAGAACAAAGGTGCACGTCCTAGGCGGGCTTGGGCAGAAGCAGCGTTCTCGAGCTCTTGGCTGCCAGAACACTGCTGGCAGTGGGGCGCCCCTGCAGCGGCTTCTGGCCGCCGGGAAGTGAAAGCGGCGCCAGGCGAGGGCGAGGGAGAGGGCGGTGAACGAAGCGGCACAAGAGCCGTGCTTGTGTGCACCACGTTACAGGCTACTAGGAGAGGAAGGTGGTTGACTCCCCCTTGCCTTCCCAGGTGCCCTTAGCAGTAGGAAGGAGCTGAACTCCAGCGGTCAGTTTCAGCTCTGCCCAACAGCGTGTTCTCAGTTCAGCTGGCAAGCACGCCCTCTTGCCTTGGCTCCGAGTGCAAAGACCCTAGCGAGCACTCAGTGCAGTGCAACCAGAAAGACGCTCTCGCTTGTCTTTCAAGGAGCGATTCCTAACAGCAAAGGAAGCAGATGTACAAACTGGATGAAGAGAAAGGACAATGTAGAACACGTCTCTGTCCTGCCACATTTTCGTGTGCGATATGTCCCTCCGGGTCTTCGGTCCTTGCGAAGCTCTATGTACTGCGAGCGCAGCTACTTGCAGCTGAGAAGGACCGCGGAGCTAGCAGCGAATTCGGAGAGCGCTAAGCACGTAGTCAAGAAGCGAGACGTGTCCTTGCAATGCGGTGCTAAGAGCAGCTTCCTCGCGGCGGGGGCGAGCTCCGGCTACAAGTCATTCTCGTCCTGGCAACGCATCTCTGTGAAGGGGGTAGGCGAAAAGCTTTCGTTTTCCATTCGAAGTGCGTGAGAGGCAGACTGTTGCACGGAGCTCTGAGAACAAAGGTGCACGCCCTAGGCGGGCTTGGGCAGAAGCAGCGTTCTCGAGCTCTTGGCTGCCGGCACACTGCTGGCTATGTGGCGCCCCTGCAGGGGCTTCTGGCCGCCGGGAAGTGAAAGCGGAGCCAGGCGTAGGCGTGGGCGAGGGCGGTGAACGAAGCGGCACAAGAGCCGTGCTTGTGTGCACCACGTTACAGGCTACTAGGAGAGGAAGGTGGTTGACTCTCGCTTGCCTTCGCAAGTGCCCTTAGCAGTAGGAAGGAGCTGAACTCCAGCGGTCAGTTTCAGCTCTGCCCAACAGCGTGTTCTCAGTTCAGCTGGCAAGCACGCCCTGTTGCCTTGGCTCCGAGTGCATAGTCACTAGCGAGCACTCACTCGTGTGCTCTTCGCTGCACAGCGCCGCTCGCAAGCGGCTTCGTTCTTCGCCTTCTGCCGTCCGGAGAGAGCTGAACTCCAGCGGTCAGTTTCAGCTCTGCCCAAAAGCGTGTTCTCAGTTCTGCGAGCAAGCACGCCCTCTTGCCTTCGCTCCGAGTGCAAAGACCCTAGCGAGCACTCACTCAGTGCAGTGCACCCAGAAAGACGCTCTCGCTCGTCTTTCAGGGAGAGATTCCTAACAGCAGAAGGAGCAGAAGCACAAAGTGGATGACGAGAAGGGAAAATGTAGAACACGTCTCTGTCCTGCCACATTTTCGTGGGAGATATGTCACTCCGGGTCTTCGGTCCTTGCGAAGATCTATGTACTGCGAGCGCTGCTACTTCCAGCTGAGAAGGACCGTGGGGCTAGCAGCGAATTCGGAGAGCGCTAAGCACGTAGTCAAGAAGCGAGACGTGTCCCTGCAATGCGGTGCTAAGAGCAGCTTCCTCGCGGCGGAGGCGAGCTCCGGCTACAAGTCATTCTCGTCCTGGCAACGGATCTCTGTGAAGGGCGTAGGCGAAAAGCTTTCGTTTTCCATTCGAACTGCCAGAGAGGCAGACTGTTGCACGGAGCTCTGAGAACAAAGGTGAACGCCCTAGGCGGGCTTGGGCAGAAGAAGCGTTCTCGAGCTCTTGGCTGCCGGCACACTGCTGGCTATGTGGCGCCCCTGCAGCGTCTTCTGGCCGCCGGGAAGTGAAAGCGGAGCCAGGCGTAGGCGTGGGCGAGGGCGGTGAACGAAGCGGCACAAGAGCCTTGTTTGTGTGCACCACGTTACAGGCTACTAGGAGAGGAAGGTGGTTGACTCTCGCTTTCCCTCGCAAGTGCCCTTAGCAGTCGTAAGGAGCTGAACTCCAGCGGTCAGTTTCAGCTCTGCCCAAACAGCTTGTTCTCAGTTCAGCAGGCAAGCACGCCCTCTTGCCTTGGCTCCGAGTGCAAAGTTACTAGCGAGCACTCACTCGTGTGCTCTTCGCTGCACTGCTCCGCTCGCAAGCGGCTTCGTTCTTCGCCTTCTGCCGTCCGGAGAGAGCTGAACTCCAGCGGTCTGTTTCAGCTCTGCCCAAAAGCGTGTTCTCAGTTCTGCGAGCAAGCACGCCCTCTTGCCTTGGCTCCGAGTGCAAAGACCCTAGCAAGCACTCACTCAGTGCAATGCACCCAGAAAGACGCTCTCGCTCGTCTTTCAAGGAGCAATTCCTAACAGCAGAAGCAGCAGAAACACAAAGTGGATGACGAGAAGGGAAAATGTAGAACACGTCTCTGTCCTGCCACATTTTCGTGTGCGATACTTCCCTCCGGGTCTTCGGTCCTTGCGAAGCTCTATGTACTGCGAGCGCTGCTACTTGCAGCTGAGAAGGACCGTGGGGCTAGCAGCGAATTCGGAGAGCGCTAAGCACGTAGTCAAGAAGCGAGACGTGTCCCTGCAATGCGGTGCTAAGAGCAGCTTCCTCGCGGCGGGGGCGAGCTCAGGCTACAGGTCATTCTCGTCCTGGCAACGGATCTCTGTGAAGGGCGTAGGCGAAAAGCTTTCGTTTTCCGTTGGAACTGCGAGAGAGGCAGACTGTTGCACGGAGCTCTGAGAACAAAGGTGCACGCCCTAGGCGGGCTTGGGCAGAAGCAGCGTTCTCGAGCTCTTGGCTGCCGGCACACTGCTGGCTATGTGGCGCCCCTGCAGCGCCTTCTGGACGCCGGGAAGTGAAAGCGGAGCCAGGCGAGGGCGAGGGAGAGAGCGGTGAACGAAGCGGCACAAGAGCCGTGCTTGTGTGCACCACGTTACAGGCTACTAGGAGAGGAAGGTGGTTGACTCTCGCTTGCCTTCCCAGGTGCCCTTAGCAGTCGGAAGGAGCTGAACTCCAGCGGTCAGTTTCAGCTCTGCCCAACAGCGTGTTCTCAGTTCAGCTGGCAAGCACGCCCTCTTGCCTTGGCTCCGAGTGCATAGTCACTAGCAAGCACTCACTCAGTGCAATGCACCCAGAAAGACGCTCTCGCTCGTCTTTCAAGGAGTGATTCCTAACAGCAGAAGCAGCAGAAGCACAAAGTGGATGACGAGAAAGGACAATGTAGAACACGTCTCTGTCCTGCCACATTTTCGCGTGAGATATGTCCCTCCGGGTCTTCGGTCCTTGCGAAGCTCTATGTACTGCGAGCGCTGCTACTTGCAGCTGAGAAGGACCGTGTGGCTAGCAGCGAATTCGGAGAGCGCTAAGCACGTAGTCAAGAAGCGAGACGTGTCCCTGCAATGCGGTGCTAAGAGCAGCTTCCTCGCGGCGGGGGCGAGCTCCGGCTACAAGTCATTCTCGTCCTGGCAACGGATCTCTGTGAAGGGCGTAGGCGAAAAGCTTTCGTTTTCCGTTCGAAGTGAGAGAGAGACAGACTGTTGACCGGAGCTCTGAGAACAAAGGTGCACGTCCTAAGCGGGCTTGGGCAGAAGCAGCGTTCTCGAGCTCTTGGCTGCCGGCACACTGCTGGCTATGTGGCGCCCCTGCAGCGTCTTCTGGCCGCCGGCAAGTGAAAGCGGAGCCAGGCGTAGGCGTGGGCGAGGGCGGTGAACGAAGCGGCACAAGAGCCGTGGTTTTGTGCACCACGTTACAGGCTACTAGGAGAGGAAGGTGGTTGACTCTCGCTTGCCTTCCCAGGTGCCCTTAGCAGTCGGAAGGAGCTGAACTCCAGCGGTCAGTTTCAGCTCTGCCCAACAGCGTGTTCTCAGTTCAGCTGGCAAGCACGCCCTGTTGCCTTGGCTCCGAGTGCATAGTCACTAGCAAGCACTCACTCAGTGCAATGCACCCAGAAAGACGCTCTCGCTCGTCTTTCAAGGAGTGATTCCTAACAGCAGAAGCAGCAGAAGCACAAAGTGGATGACGAGAAAGGACAATGTAGAACACGTCTCTGTCCTGCCACATTTTCGTGTGAGATATGTCCCTCCGGGTCTTCGGTCCTTGCGAAGCTCTATGTACTGCGAGCGCTGCTACTTGCAGCTGAGAAGGACCGTGGGGCTAGCAGCGAATTCGGAGAGCGCTAAGCACGTAGTCAAGAAGCGAGACGTGTCCCTGCAATGCGGTGCTAAGAGCAGCTTCCTCGCGGCGGGGGCGAGCTCCGGCTACAAGTCATTCTCGTCCTGGCAACGGATCTCTGTGAAGGGCTTAGGCGAAAAGCTTTCGTTTTCCGTTCGAACTGCGAGAGAGGCAGACTGTTGCACGGAGCTCTGAGAACAAAGGTGCACGTCCTAAGCGGGCTTGGGCAGAAGCAGCGTTCTCGAGCTCTTGGCAGGCGGCACACTGCTGGCTATGTGGCGCCCCTGCAGCGTCTTCTGGCCGCCGGGAAGTGAAAGCGGAGCCAGGCGTGGGCGTGGGCGAGGGCGGTGAACGAAGCGGCACAAGAGCCGTGGTTTTGTGCACCACGTTACAGGCTGCTAGGAGAGGAAGGTGGTTGACTCTCGCTTGCCTTCCCAGGTGCCCTTAGCAGTCGGAAGGAGCTGAACTCCAGCGGTCAGTTTCAGCTCTGCCCAACAGCGTGTTCTCAGTTCAGCTGGCAAGCACGCCCTCTTGCCTTGGCTCCGAGTGCATAGTCACTAGCAAGCACTCACTCAGTGCAATGCACCCAGAAAGACGCTCTCGCTCGTCTTTCAAGGAGTGATTCCTAACAGCAGAAGCAGCAGAAGCACAAAGTGGATGACGAGAAAGGACAATGTAGAACACGTCTCTGTCCTGCCACATTTTCGTGTGAGATATGTCCCTCCGGGTCTTCGGTCCTTGCGAAGCTCTATGTACTGCGAGCGCTGCTACTTGCAGCTCAGAAGGACCGTGTGGCTAGCAGCGAATTCGGAGAGCGCTAAGCACGTAGTCAAGAAGCGAGACGTGTCCCTGCAATGCGGTGCTAAGAGCAGCTTCCTCGCGGCGGGGGCGAGCTCCGGCTACAAGTCATTCTCGTCCTGGCAACGGATCTCTGTGAAGGGCGTAGGCGAAAAGCTTTCGTTTTCCGTTCGAAGTGAGAGAGAGACAGACTGTTGACCGGAGCTCTGAGAACAAAGGTGCACGTCCTAAGCGGGCTTGGGCAGAAGCAGCGTTCTCGAGCTCTTGGCTGCCGGCACACTGCTGGCTATGTGGCGCCCCTGCAGCGTCTTCTGGCCGCCGGCAAGTGAAAGCGGAGCCAGGCGTAGGCGTGGGCGAGGGCGGTGAACGAAGCGGCACAAGAGCCGTGGTTTTGTGCACCACGTTACAGGCTACTAGGAGAGGAAGGTGGTTGACTCTCGCTTGCCTTCCCAGGTGCCCTTAGCAGTCGGAAGGAGCTGAACTCCAGCGGTCAGTTTCAGCTCTGCCCAACAGCGTGTTCTCAGTTCAGCTGGCAAGCACGCCCTCTTGCCTTGGCTCCGAGTGCATAGTCACTAGCAAGCACTCACTCAGTGCAATGCACCCAGAAAGACGCTCTCGCTCGTCTTTCAAGGAGTGATTCCTAACAGCAGAAGCAGCAGAAGCACAAAGTGGATGACGAGAAGGGACAATGTAGAACACGTCTCTGTCCTGCCACATTTTCGTGTGAGATATGTCCCTCCGGGTCTTCGGTCCTTGCGAAGCTCTATGTACTGCGAGCGCTGCTACTTGCAGCTGAGAAGGACCGTGGGGCTAGCAGCGAATTCGGAGAGCGCTAAGCACGTAGTCAAGAAGCGAGACGTGTCCCTGCAATGCGGTGCTAAGAGCAGCTTCCTCGCGGCGGGGGCGAGCTCCGGCTACAAGTCATTCTCGTTCTGGCAACGGATCTCTGTGAAGGGCTTAGGCGAAAAGCTTTCGTTTTCCGTTCGAACTGCGAGAGAGGCAGACTGTTGCACGGAGCTCTGAGAACAAAAGTGCACGTCCTAGGCGGGCTTGGGCAGAAGCAGCGTTCTCGAGCTCTTGGCTGCCGGCACACTGCTGGCTATGTGGCGCCCCTGCAGCGTCTTCTGGCCGCCGGCAAGTGAAAGCGGAGCCAGGCGTAGGCGTGGGCGAGGGCGGTGAACGAAGCGGCACAAGAGCCGTGTTTTTGTGCACCACGTTACAGGCTACTAGGAGAGGAAGGTGGTTGACTCTCGCTTGCCTTCCCAGGTGCCCTTAGCAGTCGGAAGGAGCTGAACTCCAGCGGTCAGTTTCAGCTCTGCCCAACAGCGTGTTCTCAGTTCAGCTGGCAAGCACGCGCTCTTGCCTTGGCTCCGAGTGCATAGTCCCTAGCGAGCACTCACTCGTGTGCTCTTCGCTGCACAGCGCCGCTCGCAAGCGGCTTCGTTCTTCGCCTTCTGCCGTACGGAGAGAGCTGAACTCCAGCGGTCAGTTTAAGCTCTGCCCAAAAGCGTGTTCTCAGTTCTGCGAGCAAGCACGCCCTCTTGCCTTGGCTCCGAGTGCAAAGACCCTAGCGAGCACTCAGTGCAGTGCACCCAGAAAGACGCTCTCGCTCGTCTTTCAAGGAGCGATTCCTAACAGCAAAGGAAGCAGATGTACAAACTGGATGACGAGAAAGGATAAAGTAGAACACGTCTCTGTCCTCGTACATTTTCGTGTGCGATACTTCCCTCCGGGTCTTCGGTCCTTGCGAAGCTCTATGTACTGCGAGCGCTGCTACTTGCAGCTGAGAAGGACCGTGGGGCTAGCAGCGAATTCGGAGAGCGCTAAGCACGTAGTCAAGAAGCGAGACGTGTCCCTGCAATGCGGTGCTAAGAGCAGCTTCCTCGCGGCGGGGGCGAGCTCCGGCTACAAGTCATTCTCGTCCTGGCAACGGATCTCTGTGAAGGGCTTATGCGAAAAGCTTTCGTTTTCCGTTCGAAGTGAGAGAGAGGCAGACTGTTGCACGGAGCTCTGAGAACAAAGGTGCACGTCCTAGGCGGGCTTGGGCAGAAGCAGCGTTCTCGAGCTCTTGGCTGCCAGAACACTGCTGGCAGTGGGGCGCCCCTGCAGCGGCTTCTGGCCGCCGGGAAGTGAAAGCGGCGCCAGGCGAGGGCGAGGGAGAGGGCGGTGAACGAAGCGGCACAAGAGCCGTGCTTGTGTGCACCACGTTACAGGCTACTAGGAGAGGAAGGTGGTTGACTCCCCCTTGCCTTCCCAGGTGCCCTTAGCAGTAGGAAGGAGCTGAACTCCAGCGGTCAGTTTCAGCTCTGCCCAACAGCGTGTTCTCAGTTCAGCTGGCAAGCACGCCCTCTTGCCTTGGCTCCGAGTGCAAAGACCCTAGCGAGCACTCAGTGCAGTGCAACCAGAAAGACGCTCTCGCTTGTCTTTCAAGGAGCGATTCCTAACAGCAAAGGAAGCAGATGTACAAACTGGATGAAGAGAAAGGACAATGTAGAACACGTCTCTGTCCTGCCACATTTTCGTGTGCGATATGTCCCTCCGGGTCTTCGGTCCTTGCGAAGCTCTATGTACTGCGAGCGCAGCTACTTGCAGCTGAGAAGGACCGCGGAGCTAGCAGCGAATTCGGAGAGCGCTAAGCACGTAGTCAAGAAGCGAGACGTGTCCTTGCAATGCGGTGCTAAGAGCAGCTTCCTCGCGGCGGGGGCGAGCTCCGGCTACAAGTCATTCTCGTCCTGGCAACGGATCTCTGTGAAGGGCGTAGGCGAAAAGCTTTCGTTTTCCATTCGAACTGCCAGAGAGGCAGACTGTTGCACGGAGCTCTGAGAACAAAGGTGAACGCCCTAGGCGGGCTTGGGCAGAAGAAGCGTTCTCGAGCTCTTGGCTGCCGGCACACTGCTGGCTATGTGGCGCCCCTGCAGCGTCTTCTGGCCGCCGGGAAGTGAAAGCGGAGCCAGGCGTAAGCGTGGGCGAGGGCGGTGAACGAAGCGGCACAAGAGCCTTGTTTGTGTGCACCACGTTACAGGCTACTAGGAGAGGAAGGTGGTTGACTCTCGCTTTCCCTCGCAAGTGCCCTTAGCAGTCGTAAGGAGCTGAACTCCAGCGGTCAGTTTCAGCTCTGCCCAAACAGCTTGTTCTCAGTTCAGCAGGCAAGCACGCCCTCTTGCCTTGGCTCCGAGTGCAAAGTTACTAGCGAGCACTCACTCGTGTGCTCTTCGCTGCACTGCTCCGCTCGCAAGCGGCTTCGTTCTTCGCCTTCTGCCGTCCGGAGAGAGCTGAACTCCAGCGGTCTGTTTCAGCTCTGCCCAAAAGCGTGTTCTCAGTTCTGCGAGCAAGCACGCCCTCTTGCCTTGGCTCCGAGTGCAAAGACCCTAGCAAGCACTCACTCAGTGCAATGCACCCAGAAAGACGCTCTCGCTCGTCTTTCAAGGAGCAATTCCTAACAGCAGAAGCAGCAGAAACACAAAGTGGATGACGAGAAGGGAAAATGTAGAACACGTCTCTGTCCTGCCACATTTTCGTGTGCGATACTTCCCTCCGGGTCTTCGGTCCTTGCGAAGCTCTATGTACTGCGAGCGCTGCTACTTGCAGCTGAGAAGGACCGTGGGGCTAGCAGCGAATTCGGAGAGCGCTATGCACGTAGTCAAGAAGCGAGACGTGTCCCTGCAATGCGGTGCTAAGAGCAGCTTCCTCGCGGCGGGGGCGAGCTCAGGCTACAGGTCATTCTCGTCCTGGCAACGGATCTCTGTGAAGGGCGTAGGCGAAAAGCTTTCGTTTTCCGTTGGAACTGCGAGAGAGGCAGACTGTTGCACGGAGCTCTGAGAACAAAGGTGCACGCCCTAGGCGGGCTTGGGCAGAAGCAGCGTTCTCTAGCTCTTGGCTGCCGGCACACTGCTGGGTATGGGGCGCCCCTGCAGCGGCTTCTGGCCGCCGGGAAGTGAAAGCGGCGCCAGGCGAGGGCGAGGGAGAGAGCGGTGAACGAAGCGGCACAAGAGCCGTGCTTGTGTGCACCACGTTACAGGCTACTAGGAGAGGAAGGTGGTTGACTCTCGCTTGCCTTCGCAAGTGCCCTTAGCAGTAGGAAGGAGCTGAACTCCAGCGGTCAGTTTCAGCTCTGCCCAACAGCGTGTTCTCAGTTCAGCTGGCAAGCACGCCCTCTTGCCTTGGCTCCGAGTGCATAGTCACTAGCAAGCACTCACTCAGTGCAATGCACCCAGAAAGACGCTCTCGCTCGTCTTTCAGGGAGAGATTCCTAACAGCAGAAGCAGCAGAAGCACAAAGTGGATGACGAGAAGGGACAATGTAGAACACGTCTCTGTCCTGCCACATTTTCGTGTGAGATATGTCCCTCCGGGTCTTCGGTCCTTGCGAAGCTCTATGTACTGCGAGCGCTGCTACTTGCAGCTGAGAAGGACCGTGGGGCTAGCAGCGAATTCGGAGAGCGCTAAGCACGTAGTCAAGAAGCGAGACGTGTCCCTGCAATGCGGTGCTAAGAGCAGCTTCCTCGCGGCGGGGGCGAGCTCCGGCTACAAGTCATTCTCGTCCTGGCAACGGATCTCTGTGAAGGGCTTAGGCGAAAAGCTTTCGTTTTCCGTTCGAACTGCGAGAGAGGCAGACTGTTGCACGGAGCTCTGAGAACAAAGGTGCACGTCCTAAGCGGGCTTGGGCAGAAGCAGCGTTCTCGAGCTCTTGGCTGCCGGCACACTGCTGGCTATGTGGCGCCCCTGCAGCGTCTTCTGGCCGCCGGCAAGTGAAAGCGGAGCCAGGCGTAGGCGTGGGCGAGGGCGGTGAACGAAGCGGCACAAGAGCCGTGGTTTTGTGCACCACGTTACAGGCTGCTAGGAGAGGAAGGTGGTTGACTCTCGCTTGCCTTCCCAGGTGCCCTTAGCAGTCGGAAGGAGCTGAACTCCAGCGGTCAGTTTCAGCTCTGCCCAACAGCGTGTTCTCAGTTCAGCTGGCAAGCACGCCCTGTTGCCTTGGCTCCGAGTGCATAGTCACTAGCAAGCACTCACTCAGTGCAATGCACCCAGAAAGACGCTCTCGCTCGTCTTTCAAGGAGTGATTCCTAACAGCAGAAGCAGCAGAAGCACAAAGTGGATGACGAGAAGGGACAATGTAGAACACGTCTCTGTCCTGCCACATTTTCGTGTGAGATATGTCCCTCCGGGTCTTCGGTCCTTGCGAAGCTCTATGTACTGCGAGCGCTGCTACTTGCAGCTGAGAAGGACCGTGGGGCTAGCAGCGAATTCGGAGAGCGCTAAGCACGTAGTCAAGAAGCGAGACGTGTCCTTGCAATGCGGTGCTAAGAGCAGCTTCCTCGCGGCGGGGGCGAGCTCCGGCTACAAGTCATTCTCGTCCTGGCAACGCATCTCTGTGAAGGGGGTAGGCGAAAAGCTTTCGTTTTCCATTCGAAGTGCGTGAGAGGCAGACTGTTGCACGGAGCTCTGAGAACAAAGGTGCACGCCCTAGGCGGGCTTGGGCAGAAGCAGCGTTCTCGAGCTCTTGGCTGCCGGCACATTGCTGGCTATGTGGCGCCCCTGCAGGGGCTTCTGGCCGCCGGCAAGTGAAAGCGGAGCCAGGCGTAGGCGTGGGCGAGGGCGGTGAACGAAGCGGCACAAGAGCCGTGCTTGTGTGCACCACGTTACAGGCTACTAGGAGAGGAAGGTGGTTGACTCTCGCTTGCCTTCGCAAGTGCCCTTAGCAGTAGGAAGGAGCTGAACTCCAGCGGTCAGTTTCAGCTCTGCCCAACAGCGTGTTCTCAGTTCAGCTGGCAAGCACGCCCTGTTGCCTTGGCTCCGAGTGCATAGTCACTAGCGAGCACTCACTCGTGTGCTCTTCGCTGCACAGCGCCGCTCGCAAGCGGCTTCGTTCTTCGCCTTCTGCCGTCCGGAGAGAGCTGAACTCCAGCGGTCAGTTTCAGCTCTGCCCAAAAGCGTGTTCTCAGTTCTGCGAGCAAGCACGCCCTCTTGCCTTCGCTCCGAGTGCAAAGACCCTAGCGAGCACTCACTCAGTGCAGTGCACCCAGAAAGACGCTCTCGCTCGTCTTTCAGGGAGAGATTCCTAACAGCAGAAGGAGCAGAAGCACAAAGTGGATGACGAGAAGGGAAAATGTAGAACACGTCTCTGTCCTGCCACATTTTCGTGGGAGATATGTCACTCCGGGTCTTCGGTCCTTGCGAAGATCTATGTACTGCGAGCGCTGCTACTTCCAGCTGAGAAGGACCGTGTGGCTAGCAGCGAATTCGGAGAGCGCTAAGCACGTAGTCAAGAAGCGAGACGTGTCCCTGCAATGCGGTGCTAAGAGCAGCTTCCTCGCGGCGGAGGCGAGCTCCGGCTACAAGTCATTCTCGTCCTGGCAACGGATCTCTGTGAAGGGCGTAGGCGAAAAGCTTTCGTTTTCCATTCGAACTGCCAGAGAGGCAGACTGTTGCACGGAGCTCTGAGAACAAAGGTGAACGCCCTAGGCGGGCTTGGGCAGAAGAAGCGTTCTCGAGCTCTTGGCTGCCGGCACACTGCTGGCTATGTGGCGCCCCTGCAGCGTCTTCTGGCCGCCGGGAAGTGAAAGCGGAGCCAGGCGTAGGCGTGGGCGAGGGCGGTGAACGAAGCGGCACAAGAGCCTTGTTTGTGTGCACCACGTTACAGGCTACTAGGAGAGGAAGGTGGTTGACTCTCGCTTTCCCTCGCAAGTGCCCTTAGCAGTCGTAAGGAGCTGAACTCCAGCGGTCAGTTTCAGCTCTGCCCAAACAGCTTGTTCTCAGTTCAGCAGGCAAGCACGCCCTCTTGCCTTGGCTCCGAGTGCAAAGTTACTAGCGAGCACTCACTCGTGTGCTCTTCGCTGCACTGCTCCGCTCGCAAGCGGCTTCGTTCTTCGCCTTCTGCCGTCCGGAGAGAGCTGAACTCCAGCGGTCTGTTTCAGCTCTGCCCAAAAGCGTGTTCTCAGTTCTGCGAGCAAGCACGCCCTCTTGCCTTGGCTCCGAGTGCAAAGACCCTAGCAAGCACTCACTCAGTGCAATGCACCCAGAAAGACGCTCTCGCTCGTCTTTCAAGGAGCAATTCCTAACAGCAGAAGCAGCAGAAACACAAAGTGGATGACGAGAAGGGAAAATGTAGAACACGTCTCTGTCCTGCCACATTTTCGTGTGCGATACTTCCCTCCGGGTCTTCGGTCCTTGCGAAGCTCTATGTACTGCGAGCGCTGCTACTTGCAGCTGAGAAGGACCGTGGGGCTAGCAGCGAATTCGGAGAGCGCTAAGCACGTAGTCAAGAAGCGAGACGTGTCCCTGCAATGCGGTGCTAAGAGCAGCTTCCTCGCGGCGGGGGCGAGCTCAGGCTACAGGTCATTCTCGTCCTGGCAACGGATCTCTGTGAAGGGCGTAGGCGAAAAGCTTTCGTTTTCCGTTGGAACTGCGAGAGAGGCAGACTGTTGCACGGAGCTCTGAGAACAAAGGTGCACGCCCTAGGCGGGCTTGGGCAGAAGCAGCGTTCTCGAGCTCTTGGCTGCCGGCACACTGCTGGCTATGTGGCGCCCCTGCAGCGCCTTCTGGACGCCGGGAAGTGAAAGCGGCGCCAGGCGAGGGCGAGGGAGAGAGCGGTGAACGAAGCGGCACAAGAGCCGTGCTTGTGTGCACCACGTTACAGGCTACTAGGAGAGGAAGGTGGTTGACTCTCGCTTGCCTTCCCAGGTGCCCTTAGCAGTCGGAAGGAGCTGAACTCCAGCGGTCAGTTTCAGCTCTGCCCAACAGCGTGTTCTCAGTTCAGCTGGCAAGCACGCCCTCTTGCCTTGGCTCCGAGTGCATAGTCACTAGCAAGCACTCACTCAGTGCAATGCACCCAGAAAGACGCTCTCGCTCGTCTTTCAAGGAGTGATTCCTAACAGCAGAAGCAGCAGAAGCACAAAGTGGATGACGAGAAAGGACAATGTAGAACACGTCTCTGTCCTGCCACATTTTCGCGTGAGATATGTCCCTCCGGGTCTTCGGTCCTTGCGAAGCTCTATGTACTGCGAGCGCTGCTACTTGCAGCTGAGAAGGACCGTGTGGCTAGCAGCGAATTCGGAGAGCGCTAAGCACGTAGTCAAGAAGCGAGACGTGTCCCTGCAATGCGGTGCTAAGAGCAGCTTCCTCGCGGCGGGGGCGAGCTCCGGCTACAAGTCATTCTCGTCCTGGCAACGGATCTCTGTGAAGGGCGTAGGCGAAAAGCTTTCGTTTTCCGTTCGAAGTGAGAGAGAGACAGACTGTTGACCGGAGCTCTGAGAACAAAGGTGCACGTCCTAAGCGGGCTTGGGCAGAAGCAGCGTTCTCGAGCTCTTGGCTGCCGGCACACTGCTGGCTATGTGGCGCCCCTGCAGCGTCTTCTGGCCGCCGGCAAGTGAAAGCGGAGCCAGGCGTAGGCGTGGGCGAGGGCGGTGAACGAAGCGGCACAAGAGCCGTGTTTTTGTGCACCACGTTACAGGCTACTAGGAGAGGAAGGTGGTTGACTCTCGCTTGCCTTCCCAGGTGCCCTTAGCAGTCGGAAGGAGCTGAACTCCAGCGGTCAGTTTCAGCTCTGCCCAACAGCGTGTTCTCAGTTCAGCTGGCAAGCACGCCCTGTTGCCTTGGCTCCGAGTGCATAGTCACTAGCAAGCACTCACTCAGTGCAATGCACCCAGAAAGACGCTCTCGCTCGTCTTTCAAGGAGTGATTCCTAACAGCAGAAGCAGCAGAAGCACAAAGTGGATGACGAGAAGGGACAATGTAGAACACGTCTCTGTCCTGCCACATTTTCGTGTGAGATATGTCCCTCCGGGTCTTCGGTCCTTGCGAAGCTCTATGTACTGCGAGCGCTGCTACTTGCAGCTGAGAAGGACCGTGGGGCTAGCAGCGAATTCGGAGAGCGCTAAGCACGTAGTCAAGAAGCGAGACGTGTCCCTGCAATGCGGTGCTAAGAGCAGCTTCCTCGCGGCGGGGGCGAGCTCCGGCTACAAGTCATTCTCGTCCTGGCAACGGATCTCTGTGAAGGGCTTAGGCGAAAAGCTTTCGTTTTCCGTTCGAACTGCGAGAGAGGCAGACTGTTGCACGGAGCTCTGAGAACAAAGGTGCACGTCCTAAGCGGGCTTGGGCAGAAGCAGCGTTCTCGAGCTCTTGGCAGGCGGCACACTGCTGGCTATGTGGCGCCCCTGCAGCGTCTTCTGGCCGCCGGGAAGTGAAAGCGGAGCCAGGCGTGGGCGTGGGCGAGGGCGGTGAACGAAGCGGCACAAGAGCCGTGGTTTTGTGCACCACGTTACAGGCTGCTAGGAGAGGAAGGTGGTTGACTCTCGCTTGCCTTCCCAGGTGCCCTTAGCAGTCGGAAGGAGCTGAACTCCAGCGGTCAGTTTCAGCTCTGCCCAACAGCGTGTTCTCAGTTCAGCTGGCAAGCACGCCCTCTTGCCTTGGCTCCGAGTGCATAGTCACTAGCAAGCACTCACTCAGTGCAATGCACCCAGAAAGACGCTCTCGCTCGTCTTTCAAGGAGTGATTCCTAACAGCAGAAGCAGCAGAAGCACAAAGTGGATGACGAGAAAGGACAATGTAGAACACGTCTCTGTCCTGCCACATTTTCGTGTGAGATATGTCCCTCCGGGTCTTCGGTCCTTGCGAAGCTCTATGTACTGCGAGCGCTGCTACTTGCAGCTCAGAAGGACCGTGTGGCTAGCAGCGAATTCGGAGAGCGCTAAGCACGTAGTCAAGAAGCGAGACGTGTCCCTGCAATGCGGTGCTAAGAGCAGCTTCCTCGCGGCGGGGGCGAGCTCCGGCTACAAGTCATTCTCGTCCTGGCAACGGATCTCTGTGAAGGGCGTAGGCGAAAAGCTTTCGTTTTCCGTTCGAAGTGAGAGAGAGACAGACTGTTGACCGGAGCTCTGAGAACAAAGGTGCACGTCCTAAGCGGGCTTGGGCAGAAGCAGCGTTCTCGAGCTCTTGGCTGCCGGCACACTGCTGGCTATGTGGCGCCCCTGCAGCGTCTTCTGGCCGCCGGCAAGTGAAAGCGGAGCCAGGCGTAGGCGTGGGCGAGGGCGGTGAACGAAGCGGCACAAGAGCCGTGGTTTTGTGCACCACGTTACAGGCTACTAGGAGAGGAAGGTGGTTGACTCTCGCTTGCCTTCCCAGGTGCCCTTAGCAGTCGGAAGGAGCTGAACTCCAGCGGTCAGTTTCAGCTCTGCCCAACAGCGTGTTCTCAGTTCAGCTGGCAAGCACGCCCTCTTGCCTTGGCTCCGAGTGCATAGTCACTAGCAAGCACTCACTCAGTGCAATGCACCCAGAAAGACGCTCTCGCTCGTCTTTCAAGGAGTGATTCCTAACAGCAGAAGCAGCAGAAGCACAAAGTGGATGACGAGAAGGGACAATGTAGAACACGTCTCTGTCCTGCCACATTTTCGTGTGAGATATGTCCCTCCGGGTCTTCGGTCCTTGCGAAGCTCTATGTACTGCGAGCGCTGCTACTTGCAGCTGAGAAGGACCGTGGGGCTAGCAGCGAATTCGGAGAGCGCTAAGCACGTAGTCAAGAAGCGAGACGTGTCCCTGCAATGCGGTGCTAAGAGCAGCTTCCTCGCGGCGGGGGCGAGCTCCGGCTACAAGTCATTCTCGTTCTGGCAACGGATCTCTGTGAAGGGCTTAGGCGAAAAGCTTTCGTTTTCCGTTCGAACTGCGAGAGAGGCAGACTGTTGCACGGAGCTCTGAGAACAAAAGTGCACGTCCTAGGCGGGCTTGGGCAGAAGCAGCGTTCTCGAGCTCTTGGCTGCCGGCACACTGCTGGCTATGTGGCGCCCCTGCAGCGTCTTCTGGCCGCCGGCAAGTGAAAGCGGAGCCAGGCGTAGGCGTGGGCGAGGGCGGTGAACGAAGCGGCACAAGAGCCGTGTTTTTGTGCACCACGTTACAGGCTACTAGGAGAGGAAGGTGGTTGACTCTCGCTTGCCTTCCCAGGTGCCCTTAGCAGTCGGAAGGAGCTGAACTCCAGCGGTCAGTTTCAGCTCTGCCCAACAGCGTGTTCTCAGTTCAGCTGGCAAGCACGCGCTCTTGCCTTGGCTCCGAGTGCATAGTCCCTAGCGAGCACTCACTCGTGTGCTCTTCGCTGCACAGCGCCGCTCGCAAGCGGCTTCGTTCTTCGCCTTCTGCCGTACGGAGAGAGCTGAACTCCAGCGGTCAGTTTAAGCTCTGCCCAAAAGCGTGTTCTCAGTTCTGCGAGCAAGCACGCCCTCTTGCCTTGGCTCCGAGTGCAAAGACCCTAGCGAGCACTCAGTGCAGTGCACCCAGAAAGACGCTCTCGCTCGTCTTTCAAGGAGCGATTCCTAACAGCAAAGGAAGCAGATGTACAAACTGGATGACGAGAAAGGATAAAGTAGAACACGTCTCTGTCCTCGTACATTTTCGTGTGCGATACTTCCCTCCGGGTCTTCGGTCCTTGCGAAGCTCTATGTACTGCGAGCGCTGCTACTTGCAGCTGAGAAGGACCGTGGGGCTAGCAGCGAATTCGGAGAGCGCTAAGCACGTAGTCAAGAAGCGAGACGTGTCCCTGCAATGCGGTGCTAAGAGCAGCTTCCTCGCGGCGGGGGCGAGCTCCGGCTACAAGTCATTCTCGTCCTGGCAACGGATCTCTGTGAAGGGCTTATGCGAAAAGCTTTCGTTTTCCGTTCGAAGTGAGAGAGAGGCAGACTGTTGCACGGAGCTCTGAGAACAAAGGTGCACGTCCTAGGCGGGCTTGGGCAGAAGCAGCGTTCTCGAGCTCTTGGCTGCCAGAACACTGCTGGCAGTGGGGCGCCCCTGCAGCGGCTTCTGGCCGCCGGGAAGTGAAAGCGGCGCCAGGCGAGGGCGAGGGAGAGGGCGGTGAACGAAGCGGCACAAGAGCCGTGCTTGTGTGCACCACGTTACAGGCTACTAGGAGAGGAAGGTGGTTGACTCCCCCTTGCCTTCCCAGGTGCCCTTAGCAGTAGGAAGGAGCTGAACTCCAGCGGTCAGTTTCAGCTCTGCCCAACAGCGTGTTCTCAGTTCAGCTGGCAAGCACGCCCTCTTGCCTTGGCTCCGAGTGCAAAGACCCTAGCGAGCACTCAGTGCAGTGCAACCAGAAAGACGCTCTCGCTTGTCTTTCAAGGAGCGATTCCTAACAGCAAAGGAAGCAGATGTACAAACTGGATGAAGAGAAAGGACAATGTAGAACACGTCTCTGTCCTGCCACATTTTCGTGTGCGATATGTCCCTCCGGGTCTTCGGTCCTTGCGAAGCTCTATGTACTGCGAGCGCAGCTACTTGCAGCTGAGAAGGACCGCGGAGCTAGCAGCGAATTCGGAGAGCGCTAAGCACGTAGTCAAGAAGCGAGACGTGTCCTTGCAATGCGGTGCTAAGAGCAGCTTCCTCGCGGCGGGGGCGAGCTCCGGCTACAAGTCATTCTCGTCCTGGCAACGGATCTCTGTGAAGGGCGTAGGCGAAAAGCTTTCGTTTTCCATTCGAACTGCCAGAGAGGCAGACTGTTGCACGGAGCTCTGAGAACAAAGGTGAACGCCCTAGGCGGGCTTGGGCAGAAGAAGCGTTCTCGAGCTCTTGGCTGCCGGCACACTGCTGGCTATGTGGCGCCCCTGCAGCGTCTTCTGGCCGCCGGGAAGTGAAAGCGGAGCCAGGCGTAAGCGTGGGCGAGGGCGGTGAACGAAGCGGCACAAGAGCCTTGTTTGTGTGCACCACGTTACAGGCTACTAGGAGAGGAAGGTGGTTGACTCTCGCTTTCCCTCGCAAGTGCCCTTAGCAGTCGTAAGGAGCTGAACTCCAGCGGTCAGTTTCAGCTCTGCCCAAACAGCTTGTTCTCAGTTCAGCAGGCAAGCACGCCCTCTTGCCTTGGCTCCGAGTGCAAAGTTACTAGCGAGCACTCACTCGTGTGCTCTTCGCTGCACTGCTCCGCTCGCAAGCGGCTTCGTTCTTCGCCTTCTGCCGTCCGGAGAGAGCTGAACTCCAGCGGTCTGTTTCAGCTCTGCCCAAAAGCGTGTTCTCAGTTCTGCGAGCAAGCACGCCCTCTTGCCTTGGCTCCGAGTGCAAAGACCCTAGCAAGCACTCACTCAGTGCAATGCACCCAGAAAGACGCTCTCGCTCGTCTTTCAAGGAGCAATTCCTAACAGCAGAAGCAGCAGAAACACAAAGTGGATGACGAGAAGGGAAAATGTAGAACACGTCTCTGTCCTGCCACATTTTCGTGTGCGATACTTCCCTCCGGGTCTTCGGTCCTTGCGAAGCTCTATGTACTGCGAGCGCTGCTACTTGCAGCTGAGAAGGACCGTGGGGCTAGCAGCGAATTCGGAGAGCGCTATGCACGTAGTCAAGAAGCGAGACGTGTCCCTGCAATGCGGTGCTAAGAGCAGCTTCCTCGCGGCGGGGGCGAGCTCAGGCTACAGGTCATTCTCGTCCTGGCAACGGATCTCTGTGAAGGGCGTAGGCGAAAAGCTTTCGTTTTCCGTTGGAACTGCGAGAGAGGCAGACTGTTGCACGGAGCTCTGAGAACAAAGGTGCACGCCCTAGGCGGGCTTGGGCAGAAGCAGCGTTCTCTAGCTCTTGGCTGCCGGCACACTGCTGGCTATGTGGCGCCCCTGCAGCGCCTTCTGGACGCCGGGAAGTGAAAGCGGCGCCAGGCGAGGGCGAGGGAGAGAGCGGTGAACGAAGCGGCACAAGAGCCGTGCTTGTGTGCACCACGTTACAGGCTACTAGGAGAGGAAGGTGGTTGACTCTCGCTTGCCTTCGCAAGTGCCCTTAGCAGTAGGAAGGAGCTGAACTCCAGCGGTCAGTTTCAGCTCTGCCCAACAGCGTGTTCTCAGTTCAGCTGGCAAGCACGCCCTCTTGCCTTGGCTCCGAGTGCATAGTCACTAGCAAGCACTCACTCAGTGCAATGCACCCAGAAAGACGCTCTCGCTCGTCTTTCAGGGAGAGATTCCTAACAGCAGAAGCAGCAGAAGCACAAAGTGGATGACGAGAAGGGACAATGTAGAACACGTCTCTGTCCTGCCACATTTTCGTGTGAGATATGTCCCTCCGGGTCTTCGGTCCTTGCGAAGCTCTATGTACTGCGAGCGCTGCTACTTGCAGCTGAGAAGGACCGTGGGGCTAGCAGCGAATTCGGAGAGCGCTAAGCACGTAGTCAAGAAGCGAGACGTGTCCCTGCAATGCGGTGCTAAGAGCAGCTTCCTCGCGGCGGGGGCGAGCTCCGGCTACAAGTCATTCTCGTCCTGGCAACGGATCTCTGTGAAGGGCTTAGGCGAAAAGCTTTCGTTTTCCGTTCGAACTGCGAGAGAGGCAGACTGTTGCACGGAGCTCTGAGAACAAAGGTGCACGTCCTAAGCGGGCTTGGGCAGAAGCAGCGTTCTCGAGCTCTTGGCTGCCGGCACACTGCTGGCTATGTGGCGCCCCTGCAGCGTCTTCTGGCCGCCGGCAAGTGAAAGCGGAGCCAGGCGTAGGCGTGGGCGAGGGCGGTGAACGAAGCGGCACAAGAGCCGTGGTTTTGTGCACCACGTTACAGGCTGCTAGGAGAGGAAGGTGGTTGACTCTCGCTTGCCTTCCCAGGTGCCCTTAGCAGTCGGAAGGAGCTGAACTCCAGCGGTCAGTTTCAGCTCTGCCCAACAGCGTGTTCTCAGTTCAGCTGGCAAGCACGCCCTCTTGCCTTGGCTCCGAGTGCATAGTCACTAGCAAGCACTCACTCAGTGCAATGCACCCAGAAAGACGCTCTCGCTCGTCTTTCAAGGAGTGATTCCTAACAGCAGAAGCAGCAGAAGCACAAAGTGGATGACGAGAAGGGACAATGTAGAACACGTCTCTGTCCTGCCACATTTTCGTGTGAGATATGTCCCTCCGGGTCTTCGGTCCTTGCGAAGCTCTATGTACTGCGAGCGCTGCTACTTGCAGCTGAGAAGGACCGTGGGGCTAGCAGCGAATTCGGAGAGCGCTAAGCACGTAGTCAAGAAGCGAGACGTGTCCCTGCAATGCGGTGCTAAGAGCAGCTTCCTCGCGGCGGGGGCGAGCTCCGGCTACAAGTCATTCTCGTCCTGGCAACGGATCTCTGTGAAGGGCTTAGGCGAAAAGCTTTCGTTTTCCGTTCGAACTGCGAGAGAGGCAGACTGTTGCACGGAGCTCTGAGAACAAAGGTGCACGTCCTAAGCGGGCTTGGGCAGAAGCAGCGTTCTCGAGCTCTTGGCTGCCGGCACATTGCTGGCTATGTGGCGCCCCTGCAGCGTCTTCTGGCCGCCGGCAAGTGAAAGCGGAGCCAGGCGTAGGCGTGGGCGAGGGCGGTGAACGAAGCGGCACAAGAGCCGTGGTTTTGTGCACCACGTTACAGGCTACTAGGAGAGGAAGGTGGTTGACTCTCGCTTGCCTTCCCAGGTGCCCTTAGCAGTCGGAAGGAGCTGAACTCCAGCGGTCAGTTTCAGCTCTGCCCAAAAGCGTGTTCTCAGTTCAGCTGGCAAGCACGCAATCTTGCCTTCGCTCCGAGTGCAAAGACCCTAGCGAGCACTCAGTGCAGTGCAACCAGAAAGACGCTCTCGCTTGTCTTTCAAGGAGCGATTCCTAACAGCAAAGGAAGCAGATGTACAAACTGGATGACGAGAAAGGACAATGTAGAACACGTCTCTGTCCTCGTACATTTTCGTGTGCGATATGTCCCTCCGGGTCTTCGGTCCTTGCGAAGCTCTATGTACTGCGAGCGCTGCTACTTGCAGCTGAGAAAGACCGTGGGGCTAGCAGCGAATTCGGAGAGCGCTAAGCACGTAGACAAGAAGCGAGACGTGTCCCTGCAATGCGGTGCTAAGAGCAGCTTCCTCGCGGCGGGGGCGAGCTCCGGCTACAAGTCATTCTCGTCCTGGCAACGGATCTCTGTGAAGGGCTTAGGCGAAAAGCTTTCGTTTTCCGTTCGAACTGCGAGAGAGGCAGACTGTTGCACGGAGCTCTGAGAACAAAGGTGCACGTCCTAGGCGGGCTTGGGCAGAAGCAGCGTTCTCGAGCTCTTGGCAGGCGGCACAATGCTGGCGGTGGGGCGCCCATGCAGCGGCTTCTGGCCGCCGGGAAGTGAAAGCGGCGCCAGGCGAGGGCGAGGGAAAGGGCGGTGAACGAAGCGGCACAAGAGCCGTGCTTATGTGCACCACGTTACAGGCTACTAGGAGAGGAAGGTGGTTGACTCTCGCTTTCCTTCGCAAGTGCCCTTAGCAGTAGGAAGGAGCTGAACTCCAGCGGTCAGTTTCAGCTCTGCCCAACAGCGTGTTCTCAGTTCAGCTGGCAAGCACGCCCTCTTGCCTTGGCTCCGAGTGCATAGTCACTAGCGAGCACTCACTCGTGTGCTCTTCGCTGCACAGCGCCGCTCGCAAGCGGCTTTGTTCTTCGCCTTCTGCCGTCCGGAGAGAGCTGAACTCCAGCGGTCAGTTTCAGCTCTGCCCAAAAGCGTGTTCTCAGTTCTGCGAGCAAGCACGCCCTCTTGCCTTCGCTCCGAGTGCAAAGACCCTAGCGAGCACTCACTCAGTGCAGTGCACCCAGAAAGACGCTCTCGCTCGTCTTTCAAGGAGCGATTCCTAACAGCAAAGGAAGCAGATGTACAAACTGGATGACGAGAAAGGATAAAGTAGAACACGTCTCTGTCCTCGTACATTTTCGTGTGCGATACTTCCCTCCGGGTCTTCGGTCCTTGCGAAGCTCTATGTACTGCGAGCGCTGCTACTTGCAGCTGAGAAGGACCGTGGGGCTAGCAGCGAATTCGGAGAGCGCTAAGCACGTAGTCAAGAAGCGAGACGTGTCCCTGCAATGCGGTGCTAAGAGCAGCTTCCTCGCGGCGGGGGCGAGCTCCGGCTACAAGTCATTCTCGTTCTGGCAACGGATCTCTGTGAAGGGCGTAGGCGAAAAGCTTTCGTTTTCCGTTCGAACTGCGAGAGAGGCAGACTGTTGCACGGAGCTCTGAGAACAAAGGTGCACGTCCTAGGCGGGCTTGGGCAGAAGCAGCGTTCTCGAGCTCTTGGCAGGCGGCACACTGCTGGCTATGTGGCGCCCCTGCAGCGGCTTCTGGCCGCCGGGAAGTGAAAGCGGAGCCAGGCGTGGGCGAGGGAGAAGGCGGTGAACGAAGCGGCACAAGAGCCGTGTTTTTGTGCACCACGTTACAGGCTACTAGGAGAGGAAGGTGGTTGACTCTCGCTTGCCTTCCCAGGTGCCCTTAGCAGTCGGAAGGAGCTGAACTCCAGCGGTCAGTTTCAGCTCTGCCCAACAGCGTGTTCTCAGTTCAGCTGGCAAGTACGCCCTGTTGCCTTGGCTCCGAGTGCATAGTCCCTAGCGAGCACTCACTCGTGTGCTCTTCGCTGCACAGCGCCGCTCGCAAGCGGCTTCGTTCTTCGCCTTCTGCCGTACGGAGAGAGCTGAACTCCAGCGGTCAGTTTAAGCTCTGCCCAAAAGCGTGTTCTCAGTTCTGCGAGCAAGCACGCCCTCTTGCCTTGGCTCCGAGTGCAAAGACCCTAGCGAGCACTCAGTGCAGTGCACCCAGAAAGACGCTCTCGCTCGTCTTTCAAGGAGCGATTCCTAACAGCAAAGGAAGCAGATGTACAAACTGGATGACGAGAAAGGATAAAGTAGAACACGTCTCTGTCCTCGTACATTTTCGTGTGCGATACTTCCCTCCGGGTCTTCGGTCCTTGCGAAGCTCTATGTACTGCGAGCGCTGCTACTTGCAGCTGAGAAGGACCGTGTGGCTAGCAGCGAATTCGGAGAGCGCTAAGCACGTAGTCAAGAAGCGAGACGTGTCCCTGCAATGCGGTGCTAAGAGCAGCTTCCTCGCGGCGGGGGCGAGCTCCGGCTACAAGTCATTCTCGTCCTGGCAACGGATCTCTGTGAAGGGCTTAGGCGAAAAGCTTTCGTTTTCCGTTCGAAGTGAGAGAGAGGCAGACTGTTGCACGGAGCTCTGAGAACAAAGGTGCACGTCCTAGGCGGGCTTGGGCAGAAGCAGCGTTCTCGAGCTCTTGGCTGCCGGCACACTGCTGGCTATGTGGCGCCCCTGCAGCGTCTTCTGGCCGCCGGCAAGTGAAAGCGGAGCCAGGCGTAGGCGTGGGCGAGGGCGGTGAACGAAGCGGCACAAGAGCCGTGTTTTTGTGCACCACGTTACAGGCTACTAGGAGAAGAAGGTGGTTGACTCTCGCTTGCCTTCCCAGGTGCCCTTAGCAGTCGGAAGGAGCTGAACTCCAGCGGTCAGTTTCAGCTCTGCCCAACAGCGTGTTCTCAGTTCAGCTGGCAAGCACGCCCTGTTGCCTTGGCTCCGAGTGCATAGTCCCTAGCGAGCACTCACTCGTGTGCTCTTCGCTGCACAGCGCCGCTCGCAAGCGGCTTCGTTCTTCGCCTTCTGCCGTACGGAGAGAGCTGAACTCCAGCGGTCAGTTTAAGCTCTGCCCAAAAGCGTGTTCTCAGTTCTGCGAGCAAGCACGCCCTCTTGCCTTGGCTCCGAGTGCAAAGCCCCTAGCGAGCACTCAGTACAGTGCAGTGCACCCAGAAAGACGCTCTCGCTCGTCTTTCAGGGAGAGATTCCTAACAGCAGAAGGAGCAGAAGCACAAAGTGGATGACGAGAAGTGAAAATGTAGAACACGTCTCTGTCCTGCCACATTTTCGTGGGAGATATGTCCCTCCGGGTCTTCGGTCCTTGCGAAGATCTATGTACTGCGAGCGCTGCTACTTCCAGCTGAGAAGGACCGTGGGGCTAGCAGCGAATTCGGAGAGCGCTAAGCACGTAGTCAAGAAGCGAGACGTGTCCCTGCAATGCGGTGCTAAGAGCAGCTTCCTCGCGGCGGAGGCGAGCTCCGGCTACAAGTCATTCTCGTCCTGGCAACGGATCTCTGTGAAGGGCGTAGGCGAAAAGCTTTCGTTTTCCATTCGAACTGCCAGAGAGGCAGACTGTTGCACGGAGCTCTGAGAACAAAGGTGAACGCCCTAGGCGGGCTTGGGCAGAAGAAGCGTTCTCGAGCTCTTGGCTGCCGGCACACTGCTGGCTATGTGGCGCCCCTGCAGCGTCTTCTGGCCGCCGGCAAGTGAAAGCGGAGCCAGGCGTAGGCGTGGGCGAGGGCGGTGAACGAAGCGGCACAAGAGCCTTGTTTGTGTGCACCACGTTACAGGCTACTAGGAGAGGAAGGTGGTTGACTCTCGCTTTCCCTCGCAAGTGCCCTTAGCAGTCGGAAGGAGCTGAACTCCAGCGGTCAGTTTCAGCTCTGCCCAAACAGCTTGTTCTCAGTTCAGCAGGCAAGCACGCCCTCTTGCCTTGGCTCCGAGTGCAAAGTTACTAGCGAGCACTCACTCGTGTGCTCTTCGCTGCACTGCTCCGCTCGCAAGCGGCTTCGTTCTTCGCCTTCTGCCGTCCGGAGAGAGCTGAACTCCAGCGGTCTGTTTCAGCTCTGCCCAAAAGCGTGTTCTCAGTTCTGCGAGCAAGCACGCCCTCTTGCCTTCGCTCCGAGTGCAAAGACCCTAGCAAGCACTCACTCAGTGCAATGCACCCAGAAAGACGCTCTCGCTCGTCTTTCAAGGAGCAATTCCTAACAGCAGAAGCAGCAGAAACACAAAGTGGATGACGAGAAGGGAAAATGTAGAACACGTCTCTGTCCTGCCACATTTTCGTGTGCGATACTTCCCTCCGGGTCTTCGGTCCTTGCGAAGCTCTATGTACTGCGAGCGCTGCTACTTGCAGCTGAGAAGGACCGTGGGGCTAGCAGCGAATTCGGAGAGCGCTATGCACGTAGTCAAGAAGCGAGACGTGTCCCTGCAATGCGGTGCTAAGAGCAGCTTCCTCGCGGCGGGGGCGAGCTCAGGCTACAGGTCATTCTCGTCCTGGCAACGGATCTCTGTGAAGGGCGTAGGCGAAAAGCTTTCGTTTTCCGTTGGAACTGCGAGAGAGGCAGACTGTTGCACGGAGCTCTGAGAACAAAGGTGCACGCCCTAGGCGGGCTTGGGCAGAAGCAGCGTTCTCTAGCTCTTGGCTGCCGGCACACTGCTGGCTATGTGGCGCCCCTGCAGCGCCTTCTGGCCGCCGGGAAGTGAAAGCGGCGCCAGGCGAGGGCGAGGGAGAGAGCGGTGAACGAAGCGGCACAAGAGCCGTGCTTGTGTGCACCACGTTACAGGCTGCTAGGAGAGGAAGGTGGTTGACTCTCGCTTGCCTTCCCAGGTGCCCTTAGCAGTCGGAAGGAGCTGAACTCCAGCGGTCAGTTTCAGCTCTGCCCAACAGCGTGTTCTCAGTTCAGCTGGCAAGCACGCCCTCTTGCCTTGGCTCCGAGTGCATAGTCACTAGCAAGCACTCACTCAGTGCAATGCACCCAGAAAGACGCTCTCGCTCGTCTTTCAAGGAGTGATTCCTAACAGCAGAAGCAGCAGAAGCACAAAGTGGATGACGAGAAAGGACAATGTAGAACACGTCTCTGTCCTGCCACATTTTCGTGTGAGATATGTCCCTCCGGGTCTTCGGTCCTTGCGAAGCTCTATGTACTGCGAGCGCTGCTACTTGCAGCTCAGAAGGACCGTGTGGCTAGCAGCGAATTCGGAGAGCGCTAAGCACGTAGTCAAGAAGCGAGACGTGTCCCTGCAATGCGGTGCTAAGAGCAGCTTCCTCGCGGCGGGGGCGAGCTCCGGCTACAAGTCATTCTCGTCCTGGCAACGGATCTCTGTGAAGGGCGTAGGCGAAAAGCTTTCGTTTTCCGTTCGAAGTGAGAGAGAGACAGACTGTTGACCGGAGCTCTGAGAACAAAGGTGCACGTCCTAAGCGGGCTTGGGCAGAAGCAGCGTTCTCGAGCTCTTGGCTGCCGGCACACTGCTGGCTATGTGGCGCCCCTGCAGCGTCTTCTGGCCGCCGGCAAGTGAAAGCGGAGCCAGGCGTAGGCGTGGGCGAGGGCGGTGAACGAAGCGGCACAAGAGCCGTGGTTTTGTGCACCACGTTACAGGCTACTAGGAGAGGAAGGTGGTTGACTCTCGCTTGCCTTCCCAGGTGCCCTTAGCAGTCGGAAGGAGCTGAACTCCAGCGGTCAGTTTCAGCTCTGCCCAACAGCGTGTTCTCAGTTCAGCTGGCAAGCACGCCCTGTTGCCTTGGCTCCGAGTGCATAGTCACTAGCAAGCACTCACTCAGTGCAATGCACCCAGAAAGACGCTCTCGCTCGTCTTTCAAGGAGTGATTCCTAACAGCAGAAGCAGCAGAAGCACAAAGTGGATGACGAGAAGGGACAATGTAGAACACGTCTCTGTCCTGCCACATTTTCGTGTGAGATATGTCCCTCCGGGTCTTCGGTCCTTGCGAAGCTCTATGTACTGCGAGCGCTGCTACTTGCAGCTGAGAAGGACCGTGGGGCTAGCAGCGAATTCGGAGAGCGCTAAGCACGTAGTCAAGAAGCGAGACGTGTCCCTGCAATGCGGTGCTAAGAGCAGCTTCCTCGCGGCGGGGGCGAGCTCCGGCTACAAGTCATTCTCGTCCTGGCAACGGATCTCTGTGAAGGGCTTAGGCGAAAAGCTTTCGTTTTCCGTTCGAACTGCGAGAGAGGCAGACTGTTGCACGGAGCTCTGAGAACAAAGGTGCACGTCCTAAGCGGGCTTGGGCAGAAGCAGCGTTCTCGAGCTCTTGGCAGGCGGCACACTGCTGGCTATGTGGCGCCCCTGCAGCGTCTTCTGGCCGCCGGGAAGTGAAAGCGGAGCCAGGCGTGGGCGTGGGCGAGGGCGGTGAACGAAGCGGCACAAGAGCCGTGGTTTTGTGCACCACGTTACAGGCTGCTAGGAGAGGAAGGTGGTTGACTCTCGCTTGCCTTCCCAGGTGCCCTTAGCAGTCGGAAGGAGCTGAACTCCAGCGGTCAGTTTCAGCTCTGCCCAACAGCGTGTTCTCAGTTCAGCTGGCAAGCACGCCCTGTTGCCTTGGCTCCGAGTGCATAGTCACTAGCAAGCACTCACTCAGTGCAATGCACCCAGAAAGACGCTCTCGCTCGTCTTTCAAGGAGTGATTCCTAACAGCAGAAGCAGCAGAAGCACAAAGTGGATGACGAGAAAGGACAATGTAGAACACGTCTCTGTCCTGCCACATTTTCGTGTGAGATATGTCCCTCCGGGTCTTCGGTCCTTGCGAAGCTCTATGTACTGCGAGCGCTGCTACTTGCAGCTCAGAAGGACCGTGTGGCTAGCAGCGAATTCGGAGAGCGCTAAGCACGTAGTCAAGAAGCGAGACGTGTCCCTGCAATGCGGTGCTAAGAGCAGCTTCCTCGCGGCGGGGGCGAGCTCCGGCTACAAGTCATTCTCGTCCTGGCAACGGATCTCTGTGAAGGGCGTAGGCGAAAAGCTTTCGTTTTCCGTTCGAAGTGAGAGAGAGACAGACTGTTGACCGGAGCTCTGAGAACAAAGGTGCACGTCCTAAGCGGGCTTGGGCAGAAGCAGCGTTCTCGAGCTCTTGGCTGCCGGCACACTGCTGGCTATGTGGCGCCCCTGCAGCGTCTTCTGGCCGCCGGCAAGTGAAAGCGGAGCCAGGCGTAGGCGTGGGCGAGGGCGGTGAACGAAGCGGCACAAGAGCCGTGGTTTTGTGCACCACGTTACAGGCTACTAGGAGAGGAAGGTGGTTGACTCTCGCTTGCCTTCCCAGGTGCCCTTAGCAGTCGGAAGGAGCTGAACTCCAGCGGTCAGTTTCAGCTCTGCCCAACAGCGTGTTCTCAGTTCAGCTGGCAAGCACGCCCTCTTGCCTTGGCTCCGAGTGCATAGTCACTAGCAAGCACTCACTCAGTGCAATGCACCCAGAAAGACGCTCTCGCTCGTCTTTCAAGGAGTGATTCCTAACAGCAGAAGCAGCAGAAGCACAAAGTGGATGACGAGAAGGGACAATGTAGAACACGTCTCTGTCCTGCCACATTTTCGTGTGAGATATGTCCCTCCGGGTCTTCGGTCCTTGCGAAGCTCTATGTACTGCGAGCGCTGCTACTTGCAGCTGAGAAGGACCGTGGGGCTAGCAGCGAATTCGGAGAGCGCTAAGCACGTAGTCAAGAAGCGAGACGTGTCCCTGCAATGCGGTGCTAAGAGCAGCTTCCTCGCGGCGGGGGCGAGCTCCGGCTACAAGTCATTCTCGTTCTGGCAACGGATCTCTGTGAAGGGCTTAGGCGAAAAGCTTTCGTTTTCCGTTCGAACTGCGAGAGAGGCAGACTGTTGCACGGAGCTCTGAGAACAAAAGTGCACGTCCTAGGCGGGCTTGGGCAGAAGCAGCGTTCTCGAGCTCTTGGCTGCCGGCACACTGCTGGCTATGTGGCGCCCCTGCAGCGTCTTCTGGCCGCCGGCAAGTGAAAGCGGAGCCAGGCGTAGGCGTGGGCGAGGGCGGTGAACGAAGCGGCACAAGAGCCGTGTTTTTGTGCACCACGTTACAGGCTACTAGGAGAGGAAGGTGGTTGACTCTCGCTTGCCTTCCCAGGTGCCCTTAGCAGTCGGAAGGAGCTGAACTCCAGCGGTCAGTTTCAGCTCTGCCCAACAGCGTGTTCTCAGTTCAGCTGGCAAGCACGCGCTCTTGCCTTGGCTCCGAGTGCATAGTCCCTAGCGAGCACTCACTCGTGTGCTCTTCGCTGCACAGCGCCGCTCGCAAGCGGCTTCGTTCTTCGCCTTCTGCCGTACGGAGAGAGCTGAACTCCAGCGGTCAGTTTAAGCTCTGCCCAAAAGCGTGTTCTCAGTTCTGCGAGCAAGCACGCCCTCTTGCCTTGGCTCCGAGTGCAAAGACCCTAGCGAGCACTCAGTGCAGTGCACCCAGAAAGACGCTCTCGCTCGTCTTTCAAGGAGCGATTCCTAACAGCAAAGGAAGCAGATGTACAAACTGGATGACGAGAAAGGATAAAGTAGAACACGTCTCTGTCCTCGTACATTTTCGTGTGCGATACTTCCCTCCGGGTCTTCGGTCCTTGCGAAGCTCTATGTACTGCGAGCGCTGCTACTTGCAGCTGAGAAGGACCGTGGGGCTAGCAGCGAATTCGGAGAGCGCTAAGCACGTAGTCAAGAAGCGAGACGTGTCCCTGCAATGCGGTGCTAAGAGCAGCTTCCTCGCGGCGGGGGCGAGCTCCGGCTACAAGTCATTCTCGTCCTGGCAACGGATCTCTGTGAAGGGCTTATGCGAAAAGCTTTCGTTTTCCGTTCGAAGTGAGAGAGAGGCAGACTGTTGCACGGAGCTCTGAGAACAAAGGTGCACGTCCTAGGCGGGCTTGGGCAGAAGCAGCGTTCTCGAGCTCTTGGCTGCCAGAACACTGCTGGCAGTGGGGCGCCCCTGCAGCGGCTTCTGGCCGCCGGGAAGTGAAAGCGGCGCCAGGCGAGGGCGAGGGAGAGGGCGGTGAACGAAGCGGCACAAGAGCCGTGCTTGTGTGCACCACGTTACAGGCTACTAGGAGAGGAAGGTGGTTGACTCCCCCTTGCCTTCCCAGGTGCCCTTAGCAGTAGGAAGGAGCTGAACTCCAGCGGTCAGTTTCAGCTCTGCCCAACAGCGTGTTCTCAGTTCAGCTGGCAAGCACGCCCTCTTGCCTTGGCTCCGAGTGCAAAGACCCTAGCGAGCACTCAGTGCAGTGCAACCAGAAAGACGCTCTCGCTTGTCTTTCAAGGAGCGATTCCTAACAGCAAAGGAAGCAGATGTACAAACTGGATGAAGAGAAAGGACAATGTAGAACACGTCTCTGTCCTGCCACATTTTCGTGTGCGATATGTCCCTCCGGGTCTTCGGTCCTTGCGAAGCTCTATGTACTGCGAGCGCAGCTACTTGCAGCTGAGAAGGACCGCGGAGCTAGCAGCGAATTCGGAGAGCGCTAAGCACGTAGTCAAGAAGCGAGACGTGTCCTTGCAATGCGGTGCTAAGAGCAGCTTCCTCGCGGCGGGGGCGAGCTCCGGCTACAAGTCATTCTCGTCCTGGCAACGGATCTCTGTGAAGGGCGTAGGCGAAAAGCTTTCGTTTTCCATTCGAACTGCCAGAGAGGCAGACTGTTGCACGGAGCTCTGAGAACAAAGGTGAACGCCCTAGGCGGGCTTGGGCAGAAGAAGCGTTCTCGAGCTCTTGGCTGCCGGCACACTGCTGGCTATGTGGCGCCCCTGCAGCGTCTTCTGGCCGCCGGGAAGTGAAAGCGGAGCCAGGCGTAAGCGTGGGCGAGGGCGGTGAACGAAGCGGCACAAGAGCCTTGTTTGTGTGCACCACGTTACAGGCTACTAGGAGAGGAAGGTGGTTGACTCTCGCTTTCCCTCGCAAGTGCCCTTAGCAGTCGTAAGGAGCTGAACTCCAGCGGTCAGTTTCAGCTCTGCCCAAACAGCTTGTTCTCAGTTCAGCAGGCAAGCACGCCCTCTTGCCTTGGCTCCGAGTGCAAAGTTACTAGCGAGCACTCACTCGTGTGCTCTTCGCTGCACTGCTCCGCTCGCAAGCGGCTTCGTTCTTCGCCTTCTGCCGTCCGGAGAGAGCTGAACTCCAGCGGTCTGTTTCAGCTCTGCCCAAAAGCGTGTTCTCAGTTCTGCGAGCAAGCACGCCCTCTTGCCTTGGCTCCGAGTGCAAAGACCCTAGCAAGCACTCACTCAGTGCAATGCACCCAGAAAGACGCTCTCGCTCGTCTTTCAAGGAGCAATTCCTAACAGCAGAAGCAGCAGAAACACAAAGTGGATGACGAGAAGGGAAAATGTAGAACACGTCTCTGTCCTGCCACATTTTCGTGTGCGATACTTCCCTCCGGGTCTTCGGTCCTTGCGAAGCTCTATGTACTGCGAGCGCTGCTACTTGCAGCTGAGAAGGACCGTGGGGCTAGCAGCGAATTCGGAGAGCGCTATGCACGTAGTCAAGAAGCGAGACGTGTCCCTGCAATGCGGTGCTAAGAGCAGCTTCCTCGCGGCGGGGGCGAGCTCAGGCTACAGGTCATTCTCGTCCTGGCAACGGATCTCTGTGAAGGGCGTAGGCGAAAAGCTTTCGTTTTCCGTTGGAACTGCGAGAGAGGCAGACTGTTGCACGGAGCTCTGAGAACAAAGGTGCACGCCCTAGGCGGGCTTGGGCAGAAGCAGCGTTCTCTAGCTCTTGGCTGCCGGCACACTGCTGGCTATGTGGCGCCCCTGCAGCGCCTTCTGGACGCCGGGAAGTGAAAGCGGCGCCAGGCGAGGGCGAGGGAGAGAGCGGTGAACGAAGCGGCACAAGAGCCGTGCTTGTGTGCACCACGTTACAGGCTACTAGGAGAGGAAGGTGGTTGACTCTCGCTTGCCTTCGCAAGTGCCCTTAGCAGTAGGAAGGAGCTGAACTCCAGCGGTCAGTTTCAGCTCTGCCCAACAGCGTGTTCTCAGTTCAGCTGGCAAGCACGCCCTCTTGCCTTGGCTCCGAGTGCATAGTCACTAGCAAGCACTCACTCAGTGCAATGCACCCAGAAAGACGCTCTCGCTCGTCTTTCAAGGAGCGATTCCTAACAGCAGAAGCAGCAGAAGCACAAAGTGGATGACGAGAAGGGACAATGTAGAACACGTCTCTGTCCTGCCACATTTTCGTGTGAGATATGTCCCTCCGGGTCTTCGGTCCTTGCGAAGCTCTATGTACTGCGAGCGCTGCTACTTGCAGCTGAGAAGGACCGTGGGGCTAGCAGCGAATTCGGAGAGCGCTAAGCACGTAGTCAAGAAGCGAGACGTGTCCCTGCAATGCGGTGCTAAGAGCAGCTTCCTCGCGGCGGGGGCGAGCTCCGGCTACAAGTCATTCTCGTCCTGGCAACGGATCTCTGTGAAGGGCTTAGGCGAAAAGCTTTCGTTTTCCGTTCGAACTGCGAGAGAGGCAGACTGTTGCACGGAGCTCTGAGAACAAAGGTGCACGTCCTAAGCGGGCTTGGGCAGAAGCAGCGTTCTCGAGCTCTTGGCTGCCGGCACACTGCTGGCTATGTGGCGCCCCTGCAGCGTCTTCTGGCCGCCGGCAAGTGAAAGCGGAGCCAGGCGTAGGCGTGGGCGAGGGCGGTGAACGAAGCGGCACAAGAGCCGTGGTTTTGTGCACCACGTTACAGGCTGCTAGGAGAGGAAGGTGGTTGACTCTCGCTTGCCTTCCCAGGTGCCCTTAGCAGTCGGAAGGAGCTGAACTCCAGCGGTCAGTTTCAGCTCTGCCCAACAGCGTGTTCTCAGTTCAGCTGGCAAGCACGCCCTCTTGCCTTGGCTCCGAGTGCATAGTCACTAGCAAGCACTCACTCAGTGCAATGCACCCAGAAAGACGCTCTCGCTCGTCTTTCAAGGAGTGATTCCTAACAGCAGAAGCAGCAGAAGCACAAAGTGGATGACGAGAAGGGACAATGTAGAACACGTCTCTGTCCTGCCACATTTTCGTGTGAGATATGTCCCTCCGGGTCTTCGGTCCTTGCGAAGCTCTATGTACTGCGAGCGCTGCTACTTGCAGCTGAGAAGGACCGTGGGGCTAGCAGCGAATTCGGAGAGCGCTAAGCACGTAGTCAAGAAGCGAGACGTGTCCCTGCAATGCGGTGCTAAGAGCAGCTTCCTCGCGGCGGGGGCGAGCTCCGGCTACAAGTCATTCTCGTCCTGGCAACGGATCTCTGTGAAGGGCTTAGGCGAAAAGCTTTCGTTTTCCGTTCGAACTGCGAGAGAGGCAGACTGTTGCACGGAGCTCTGAGAACAAAGGTGCACGTCCTAAGCGGGCTTGGGCAGAAGCAGCGTTCTCGAGCTCTTGGCTGCCGGCACATTGCTGGCTATGTGGCGCCCCTGCAGCGTCTTCTGGCCGCCGGCAAGTGAAAGCGGAGCCAGGCGTAGGCGTGGGCGAGGGCGGTGAACGAAGCGGCACAAGAGCCGTGGTTTTGTGCACCACGTTACAGGCTACTAGGAGAGGAAGGTGGTTGACTCTCGCTTGCCTTCCCAGGTGCCCTTAGCAGTCGGAAGGAGCTGAACTCCAGCGGTCAGTTTCAGCTCTGCCCAAAAGCGTGTTCTCAGTTCAGCTGGCAAGCACGCAATCTTGCCTTCGCTCCGAGTGCAAAGACCCTAGCGAGCACTCAGTGCAGTGCAACCAGAAAGACGCTCTCGCTTGTCTTTCAAGGAGCGATTCCTAACAGCAAAGGAAGCAGATGTACAAACTGGATGACGAGAAAGGACAATGTAGAACACGTCTCTGTCCTCGTACATTTTCGTGTGCGATATGTCCCTCCGGGTCTTCGGTCCTTGCGAAGCTCTATGTACTGCGAGCGCTGCTACTTGCAGCTGAGAAAGACCGTGGGGCTAGCAGCGAATTCGGAGAGCGCTAAGCACGTAGACAAGAAGCGAGACGTGTCCCTGCAATGCGGTGCTAAGAGCAGCTTCCTCGCGGCGGGGGCGAGCTCCGGCTACAAGTCATTCTCGTCCTGGCAACGGATCTCTGTGAAGGGCTTAGGCGAAAAGCTTTCGTTTTCCGTTCGAACTGCGAGAGAGGCAGACTGTTGCACGGAGCTCTGAGAACAAAGGTGCACGTCCTAGGCGGGCTTGGGCAGAAGCAGCGTTCTCGAGCTCTTGGCAGGCGGCACAATGCTGGCGGTTGGGCGCCCATGCAGCGGCTTCTGGCCGCCGGGAAGTGAAAGCGGCGCCAGGCGAGGGCGAGGGAAAGGGCGGTGAACGAAGCGGCACAAGAGCCGTGCTTATGTGCACCACGTTACAGGCTACTAGGAGAGGAAGGTGGTTGACTCTCGCTTTCCTTCGCAAGTGCCCTTAGCAGTAGGAAGGAGCTGAACTCCAGCGGTCAGTTTCAGCTCTGCCCAACAGCGTGTTCTCAGTTCAGCTGGCAAGCACGCCCTCTTGCCTTGGCTCCGAGTGCATAGTCACTAGCGAGCACTCACTCGTGTGCTCTTCGCTGCACAGCGCCGCTCGCAAGCGGCTTTGTTCTTCGCCTTCTGCCGTCCGGAGAGAGCTGAACTCCAGCGGTCAGTTTCAGCTCTGCCCAAAAGCGTGTTCTCAGTTCTGCGAGCAAGCACGCCCTCTTGCCTTCGCTCCGAGTGCAAAGACCCTAGCGAGCACTCACTCAGTGCAGTGCACCCAGAAAGACGCTCTCGCTCGTCTTTCAAGGAGCGATTCCTAACAGCAAAGGAAGCAGATGTACAAACTGGATGACGAGAAAGGATAAAGTAGAACACGTCTCTGTCCTCGTACATTTTCGTGTGCGATACTTCCCTCCGGGTCTTCGGTCCTTGCGAAGCTCTATGTACTGCGAGCGCTGCTACTTGCAGCTGAGAAGGACCGTGGGGCTAGCAGCGAATTCGGAGAGCGCTAAGCACGTAGTCAAGAAGCGAGACGTGTCCCTGCAATGCGGTGCTAAGAGCAGCTTCCTCGCGGCGGAGGCGAGCTCCGGCTACAAGTCATTCTCGTTCTGGCAACGGATCTCTGTGAAGGGCGTAGGCGAAAAGCTTTCGTTTTCCGTTCGAACTGCGAGAGAGGCAGACTGTTGCACGGAGCTCTGAGAACAAAGGTGCACGTCCTAGGCGGGCTTGGGCAGAAGCAGCGTTCTCGAGCTCTTGGCAGGCGGCACACTGCTGGCTATGTGGCGCCCCTGCAGCGGCTTCTGGCCGCCGGGAAGTGAAAGCGGAGCCAGGCGTGGGCGAGGGAGAAGGCGGTGAACGAAGCGGCACAAGAGCCGTGTTTTTGTGCACCACGTTACAGGCTACTAGGAGAGGAAGGTGGTTGACTCTCGCTTGCCTTCCCAGGTGCCCTTAGCAGTCGGAAGGAGCTGAACTCCAGCGGTCAGTTTCAGCTCTGCCCAACAGCGTGTTCTCAGTTCAGCTGGCAAGTACGCCCTGTTGCCTTGGCTCCGAGTGCATAGTCCCTAGCGAGCACTCACTCGTGTGCTCTTCGCTGCACAGCGCCGCTCGCAAGCGGCTTCGTTCTTCGCCTTCTGCCGTACGGAGAGAGCTGAACTCCAGCGGTCAGTTTAAGCTCTGCCCAAAAGCGTGTTCTCAGTTCTGCGAGCAAGCACGCCCTCTTGCCTTGGCTCCGAGTGCAAAGACCCTAGCGAGCACTCAGTGCAGTGCACCCAGAAAGACGCTCTCGCTCGTCTTTCAAGGAGCGATTCCTAACAGCAAAGGAAGCAGATGTACAAACTGGATGACGAGAAAGGATAAAGTAGAACACGTCTCTGTCCTCGTACATTTTCGTGTGCGATACTTCCCTCCGGGTCTTCGGTCCTTGCGAAGCTCTATGTACTGCGAGCGCTGCTACTTGCAGCTGAGAAGGACCGTGTGGCTAGCAGCGAATTCGGAGAGCGCTAAGCACGTAGTCAAGAAGCGAGACGTGTCCCTGCAATGCGGTGCTAAGAGCAGCTTCCTCGCGGCGGGGGCGAGCTCCGGCTACAAGTCATTCTCGTCCTGGCAACGGATCTCTGTGAAGGGCTTAGGCGAAAAGCTTTCGTTTTCCGTTCGAAGTGAGAGAGAGGCAGACTGTTGCACGGAGCTCTGAGAACAAAGGTGCACGTCCTAGGCGGGCTTGGGCAGAAGCAGCGTTCTCGAGCTCTTGGCTGCCGGCACACTGCTGGCTATGTGGCGCCCCTGCAGCGTCTTCTGGCCGCCGGCAAGTGAAAGCGGAGCCAGGCGTAGGCGTGGGCGAGGGCGGTGAACGAAGCGGCACAAGAGCCGTGTTTTTGTGCACCACGTTACAGGCTACTAGGAGAAGAAGGTGGTTGACTCTCGCTTGCCTTCCCAGGTGCCCTTAGCAGTCGGAAGGAGCTGAACTCCAGCGGTCAGTTTCAGCTCTGCCCAACAGCGTGTTCTCAGTTCAGCTGGCAAGCACGCCCTGTTGCCTTGGCTCCGAGTGCATAGTCCCTAGCGAGCACTCACTCGTGTGCTCTTCGCTGCACAGCGCCGCTCGCAAGCGGCTTCGTTCTTCGCCTTCTGCCGTACGGAGAGAGCTGAACTCCAGCGGTCAGTTTAAGCTCTGCCCAAAAGCGTGTTCTCAGTTCTGCGAGCAAGCACGCCCTCTTGCCTTGGCTCCGAGTGCAAAGCCCCTAGCGAGCACTCAGTACAGTGCAGTGCACCCAGAAAGACGCTCTCGCTCGTCTTTCAGGGAGAGATTCCTAACAGCAGAAGGAGCAGAAGCACAAAGTGGATGACGAGAAGTGAAAATGTAGAACACGTCTCTGTCCTGCCACATTTTCGTGGGAGATATGTCCCTCCGGGTCTTCGGTCCTTGCGAAGATCTATGTACTGCGAGCGCTGCTACTTCCAGCTGAGAAGGACCGTGGGGCTAGCAGCGAATTCGGAGAGCGCTAAGCACGTAGTCAAGAAGCGAGACGTGTCCCTGCAATGCGGTGCTAAGAGCAGCTTCCTCGCGGCGGAGGCGAGCTCCGGCTACAAGTCATTCTCGTCCTGGCAACGGATCTCTGTGAAGGGCGTAGGCGAAAAGCTTTCGTTTTCCATTCGAACTGCCAGAGAGGCAGACTGTTGCACGGAGCTCTGAGAACAAAGGTGAACGCCCTAGGCGGGCTTGGGCAGAAGAAGCGTTCTCGAGCTCTTGGCTGCCGGCACACTGCTGGCTATGTGGCGCCCCTGCAGCGTCTTCTGGCCGCCGGGAAGTGAAAGCGGAGCCAGGCGTAGGCGTGGGCGAGGGCGGTGAACGAAGCGGCACAAGAGCCTTGTTTGTGTGCACCACGTTACAGGCTACTAGGAGAGGAAGGTGGTTGACTCTCGCTTTCCCTCGCAAGTGCCCTTAGCAGTCGGAAGGAGCTGAACTCCAGCGGTCAGTTTCAGCTCTGCCCAAACAGCTTGTTCTCAGTTCAGCAGGCAAGCACGCCCTCTTGCCTTGGCTCCGAGTGCAAAGTTACTAGCGAGCACTCACTCGTGTGCTCTTCGCTGCACTGCTCCGCTCGCAAGCGGCTTCGTTCTTCGCCTTCTGCCGTCCGGAGAGAGCTGAACTCCAGCGGTCTGTTTCAGCTCTGCCCAAAAGCGTGTTCTCAGTTCTGCGAGCAAGCACGCCCTCTTGCCTTGGCTCCGAGTGCAAAGACCCTAGCAAGCACTCACTCAGTGCAATGCACCCAGAAAGACGCTCTCGCTCGTCTTTCAAGGAGCAATTCCTAACAGCAGAAGCAGCAGAAACACAAAGTGGATGACGAGAAGGGAAAATGTAGAACACGTCTCTGTCCTGCCACATTTTCGTGTGCGATACTTCCCTCCGGGTCTTCGGTCCTTGCGAAGCTCTATGTACTGCGAGCGCTGCTACTTGCAGCTGAGAAGGACCGTGGGGCTAGCAGCGAATTCGGAGAGCGCTATGCACGTAGTCAAGAAGCGAGACGTGTCCCTGCAATGCGGTGCTAAGAGCAGCTTCCTCGCGGCGGGGGCGAGCTCAGGCTACAGGTCATTCTCGTCCTGGCAACGGATCTCTGTGAAGGGCGTAGGCGAAAAGCTTTCGTTTTCCGTTGGAACTGCGAGAGAGGCAGACTGTTGCACGGAGCTCTGAGAACAAAGGTGCACGCCCTAGGCGGGCTTGGGCAGAAGCAGCGTTCTCTAGCTCTTGGCTGCCGGCACACTGCTGGCTATGTGGCGCCCCTGCAGCGCCTTCTGGCCGCCGGGAAGTGAAAGCGGCGCCAGGCGAGGGCGAGGGAGAGAGCGGTGAACGAAGCGGCACAAGAGCCGTGCTTGTGTGCACCACGTTACAGGCTGCTAGGAGAGGAAGGTGGTTGACTCTCGCTTGCCTTCCCAGGTGCCCTTAGCAGTCGGAAGGAGCTGAACTCCAGCGGTCAGTTTCAGCTCTGCCCAACAGCGTGTTCTCAGTTCAGCTGGCAAGCACGCCCTCTTGCCTTGGCTCCGAGTGCATAGTCACTAGCAAGCACTCACTCAGTGCAATGCACCCAGAAAGACGCTCTCGCTCGTCTTTCAAGGAGTGATTCCTAACAGCAGAAGCAGCAGAAGCACAAAGTGGATGACGAGAAAGGACAATGTAGAACACGTCTCTGTCCTGCCACATTTTCGTGTGAGATATGTCCCTCCGGGTCTTCGGTCCTTGCGAAGCTCTATGTACTGCGAGCGCTGCTACTTGCAGCTCAGAAGGACCGTGTGGCTAGCAGCGAATTCGGAGAGCGCTAAGCACGTAGTCAAGAAGCGAGACGTGTCCCTGCAATGCGGTGCTAAGAGCAGCTTCCTCGCGGCGGGGGCGAGCTCCGGCTACAAGTCATTCTCGTCCTGGCAACGGATCTCTGTGAAGGGCGTAGGCGAAAAGCTTTCGTTTTCCGTTCGAAGTGAGAGAGAGACAGACTGTTGACCGGAGCTCTGAGAACAAAGGTGCACGTCCTAAGCGGGCTTGGGCAGAAGCAGCGTTCTCGAGCTCTTGGCTGCCGGCACACTGCTGGCTATGTGGCGCCCCTGCAGCGTCTTCTGGCCGCCGGCAAGTGAAAGCGGAGCCAGGCGTAGGCGTGGGCGAGGGCGGTGAACGAAGCGGCACAAGAGCCGTGGTTTTGTGCACCACGTTACAGGCTACTAGGAGAGGAAGGTGGTTGACTCTCGCTTGCCTTCCCAGGTGCCCTTAGCAGTCGGAAGGAGCTGAACTCCAGCGGTCAGTTTCAGCTCTGCCCAACAGCGTGTTCTCAGTTCAGCTGGCAAGCACGCCCTGTTGCCTTGGCTCCGAGTGCATAGTCCCTAGCGAGCACTCACTCGTGTGCTCTTCGCTGCACAGCGCCGCTCGCAAGCGGCTTCGTTCTTCGCCTTCTGCCGTCCGGAGAGAGCTGAACTCCAGCGGTCAGTTTAAGCTCTGCCCAAAAGCGTGTTCTCAGTTCTGCGAGCAAGCACGCCCTCTTGCCTTGGCTCCGAGTGCAAAGACCCTAGCGAGCACTCAGTGCAGTGCACCCAGAAAGACGCTCTCGCTCGTCTTTCAAGGAGCGATTCCTAACAGCAAAGGAAGCAGATGTACAAACTGGATGACGAGAAAGGATAAAGTAGAACACGTCTGTGTCCTCGTACATTTTCGCGTGCGATACTTCCCTCCGGGTCTTCGGTCCTTGCGAAGCTCTATGTACTGCGAGCGCTGCTACTTGCAGCTGAGAAGGACCGTGGGGCTAGCAGCGAATTCGGAGAGCGCTAAGCACGTAGTCAAGAAGCGAGACGTGTCCCTGCAATGCGGTGCTAAGAGCAGCTTCCTCGCGGCGGGGGCGAGCTCCGGCTACAAGTCATTCTCGTCCTGGCAACGGATCTCTGTGAAGGGCTTATGCGAAAAGCTTTCGTTTTCCGTTCGAAGTGAGAGAGAGGCAGACTGTTGCACGGAGCTCTGAGAACAAAGGTGCACGTCCTAGGCGGGCTTGGGCAGAAGCAGCGTTCTCGAGCTCTTGGCTGCCAGAACACTGCTGGCAGTGGGGCGCCCCTGCAGCGGCTTCTGGCCGCCGGGAAGTGAAAGCGGCGCCAGGCGAGGGCGAGGGAGAGGGCGGTGAACGAAGCGGCACAAGAGCCGTGCTTGTGTGCACCACGTTACAGGCTACTAGGAGAGGAAGGTGGTTGACTCCCCCTTGCCTTCCCAGGTGCCCTTAGCAGTAGGAAGGAGCTGAACTCCAGCGGTCAGTTTCAGCTCTGCCCAACAGCGTGTTCTCAGTTCAGCTGGCAAGCACGCCCTCTTGCCTTGGCTCCGAGTGCAAAGACCCTAGCGAGCACTCAGTGCAGTGCAACCAGAAAGACGCTCTCGCTTGTCTTTCAAGGAGCGATTCCTAACAGCAAAGGAAGCAGATGTACAAACTGGATGAAGAGAAAGGACAATGTAGAACACGTCTCTGTCCTGCCACATTTTCGTGTGCGATATGTCCCTCCGGGTCTTCGGTCCTTGCGAAGCTCTATGTACTGCGAGCGCAGCTACTTGCAGCTGAGAAGGACCGCGGAGCTAGCAGCGAATTCGGAGAGCGCTAAGCACGTAGTCAAGAAGCGAGACGTGTCCTTGCAATGCGGTGCTAAGAGCAGCTTCCTCGCGGCGGGGGCGAGCTCCGGCTACAAGTCATTCTCGTCCTGGCAACGCATCTCTGTGAAGGGGGTAGGCGAAAAGCTTTCGTTTTCCATTCGAAGTGCGTGAGAGGCAGACTGTTGCACGGAGCTCTGAGAACAAAGGTGCACGCCCTAGGCGGGCTTGGGCAGAAGCAGCGTTCTCGAGCTCTTGGCTGCCGGCACATTGCTGGCTATGTGGCGCCCCTGCAGGGGCTTCTGGCCGCCGGGAAGTGAAAGCGGAGCCAGGCGTAGGCGTGGGCGAGGGCGGTGAACGAAGCGGCACAAGAGCCGTGCTTGTGTGCACCACGTTACAGGCTACTAGGAGAGGAAGGTGGTTGACTCTCGCTTGCCTTCGCAAGTGCCCTTAGCAGTAGGAAGGAGCTGAACTCCAGCGGTCAGTTTCAGCTCTGCCCAACAGCGTGTTCTCAGTTCAGCTGGCAAGCACGCCCTCTTGCCTTGGCTCCGAGTGCATAGTCACTAGCGAGCACTCACTCGTGTGCTCTTCGCTGCACAGCGCCGCTCGCAAGCGGCTTCGTTCTTCGCCTTCTGCCGTCCGGAGAGAGCTGAACTCCAGCGGTCAGTTTCAGCTCTGCCCAAAAGCGTGTTCTCAGTTCTGCGAGCAAGCACGCCCTCTTGCCTTCGCTCCGAGTGCAAAGACCCTAGCGAGCACTCACTCAGTGCAGTGCACCCAGAAAGACGCTCTCGCTCGTCTTTCAGGGAGAGATTCCTAACAGCAGAAGGAGCAGAAGCACAAAGTGGATGACGAGAAGGGAAAATGTAGAACACGTCTCTGTCCTGCCACATTTTCGTGTGAGATATGTCCCTCCGGGTCTTCGGTCCTTGCGAAGATCTATGTACTGCGAGCGCTGCTACTTCCAGCTGAGAAGGACCGTGGGGCTAGCAGCGAATTCGGAGAGCGCTAAGCACGTAGTCAAGAAGCGAGACGTGTCCTTGCAATGCGGTGCTAAGAGCAGCTTCCTCGCGGCGGGGGCGAGCTCCGGCTACAAGTCATTCTCGTCCTGGCAACGGATCTCTGTGAAGGGCTTATGCGAAAAGCTTTCGTTTTCCGTTCGAAGTGAGAGAGAGGCAGACTGTTGCACGGAGCTCTGAGAACAAAGGTGCACGTCCTAGGCGGGCTTGGGCAGAAGCAGCGTTCTCGAGCTCTTGGCTGCCAGAACACTGCTGGCAGTGGGGCGCCCCTGCAGCGGCTTCTGGCCGCCGGGAAGTGAAAGCGGCGCCAGGCGAGGGCGAGGGAGAGGGCGGTGAACGAAGCGGCACAAGAGCCGTGCTTGTGTGCACCACGTTACAGGCTACTAGGAGAGGAAGGTGGTTGACTCCCCCTTGCCTTCCCAGGTGCCCTTAGCAGTAGGAAGGAGCTGAACTCCAGCGGTCAGTTTCAGCTCTGCCCAACAGCGTGTTCTCAGTTCAGCTGGCAAGCACGCCCTCTTGCCTTGGCTCCGAGTGCAAAGACCCTAGCGAGCACTCAGTGCAGTGCAACCAGAAAGACGCTCTCGCTTGTCTTTCAAGGAGCGATTCCTAACAGCAAAGGAAGCAGATGTACAAACTGGATGACGAGAAAGGACAATGTAGAACACGTCTCTGTCCTCGTACATTTTCGTGTGCGATATGTCCCTCCGGGTCTTCGGTCCTTGCGAAGCTCTATGTACTGCGAGCGCTGCTACTTGCAGCTGAGAAGGACCGTGGGGCTAGCAGCGAATTCGGAGAGCGCTAAGCACGTAGACAAGAAGCGAGACGTGTCCCTGCAATGCGGTGCTAAGAGCAGCTTCCTCGCGGCGGGGGCGAGCTCCGGCTACAAGTCATTCTCGTCCTGGCAACGGATCTCTGTGAAGGGCTTAGGCGAAAAGCTTTCGTTTTCCGTTCGAACTGCGAGAGAGGCAGACTGTTGCACGGAGCTCTGAGAACAAAGGTGCACGTCCTAGGCGGGCTTGGGCAGAAGCAGCGTTCTCGAGCTCTTGGCTGCCGGCACACTGCTGGCTATGTGGCGCCCCTGCAGCGTCTTCTGGCCGCCGGCAAGTGAAAGCGGAGCCAGGCGTAGGCGTGGGCGAGGGCGGTGAACGAAGCGGCACAAGAGCCGTGTTTTTGTGCACCACGTTACAGGCTACTAGGAGAGGAAGGTGGTTGACTCTCGCTTGCCTTCCCAGGTGCCCTTAGCAGTCGGAAGGAGCTGAACTCCAGCGGTCAGTTTCAGCTCTGCCCAACAGCGTGTTCTCAGTTCAGCTGGCAAGTACGCCCTGTTGCCTTGGCTCCGAGTGCATAGTCCCTAGCGAGCACTCACTCGTGTGCTCTTCGCTGCACAGCGCCGCTCGCAAGCGGCTTCGTTCTTCGCCTTCTGCCGTACGGAGAGAGCTGAACTCCAGCGGTCAGTTTAAGCTCTGCCCAAAAGCGTGTTCTCAGTTCTGCGAGCAAGCACGCCCTCTTGCCTTGGCTCCGAGTGCAAAGACCCTAGCGAGCACTCAGTGCAGTGCACCCAGAAAGACGCTCTCGCTCGTCTTTCAAGGAGCGATTCCTAACAGCAAAGGAAGCAGATGTACAAACTGGATGACGAGAAAGGATAAAGTAGAACACGTCTCTGTCCTCGTACATTTTCGTGTGCGATACTTCCCTCCGGGTCTTCGGTCCTTGCGAAGCTCTATGTACTGCGAGCGCTGCTACTTGCAGCTGAGAAGGACCGTGTGGCTAGCAGCGAATTCGGAGAGCGCTAAGCACGTAGTCAAGAAGCGAGACGTGTCCCTGCAATGCGGTGCTAAGAGCAGCTTCCTCGCGGCGGGGGCGAGCTCCGGCTACAAGTCATTCTCGTCCTGGCAACGGATCTCTGTGAAGGGCTTAGGCGAAAAGCTTTCGTTTTCCGTTCGAACTGCGAGAGAGGCAGACTGTTGCACGGAGCTCTGAGAACAAAGGTGCACGTCCTAGGCGGGCTTGGGCAGAAGCAGCGTTCTCGAGCTCTTGGCAGGCGGCACACTGCTGGCTATGTGGCGCCCCTGCAGCGGCTTCTGGCCGCCGGGAAGTGAAAGCGGAGCCAGGCGTGGGCGAGGGAGAAGGCGGTGAACGAAGCGGCACAAGAGCCGTGTTTTTGTGCACCACGTTACAGGCTACTAGGAGAGGAAGGTGGTTGACTCTCGCTTGCCTTCCCAGGTGCCCTTAGCAGTCGGAAGGAGCTGAACTCCAGCGGTCAGTTTCAGCTCTGCCCAACAGCGTGTTCTCAGTTCAGCTGGCAAGCACGCCCTGTTGCCTTGGCTCCGAGTGCATAGTCCCTAGCGAGCACTCACTCGTGTGCTCTTCGCTGCACAGCGCCGCTCGCAAGCGGCTTCGTTCTTCGCCTTCTGCCGTACGGAGAGAGCTGAACTCCAGCGGTCAGTTTAAGCTCTGCCCAAAAGCGTGTTCTCAGTTCTGCGAGCAAGCACGCCCTCTTGCCTTGGCTCCGAGTGCAAAGACCCTAGCGAGCACTCAGTGCAGTGCACCCAGAAAGACGCTCTCGCTCGTCTTTCAAGGAGCGATTCCTAACAGCAAAGGAAGCAGATGTACAAACTGGATGACGAGAAAGGATAAAGTAGAACACGTCTCTGTCCTCGTACATTTTCGTGTGCGATACTTCCCTCCGGGTCTTCGGTCCTTGCGAAGCTCTATGTACTGCGAGCGCTGCTACTTGCAGCTGAGAAGGACCGTGGGGCTAGCAGCGAATTCGGAGAGCGCTAAGCACGTAGTCAAGAAGCGAGACGTGTCCCTGCAATGCGGTGCTAAGAGCAGCTTCCTCGCGGCGGGGGCGAGCTCCGGCTACAAGTCATTCTCGTCCTGGCAACGGATCTCTGTGAAGGGCTTATGCGAAAAGCTTTCGTTTTCCGTTCGAAGTGAGAGAGAGGCAGACTGTTGCACGGAGCTCTGAGAACAAAGGTGCACGTCCTAGGCGGGCTTGGGCAGAAGCAGCGTTCTCGAGCTCTTGGCTGCCAGAACACTGCTGGCAGTGGGGCGCCCCTGCAGCGGCTTCTGGCCGCCGGGAAGTGAAAGCGGCGCCAGGCGAGGGCGAGGGAGAGGGCGGTGAACGAAGCGGCACAAGAGCCGTGCTTGTGTGCACCACGTTACAGGCTACTAGGAGAGGAAGGTGGTTGACTCCCCCTTGCCTTCCCAGGTGCCCTTAGCAGTAGGAAGGAGCTGAACTCCAGCGGTCAGTTTCAGCTCTGCCCAACAGCGTGTTCTCAGTTCAGCTGGCAAGCACGCCCTGTTGCCTTGGCTCCGAGTGCAAAGACCCTAGCGAGCACTCAGTGCAGTGCAACCAGAAAGACGCTCTCGCTTGTCTTTCAAGGAGCGATTCCTAACAGCAAAGGAAGCAGATGTACAAACTGGATGAAGAGAAAGGACAATGTAGAACACGTCTCTGTCCTGCCACATTTTCGTGTGCGATATGTCCCTCCGGGTCTTCGGTCCTTGCGAAGCTCTATGTACTGCGAGCGCAGCTACTTGCAGCTGAGAAGGACCGCGGAGCTAGCAGCGAATTCGGAGAGCGCTAAGCACGTAGTCAAGAAGCGAGACGTGTCCTTGCAATGCGGTGCTAAGAGCAGCTTCCTCGCGGCGGAGGCGAGCTCCGGCTACAAGTCATTCTCGTCCTGGCAACGCATCTCTGTGAAGGGGGTAGGCGAAAAGCTTTCGTTTTCCATTCGAACTGCGAGAGAGGCAGACTGTTGCACGGAGCTCTGAGAACAAAGGTGCACGCCCTAGGCGGGCTTGGGCAGAAGCAGCGTTCTCGAGCTCTTGGCTGCCGGCACATTGCTGGCTATGTGGCGCCCCTGCAGGGGCTTCTGGCCGCCGGGAAGTGAAAGCGGAGCCAGGCGTAGGCGTGGGCGAGGGCGGTGAACGAAGCGGCACAAGAGCCGTGCTTGTGTGCACCACGTTACAGGCTACTAGGAGAGGAAGGTGGTTGACTCTCGCTTGCCTTCGCAAGTGCCCTTAGCAGTCGGAAGGAGCTGAACTCCAGCGGTCAGTTTCAGCTCTGCCCAACAGCGTGTTCTCAGTTCAGCTGGCAAGCACGCCCTGTTGCCTTGGCTCCGAGTGCATAGTCCCTAGCGAGCACTCACTCGTGTGCTCTTCGCTGCACAGCGCCGCTCGCAAGCGGCTTCGTTCTTCGCCTTCTGCCGTACGGAGAGAGCTGAACTCCAGCGGTCAGTTTAAGCTCTGCCCAAAAGCGTGTTCTCAGTTCTGCGAGCAAGCACGCCCTCTTGCCTTGGCTCCGAGTGCAAAGCCCCTAGCGAGCACTCAGTGCAGTGCACCCAGAAAGACGCTCTCGCTCGTCTTTCAAGGAGCGATTCCTAACAGCAAAGGAAGCAGATGTACAAACTGGATGACGAGAAAGGATAAAGTAGAACACGTCTCTGTCCTCGTACATTTTCGTGTGCGATACTTCCCTCCGGGTCTTCGGTCCTTGCGAAGCTCTATGTACTGCGAGCGCTGCTACTTGCAGCTGAGAAGGACCGTGGGGCTAGCAGCGAATTCGGAGAGCGCTAAGCACGTAGTCAAGAAGCGAGACGTGTCCCTGCAATGCGGTGCTAAGAGCAGCTTCCTCGCGGCGGGGGCGAGCTCCGGCTACAAGTCATTCTCGTCCTGGCAACGGATCTCTGTGAAGGGCTTATGCGAAAAGCTTTCGTTTTCCGTTCGAAGTGAGAGAGAGGCAGACTGTTGCACGGAGCTCTGAGAACAAAGGTGCACGTCCTAGGCGGGCTTGGGCAGAAGCAGCGTTCTCGAGCTCTTGGCTGCCAGAACACTGCTGGCAGTGGGGCGCCCCTGCAGCGGCTTCTGGCCGCCGGGAAGTGAAAGCGGCGCCAGGCGAGGGCGAGGGAGAGGGCGGTGAACGAAGCGGCACAAGAGCCGTGCTTGTGTGCACCACGTTACAGGCTACTAGGAGAGGAAGGTGGTTGACTCCCCCTTGCCTTCCCAGGTGCCCTTAGCAGTAGGAAGGAGCTGAACTCCAGCGGTCAGTTTCAGCTCTGCCCAACAGCGTGTTCTCAGTTCAGCTGGCAAGCACGCCCTCTTGCCTTGGCTCCGAGTGCAAAGACCCTAGCGAGCACTCAGTGCAGTGCAACCAGAAAGACGCTCTCGCTTGTCTTTCAAGGAGCGATTCCTAACAGCAAAGGAAGCAGATGTACAAACTGGATGAAGAGAAAGGACAATGTAGAACACGTCTCTGTCCTGCCACATTTTCGTGTGCGATATGTCCCTCCGGGTCTTCGGTCCTTGCGAAGCTCTATGTACTGCGAGCGCAGCTACTTGCAGCTGAGAAGGACCGCGGAGCTAGCAGCGAATTCGGAGAGCGCTAAGCACGTAGTCAAGAAGCGAGACGTGTCCTTGCAATGCGGTGCTAAGAGCAGCTTCCTCGCGGCGGGGGCGAGCTCCGGCTACAAGTCATTCTCGTCCTGGCAACGCATCTCTGTGAAGGGGGTAGGCGAAAAGCTTTCGTTTTCCATTCGAAGTGCGTGAGAGGCAGACTGTTGCACGGAGCTCTGAGAACAAAGGTGCACGCCCTAGGCGGGCTTGGGCAGAAGCAGCGTTCTCGAGCTCTTGGCTGCCGGCACACTGCTGGCTATGTGGCGCCCCTGCAGGGGCTTCTGGCCGCCGGGAAGTGAAAGCGGAGCCAGGCGTAGGCGTGGGCGAGGGCGGTGAACGAAGCGGCACAAGAGCCGTGCTTGTGTGCACCACGTTACAGGCTACTAGGAGAGGAAGGTGGTTGACTCTCGCTTGCCTTCGCAAGTGCCCTTAGCAGTAGGAAGGAGCTGAACTCCAGCGGTCAGTTTCAGCTCTGCCCAACAGCGTGTTCTCAGTTCAGCTGGCAAGCACGCCCTGTTGCCTTGGCTCCGAGTGCATAGTCACTAGCGAGCACTCACTCGTGTGCTCTTCGCTGCACAGCGCCGCTCGCAAGCGGCTTCGTTCTTCGCCTTCTGCCGTCCGGAGAGAGCTGAACTCCAGCGGTCAGTTTCAGCTCTGCCCAAAAGCGTGTTCTCAGTTCTGCGAGCAAGCACGCCCTCTTGCCTTCGCTCCGAGTGCAAAGACCCTAGCGAGCACTCACTCAGTGCAGTGCACCCAGAAAGACGCTCTCGCTCGTCTTTCAGGGAGAGATTCCTAACAGCAGAAGGAGCAGAAGCACAAAGTGGATGACGAGAAGGGAAAATGTAGAACACGTCTCTGTCCTGCCACATTTTCGTGGGAGATATGTCACTCCGGGTCTTCGGTCCTTGCGAAGATCTATGTACTGCGAGCGCTGCTACTTCCAGCTGAGAAGGACCGTGGGGCTAGCAGCGAATTCGGAGAGCGCTAAGCACGTAGTCAAGAAGCGAGACGTGTCCCTGCAATGCGGTGCTAAGAGCAGCTTCCTCGCGGCGGAGGCGAGCTCCGGCTACAAGTCATTCTCGTCCTGGCAACGGATCTCTGTGAAGGGCGTAGGCGAAAAGCTTTCGTTTTCCATTCGAACTGCCAGAGAGGCAGACTGTTGCACGGAGCTCTGAGAACAAAGGTGAACGCCCTAGGCGGGCTTGGGCAGAAGAAGCGTTCTCGAGCTCTTGGCTGCCGGCACACTGCTGGCTATGTGGCGCCCCTGCAGCGTCTTCTGGCCGCCGGGAAGTGAAAGCGGAGCCAGGCGTAGGCGTGGGCGAAGGCGGTGAACGAAGCGGCACAAGAGCCTTGTTTGTGTGCACCACGTTACAGGCTACTAGGAGAGGAAGGTGGTTGACTCTCGCTTTCCCTCGCAAGTGCCCTTAGCAGTCGTAAGGAGCTGAACTCCAGCGGTCAGTTTCAGCTCTGCCCAAACAGCTTGTTCTCAGTTCAGCTGGCAAGCACGCCCTCTTGCCTTGGCTCCGAGTGCAAAGTTACTAGCGAGCACTCACTCGTGTGCTCTTCGCTGCACTGCTCCGCTCGCAAGCGGCTTCGTTCTTCGCCTTCTGCCGTCCGGAGAGAGCTGAACTCCAGCGGTCTGTTTCAGCTCTGCCCAAAAGCGTGTTCTCAGTTCTGCGAGCAAGCACGCCCTCTTGCCTTGGCTCCGAGTGCAAAGACCCTAGCAAGCACTCACTCAGTGCAATGCACCCAGAAAGACGCTCTCGCTCGTCTTTCAAGGAGCAATTCCTAACAGCAGAAGCAGCAGAAACACAAAGTGGATGACGAGAAGGGAAAATGTAGAACACGTCTCTGTCCTGCCACATTTTCGTGTGCGATACTTCCCTCCGGGTCTTCGGTCCTTGCGAAGCTCTATGTACTGCGAGCGCTGCTACTTGCAGCTGAGAAGGACCGTGGGGCTAGCAGCGAATTCGGAGAGCGCTAAGCACGTAGTCAAGAAGCGAGACGTGTCCCTGCAATGCGGTGCTAAGAGCAGCTTCCTCGCGGCGGGGGCGAGCTCCGGCTACAAGTCATTCTCGTCCTGGCAACGGATCTCTGTGAAGGGCGTAGGCGAAAAGCTTTCGTTTTCCGTTCGAAGTGAGAGAGAGACAGACTGTTGACCGGAGCTCTGAGAACAAAGGTGCACGTCCTAAGCGGGCTTGGGCAGAAGCAGCGTTCTCGAGCTCTTGGCTGCCGGCACACTGCTGGCTATGTGGCGCCCCTGCAGCGTCTTCTGGCCGCCGGCAAGTGAAAGCGGAGCCAGGCGTAGGCGTGGGCGAGGGCGGTGAACGAAGCGGCACAAGAGCCGTGGTTTTGTGCACCACGTTACAGGCTACTAGGAGAGGAAGGTGGTTGACTCTCGCTTGCCTTCCCAGGTGCCCTTAGCAGTCGGAAGGAGCTGAACTCCAGCGGTCAGTTTCAGCTCTGCCCAACAGCGTGTTCTCAGTTCAGCTGGCAAGCACGCCCTGTTGCCTTGGCTCCGAGTGCATAGTCACTAGCAAGCACTCACTCAGTGCAATGCACCCAGAAAGACGCTCTCGCTCGTCTTTCAAGGAGTGATTCCTAACAGCAGAAGCAGCAGAAGCACAAAGTGGATGACGAGAAGGGACAATGTAGAACACGTCTCTGTCCTGCCACATTTTCGTGTGAGATATGTCCCTCCGGGTCTTCGGTCCTTGCGAAGCTCTATGTACTGCGAGCGCTGCTACTTGCAGCTGAGAAGGACCGTGGGGCTAGCAGCGAATTCGGAGAGCGCTAAGCACGTAGTCAAGAAGCGAGACGTGTCCCTGCAATGCGGTGCTAAGAGCAGCTTCCTCGCGGCGGGGGCGAGCTCCGGCTACAAGTCATTCTCGTCCTGGCAACGGATCTCTGTGAAGGGCTTAGGCGAAAAGCTTTCGTTTTCCGTTCGAACTGCGAGAGAGGCAGACTGTTGCACGGAGCTCTGAGAACAAAGGTGCACGTCCTAAGCGGGCTTGGGCAGAAGCAGCGTTCTCGAGCTCTTGGCAGGCGGCACACTGCTGGCTATGTGGCGCCCCTGCAGCGTCTTCTGGCCGCCGGGAAGTGAAAGCGGAGCCAGGCGTGGGCGTGGGCGAGGGCGGTGAACGAAGCGGCACAAGAGCCGTGGTTTTGTGCACCACGTTACAGGCTGCTAGGAGAGGAAGGTGGTTGACTCTCGCTTGCCTTCCCAGGTGCCCTTAGCAGTCGGAAGGAGCTGAACTCCAGCGGTCAGTTTCAGCTCTGCCCAACAGCGTGTTCTCAGTTCAGCTGGCAAGCACGCCCTCTTGCCTTGGCTCCGAGTGCATAGTCACTAGCAAGCACTCACTCAGTGCAATGCACCCAGAAAGACGCTCTCGCTCGTCTTTCAAGGAGTGATTCCTAACAGCAGAAGCAGCAGAAGCACAAAGTGGATGACGAGAAAGGACAATGTAGAACACGTCTCTGTCCTGCCACATTTTCGTGTGAGATATGTCCCTCCGGGTCTTCGGTCCTTGCGAAGCTCTATGTACTGCGAGCGCTGCTACTTGCAGCTCAGAAGGACCGTGTGGCTAGCAGCGAATTCGGAGAGCGCTAAGCACGTAGTCAAGAAGCGAGACGTGTCCCTGCAATGCGGTGCTAAGAGCAGCTTCCTCGCGGCGGGGGCGAGCTCCGGCTACAAGTCATTCTCGTCCTGGCAACGGATCTCTGTGAAGGGCGTAGGCGAAAAGCTTTCGTTTTCCGTTCGAAGTGAGAGAGAGACAGACTGTTGACCGGAGCTCTGAGAACAAAGGTGCACGTCCTAAGCGGGCTTGGGCAGAAGCAGCGTTCTCGAGCTCTTGGCTGCCGGCACACTGCTGGCTATGTGGCGCCCCTGCAGCGTCTTCTGGCCGCCGGCAAGTGAAAGCGGAGCCAGGCGTAGGCGTGGGCGAGGGCGGTGAACGAAGCGGCACAAGAGCCGTGGTTTTGTGCACCACGTTACAGGCTACTAGGAGAGGAAGGTGGTTGACTCTCGCTTGCCTTCCCAGGTGCCCTTAGCAGTCGGAAGTAGCTGAACTCCAGCGGTCAGTTTCAGCTCTGCCCAACAGCGTGTTCTCAGTTCAGCTGGCAAGCACGCCCTGTTGCCTTGGCTCCGAGTGCATAGTCACTAGCAAGCACTCACTCAGTGCAATGCACCCAGAAAGACGCTCTCGCTCGTCTTTCAAGGAGTGATTCCTAACAGCAGAAGCAGCAGAAGCACAAAGTGGATGACGAGAAGGGACAATGTAGAACACGTCTCTGTCCTGCCACATTTTCGTGTGAGATATGTCCCTCCGGGTCTTCGGTCCTTGCGAAGCTCTATGTACTGCGAGCGCTGCTACTTGCAGCTGAGAAGGACCGTGGGGCTAGCAGCGAATTCGGAGAGCGCTAAGCACGTAGACAAGAAGCGAGACGTGTCCCTGCAATGCGGTGCTAAGAGCAGCTTCCTCGCGGCGGGGGCGAGCTCCGGCTACAAGTCATTCTCGTTCTGGCAACGGATCTCTGTGAAGGGCGTAGGCGAAAAGCTTTCGTTTTCCGTTCGAACTGCGAGAGAGGCAGACTGTTGCACGGAGCTCTGAGAACAAAGGTGCACGTCCTAGGCGGGCTTGGGCAGAAGCAGCGTTCTCGAGCTCTTGGCAGGCGGCACACTGCTGGCTATGTGGCGCCCCTGCAGCGGCTTCTGGCCGCCGGGAAGTGAAAGCGGAGCCAGGCGTGGGCGAGGGAGAAGGCGGTGAACGAAGCGGCACAAGAGCCGTGTTTTTGTGCACCACGTTACAGGCTACTAGGAGAGGAAGGTGGTTGACTCTCGCTTGCCTTCCCAGGTGCCCTTAGCAGTCGGAAGGAGCTGAACTCCAGCGGTCAGTTTCAGCTCTGCCCAACAGCGTGTTCTCAGTTCAGCTGGCAAGTACGCCCTGTTGCCTTGGCTCCGAGTGCATAGTCCCTAGCGAGCACTCACTCGTGTGCTCTTCGCTGCACAGCGCCGCTCGCAAGCGGCTTCGTTCTTCGCCTTCTGCCGTACGGAGAGAGCTGAACTCCAGCGGTCAGTTTAAGCTCTGCCCAAAAGCGTGTTCTCAGTTCTGCGAGCAAGCACGCCCTCTTGCCTTGGCTCCGAGTGCAAAGACCCTAGCGAGCACTCAGTGCAGTGCACCCAGAAAGACGCTCTCGCTCGTCTTTCAAGGAGCGATTCCTAACAGCAAAGGAAGCAGATGTACAAACTGGATGACGAGAAAGGATAAAGTAGAACACGTCTCTGTCCTCGTACATTTTCGTGTGCGATACTTCCCTCCGGGTCTTCGGTCCTTGCGAAGCTCTATGTACTGCGAGCGCTGCTACTTGCAGCTGAGAAGGACCGTGGGGCTAGCAGCGAATTCGGAGAGCGCTAAGCACGTAGTCAAGAAGCGAGACGTGTCCCTGCAATGCGGTGCTAAGAGCAGCTTCCTCGCGGCGGGGGCGAGCTCCGGCTACAAGTCATTCTCGTCCTGGCAACGGATCTCTGTGAAGGGCTTATGCGAAAAGCTTTCGTTTTCCGTTCGAAGTGAGAGAGAGGCAGACTGTTGCACGGAGCTCTGAGAACAAAGGTGCACGTCCTAGGCGGGCTTGGGCAGAAGCAGCGTTCTCGAGCTCTTGGCTGCCAGAACACTGCTGGCAGTGGGGCGCCCCTGCAGCGGCTTCTGGCCGCCGGGAAGTGAAAGCGGCGCCAGGCGAGGGCGAGGGAGAGGGCGGTGAACGAAGCGGCACAAGAGCCGTGCTTGTGTGCACCACGTTACAGGCTACTAGGAGAGGAAGGTGGTTGACTCCCCCTTGCCTTCCCAGGTGCCCTTAGCAGTAGGAAGGAGCTGAACTCCAGCGGTCAGTTTCAGCTCTGCCCAACAGCGTGTTCTCAGTTCAGCTGGCAAGCACGCCCTCTTGCCTTGGCTCCGAGTGCAAAGACCCTAGCGAGCACTCAGTGCAGTGCAACCAGAAAGACGCTCTCGCTTGTCTTTCAAGGAGCGATTCCTAACAGCAAAGGAAGCAGATGTACAAACTGGATGAAGAGAAAGGACAATGTAGAACACGTCTCTGTCCTGCCACATTTTCGTGTGCGATATGTCCCTCCGGGTCTTCGGTCCTTGCGAAGCTCTATGTACTGCGAGCGCAGCTACTTGCAGCTGAGAAGGACCGCGGAGCTAGCAGCGAATTCGGAGAGCGCTAAGCACGTAGTCAAGAAGCGAGACGTGTCCTTGCAATGCGGTGCTAAGAGCAGCTTCCTCGCGGCGGAGGCGAGCTCCGGCTACAAGTCATTCTCGTCCTGGCAACGCATCTCTGTGAAGGGGGTAGGCGAAAAGCTTTCGTTTTCCATTCGAAGTGCGTGAGAGGCAGACTGTTGCACGGAGCTCTGAGAACAAAGGTGCACGCCCTAGGCGGGCTTGGGCAGAAGCAGCGTTCTCGAGCTCTTGGCTGCCGGCACATTGCTGGCTATGTGGCGCCCCTGCAGGGGCTTCTGGCCGCCGGGAAGTGAAAGCGGAGCCAGGCGTAGGCGTGGGCGAGGGCGGTGAACGAAGCGGCACAAGAGCCGTGCTTGTGTGCACCACGTTACAGGCTACTAGGAGAGGAAGGTGGTTGACTCTCGCTTGCCTTCGCAAGTGCCCTTAGCAGTCGGAAGGAGCTGAACTCCAGCGGTCAGTTTCAGCTCTGCCCAACAGCGTGTTCTCAGTTCAGCTGGCAAGCACGCCCTGTTGCCTTGGCTCCGAGTGCATAGTCCCTAGCGAGCACTCACTCGTGTGCTCTTCGCTGCACAGCGCCGCTCGCAAGCGGCTTCGTTCTTCGCCTTCTGCCGTCCGGAGAGAGCTGAACTCCAGCGGTCAGTTTAAGCTCTGCCCAAAAGCGTGTTCTCAGTTCTGCGAGCAAGCACGCCCTCTTGCCTTGGCTCCGAGTGCAAAGCCCCTAGCGAGCACTCAGTGCAGTGCACCCAGAAAGACGCTCTCGCTCGTCTTTCAAGGAGCGATTCCTAACAGCAAAGGAAGCAGATGTACAAACTGGATGACGAGAAAGGATAAAGTAGAACACGTCTCTGTCCTCGTACATTTTCGTGTGCGATACTTCCCTCCGGGTCTTCGGTCCTTGCGAAGCTCTATGTACTGCGAGCGCTGCTACTTGCAGCTGAGAAGGACCGTGGGGCTAGCAGCGAATTCGGAGAGCGCTAAGCACGTAGTCAAGAAGCGAGACGTGTCCCTGCAATGCGGTGCTAAGAGCAGCTTCCTCGCGGCGGGGGCGAGCTCCGGCTACAAGTCATTCTCGTCCTGGCAACGGATCTCTGTGAAGGGCTTATGCGAAAAGCTTTCGTTTTCCGTTCGAAGTGAGAGAGAGGCAGACTGTTGCACGGAGCTCTGAGAACAAAGGTGCACGTCCTAGGCGGGCTTGGGCAGAAGCAGCGTTCTCGAGCTCTTGGCTGCCAGAACACTGCTGGCAGTGGGGCGCCCCTGCAGCGGCTTCTGGCCGCCGGGAAGTGAAAGCGGCGCCAGGCGAGGGCGAGGGAGAGGGCGGTGAACGAAGCGGCACAAGAGCCGTGCTTGTGTGCACCACGTTACAGGCTACTAGGAGAGGAAGGTGGTTGACTCCCCCTTGCCTTCCCAGGTGCCCTTAGCAGTAGGAAGGAGCTGAACTCCAGCGGTCAGTTTCAGCTCTGCCCAACAGCGTGTTCTCAGTTCAGCTGGCAAGCACGCCCTCTTGCCTTGGCTCCGAGTGCAAAGACCCTAGCGAGCACTCAGTGCAGTGCAACCAGAAAGACGCTCTCGCTTGTCTTTCAAGGAGCGATTCCTAACAGCAAAGGAAGCAGATGTACAAACTGGATGAAGAGAAAGGACAATGTAGAACACGTCTCTGTCCTGCCACATTTTCGTGTGCGATATGTCCCTCCGGGTCTTCGGTCCTTGCGAAGCTCTATGTACTGCGAGCGCAGCTACTTGCAGCTGAGAAGGACCGCGGAGCTAGCAGCGAATTCGGAGAGCGCTAAGCACGTAGTCAAGAAGCGAGACGTGTCCTTGCAATGCGGTGCTAAGAGCAGCTTCCTCGCGGCGGGGGCGAGCTCCGGCTACAAGTCATTCTCGTCCTGGCAACGCATCTCTGTGAAGGGGGTAGGCGAAAAGCTTTCGTTTTCCATTCGAAGTGCGTGAGAGGCAGACTGTTGCACGGAGCTCTGAGAACAAAGGTGCACGCCCTAGGCGGGCTTGGGCAGAAGCAGCGTTCTCGAGCTCTTGGCTGCCGGCACATTGCTGGCTATGTGGCGCCCCTGCAGGGGCTTCTGGCCGCCGGGAAGTGAAAGCGGAGCCAGGCGTAGGCGTGGGCGAGGGCGGTGAACGAAGCGGCACAAGAGCCGTGCTTGTGTGCACCACGTTACAGGCTACTAGGAGAGGAAGGTGGTTGACTCTCGCTTGCCTTCGCAAGTGCCCTTAGCAGTAGGAAGGAGCTGAACTCCAGCGGTCAGTTTCAGCTCTGCCCAACAGCGTGTTCTCAGTTCAGCTGGCAAGCACGCCCTGTTGCCTTGGCTCCGAGTGCATAGTCACTAGCGAGCACTCACTCGTGTGCTCTTCGCTGCACAGCGCCGCTCGCAAGCGGCTTCGTTCTTCGCCTTCTGCCGTCCGGAGAGAGCTGAACTCCAGCGGTCAGTTTCAGCTCTGCCCAAAAGCGTGTTCTCAGTTCTGCGAGCAAGCACGCCCTCTTGCCTTCGCTCCGAGTGCAAAGACCCTAGCGAGCACTCACTCAGTGCAGTGCACCCAGAAAGACGCTCTCGCTCGTCTTTCAGGGAGAGATTCCTAACAGCAGAAGGAGCAGAAGCACAAAGTGGATGACGAGAAGGGAAAATGTAGAACACGTCTCTGTCCTGCCACATTTTCGTGGGAGATATGTCACTCCGGGTCTTCGGTCCTTGCGAAGATCTATGTACTGCGAGCGCTGCTACTTCCAGCTGAGAAGGACCGTGGGGCTAGCAGCGAATTCGGAGAGCGCTAAGCACGTAGTCAAGAAGCGAGACGTGTCCCTGCAATGCGGTGCTAAGAGCAGCTTCCTCGCGGCGGAGGCGAGCTCCGGCTACAAGTCATTCTCGTCCTGGCAACGGATCTCTGTGAAGGGCGTAGGCGAAAAGCTTTCGTTTTCCATTCGAACTGCCAGAGAGGCAGACTGTTGCACGGAGCTCTGAGAACAAAGGTGAACGCCCTAGGCGGGCTTGGGCAGAAGAAGCGTTCTCGAGCTCTTGGCTGCCGGCACACTGCTGGCTATGTGGCGCCCCTGCAGCGTCTTCTGGCCGCCGGGAAGTGAAAGCGGAGCCAGGCGTAGGCGTGGGCGAGGGCGGTGAACGAAGCGGCACAAGAGCCTTGTTTGTGTGCACCACGTTACAGGCTACTAGGAGAGGAAGGTGGTTGACTCTCGCTTTCCCTCGCAAGTGCCCTTAGCAGTCGTAAGGAGCTGAACTCCAGCGGTCAGTTTCAGCTCTGCCCAAACAGCTTGTTCTCAGTTCAGCAGGCAAGCACGCCCTCTTGCCTTGGCTCCGAGTGCAAAGTTACTAGCGAGCACTCACTCGTGTGCTCTTCGCTGCACTGCTCCGCTCGCAAGCGGCTTCGTTCTTCGCCTTCTGCCGTCCGGAGAGAGCTGAACTCCAGCGGTCTGTTTCAGCTCTGCCCAAAAGCGTGTTCTCAGTTCTGCGAGCAAGCACGCCCTCTTGCCTTGGCTCCGAGTGCAAAGACCCTAGCAAGCACTCACTCAGTGCAATGCACCCAGAAAGACGCTCTCGCTCGTCTTTCAAGGAGCAATTCCTAACAGCAGAAGCAGCAGAAACACAAAGTGGATGACGAGAAGGGAAAATGTAGAACACGTCTCTGTCCTGCCACATTTTCGTGTGCGATACTTCCCTCCGGGTCTTCGGTCCTTGCGAAGCTCTATGTACTGCGAGCGCTGCTACTTGCAGCTGAGAAGGACCGTGGGGCTAGCAGCGAATTCGGAGAGCGCTAAGCACGTAGTCAAGAAGCGAGACGTGTCCCTGCAATGCGGTGCTAAGAGCAGCTTCCTCGCGGCGGGGGCGAGCTCCGGCTACAAGTCATTCTCGTCCTGGCAACGGATCTCTGTGAAGGGCGTAGGCGAAAAGCTTTCGTTTTCCGTTCGAAGTGAGAGAGAGACAGACTGTTGACCGGAGCTCTGAGAACAAAGGTGCACGTCCTAAGCGGGCTTGGGCAGAAGCAGCGTTCTCGAGCTCTTGGCTGCCGGCACACTGCTGGCTATGTGGCGCCCCTGCAGCGTCTTCTGGCCGCCGGCAAGTGAAAGCGGAGCCAGGCGTAGGCGTGGGCGAGGGCGGTGAACGAAGCGGCACAAGAGCCGTGGTTTTGTGCACCACGTTACAGGCTACTAGGAGAGGAAGGTGGTTGACTCTCGCTTGCCTTCCCAGGTGCCCTTAGCAGTCGGAAGGAGCTGAACTCCAGCGGTCAGTTTCAGCTCTGCCCAACAGCGTGTTCTCAGTTCAGCTGGCAAGCACGCCCTGTTGCCTTGGCTCCGAGTGCATAGTCACTAGCAAGCACTCACTCAGTGCAATGCACCCAGAAAGACGCTCTCGCTCGTCTTTCAAGGAGTGATTCCTAACAGCAGAAGCAGCAGAAGCACAAAGTGGATGACGAGAAGGGACAATGTAGAACACGTCTCTGTCCTGCCACATTTTCGTGTGAGATATGTCCCTCCGGGTCTTCGGTCCTTGCGAAGCTCTATGTACTGCGAGCGCTGCTACTTGCAGCTGAGAAGGACCGTGGGGCTAGCAGCGAATTCGGAGAGCGCTAAGCACGTAGTCAAGAAGCGAGACGTGTCCCTGCAATGCGGTGCTAAGAGCAGCTTCCTCGCGGCGGGGGCGAGCTCCGGCTACAAGTCATTCTCGTCCTGGCAACGGATCTCTGTGAAGGGCTTAGGCGAAAAGCTTTCGTTTTCCGTTCGAACTGCGAGAGAGGCAGACTGTTGCACGGAGCTCTGAGAACAAAGGTGCACGTCCTAAGCGGGCTTGGGCAGAAGCAGCGTTCTCGAGCTCTTGGCAGGCGGCACACTGCTGGCTATGTGGCGCCCCTGCAGCGTCTTCTGGCCGCCGGGAAGTGAAAGCGGAGCCAGGCGTGGGCGAGGGAAAGGGCGGTGAACGAAGCGGCACAAGAGCCGTGGTTTTGTGCACCACGTTACAGGCTGCTAGGAGAGGAAGGTGGTTGACTCTCGCTTGCCTTCCCAGGTGCCCTTAGCAGTCGGAAGGAGCTGAACTCCAGCGGTCAGTTTCAGCTCTGCCCAACAGCGTGTTCTCAGTTCAGCTGGCAAGCACGCCCTCTTGCCTTGGCTCCGAGTGCATAGTCACTAGCAAGCACTCACTCAGTGCAATGCACCCAGAAAGACGCTCTCGCTCGTCTTTCAAGGAGTGATTCCTAACAGCAGAAGCAGCAGAAGCACAAAGTGGATGACGAGAAAGGACAATGTAGAACACGTCTCTGTCCTGCCACATTTTCGTGTGAGATATGTCCCTCCGGGTCTTCGGTCCTTGCGAAGCTCTATGTACTGCGAGCGCTGCTACTTGCAGCTCAGAAGGACCGTGTGGCTAGCAGCGAATTCGGAGAGCGCTAAGCACGTAGTCAAGAAGCGAGACGTGTCCCTGCAATGCGGTGCTAAGAGCAGCTTCCTCGCGGCGGGGGCGAGCTCCGGCTACAAGTCATTCTCGTCCTGGCAACGGATCTCTGTGAAGGGCGTAGGCGAAAAGCTTTCGTTTTCCGTTCGAAGTGAGAGAGAGACAGACTGTTGACCGGAGCTCTGAGAACAAAGGTGCACGTCCTAAGCGGGCTTGGGCAGAAGCAGCGTTCTCGAGCTCTTGGCTGCCGGCACACTGCTGGCTATGTGGCGCCCCTGCAGCGTCTTCTGGCCGCCGGCAAGTGAAAGCGGAGCCAGGCGTAGGCGTGGGCGAGGGCGGTGAACGAAGCGGCACAAGAGCCGTGGTTTTGTGCACCACGTTACAGGCTACTAGGAGAGGAAGGTGGTTGACTCTCGCTTGCCTTCCCAGGTGCCCTTAGCAGTCGGAAGGAGCTGAACTCCAGCGGTCAGTTTCAGCTCTGCCCAACAGCGTGTTCTCAGTTCAGCTGGCAAGCACGCCCTCTTGCCTTGGCTCCGAGTGCATAGTCACTAGCAAGCACTCACTCAGTGCAATGCACCCAGAAAGACGCTCTCGCTCGTCTTTCAAGGAGTGATTCCTAACAGCAGAAGCAGCAGAAGCACAAAGTGGATGACGAGAAGGGACAATGTAGAACACGTCTCTGTCCTGCCACATTTTCGTGTGAGATATGTCCCTCCGGGTCTTCGGTCCTTGCGAAGCTCTATGTACTGCGAGCGCTGCTACTTGCAGCTGAGAAGGACCGTGGGGCTAGCAGCGAATTCGGAGAGCGCTAAGCACGTAGACAAGAAGCGAGACGTGTCCCTGCAATGCGGTGCTAAGAGCAGCTTCCTCGCGGCGGGGGCGAGCTCCGGCTACAAGTCATTCTCGTTCTGGCAACGGATCTCTGTGAAGGGCGTAGGCGAAAAGCTTTCGTTTTCCGTTCGAACTGCGAGAGAGGCAGACTGTTGCACGGAGCTCTGAGAACAAAGGTGCACGTCCTAGGCGGGCTTGGGCAGAAGCAGCGTTCTCGAGCTCTTGGCAGGCGGCACACTGCTGGCTATGTGGCGCCCCTGCAGCGGCTTCTGGCCGCCGGGAAGTGAAAGCGGAGCCAGGCGTGGGCGAGGGAGAAGGCGGTGAACGAAGCGGCACAAGAGCCGTGTTTTTGTGCACCACGTTACAGGCTACTAGGAGAGGAAGGTGGTTGACTCTCGCTTGCCTTCCCAGGTGCCCTTAGCAGTCGGAAGGAGCTGAACTCCAGCGGTCAGTTTCAGCTCTGCCCAACAGCGTGTTCTCAGTTCAGCTGGCAAGCACGCCCTGTTGCCTTGGCTCCGAGTGCATAGTCCCTAGCGAGCACTCACTCGTGTGCTCTTCGCTGCACAGCGCCGCTCGCAAGCGGCTTCGTTCTTCGCCTTCTGCCGTACGGAGAGAGCTGAACTCCAGCGGTCAGTTTAAGCTCTGCCCAAAAGCGTGTTCTCAGTTCTGCGAGCAAGCACGCCCTCTTGCCTTGGCTCCGAGTGCAAAGCCCCTAGCGAGCACTCAGTGCAGTGCACCCAGAAAGACGCTCTCGCTCGTCTTTCAAGGAGCGATTCCTAACAGCAAAGGAAGCAGATGTACAAACTGGATGACGAGAAAGGATAAAGTAGAACACGTCTCTGTCCTCGTACATTTTCGTGTGCGATACTTCCCTCCGGGTCTTCGGTCCTTGCGAAGCTCTATGTACTGCGAGCGCTGCTACTTGCAGCTGAGAAGGACCGTGGGGCTAGCAGCGAATTCGGAGAGCGCTAAGCACGTAGTCAAGAAGCGAGACGTGTCCCTGCAATGCGGTGCTAAGAGCAGCTTCCTCGCGGCGGGGGCGAGCTCCGGCTACAAGTCATTCTCGTCCTGGCAACGGATCTCTGTGAAGGGCTTATGCGAAAAGCTTTCGTTTTCCGTTCGAAGTGAGAGAGAGGCAGACTGTTGCACGGAGCTCTGAGAACAAAGGTGCACGTCCTAGGCGGGCTTGGGCAGAAGCAGCGTTCTCGAGCTCTTGGCTGCCAGAACACTGCTGGCAGTGGGGCGCCCCTGCAGCGGCTTCTGGCCGCCGGGAAGTGAAAGCGGCGCCAGGCGAGGGCGAGGGAGAGGGCGGTGAACGAAGCGGCACAAGAGCCGTGCTTGTGTGCACCACGTTACAGGCTACTAGGAGAGGAAGGTGGTTGACTCCCCCTTGCCTTCCCAGGTGCCCTTAGCAGTAGGAAGGAGCTGAACTCCAGCGGTCAGTTTCAGCTCTGCCCAACAGCGTGTTCTCAGTTCAGCTGGCAAGCACGCCCTCTTGCCTTGGCTCCGAGTGCAAAGACCCTAGCGAGCACTCAGTGCAGTGCAACCAGAAAGACGCTCTCGCTTGTCTTTCAAGGAGCGATTCCTAACAGCAAAGGAAGCAGATGTACAAACTGGATGAAGAGAAAGGACAATGTAGAACACGTCTCTGTCCTGCCACATTTTCGTGTGCGATATGTCCCTCCGGGTCTTCGGTCCTTGCGAAGCTCTATGTACTGCGAGCGCAGCTACTTGCAGCTGAGAAGGACCGCGGAGCTAGCAGCGAATTCGGAGAGCGCTAAGCACGTAGTCAAGAAGCGAGACGTGTCCTTGCAATGCGGTGCTAAGAGCAGCTTCCTCGCGGCGGAGGCGAGCTCCGGCTACAAGTCATTCTCGTCCTGGCAACGCATCTCTGTGAAGGGGGTAGGCGAAAAGCTTTCGTTTTCCATTCGAAGTGCGTGAGAGGCAGACTGTTGCACGGAGCTCTGAGAACAAAGGTGCACGCCCTAGGCGGGCTTGGGCAGAAGCAGCGTTCTCGAGCTCTTGGCTGCCGGCACATTGCTGGCTATGTGGCGCCCCTGCAGGGGCTTCTGGCCGCCGGGAAGTGAAAGCGGAGCCAGGCGTAGGCGTGGGCGAGGGCGGTGAACGAAGCGGCACAAGAGCCGTGCTTGTGTGCACCACGTTACAGGCTACTAGGAGAGGAAGGTGGTTGACTCTCGCTTGCCTTCGCAAGTGCCCTTAGCAGTCGGAAGGAGCTGAACTCCAGCGGTCAGTTTCAGCTCTGCCCAACAGCGTGTTCTCAGTTCAGCTGGCAAGCACGCCCTGTTGCCTTGGCTCCGAGTGCATAGTCCCTAGCGAGCACTCACTCGTGTGCTCTTCGCTGCACAGCGCCGCTCGCAAGCGGCTTCGTTCTTCGCCTTCTGCCGTCCGGAGAGAGCTGAACTCCAGCGGTCAGTTTAAGCTCTGCCCAAAAGCGTGTTCTCAGTTCTGCGAGCAAGCACGCCCTCTTGCCTTGGCTCCGAGTGCAAAGCCCCTAGCGAGCACTCAGTGCAGTGCACCCAGAAAGACGCTCTCGCTCGTCTTTCAAGGAGCGATTCCTAACAGCAAAGGAAGCAGATGTACAAACTGGATGACGAGAAAGGATAAAGTAGAACACGTCTGTGTCCTCGTACATTTTCGCGTGCGATACTTCCCTCCGGGTCTTCGGTCCTTGCGAAGCTCTATGTACTGCGAGCGCTGCTACTTGCAGCTGAGAAGGACCGTGGGGCTAGCAGCGAATTCGGAGAGCGCTAAGCACGTAGTCAAGAAGCGAGACGTGTCCCTGCAATGCGGTGCTAAGAGCAGCTTCCTCGCGGCGGGGGCGAGCTCCGGCTACAAGTCATTCTCGTCCTGGCAACGGATCTCTGTGAAGGGCTTATGCGAAAAGCTTTCGTTTTCCGTTCGAAGTGAGAGAGAGGCAGACTGTTGCACGGAGCTCTGAGAACAAAGGTGCACGTCCTAGGCGGGCTTGGGCAGAAGCAGCGTTCTCGAGCTCTTGGCTGCCAGAACACTGCTGGCAGTGGGGCGCCCCTGCAGCGGCTTCTGGCCGCCGGGAAGTGAAAGCGGCGCCAGGCGAGGGCGAGGGAGAGGGCGGTGAACGAAGCGGCACAAGAGCCGTGCTTGTGTGCACCACGTTACAGGCTACTAGGAGAGGAAGGTGGTTGACTCCCCCTTGCCTTCCCAGGTGCCCTTAGCAGTAGGAAGGAGCTGAACTCCAGCGGTCAGTTTCAGCTCTGCCCAACAGCGTGTTCTCAGTTCAGCTGGCAAGCACGCCCTCTTGCCTTGGCTCCGAGTGCAAAGACCCTAGCGAGCACTCAGTGCAGTGCAACCAGAAAGACGCTCTCGCTTGTCTTTCAAGGAGCGATTCCTAACAGCAAAGGAAGCAGATGTACAAACTGGATGAAGAGAAAGGACAATGTAGAACACGTCTCTGTCCTGCCACATTTTCGTGTGCGATATGTCCCTCCGGGTCTTCGGTCCTTGCGAAGCTCTATGTACTGCGAGCGCAGCTACTTGCAGCTGAGAAGGACCGCGGAGCTAGCAGCGAATTCGGAGAGCGCTAAGCACGTAGTCAAGAAGCGAGACGTGTCCTTGCAATGCGGTGCTAAGAGCAGCTTCCTCGCGGCGGGGGCGAGCTCCGGCTACAAGTCATTCTCGTCCTGGCAACGCATCTCTGTGAAGGGGGTAGGCGAAAAGCTTTCGTTTTCCATTCGAAGTGCGTGAGAGGCAGACTGTTGCACGGAGCTCTGAGAACAAAGGTGCACGCCCTAGGCGGGCTTGGGCAGAAGCAGCGTTCTCGAGCTCTTGGCTGCCGGCACATTGCTGGCTATGTGGCGCCCCTGCAGGGGCTTCTGGCCGCCGGGAAGTGAAAGCGGAGCCAGGCGTAGGCGTGGGCGAGGGCGGTGAACGAAGCGGCACAAGAGCCGTGCTTGTGTGCACCACGTTACAGGCTACTAGGAGAGGAAGGTGGTTGACTCTCGCTTGCCTTCGCAAGTGCCCTTAGCAGTAGGAAGGAGCTGAACTCCAGCGGTCAGTTTCAGCTCTGCCCAACAGCGTGTTCTCAGTTCAGCTGGCAAGCACGCCCTGTTGCCTTGGCTCCGAGTGCATAGTCACTAGCGAGCACTCACTCGTGTGCTCTTCGCTGCACAGCGCCGCTCGCAAGCGGCTTCGTTCTTCGCCTTCTGCCGTCCGGAGAGAGCTGAACTCCAGCGGTCAGTTTCAGCTCTGCCCAAAAGCGTGTTCTCAGTTCTGCGAGCAAGCACGCCCTCTTGCCTTCGCTCCGAGTGCAAAGACCCTAGCGAGCACTCACTCAGTGCAGTGCACCCAGAAAGACGCTCTCGCTCGTCTTTCAGGGAGAGATTCCTAACAGCAGAAGGAGCAGAAGCACAAAGTGGATGACGAGAAGGGAAAATGTAGAACACGTCTCTGTCCTGCCACATTTTCGTGGGAGATATGTCACTCCGGGTCTTCGGTCCTTGCGAAGATCTATGTACTGCGAGCGCTGCTACTTCCAGCTGAGAAGGACCGTGTGGCTAGCAGCGAATTCGGAGAGCGCTAAGCACGTAGTCAAGAAGCGAGACGTGTCCCTGCAATGCGGTGCTAAGAGCAGCTTCCTCGCGGCGGAGGCGAGCTCCGGCTACAAGTCATTCTCGTCCTGGCAACGGATCTCTGTGAAGGGCGTAGGCGAAAAGCTTTCGTTTTCCATTCGAACTGCCAGAGAGGCAGACTGTTGCACGGAGCTCTGAGAACAAAGGTGAACGCCCTAGGCGGGCTTGGGCAGAAGAAGCGTTCTCGAGCTCTTGGCTGCCGGCACACTGCTGGCTATGTGGCGCCCCTGCAGCGTCTTCTGGCCGCCGGGAAGTGAAAGCGGAGCCAGGCGTAGGCGTGGGCGAGGGCGGTGAACGAAGCGGCACAAGAGCCTTGTTTGTGTGCACCACGTTACAGGCTACTAGGAGAGGAAGGTGGTTGACTCTCGCTTTCCCTCGCAAGTGCCCTTAGCAGTCGTAAGGAGCTGAACTCCAGCGGTCAGTTTCAGCTCTGCCCAAACAGCTTGTTCTCAGTTCAGCAGGCAAGCACGCCCTCTTGCCTTGGCTCCGAGTGCAAAGTTACTAGCGAGCACTCACTCGTGTGCTCTTCGCTGCACTGCTCCGCTCGCAAGCGGCTTCGTTCTTCGCCTTCTGCCGTCCGGAGAGAGCTGAACTCCAGCGGTCTGTTTCAGCTCTGCCCAAAAGCGTGTTCTCAGTTCTGCGAGCAAGCACGCCCTCTTGCCTTGGCTCCGAGTGCAAAGACCCTAGCAAGCACTCACTCAGTGCAATGCACCCAGAAAGACGCTCTCGCTCGTCTTTCAAGGAGCAATTCCTAACAGCAGAAGCAGCAGAAACACAAAGTGGATGACGAGAAGGGAAAATGTAGAACACGTCTCTGTCCTGCCACATTTTCGTGTGCGATACTTCCCTCCGGGTCTTCGGTCCTTGCGAAGCTCTATGTACTGCGAGCGCTGCTACTTGCAGCTGAGAAGGACCGTGGGGCTAGCAGCGAATTCGGAGAGCGCTAAGCACGTAGTCAAGAAGCGAGACGTGTCCCTGCAATGCGGTGCTAAGAGCAGCTTCCTCGCGGCGGGGGCGAGCTCAGGCTACAGGTCATTCTCGTCCTGGCAACGGATCTCTGTGAAGGGCGTAGGCGAAAAGCTTTCGTTTTCCGTTGGAACTGCGAGAGAGGCAGACTGTTGCACGGAGCTCTGAGAACAAAGGTGCACGCCCTAGGCGGGCTTGGGCAGAAGCAGCGTTCTCGAGCTCTTGGCTGCCGGCACACTGCTGGCTATGTGGCGCCCCTGCAGCGCCTTCTGGACGCCGGGAAGTGAAAGCGGCGCCAGGCGAGGGCGAGGGAGAGAGCGGTGAACGAAGCGGCACAAGAGCCGTGCTTGTGTGCACCACGTTACAGGCTACTAGGAGAGGAAGGTGGTTGACTCTCGCTTGCCTTCCCAGGTGCCCTTAGCAGTCGGAAGGAGCTGAACTCCAGCGGTCAGTTTCAGCTCTGCCCAACAGCGTGTTCTCAGTTCAGCTGGCAAGCACGCCCTCTTGCCTTGGCTCCGAGTGCATAGTCACTAGCAAGCACTCACTCAGTGCAATGCACCCAGAAAGACGCTCTCGCTCGTCTTTCAAGGAGTGATTCCTAACAGCAGAAGCAGCAGAAGCACAAAGTGGATGACGAGAAAGGACAATGTAGAACACGTCTCTGTCCTGCCACATTTTCGCGTGAGATATGTCCCTCCGGGTCTTCGGTCCTTGCGAAGCTCTATGTACTGCGAGCGCTGCTACTTGCAGCTGAGAAGGACCGTGTGGCTAGCAGCGAATTCGGAGAGCGCTAAGCACGTAGTCAAGAAGCGAGACGTGTCCCTGCAATGCGGTGCTAAGAGCAGCTTCCTCGCGGCGGGGGCGAGCTCCGGCTACAAGTCATTCTCGTCCTGGCAACGGATCTCTGTGAAGGGCGTAGGCGAAAAGCTTTCGTTTTCCGTTCGAAGTGAGAGAGAGACAGACTGTTGACCGGAGCTCTGAGAACAAAGGTGCACGTCCTAAGCGGGCTTGGGCAGAAGCAGCGTTCTCGAGCTCTTGGCTGCCGGCACACTGCTGGCTATGTGGCGCCCCTGCAGCGTCTTCTGGCCGCCGGCAAGTGAAAGCGGAGCCAGGCGTAGGCGTGGGCGAGGGCGGTGAACGAAGCGGCACAAGAGCCGTGGTTTTGTGCACCACGTTACAGGCTACTAGGAGAGGAAGGTGGTTGACTCTCGCTTGCCTTCCCAGGTGCCCTTAGCAGTCGGAAGGAGCTGAACTCCAGCGGTCAGTTTCAGCTCTGCCCAACAGCGTGTTCTCAGTTCAGCTGGCAAGCACGCCCTGTTGCCTTGGCTCCGAGTGCATAGTCACTAGCAAGCACTCACTCAGTGCAATGCACCCAGAAAGACGCTCTCGCTCGTCTTTCAAGGAGTGATTCCTAACAGCAGAAGCAGCAGAAGCACAAAGTGGATGACGAGAAGGGACAATGTAGAACACGTCTCTGTCCTGCCACATTTTCGTGTGAGATATGTCCCTCCGGGTCTTCGGTCCTTGCGAAGCTCTATGTACTGCGAGCGCTGCTACTTGCAGCTGAGAAGGACCGTGGGGCTAGCAGCGAATTCGGAGAGCGCTAAGCACGTAGTCAAGAAGCGAGACGTGTCCCTGCAATGCGGTGCTAAGAGCAGCTTCCTCGCGGCGGGGGCGAGCTCCGGCTACAAGTCATTCTCGTCCTGGCAACGGATCTCTGTGAAGGGCTTAGGCGAAAAGCTTTCGTTTTCCGTTCGAACTGCGAGAGAGGCAGACTGTTGCACGGAGCTCTGAGAACAAAGGTGCACGTCCTAAGCGGGCTTGGGCAGAAGCAGCGTTCTCGAGCTCTTGGCAGGCGGCACACTGCTGGCTATGTGGCGCCCCTGCAGCGTCTTCTGGCCGCCGGGAAGTGAAAGCGGAGCCAGGCGTGGGCGTGGGCGAGGGCGGTGAACGAAGCGGCACAAGAGCCGTGGTTTTGTGCACCACGTTACAGGCTGCTAGGAGAGGAAGGTGGTTGACTCTCGCTTGCCTTCCCAGGTGCCCTTAGCAGTCGGAAGGAGCTGAACTCCAGCGGTCAGTTTCAGCTCTGCCCAACAGCGTGTTCTCAGTTCAGCTGGCAAGCACGCCCTCTTGCCTTGGCTCCGAGTGCATAGTCACTAGCAAGCACTCACTCAGTGCAATGCACCCAGAAAGACGCTCTCGCTCGTCTTTCAAGGAGTGATTCCTAACAGCAGAAGCAGCAGAAGCACAAAGTGGATGACGAGAAAGGACAATGTAGAACACGTCTCTGTCCTGCCACATTTTCGTGTGAGATATGTCCCTCCGGGTCTTCGGTCCTTGCGAAGCTCTATGTACTGCGAGCGCTGCTACTTGCAGCTGAGAAGGACCGTGTGGCTAGCAGCGAATTCGGAGAGCGCTAAGCACGTAGTCAAGAAGCGAGACGTGTCCCTGCAATGCGGTGCTAAGAGCAGCTTCCTCGCGGCGGGGGCGAGCTCCGGCTACAAGTCATTCTCGTCCTGGCAACGGATCTCTGTGAAGGGCGTAGGCGAAAAGCTTTCGTTTTCCGTTCGAAGTGAGAGAGAGACAGACTGTTGACCGGAGCTCTGAGAACAAAGGTGCACGTCCTAAGCGGGCTTGGGCAGAAGCAGCGTTCTCGAGCTCTTGGCTGCCGGCACACTGCTGGCTATGTGGCGCCCCTGCAGCGTCTTCTGGCCGCCGGCAAGTGAAAGCGGAGCCAGGCGTAGGCGTGGGCGAGGGCGGTGAACGAAGCGGCACAAGAGCCGTGGTTTTGTGCACCACGTTACAGGCTACTAGGAGAGGAAGGTGGTTGACTCTCGCTTGCCTTCCCAGGTGCCCTTAGCAGTCGGAAGGAGCTGAACTCCAGCGGTCAGTTTCAGCTCTGCCCAACAGCGTGTTCTCAGTTCAGCTGGCAAGCACGCCCTCTTGCCTTGGCTCCGAGTGCATAGTCACTAGCAAGCACTCACTCAGTGCAATGCACCCAGAAAGACGCTCTCGCTCGTCTTTCAAGGAGTGATTCCTAACAGCAGAAGCAGCAGAAGCACAAAGTGGATGACGAGAAGGGACAATGTAGAACACGTCTCTGTCCTGCCACATTTTCGTGTGAGATATGTCCCTCCGGGTCTTCGGTCCTTGCGAAGCTCTATGTACTGCGAGCGCTGCTACTTGCAGCTGAGAAGGACCGTGGGGCTAGCAGCGAATTCGGAGAGCGCTAAGCACGTAGTCAAGAAGCGAGACGTGTCCCTGCAATGCGGTGCTAAGAGCAGCTTCCTCGCGGCGGGGGCGAGCTCCGGCTACAAGTCATTCTCGTTCTGGCAACGGATCTCTGTGAAGGGCTTAGGCGAAAAGCTTTCGTTTTCCGTTCGAACTGCGAGAGAGGCAGACTGTTGCACGGAGCTCTGAGAACAAAAGTGCACGTCCTAGGCGGGCTTGGGCAGAAGCAGCGTTCTCGAGCTCTTGGCTGCCGGCACACTGCTGGCTATGTGGCGCCCCTGCAGCGTCTTCTGGCCGCCGGCAAGTGAAAGCGGAGCCAGGCGTAGGCGTGGGCGAGGGCGGTGAACGAAGCGGCACAAGAGCCGTGTTTTTGTGCACCACGTTACAGGCTACTAGGAGAGGAAGGTGGTTGACTCTCGCTTGCCTTCCCAGGTGCCCTTAGCAGTCGGAAGGAGCTGAACTCCAGCGGTCAGTTTCAGCTCTGCCCAACAGCGTGTTCTCAGTTCAGCTGGCAAGCACGCGCTCTTGCCTTGGCTCCGAGTGCATAGTCCCTAGCGAGCACTCACTCGTGTGCTCTTCGCTGCACAGCGCCGCTCGCAAGCGGCTTCGTTCTTCGCCTTCTGCCGTACGGAGAGAGCTGAACTCCAGCGGTCAGTTTAAGCTCTGCCCAAAAGCGTGTTCTCAGTTCTGCGAGCAAGCACGCCCTCTTGCCTTGGCTCCGAGTGCAAAGACCCTAGCGAGCACTCAGTGCAGTGCACCCAGAAAGACGCTCTCGCTCGTCTTTCAAGGAGCGATTCCTAACAGCAAAGGAAGCAGATGTACAAACTGGATGACGAGAAAGGATAAAGTAGAACACGTCTCTGTCCTCGTACATTTTCGTGTGCGATACTTCCCTCCGGGTCTTCGGTCCTTGCGAAGCTCTATGTACTGCGAGCGCTGCTACTTGCAGCTGAGAAGGACCGTGGGGCTAGCAGCGAATTCGGAGAGCGCTAAGCACGTAGTCAAGAAGCGAGACGTGTCCCTGCAATGCGGTGCTAAGAGCAGCTTCCTCGCGGCGGGGGCGAGCTCCGGCTACAAGTCATTCTCGTCCTGGCAACGGATCTCTGTGAAGGGCTTATGCGAAAAGCTTTCGTTTTCCGTTCGAAGTGAGAGAGAGGCAGACTGTTGCACGGAGCTCTGAGAACAAAGGTGCACGTCCTAGGCGGGCTTGGGCAGAAGCAGCGTTCTCGAGCTCTTGGCTGCCAGAACACTGCTGGCAGTGGGGCGCCCCTGCAGCGGCTTCTGGCCGCCGGGAAGTGAAAGCGGCGCCAGGCGAGGGCGAGGGAGAGGGCGGTGAACGAAGCGGCACAAGAGCCGTGCTTGTGTGCACCACGTTACAGGCTACTAGGAGAGGAAGGTGGTTGACTCCCCCTTGCCTTCCCAGGTGCCCTTAGCAGTAGGAAGGAGCTGAACTCCAGCGGTCAGTTTCAGCTCTGCCCAACAGCGTGTTCTCAGTTCAGCTGGCAAGCACGCCCTCTTGCCTTGGCTCCGAGTGCAAAGACCCTAGCGAGCACTCAGTGCAGTGCAACCAGAAAGACGCTCTCGCTTGTCTTTCAAGGAGCGATTCCTAACAGCAAAGGAAGCAGATGTACAAACTGGATGAAGAGAAAGGACAATGTAGAACACGTCTCTGTCCTGCCACATTTTCGTGTGCGATATGTCCCTCCGGGTCTTCGGTCCTTGCGAAGCTCTATGTACTGCGAGCGCAGCTACTTGCAGCTGAGAAGGACCGCGGAGCTAGCAGCGAATTCGGAGAGCGCTAAGCACGTAGTCAAGAAGCGAGACGTGTCCTTGCAATGCGGTGCTAAGAGCAGCTTCCTCGCGGCGGGGGCGAGCTCCGGCTACAAGTCATTCTCGTCCTGGCAACGGATCTCTGTGAAGGGCGTAGGCGAAAAGCTTTCGTTTTCCATTCGAACTGCCAGAGAGGCAGACTGTTGCACGGAGCTCTGAGAACAAAGGTGAACGCCCTAGGCGGGCTTGGGCAGAAGAAGCGTTCTCGAGCTCTTGGCTGCCGGCACACTGCTGGCTATGTGGCGCCCCTGCAGCGTCTTCTGGCCGCCGGCAAGTGAAAGCGGAGCCAGGCGTAAGCGTGGGCGAGGGCGGTGAACGAAGCGGCACAAGAGCCGTGGTTTTGTGCACCACGTTACAGGCTACTAGGAGAGGAAGGTGGTTGACTCTCGCTTTCCCTCGCAAGTGCCCTTAGCAGTCGTAAGGAGCTGAACTCCAGCGGTCAGTTTCAGCTCTGCCCAAACAGCTTGTTCTCAGTTCAGCAGGCAAGCACGCCCTCTTGCCTTGGCTCCGAGTGCAAAGTTACTAGCGAGCACTCACTCGTGTGCTCTTCGCTGCACTGCTCCGCTCGCAAGCGGCTTCGTTCTTCGCCTTCTGCCGTCCGGAGAGAGCTGAACTCCAGCGGTCTGTTTCAGCTCTGCCCAAAAGCGTGTTCTCAGTTCTGCGAGCAAGCACGCCCTCTTGCCTTGGCTCCGAGTGCAAAGACCCTAGCAAGCACTCACTCAGTGCAATGCACCCAGAAAGACGCTCTCGCTCGTCTTTCAAGGAGCAATTCCTAACAGCAGAAGCAGCAGAAACACAAAGTGGATGACGAGAAGGGAAAATGTAGAACACGTCTCTGTCCTGCCACATTTTCGTGTGCGATACTTCCCTCCGGGTCTTCGGTCCTTGCGAAGCTCTATGTACTGCGAGCGCTGCTACTTGCAGCTGAGAAGGACCGTGGGGCTAGCAGCGAATTCGGAGAGCGCTATGCACGTAGTCAAGAAGCGAGACGTGTCCCTGCAATGCGGTGCTAAGAGCAGCTTCCTCGCGGCGGGGGCGAGCTCAGGCTACAGGTCATTCTCGTCCTGGCAACGGATCTCTGTGAAGGGCGTAGGCGAAAAGCTTTCGTTTTCCGTTGGAACTGCGAGAGAGGCAGACTGTTGCACGGAGCTCTGAGAACAAAGGTGCACGCCCTAGGCGGGCTTGGGCAGAAGCAGCGTTCTCTAGCTCTTGGCTGCCGGCACACTGCTGGCTATGTGGCGCCCCTGCAGCGCCTTCTGGCCGCCGGGAAGTGAAAGCGGCGCCAGGCGAGGGCGAGGGAGAGAGCGGTGAACGAAGCGGCACAAGAGCCGTGCTTGTGTGCACCACGTTACAGGCTACTAGGAGAGGAAGGTGGTTGACTCTCGCTTGCCTTCGCAAGTGCCCTTAGCAGTAGGAAGGAGCTGAACTCCAGCGGTCAGTTTCAGCTCTGCCCAACAGCGTGTTCTCAGTTCAGCTGGCAAGCACGCCCTCTTGCCTTGGCTCCGAGTGCATAGTCACTAGCAAGCACTCACTCAGTGCAATGCACCCAGAAAGACGCTCTCGCTCGTCTTTCAGGGAGAGATTCCTAACAGCAGAAGCAGCAGAAGCACAAAGTGGATGACGAGAAGGGACAATGTAGAACACGTCTCTGTCCTGCCACATTTTCGTGTGAGATATGTCCCTCCGGGTCTTCGGTCCTTGCGAAGCTCTATGTACTGCGAGCGCTGCTACTTGCAGCTGAGAAGGACCGTGGGGCTAGCAGCGAATTCGGAGAGCGCTAAGCACGTAGTCAAGAAGCGAGACGTGTCCCTGCAATGCGGTGCTAAGAGCAGCTTCCTCGCGGCGGGGGCGAGCTCCGGCTACAAGTCATTCTCGTCCTGGCAACGGATCTCTGTGAAGGGCTTAGGCGAAAAGCTTTCGTTTTCCGTTCGAACTGCGAGAGAGGCAGACTGTTGCACGGAGCTCTGAGAACAAAGGTGCACGTCCTAAGCGGGCTTGGGCAGAAGCAGCGTTCTCGAGCTCTTGGCTGCCGGCACACTGCTGGCTATGTGGCGCCCCTGCAGCGTCTTCTGGCCGCCGGCAAGTGAAAGCGGAGCCAGGCGTAGGCGTGGGCGAGGGCGGTGAACGAAGCGGCACAAGAGCCGTGGTTTTGTGCACCACGTTACAGGCTGCTAGGAGAGGAAGGTGGTTGACTCTCGCTTGCCTTCCCAGGTGCCCTTAGCAGTCGGAAGGAGCTGAACTCCAGCGGTCAGTTTCAGCTCTGCCCAACAGCGTGTTCTCAGTTCAGCTGGCAAGCACGCCCTCTTGCCTTGGCTCCGAGTGCATAGTCACTAGCAAGCACTCACTCAGTGCAATGCACCCAGAAAGACGCTCTCGCTCGTCTTTCAAGGAGTGATTCCTAACAGCAGAAGCAGCAGAAGCACAAAGTGGATGACGAGAAGGGACAATGTAGAACACGTCTCTGTCCTGCCACATTTTCGTGTGAGATATGTCCCTCCGGGTCTTCGGTCCTTGCGAAGCTCTATGTACTGCGAGCGCTGCTACTTGCAGCTGAGAAGGACCGTGGGGCTAGCAGCGAATTCGGAGAGCGCTAAGCACGTAGTCAAGAAGCGAGACGTGTCCCTGCAATGCGGTGCTAAGAGCAGCTTCCTCGCGGCGGGGGCGAGCTCCGGCTACAAGTCATTCTCGTCCTGGCAACGGATCTCTGTGAAGGGCTTAGGCGAAAAGCTTTCGTTTTCCGTTCGAACTGCGAGAGAGGCAGACTGTTGCACGGAGCTCTGAGAACAAAGGTGCACGTCCTAAGCGGGCTTGGGCAGAAGCAGCGTTCTCGAGCTCTTGGCTGCCGGCACATTGCTGGCTATGTGGCGCCCCTGCAGCGTCTTCTGGCCGCCGGCAAGTGAAAGCGGAGCCAGGCGTAGGCGTGGGCGAGGGCGGTGAACGAAGCGGCACAAGAGCCGTGGTTTTGTGCACCACGTTACAGGCTACTAGGAGAGGAAGGTGGTTGACTCTCGCTTGCCTTCCCAGGTGCCCTTAGCAGTCGGAAGGAGCTGAACTCCAGCGGTCAGTTTCAGCTCTGCCCAAAAGCGTGTTCTCAGTTCAGCTGGCAAGCACGCAATCTTGCCTTCGCTCCGAGTGCAAAGACCCTAGCGAGCACTCAGTGCAGTGCAACCAGAAAGACGCTCTCGCTTGTCTTTCAAGGAGCGATTCCTAACAGCAAAGGAAGCAGATGTACAAACTGGATGACGAGAAAGGACAATGTAGAACACGTCTCTGTCCTCGTACATTTTCGTGTGCGATATGTCCCTCCGGGTCTTCGGTCCTTGCGAAGCTCTATGTACTGCGAGCGCTGCTACTTGCAGCTGAGAAAGACCGTGGGGCTAGCAGCGAATTCGGAGAGCGCTAAGCACGTAGACAAGAAGCGAGACGTGTCCCTGCAATGCGGTGCTAAGAGCAGCTTCCTCGCGGCGGGGGCGAGCTCCGGCTACAAGTCATTCTCGTCCTGGCAACGGATCTCTGTGAAGGGCTTAGGCGAAAAGCTTTCGTTTTCCGTTCGAACTGCGAGAGAGGCAGACTGTTGCACGGAGCTCTGAGAACAAAGGTGCACGTCCTAGGCGGGCTTGGGCAGAAGCAGCGTTCTCGAGCTCTTGGCAGGCGGCACAATGCTGGCGGTGGGGCGCCCATGCAGCGGCTTCTGGCCGCCGGGAAGTGAAAGCGGCGCCAGGCGAGGGCGAGGGAAAGGGCGGTGAACGAAGCGGCACAAGAGCCGTGCTTATGTGCACCACGTTACAGGCTACTAGGAGAGGAAGGTGGTTGACTCTCGCTTTCCTTCGCAAGTGCCCTTAGCAGTAGGAAGGAGCTGAACTCCAGCGGTCAGTTTCAGCTCTGCCCAACAGCGTGTTCTCAGTTCAGCTGGCAAGCACGCCCTCTTGCCTTGGCTCCGAGTGCATAGTCACTAGCGAGCACTCACTCGTGTGCTCTTCGCTGCACAGCGCCGCTCGCAAGCGGCTTTGTTCTTCGCCTTCTGCCGTCCGGAGAGAGCTGAACTCCAGCGGTCAGTTTCAGCTCTGCCCAAAAGCGTGTTCTCAGTTCTGCGAGCAAGCACGCCCTCTTGCCTTCGCTCCGAGTGCAAAGACCCTAGCGAGCACTCACTCAGTGCAGTGCACCCAGAAAGACGCTCTCGCTCGTCTTTCAAGGAGCGATTCCTAACAGCAAAGGAAGCAGATGTACAAACTGGATGACGAGAAAGGATAAAGTAGAACACGTCTCTGTCCTCGTACATTTTCGTGTGCGATACTTCCCTCCGGGTCTTCGGTCCTTGCGAAGCTCTATGTACTGCGAGCGCTGCTACTTGCAGCTGAGAAGGACCGTGGGGCTAGCAGCGAATTCGGAGAGCGCTAAGCACGTAGTCAAGAAGCGAGACGTGTCCCTGCAATGCGGTGCTAAGAGCAGCTTCCTCGCGGCGGGGGCGAGCTCCGGCTACAAGTCATTCTCGTTCTGGCAACGGATCTCTGTGAAGGGCGTAGGCGAAAAGCTTTCGTTTTCCGTTCGAACTGCGAGAGAGGCAGACTGTTGCACGGAGCTCTGAGAACAAAGGTGCACGTCCTAGGCGGGCTTGGGCAGAAGCAGCGTTCTCGAGCTCTTGGCAGGCGGCACACTGCTGGCTATGTGGCGCCCCTGCAGCGGCTTCTGGCCGCCGGGAAGTGAAAGCGGAGCCAGGCGTGGGCGAGGGAGAAGGCGGTGAACGAAGCGGCACAAGAGCCGTGTTTTTGTGCACCACGTTACAGGCTACTAGGAGAGGAAGGTGGTTGACTCTCGCTTGCCTTCCCAGGTGCCCTTAGCAGTCGGAAGGAGCTGAACTCCAGCGGTCAGTTTCAGCTCTGCCCAACAGCGTGTTCTCAGTTCAGCTGGCAAGTACGCCCTGTTGCCTTGGCTCCGAGTGCATAGTCCCTAGCGAGCACTCACTCGTGTGCTCTTCGCTGCACAGCGCCGCTCGCAAGCGGCTTCGTTCTTCGCCTTCTGCCGTCCGGAGAGAGCTGAACTCCAGCGGTCAGTTTAAGCTCTGCCCAAAAGCGTGTTCTCAGTTCTGCGAGCAAGCACGCCCTCTTGCCTTGGCTCCGAGTGCAAAGACCCTAGCGAGCACTCAGTGCAGTGCACCCAGAAAGACGCTCTCGCTCGTCTTTCAAGGAGCGATTCCTAACAGCAAAGGAAGCAGATGTACAAACTGGATGACGAGAAAGGATAAAGTAGAACACGTCTCTGTCCTCGTACATTTTCGTGTGCGATACTTCCCTCCGGGTCTTCGGTCCTTGCGAAGCTCTATGTACTGCGAGCGCTGCTACTTGCAGCTGAGAAGGACCGTGTGGCTAGCAGCGAATTCGGAGAGCGCTAAGCACGTAGTCAAGAAGCGAGACGTGTCCCTGCAATGCGGTGCTAAGAGCAGCTTCCTCGCGGCGGGGGCGAGCTCCGGCTACAAGTCATTCTCGTCCTGGCAACGGATCTCTGTGAAGGGCTTAGGCGAAAAGCTTTCGTTTTCCGTTCGAAGTGAGAGAGAGGCAGACTGTTGCACGGAGCTCTGAGAACAAAGGTGCACGTCCTAGGCGGGCTTGGGCAGAAGCAGCGTTCTCGAGCTCTTGGCTGCCGGCACACTGCTGGCTATGTGGCGCCCCTGCAGCGTCTTCTGGCCGCCGGCAAGTGAAAGCGGAGCCAGGCGTAGGCGTGGGCGAGGGCGGTGAACGAAGCGGCACAAGAGCCGTGTTTTTGTGCACCACGTTACAGGCTACTAGGAGAAGAAGGTGGTTGACTCTCGCTTGCCTTCCCAGGTGCCCTTAGCAGTCGGAAGGAGCTGAACTCCAGCGGTCAGTTTCAGCTCTGCCCAACAGCGTGTTCTCAGTTCAGCTGGCAAGCACGCCCTGTTGCCTTGGCTCCGAGTGCATAGTCCCTAGCGAGCACTCACTCGTGTGCTCTTCGCTGCACAGCGCCGCTCGCAAGCGGCTTCGTTCTTCGCCTTCTGCCGTACGGAGAGAGCTGAACTCCAGCGGTCAGTTTAAGCTCTGCCCAAAAGCGTGTTCTCAGTTCTGCGAGCAAGCACGCCCTCTTGCCTTGGCTCCGAGTGCAAAGCCCCTAGCGAGCACTCAGTACAGTGCAGTGCACCCAGAAAGACGCTCTCGCTCGTCTTTCAGGGAGAGATTCCTAACAGCAGAAGGAGCAGAAGCACAAAGTGGATGACGAGAAGTGAAAATGTAGAACACGTCTCTGTCCTGCCACATTTTCGTGGGAGATATGTCCCTCCGGGTCTTCGGTCCTTGCGAAGATCTATGTACTGCGAGCGCTGCTACTTCCAGCTGAGAAGGACCGTGGGGCTAGCAGCGAATTCGGAGAGCGCTAAGCACGTAGTCAAGAAGCGAGACGTGTCCCTGCAATGCGGTGCTAAGAGCAGCTTCCTCGCGGCGGAGGCGAGCTCCGGCTACAAGTCATTCTCGTCCTGGCAACGGATCTCTGTGAAGGGCGTAGGCGAAAAGCTTTCGTTTTCCATTCGAACTGCCAGAGAGGCAGACTGTTGCACGGAGCTCTGAGAACAAAGGTGAACGCCCTAGGCGGGCTTGGGCAGAAGAAGCGTTCTCGAGCTCTTGGCTGCCGGCACACTGCTGGCTATGTGGCGCCCCTGCAGCGTCTTCTGGCCGCCGGGAAGTGAAAGCGGAGCCAGGCGTAGGCGTGGGCGAGGGCGGTGAACGAAGCGGCACAAGAGCCTTGTTTGTGTGCACCACGTTACAGGCTACTAGGAGAGGAAGGTGGTTGACTCTCGCTTTCCCTCGCAAGTGCCCTTAGCAGTCGGAAGGAGCTGAACTCCAGCGGTCAGTTTCAGCTCTGCCCAAACAGCTTGTTCTCAGTTCAGCAGGCAAGCACGCCCTCTTGCCTTGGCTCCGAGTGCAAAGTTACTAGCGAGCACTCACTCGTGTGCTCTTCGCTGCACTGCTCCGCTCGCAAGCGGCTTCGTTCTTCGCCTTCTGCCGTCCGGAGAGAGCTGAACTCCAGCGGTCTGTTTCAGCTCTGCCCAAAAGCGTGTTCTCAGTTCTGCGAGCAAGCACGCCCTCTTGCCTTGGCTCCGAGTGCAAAGACCCTAGCAAGCACTCACTCAGTGCAATGCACCCAGAAAGACGCTCTCGCTCGTCTTTCAAGGAGCAATTCCTAACAGCAGAAGCAGCAGAAACACAAAGTGGATGACGAGAAGGGAAAATGTAGAACACGTCTCTGTCCTGCCACATTTTCGTGTGCGATACTTCCCTCCGGGTCTTCGGTCCTTGCGAAGCTCTATGTACTGCGAGCGCTGCTACTTGCAGCTGAGAAGGACCGTGGGGCTAGCAGCGAATTCGGAGAGCGCTATGCACGTAGTCAAGAAGCGAGACGTGTCCCTGCAATGCGGTGCTAAGAGCAGCTTCCTCGCGGCGGGGGCGAGCTCAGGCTACAGGTCATTCTCGTCCTGGCAACGGATCTCTGTGAAGGGCGTAGGCGAAAAGCTTTCGTTTTCCGTTGGAACTGCGAGAGAGGCAGACTGTTGCACGGAGCTCTGAGAACAAAGGTGCACGCCCTAGGCGGGCTTGGGCAGAAGCAGCGTTCTCTAGCTCTTGGCTGCCGGCACACTGCTGGCTATGTGGCGCCCCTGCAGCGCCTTCTGGCCGCCGGGAAGTGAAAGCGGCGCCAGGCGAGGGCGAGGGAGAGAGCGGTGAACGAAGCGGCACAAGAGCCGTGCTTGTGTGCACCACGTTACAGGCTGCTAGGAGAGGAAGGTGGTTGACTCTCGCTTGCCTTCCCAGGTGCCCTTAGCAGTCGGAAGGAGCTGAACTCCAGCGGTCAGTTTCAGCTCTGCCCAACAGCGTGTTCTCAGTTCAGCTGGCAAGCACGCCCTCTTGCCTTGGCTCCGAGTGCATAGTCACTAGCAAGCACTCACTCAGTGCAATGCACCCAGAAAGACGCTCTCGCTCGTCTTTCAAGGAGTGATTCCTAACAGCAGAAGCAGCAGAAGCACAAAGTGGATGACGAGAAAGGACAATGTAGAACACGTCTCTGTCCTGCCACATTTTCGTGTGAGATATGTCCCTCCGGGTCTTCGGTCCTTGCGAAGCTCTATGTACTGCGAGCGCTGCTACTTGCAGCTCAGAAGGACCGTGTGGCTAGCAGCGAATTCGGAGAGCGCTAAGCACGTAGTCAAGAAGCGAGACGTGTCCCTGCAATGCGGTGCTAAGAGCAGCTTCCTCGCGGCGGGGGCGAGCTCCGGCTACAAGTCATTCTCGTCCTGGCAACGGATCTCTGTGAAGGGCGTAGGCGAAAAGCTTTCGTTTTCCGTTCGAAGTGAGAGAGAGACAGACTGTTGACCGGAGCTCTGAGAACAAAGGTGCACGTCCTAAGCGGGCTTGGGCAGAAGCAGCGTTCTCGAGCTCTTGGCTGCCGGCACACTGCTGGCTATGTGGCGCCCCTGCAGCGTCTTCTGGCCGCCGGCAAGTGAAAGCGGAGCCAGGCGTAGGCGTGGGCGAGGGCGGTGAACGAAGCGGCACAAGAGCCGTGGTTTTGTGCACCACGTTACAGGCTACTAGGAGAGGAAGGTGGTTGACTCTCGCTTGCCTTCCCAGGTGCCCTTAGCAGTCGGAAGGAGCTGAACTCCAGCGGTCAGTTTCAGCTCTGCCCAACAGCGTGTTCTCAGTTCAGCTGGCAAGCACGCCCTGTTGCCTTGGCTCCGAGTGCATAGTCCCTAGCGAGCACTCACTCGTGTGCTCTTCGCTGCACAGCGCCGCTCGCAAGCGGCTTCGTTCTTCGCCTTCTGCCGTCCGGAGAGAGCTGAACTCCAGCGGTCAGTTTAAGCTCTGCCCAAAAGCGTGTTCTCAGTTCTGCGAGCAAGCACGCCCTCTTGCCTTGGCTCCGAGTGCAAAGACCCTAGCGAGCACTCAGTGCAGTGCACCCAGAAAGACGCTCTCGCTCGTCTTTCAAGGAGCGATTCCTAACAGCAAAGGAAGCAGATGTACAAACTGGATGACGAGAAAGGATAAAGTAGAACACGTCTGTGTCCTCGTACATTTTCGCGTGCGATACTTCCCTCCGGGTCTTCGGTCCTTGCGAAGCTCTATGTACTGCGAGCGCTGCTACTTGCAGCTGAGAAGGACCGTGGGGCTAGCAGCGAATTCGGAGAGCGCTAAGCACGTAGTCAAGAAGCGAGACGTGTCCCTGCAATGCGGTGCTAAGAGCAGCTTCCTCGCGGCGGGGGCGAGCTCCGGCTACAAGTCATTCTCGTCCTGGCAACGGATCTCTGTGAAGGGCTTATGCGAAAAGCTTTCGTTTTCCGTTCGAAGTGAGAGAGAGGCAGACTGTTGCACGGAGCTCTGAGAACAAAGGTGCACGTCCTAGGCGGGCTTGGGCAGAAGCAGCGTTCTCGAGCTCTTGGCTGCCAGAACACTGCTGGCAGTGGGGCGCCCCTGCAGCGGCTTCTGGCCGCCGGGAAGTGAAAGCGGCGCCAGGCGAGGGCGAGGGAGAGGGCGGTGAACGAAGCGGCACAAGAGCCGTGCTTGTGTGCACCACGTTACAGGCTACTAGGAGAGGAAGGTGGTTGACTCCCCCTTGCCTTCCCAGGTGCCCTTAGCAGTAGGAAGGAGCTGAACTCCAGCGGTCAGTTTCAGCTCTGCCCAACAGCGTGTTCTCAGTTCAGCTGGCAAGCACGCCCTCTTGCCTTGGCTCCGAGTGCAAAGACCCTAGCGAGCACTCAGTGCAGTGCAACCAGAAAGACGCTCTCGCTTGTCTTTCAAGGAGCGATTCCTAACAGCAAAGGAAGCAGATGTACAAACTGGATGAAGAGAAAGGACAATGTAGAACACGTCTCTGTCCTGCCACATTTTCGTGTGCGATATGTCCCTCCGGGTCTTCGGTCCTTGCGAAGCTCTATGTACTGCGAGCGCAGCTACTTGCAGCTGAGAAGGACCGCGGAGCTAGCAGCGAATTCGGAGAGCGCTAAGCACGTAGTCAAGAAGCGAGACGTGTCCTTGCAATGCGGTGCTAAGAGCAGCTTCCTCGCGGCGGGGGCGAGCTCCGGCTACAAGTCATTCTCGTCCTGGCAACGCATCTCTGTGAAGGGGGTAGGCGAAAAGCTTTCGTTTTCCATTCGAAGTGCGTGAGAGGCAGACTGTTGCACGGAGCTCTGAGAACAAAGGTGCACGCCCTAGGCGGGCTTGGGCAGAAGCAGCGTTCTCGAGCTCTTGGCTGCCGGCACATTGCTGGCTATGTGGCGCCCCTGCAGGGGCTTCTGGCCGCCGGCAAGTGAAAGCGGAGCCAGGCGTAGGCGTGGGCGAGGGCGGTGAACGAAGCGGCACAAGAGCCGTGCTTGTGTGCACCACGTTACAGGCTACTAGGAGAGGAAGGTGGTTGACTCTCGCTTGCCTTCGCAAGTGCCCTTAGCAGTAGGAAGGAGCTGAACTCCAGCGGTCAGTTTCAGCTCTGCCCAACAGCGTGTTCTCAGTTCAGCTGGCAAGCACGCCCTCTTGCCTTGGCTCCGAGTGCATAGTCACTAGCGAGCACTCACTCGTGTGCTCTTCGCTGCACAGCGCCGCTCGCAAGCGGCTTCGTTCTTCGCCTTCTGCCGTCCGGAGAGAGCTGAACTCCAGCGGTCAGTTTCAGCTCTGCCCAAAAGCGTGTTCTCAGTTCTGCGAGCAAGCACGCCCTCTTGCCTTCGCTCCGAGTGCAAAGACCCTAGCGAGCACTCACTCAGTGCAGTGCACCCAGAAAGACGCTCTCGCTCGTCTTTCAGGGAGAGATTCCTAACAGCAGAAGGAGCAGAAGCACAAAGTGGATGACGAGAAGGGAAAATGTAGAACACGTCTCTGTCCTGCCACATTTTCGTGTGAGATATGTCCCTCCGGGTCTTCGGTCCTTGCGAAGATCTATGTACTGCGAGCGCTGCTACTTCCAGCTGAGAAGGACCGTGGGGCTAGCAGCGAATTCGGAGAGCGCTAAGCACGTAGTCAAGAAGCGAGACGTGTCCTTGCAATGCGGTGCTAAGAGCAGCTTCCTCGCGGCGGGGGCGAGCTCCGGCTACAAGTCATTCTCGTCCTGGCAACGGATCTCTGTGAAGGGCTTATGCGAAAAGCTTTCGTTTTCCGTTCGAAGTGAGAGAGAGGCAGACTGTTGCACGGAGCTCTGAGAACAAAGGTGCACGTCCTAGGCGGGCTTGGGCAGAAGCAGCGTTCTCGAGCTCTTGGCTGCCAGAACACTGCTGGCAGTGGGGCGCCCCTGCAGCGGCTTCTGGCCGCCGGGAAGTGAAAGCGGCGCCAGGCGAGGGCGAGGGAGAGGGCGGTGAACGAAGCGGCACAAGAGCCGTGCTTGTGTGCACCACGTTACAGGCTACTAGGAGAGGAAGGTGGTTGACTCCCCCTTGCCTTCCCAGGTGCCCTTAGCAGTAGGAAGGAGCTGAACTCCAGCGGTCAGTTTCAGCTCTGCCCAACAGCGTGTTCTCAGTTCAGCTGGCAAGCACGCCCTCTTGCCTTGGCTCCGAGTGCAAAGACCCTAGCGAGCACTCAGTGCAGTGCAACCAGAAAGACGCTCTCGCTTGTCTTTCAAGGAGCGATTCCTAACAGCAAAGGAAGCAGATGTACAAACTGGATGACGAGAAAGGACAATGTAGAACACGTCTCTGTCCTCGTACATTTTCGTGTGCGATATGTCCCTCCGGGTCTTCGGTCCTTGCGAAGCTCTATGTACTGCGAGCGCTGCTACTTGCAGCTGAGAAGGACCGTGGGGCTAGCAGCGAATTCGGAGAGCGCTAAGCACGTAGACAAGAAGCGAGACGTGTCCCTGCAATGCGGTGCTAAGAGCAGCTTCCTCGCGGCGGGGGCGAGCTCCGGCTACAAGTCATTCTCGTCCTGGCAACGGATCTCTGTGAAGGGCTTAGGCGAAAAGCTTTCGTTTTCCGTTCGAACTGCGAGAGAGGCAGACTGTTGCACGGAGCTCTGAGAACAAAGGTGCACGTCCTAGGCGGGCTTGGGCAGAAGCAGCGTTCTCGAGCTCTTGGCTGCCGGCACACTGCTGGCTATGTGGCGCCCCTGCAGCGTCTTCTGGCCGCCGGCAAGTGAAAGCGGAGCCAGGCGTAGGCGTGGGCGAGGGCGGTGAACGAAGCGGCACAAGAGCCGTGTTTTTGTGCACCACGTTACAGGCTACTAGGAGAGGAAGGTGGTTGACTCTCGCTTGCCTTCCCAGGTGCCCTTAGCAGTCGGAAGGAGCTGAACTCCAGCGGTCAGTTTCAGCTCTGCCCAACAGCGTGTTCTCAGTTCAGCTGGCAAGCACGCCCTGTTGCCTTGGCTCCGAGTGCATAGTCCCTAGCGAGCACTCACTCGTGTGCTCTTCGCTGCACAGCGCCGCTCGCAAGCGGCTTCGTTCTTCGCCTTCTGCCGTCCGGAGAGAGCTGAACTCCAGCGGTCAGTTTAAGCTCTGCCCAAAAGCGTGTTCTCAGTTCTGCGAGCAAGCACGCCCTCTTGCCTTGGCTCCGAGTGCAAAGACCCTAGCGAGCACTCAGTGCAGTGCACCCAGAAAGACGCTCTCGCTCGTCTTTCAAGGAGCGATTCCTAACAGCAAAGGAAGCAGATGTACAAACTGGATGACGAGAAAGGATAAAGTAGAACACGTCTGTGTCCTCGTACATTTTCGCGTGCGATACTTCCCTCCGGGTCTTCGGTCCTTGCGAAGCTCTATGTACTGCGAGCGCTGCTACTTGCAGCTGAGAAGGACCGTGGGGCTAGCAGCGAATTCGGAGAGCGCTAAGCACGTAGTCAAGAAGCGAGACGTGTCCCTGCAATGCGGTGCTAAGAGCAGCTTCCTCGCGGCGGGGGCGAGCTCCGGCTACAAGTCATTCTCGTCCTGGCAACGGATCTCTGTGAAGGGCTTATGCGAAAAGCTTTCGTTTTCCGTTCGAAGTGAGAGAGAGGCAGACTGTTGCACGGAGCTCTGAGAACAAAGGTGCACGTCCTAGGCGGGCTTGGGCAGAAGCAGCGTTCTCGAGCTCTTGGCTGCCAGAACACTGCTGGCAGTGGGGCGCCCCTGCAGCGGCTTCTGGCCGCCGGGAAGTGAAAGCGGCGCCAGGCGAGGGCGAGGGAGAGGGCGGTGAACGAAGCGGCACAAGAGCCGTGCTTGTGTGCACCACGTTACAGGCTACTAGGAGAGGAAGGTGGTTGACTCCCCCTTGCCTTCCCAGGTGCCCTTAGCAGTAGGAAGGAGCTGAACTCCAGCGGTCAGTTTCAGCTCTGCCCAACAGCGTGTTCTCAGTTCAGCTGGCAAGCACGCCCTCTTGCCTTGGCTCCGAGTGCAAAGACCCTAGCGAGCACTCAGTGCAGTGCAACCAGAAAGACGCTCTCGCTTGTCTTTCAAGGAGCGATTCCTAACAGCAAAGGAAGCAGATGTACAAACTGGATGAAGAGAAAGGACAATGTAGAACACGTCTCTGTCCTGCCACATTTTCGTGTGCGATATGTCCCTCCGGGTCTTCGGTCCTTGCGAAGCTCTATGTACTGCGAGCGCAGCTACTTGCAGCTGAGAAGGACCGCGGAGCTAGCAGCGAATTCGGAGAGCGCTAAGCACGTAGTCAAGAAGCGAGACGTGTCCTTGCAATGCGGTGCTAAGAGCAGCTTCCTCGCGGCGGGGGCGAGCTCCGGCTACAAGTCATTCTCGTCCTGGCAACGCATCTCTGTGAAGGGGGTAGGCGAAAAGCTTTCGTTTTCCATTCGAAGTGCGTGAGAGGCAGACTGTTGCACGGAGCTCTGAGAACAAAGGTGCACGCCCTAGGCGGGCTTGGGCAGAAGCAGCGTTCTCGAGCTCTTGGCTGCCGGCACATTGCTGGCTATGTGGCGCCCCTGCAGGGGCTTCTGGCCGCCGGCAAGTGAAAGCGGAGCCAGGCGTAGGCGTGGGCGAGGGCGGTGAACGAAGCGGCACAAGAGCCGTGCTTGTGTGCACCACGTTACAGGCTACTAGGAGAGGAAGGTGGTTGACTCTCGCTTGCCTTCGCAAGTGCCCTTAGCAGTAGGAAGGAGCTGAACTCCAGCGGTCAGTTTCAGCTCTGCCCAACAGCGTGTTCTCAGTTCAGCTGGCAAGCACGCCCTCTTGCCTTGGCTCCGAGTGCATAGTCACTAGCGAGCACTCACTCGTGTGCTCTTCGCTGCACAGCGCCGCTCGCAAGCGGCTTCGTTCTTCGCCTTCTGCCGTCCGGAGAGAGCTGAACTCCAGCGGTCAGTTTCAGCTCTGCCCAAAAGCGTGTTCTCAGTTCTGCGAGCAAGCACGCCCTCTTGCCTTCGCTCCGAGTGCAAAGACCCTAGCGAGCACTCACTCAGTGCAGTGCACCCAGAAAGACGCTCTCGCTCGTCTTTCAGGGAGAGATTCCTAACAGCAGAAGGAGCAGAAGCACAAAGTGGATGACGAGAAGGGAAAATGTAGAACACGTCTCTGTCCTGCCACATTTTCGTGTGAGATATGTCCCTCCGGGTCTTCGGTCCTTGCGAAGATCTATGTACTGCGAGCGCTGCTACTTCCAGCTGAGAAGGACCGTGGGGCTAGCAGCGAATTCGGAGAGCGCTAAGCACGTAGTCAAGAAGCGAGACGTGTCCTTGCAATGCGGTGCTAAGAGCAGCTTCCTCGCGGCGGGGGCGAGCTCCGGCTACAAGTCATTCTCGTCCTGGCAACGGATCTCTGTGAAGGGCTTATGCGAAAAGCTTTCGTTTTCCGTTCGAAGTGAGAGAGAGGCAGACTGTTGCACGGAGCTCTGAGAACAAAGGTGCACGTCCTAGGCGGGCTTGGGCAGAAGCAGCGTTCTCGAGCTCTTGGCTGCCAGAACACTGCTGGCAGTGGGGCGCCCCTGCAGCGGCTTCTGGCCGCCGGGAAGTGAAAGCGGCGCCAGGCGAGGGCGAGGGAGAGGGCGGTGAACGAAGCGGCACAAGAGCCGTGCTTGTGTGCACCACGTTACAGGCTACTAGGAGAGGAAGGTGGTTGACTCCCCCTTGCCTTCCCAGGTGCCCTTAGCAGTAGGAAGGAGCTGAACTCCAGCGGTCAGTTTCAGCTCTGCCCAACAGCGTGTTCTCAGTTCAGCTGGCAAGCACGCCCTCTTGCCTTGGCTCCGAGTGCAAAGACCCTAGCGAGCACTCAGTGCAGTGCAACCAGAAAGACGCTCTCGCTTGTCTTTCAAGGAGCGATTCCTAACAGCAAAGGAAGCAGATGTACAAACTGGATGAAGAGAAAGGACAATGTAGAACACGTCTCTGTCCTGCCACATTTTCGTGTGCGATATGTCCCTCCGGGTCTTCGGTCCTTGCGAAGCTCTATGTACTGCGAGCGCAGCTACTTGCAGCTGAGAAGGACCGCGGAGCTAGCAGCGAATTCGGAGAGCGCTAAGCACGTAGTCAAGAAGCGAGACGTGTCCTTGCAATGCGGTGCTAAGAGCAGCTTCCTCGCGGCGGGGGCGAGCTCCGGCTACAAGTCATTCTCGTCCTGGCAACGCATCTCTGTGAAGGGGGTAGGCGAAAAGCTTTCGTTTTCCATTCGAAGTGCGTGAGAGGCAGACTGTTGCACGGAGCTCTGAGAACAAAGGTGCACGCCCGAGGCGGGCTTGGGCAGAAGCAGCGTTCTCGAGCTCTTGGCTGCCGGCACATTGCTGGCTATGTGGCGCCCCTGCAGGGGCTTCTGGCCGCCGGCAAGTGAAAGCGGAGCCAGGCGTAGGCGTGGGCGAGGGCGGTGAACGAAGCGGCACAAGAGCCGTGCTTGTGTGCACCACGTTACAGGCTACTAGGAGAGGAAGGTGGTTGACTCTCGCTTGCCTTCGCAAGTGCCCTTAGCAGTAGGAAGGAGCTGAACTCCAGCGGTCAGTTTCAGCTCTGCCCAACAGCGTGTTCTCAGTTCAGCTGGCAAGCACGCCCTGTTGCCTTGGCTCCGAGTGCATAGTCACTAGCGAGCACTCACTCGTGTGCTCTTCGCTGCACAGCGCCGCTCGCAAGCGGCTTCGTTCTTCGCCTTCTGCCGTCCGGAGAGAGCTGAACTCCAGCGGTCAGTTTCAGCTCTGCCCAAAAGCGTGTTCTCAGTTCTGCGAGCAAGCACGCCCTCTTGCCTTCGCTCCGAGTGCAAAGACCCTAGCGAGCACTCACTCAGTGCAGTGCACCCAGAAAGACGCTCTCGCTCGTCTTTCAGGGAGAGATTCCTAACAGCAGAAGGAGCAGAAGCACAAAGTGGATGACGAGAAGGGAAAATGTAGAACACGTCTCTGTCCTGCCACATTTTCCTGTGAGATATGTCCCTCCGGGTCTTCGGTCCTTGCGAAGATCTATGTACTGCGAGCGCTGCTACTTCCAGCTGAGAAGGACCGTGGGGCTAGCAGCGAATTCGGAGAGCGCTAAGCACGTAGTCAAGAAGCGAGACGTGTCCCTGCAATGCGGTGCTAAGAGCAGCTTCCTCGCGGCGGAGGCGAGCTCCGGCTACAAGTCATTCTCGTCCTGGCAACGGATCTCTGTGAAGGGCGTAGGCGAAAAGCTTTCGTTTTCCATTCGAACTGCCAGAGAGGCAGACTGTTGCACGGAGCTCTGAGAACAAAGGTGAACGCCCTAGGCGGGCTTGGGCAGAAGAAGCGTTCTCGAGCTCTTGGCTGCCGGCACACTGCTGGCTATGTGGCGCCCCTGCAGCGTCTTCTGGCCGCCGGGAAGTGAAAGCGGAGCCAGGCGTAGGCGTGGGCGAGGGCGGTGAACGAAGCGGCACAAGAGCCTTGTTTGTGTGCACCACGTTACAGGCTACTAGGAGAGGAAGGTGGTTGACTCTCGCTTTCCCTCGCAAGTGCCCTTAGCAGTCGTAAGGAGCTGAACTCCAGCGGTCAGTTTCAGCTCTGCCCAAACAGCTTGTTCTCAGTTCAGCAGGCAAGCACGCCCTCTTGCCTTGGCTCCGAGTGCAAAGTTACTAGCGAGCACTCACTCGTGTGCTCTTCGCTGCACTGCTCCGCTCGCAAGCGGCTTCGTTCTTCGCCTTCTGCCGTCCGGAGAGAGCTGAACTCCAGCGGTCTGTTTCAGCTCTGCCCAAAAGCGTGTTCTCAGTTCTGCGAGCAAGCACGCCCTCTTGCCTTGGCTCCGAGTGCAAAGACCCTAGCAAGCACTCACTCAGTGCAATGCACCCAGAAAGACGCTCTCGCTCGTCTTTCAAGGAGCAATTCCTAACAGCAGAAGCAGCAGAAACACAAAGTGGATGACGAGAAGGGAAAATGTAGAACACGTCTCTGTCCTGCCACATTTTCGTGTGCGATACTTCCCTCCGGGTCTTCGGTCCTTGCGAAGCTCTATGTACTGCGAGCGCTGCTACTTGCAGCTGAGAAGGACCGTGGGGCTAGCAGCGAATTCGGAGAGCGCTATGCACGTAGTCAAGAAGCGAGACGTGTCCCTGCAATGCGGTGCTAAGAGCAGCTTCCTCGCGGCGGGGGCGAGCTCAGGCTACAGGTCATTCTCGTCCTGGCAACGGATCTCTGTGAAGGGCGTAGGCGAAAAGCTTTCGTTTTCCGTTCGAACTGCGAGAGAGGCAGACTGTTGCACGGAGCTCTGAGAACAAAGGTGCACGCCCTAGGCGGGCTTGGGCAGAAGCAGCGTTCTCTAGCTCTTGGCTGCCGGCACACTGCTGGCTATGTGGCGCCCCTGCAGCGCCTTCTGGCCGCCGGGAAGTGAAAGCGGCGCCAGGCGAGGGCGAGGGAGAGAGCGGTGAACGAAGCGGCACAAGAGCCGTGCTTGTGTGCACCACGTTACAGGCTACTAGGAGAGGAAGGTGGTTGACTCTCGCTTGCCTTCCCAGGTGCCCTTAGCAGTCGGAAGGAGCTGAACTCCAGCGGTCAGTTTCAGCTCTGCCCAACAGCGTGTTCTCAGTTCAGCTGGCAAGCACGCCCTCTTGCCTTGGCTCCGAGTGCATAGTCACTAGCAAGCACTCACTCAGTGCAATGCACCCAGAAAGACGCTCTCGCTCGTCTTTCAAGGAGTGATTCCTAACAGCAGAAGCAGCAGAAGCACAAAGTGGATGACGAGAAAGGACAATGTAGAACACGTCTCTGTCCTGCCACATTTTCGTGTGAGATATGTCCCTCCGGGTCTTCGGTCCTTGCGAAGCTCTATGTACTGCGAGCGCAGCTACTTGCAGCTGAGAAGGACCGTGGGGCTAGCAGCGAATTCGGAGAGCGCTAAGCACGTAGTCAAGAAGCGAGACGTGTCCCTGCAATGCGGTGCTAAGAGCAGCTTCCTCGCGGCGGGGGCGAGCTCCGGCTACAGGTCATTCTCGTCCTGGCAACGGATCTCTGTGAAGGGCTTAGGCGAAAAGCTTTCGTTTTCCGTTCGAAGTGCGAGAGAGGCAGACTGTTGCACGGAGCTCTGAGAACAAAGGTGCACGTCCTAGGCGGGCTTGGGCAGAAGCAGCGTTCTCGAGCTCTTGGCTGCCAGAACACTGCTGGCGGTGGGGCGCCCCTGCAGGGGCTTCTGGCCGCCGGGAAGTGAAAGCGGCGCCAGGCGAGGGCGAGGGAGAGGGCGGTGAACGAAGCGGCACAAGAGCCGTGCTTGTGTGCACCACGTTACAGGCTACTAGGAGAGGAAGGTGGTTGACTCCCCCTTGCCTTCCCAGGTGCCCTTAGCAGTAGGAAGGAGCTGAACTCCAGCGGTCAGTTTCAGCTCTGCCCAACAGCGTGTTCTCAGTTCAGCTGGCAAGCACGCCCTCTTGCCTTGGCTCCGAGTGCATAGTCCCTAGCGAGCACTCACTCGTGTGCTCTTCGCTGCACAGCGCCGCTCGCAAGCGGCTTCGTTCTTCGCCTTCTGCCGTCCGGAGAGAGCTGAACTCCAGCGGTCAGTTTCAGCTCTGCCCAAAAGCGTGTTCTCAGTTCTGCGAGCAAGCACGCCCTCTTGCCTTGGCTCCGATTGCAAAGACCCTAGCGAGCACTCACTCAGTGCAGTGCACCCAGAAAGACGCTCTCGCTCGTCTTTCAAGGAGCGATTCCTAACAGCAAAGGAAGCAGATGTACAAACTGGATGACGAGAAAGGATAAAGTAGAACACGTCTCTGTCCTCGTACATTTTCGTGTGCGATACTTCCCTCCGGGTCTTCGGTCCTTGCGAAGCTCTATGTACTGCGAGCGCTGCTACTTGCAGCTGAGAAGGACCGTGGGGCTAGCAGCGAATTCGGAGAGCGCTAAGCACGTAGTCAAGAAGCGAGACGTGTCCCTGCAATGCGGTGCTAAGAGCAGCTTCCTCGCGGCGGGGGCGAGCTCCGGCTACAAGTCATTCTCGTTCTGGCAACGGATCTCTGTGAAGGGCGTAGGCGAAAAGCTTTCGTTTTCCGTTCGAACTGCGAGAGAGGCAGACTGTTGCACGGAGCTCTGAGAACAAAGGTGCACGTCCTAGGCGGGCTTGGGCAGAAGCAGCGTTCTCGAGCTCTTGGCAGGCGGCACACTGCTGGCTATGTGGCGCCCCTGCAGCGGCTTCTGGCCGCCGGGAAGTGAAAGCGGAGCCAGGCGTGGGCGAGGGAGAAGGCGGTGAACGAAGCGGCACAAGAGCCGTGTTTTTGTGCACCACGTTACAGGCTACTAGGAGAGGAAGGTGGTTGACTCTCGCTTGCCTTCCCAGGTGCCCTTAGCAGTCGGAAGGAGCTGAACTCCAGCGGTCAGTTTCAGCTCTGCCCAACAGCGTGTTCTCAGTTCAGCTGGCAAGCACGCCCTGTTGCCTTGGCTCCGAGTGCATAGTCCCTAGCGAGCACTCACTCGTGTGCTCTTCGCTGCACAGCGCCGCTCGCAAGCGGCTTCGTTCTTCGCCTTCTGCCGTACGGAGAGAGCTGAACTCCAGCGGTCAGTTTAAGCTCTGCCCAAAAGCGTGTTCTCAGTTCTGCGAGCAAGCACGCCCTCTTGCCTTGGCTCCGAGTGCAAAGACCCTAGCGAGCACTCAGTGCAGTGCACCCAGAAAGACGCTCTCGCTCGTCTTTCAAGGAGCGATTCCTAACAGCAATGGAAGCAGATGTACAAACTGGATGACGAGAAAGGATAAAGTAGAACACGTCTCTGTCCTCGTACATTTTCGTGTGCGATACTTCCCTCCGGGTCTTCGGTCCTTGCGAAGCTCTATGTACTGCGAGCGCTGCTACTTGCAGCTGAGAAGGACCGTGGGGCTAGCAGCGAATTCGGAGAGCGCTAAGCACGTAGTCAAGAAGCGAGACGTGTCCCTGCAATGCGGTGCTAAGAGCAGCTTCCTCGCGGCGGGGGCGAGCTCCGGCTACAAGTCATTCTCGTTCTGGCAACGGATCTCTGTGAAGGGCTTAGGCGAAAAGCTTTCGTTTTCCGTTCGAACTGCGAGAGAGGCAGACTGTTGCACGGAGCTCTGAGAACAAATGTGCACGTCCTAGGCGGGCTTGGGCAGAAGCAGCGTTCTCGAGCTCTTGGCTGCCGGCACACTGCTGGCTATGTGGCGCCCCTGCAGCGTCTTCTGGCCGCCGGCAAGTGAAAGCGGAGCCAGGCGTAGGCGTGGGCGAGGGCGGTGAACGAAGCGGCACAAGAGCCGTGTTTTTGTGCACCACGTTACAGGCTACTAGGAGAGGAAGGTGGTTGACTCTCGCTTGCCTTCCCAGGTGCCCTTAGCAGTCGGAAGGAGCTGAACTCCAGCGGTCAGTTTCAGCTCTGCCCAACAGCGTGTTCTCAGTTCAGCTGGCAAGCACGCCCTGTTGCCTTGGCTCCGAGTGCATAGTCACTAGCGAGCACTCACTCGTGTGCTCTTCGCTGCACAGCGCCGCTCGCAAGCGGCTTCGTTCTTCGCCTTCTGCCGTACGGAGAGAGCTGAACTCCAGCGGTCAGTTTAAGCTCTGCCCAAAAGCGTGTTCTCAGTTCTGCGAGCAAGCACGCCCTCTTGCCTTGGCTCCGAGTGCAAAGACCCTAGCGAGCACTCAGTGCAGTGCACCCAGAAAGACGCTCTCGCTCGTCTTTCAAGGAGCGATTCCTAACAGCAAAGGAAGCAGATGTACAAACTGGATGACGAGAAAGGATAAAGTAGAACACGTCTCTGTCCTCGTACATTTTCGTGTGCGATACTTCCCTCCGGGTCTTCGGTCCTTGCGAAGCTCTATGTACTGCGAGCGCTGCTACTTGCAGCTGAGAAGGACCGTGGGGCTAGCAGCGAATTCGGAGAGCGCTAAGCACGTAGTCAAGAAGCGAGACGTGTCCCTGCAATGCGGTGCTAAGAGCAGCTTCCTCGCGGCGGGGGCGAGCTCCGGCTACAAGTCATTCTCGTCCTGGCAAGGGATCTCTGTGAAGGGCTTATGCGAAAAGCTTTCGTTTTCCGTTCGAAGTGAGAGAGAGGCAGACTGTTGCACGGAGCTCTGAGAACAAAGGTGCACGTCCTAGGCGGGCTTGGGCAGAAGCAGCGTTCTCGAGCTCTTGGCTGCCAGAACACTGCTGGCAGTGGGGCGCCCCTGCAGCGGCTTCTGGCCGCCGGGAAGTGAAAGCGGCGCCAGGCGAGGGCGAGGGAGAGGGCGGTGAACGAAGCGGCACAAGAGCCGTGCTTGTGTGCACCACGTTACAGGCTACTAGGAGAGGAAGGTGGTTGACTCCCCCTTGCCTTCCCAGGTGCCCTTAGCAGTAGGAAGGAGCTGAACTCCAGCGGTCAGTTTCAGCTCTGCCCAACAGCGTGTTCTCAGTTCAGCTGGCAAGCACGCCCTCTTGCCTTGGCTCCGAGTGCAAAGCCCCTAGCGAGCACTCAGTGCAGTGCAACCAGAAAGACGCTCTCGCTTGTCTTTCAAGGAGCGATTCCTAACAGCAAAGGAAGCAGATGTACAAACTGGATGAAGAGAAAGGACAATGTAGAACACGTCTCTGTCCTGCCACATTTTCGTGTGCGATATGTCCCTCCGGGTCTTCGGTCCTTGCGAAGCTCTATGTACTGCGAGCGCAGCTACTTGCAGCTGAGAAGGACCGCGGAGCTAGCAGCGAATTCGGAGAGCGCTAAGCACGTAGTCAAGAAGCGAGACGTGTCCTTGCAATGCGGTGCTAAGAGCAGCTTCCTCGCGGCGGGGGCGAGCTCCGGCTACAAGTCATTCTCGTCCTGGCAACGCATCTCTGTGAAGGGGGTAGGCGAAAAGCTTTCGTTTTCCATTCGAAGTGCGTGAGAGGCAGACTGTTGCACGGAGCTCTGAGAACAAAGGTGCACGCCCTAGGCGGGCTTGGGCAGAAGCAGCGTTCTCGAGCTCTTGGCTGCCGGCACATTGCTGGCTATGTGGCGCCCCTGCAGGGGCTTCTGGCCGCCGGCAAGTGAAAGCGGAGCCAGGCGTAGGCGTGGGCGAGGGCGGTGAACGAAGCGGCACAAGAGCCGTGCTTGTGTGCACCACGTTACAGGCTACTAGGAGAGGAAGGTGGTTGACTCTCGCTTGCCTTCGCAAGTGCCCTTAGCAGTAGGAAGGAGCTGAACTCCAGCGGTCAGTTTCAGCTCTGCCCAACAGCGTGTTCTCAGTTCAGCTGGCAAGCACGCCCTGTTGCCTTGGCTCCGAGTGCATAGTCACTAGCGAGCACTCACTCGTGTGCTCTTCGCTGCACAGCGCCGCTCGCAAGCGGCTTCGTTCTTCGCCTTCTGCCGTCCGGAGAGAGCTGAACTCCAGCGGTCAGTTTCAGCTCTGCCCAAAAGCGTGTTCTCAGTTCTGCGAGCAAGCACGCCCTCTTGCCTTCGCTCCGAGTGCAAAGACCCTAGCGAGCACTCACTCAGTGCAGTGCACCCAGAAAGACGCTCTCGCTCGTCTTTCAGGGAGAGATTCCTAACAGCAGAAGGAGCAGAAGCACAAAGTGGATGACGAGAAGGGAAAATGTAGAACACGTCTCTGTCCTGCCACATTTTCCTGTGAGATATGTCCCTCCGGGTCTTCGGTCCTTGCGAAGATCTATGTACTGCGAGCGCTGCTACTTGCAGCTGAGAAGGACCGTGGGGCTAGCAGCGAATTCGGAGAGCGCTAAGCACGTAGTCAAGAAGCGAGACGTGTCCCTGCAATGCGGTGCTAAGAGCAGCTTCCTCGCGGCGGAGGCGAGCTCCGGCTACAAGTCATTCTCGTCCTGGCAACGGATCTCTGTGAAGGGCGTAGGCGAAAAGCTTTCGTTTTCCATTCGAACTGCCAGAGAGGCAGACTGTTGCACGGAGCTCTGAGAACAAAGGTGAACGCCCTAGGCGGGCTTGGGCAGAAGCAGCGTTCTCGAGCTCTTGGCTGCCGGCACACTGCTGGCTATGTGGCGCCCCTGCAGCGTCTTCTGGCCGCCGGGAAGTGAAAGCGGAGCCAGGCGTAGGCGTGGGCGAGGGCGGTGAACGAAGCGGCACAAGAGCCTTGTTTGTGTGCACCACGTTACAGGCTACTAGGAGAGGAAGGTGGTTGACTCTCGCTTTCCCTCGCAAGTGCCCTTAGCAGTCGTAAGGAGCTGAACTCCAGCGGTCAGTTTCAGCTCTGCCCAAACAGCTTGTTCTCAGTTCAGCAGGCAAGCACGCCCTCTTGCCTTGGCTCCGAGTGCAAAGTTACTAGCGAGCACTCACTCGTGTGCTCTTCGCTGCACTGCTCCGCTCGCAAGCGGCTTCGTTCTTCGCCTTCTGCCGTCCGGAGAGAGCTGAACTCCAGCGGTCTGTTTCAGCTCTGCCCAAAAGCGTGTTCTCAGTTCTGCGAGCAAGCACGCCCTCTTGCCTTGGCTCCGAGTGCAAAGACCCTAGCAAGCACTCACTCAGTGCAATGCACCCAGAAAGACGCTCTCGCTCGTCTTTCAAGGAGCAATTCCTAACAGCAGAAGCAGCAGAAACACAAAGTGGATGACGAGAAGGGAAAATGTAGAACACGTCTCTGTCCTGCCACATTTTCGTGTGCGATACTTCCCTCCGGGTCTTCGGTCCTTGCGAAGCTCTATGTACTGCGAGCGCTGCTACTTGCAGCTGAGAAGGACCGTGGGGCTAGCAGCGAATTCGGAGAGCGCTATGCACGTAGTCAAGAAGCGAGACGTGTCCCTGCAATGCGGTGCTAAGAGCAGCTTCCTCGCGGCGGGGGCGAGCTCAGGCTACAGGTCATTCTCGTCCTGGCAACGGATCTCTGTGAAGGGCGTAGGCGAAAAGCTTTCGTTTTCCGTTGGAACTGCGAGAGAGGCAGACTGTTGCACGGAGCTCTGAGAACAAAGGTGCACGCCCTAGGCGGGCTTGGGCAGAAGCAGCGTTCTCTAGCTCTTGGCTGCCGGCACACTGCTGGCTATGTGGCGCCCCTGCAGCGCCTTCTGGCCGCCGGGAAGTGAAAGCGGCGCCAGGCGAGGGCGAGGGAGAGAGCGGTGAACGAAGCGGCACAAGAGCCGTGCTTGTGTGCACCACGTTACAGGCTACTAGGAGAGGAAGGTGGTTGACTCTCGCTTGCCTTCCCAGGTGCCCTTAGCAGTCGGAAGGAGCTGAACTCCAGCGGTCAGTTTCAGCTCTGCCCAACAGCGTGTTCTCAGTTCAGCTGGCAAGCACGCCCTGTTGCCTTGGCTCCGAGTGCATAGTCACTAGCAAGCACTCACTCAGTGCAATGCACCCAGAAAGACGCTCTCGCTCGTCTTTCAAGGAGTGATTCCTAACAGCAGAAGCAGCAGAAGCACAAAGTGGATGACGAGAAAGGACAATGTAGAACACGTCTCTGTCCTGCCACATTTTCGTGTGAGATATGTCCCTCCGGGTCTTCGGTCCTTGCGAAGCTCTATGTACTGCGAGCGCTGCTACTTGCAGCTGAGAAGGACCGTGTGGCTAGCAGCGAATTCGGAGAGCGCTAAGCACGTAGTCAAGAAGCGAGACGTGTCCCTGCAATGCGGTGCTAAGAGCAGCTTCCTCGCGGCGGGGGCGAGCTCCGGCTACAAGTCATTCTCGTCCTGGCAACGGATCTCTGTGAAGGGCTTATGCGAAAAGCTTTCGTTTTCCGTTCGAAGTGAGAGAGAGGCAGACTGTTGCACGGAGCTCTGAGAACAAAGGTGCACGTCCTAGGCGGGCTTGGGCAGAAGCAGCGTTCTCGAGCTCTTGGCTGCCAGAACACTGCTGGCAGTGGGGCGCCCCTGCAGCGGCTTCTGGCCGCCGGGAAGTGAAAGCGGCGCCAGGCGAGGGCGAGGGAGAGGGCGGTGAACGAAGCGGCACAAGAGCCGTGCTTGTGTGCACCACGTTACAGGCTACTAGGAGAGGAAGGTGGTTGACTCCCCCTTGCCTTCCCAGGTGCCCTTAGCAGTAGGAAGGAGCTGAACTCCAGCGGTCAGTTTCAGCTCTGCCCAACAGCGTGTTCTCAGTTCAGCTGGCAAGCACGCCCTCTTGCCTTGGCTCCGAGTGCAAAGACCCTAGCGAGCACTCAGTGCAGTGCAACCAGAAAGACGCTCTCGCTTGTCTTTCAAGGAGCGATTCCTAACAGCAAAGGAAGCAGATGTACAAACTGGATGAAGAGAAAGGACAATGTAGAACACGTCTCTGTCCTGCCACATTTTCGTGTGCGATATGTCCCTCCGGGTCTTCGGTCCTTGCGAAGCTCTATGTACTGCGAGCGCAGCTACTTGCAGCTGAGAAGGACCGCGGAGCTAGCAGCGAATTCGGAGAGCGCTAAGCACGTAGTCAAGAAGCGAGACGTGTCCTTGCAATGCGGTGCTAAGAGCAGCTTCCTCGCGGCGGGGGCGAGCTCCGGCTACAAGTCATTCTCGTCCTGGCAACGCATCTCTGTGAAGGGGGTAGGCGAAAAGCTTTCGTTTTCCATTCGAAGTGCGTGAGAGGCAGACTGTTGCACGGAGCTCTGAGAACAAAGGTGCACGCCCTAGGCGGGCTTGGGCAGAAGCAGCGTTCTCGAGCTCTTGGCTGCCGGCACATTGCTGGCTATGTGGCGCCCCTGCAGGGGCTTCTGGCCGCCGGCAAGTGAAAGCGGAGCCAGGCGTAGGCGTGGGCGAGGGCGGTGAACGAAGCGGCACAAGAGCCGTGCTTGTGTGCACCACGTTACAGGCTACTAGGAGAGGAAGGTGGTTGACTCTCGCTTGCCTTCGCAAGTGCCCTTAGCAGTAGGAAGGAGCTGAACTCCAGCGGTCAGTTTCAGCTCTGCCCAACAGCGTGTTCTCAGTTCAGCTGGCAAGCACGCCCTCTTGCCTTGGCTCCGAGTGCATAGTCACTAGCGAGCACTCACTCGTGTGCTCTTCGCTGCACAGCGCCGCTCGCAAGCGGCTTCGTTCTTCGCCTTCTGCCGTCCGGAGAGAGCTGAACTCCAGCGGTCAGTTTCAGCTCTGCCCAAAAGCGTGTTCTCAGTTCTGCGAGCAAGCACGCCCTCTTGCCTTCGCTCCGAGTGCAAAGACCCTAGCGAGCACTCACTCAGTGCAGTGCACCCAGAAAGACGCTCTCGCTCGTCTTTCAGGGAGAGATTCCTAACAGCAGAAGGAGCAGAAGCACAAAGTGGATGACGAGAAGGGAAAATGTAGAACACGTCTCTGTCCTGCCACATTTTCGTGTGAGATATGTCCCTCCGGGTCTTCGGTCCTTGCGAAGATCTATGTACTGCGAGCGCTGCTACTTGCAGCTGAGAAGGACCGTGGGGCTAGCAGCGAATTCGGAGAGCGCTAAGCACGTAGTCAAGAAGCGAGACGTGTCCCTGCAATGCGGTGCTAAGAGCAGCTTCCTCGCGGCGGAGGCGAGCTCCGGCTACAAGTCATTCTCGTCCTGGCAACGGATCTCTGTGAAGGGCGTAGGCGAAAAGCTTTCGTTTTCCATTCGAACTGCCAGAGAGGCAGACTGTTGCACGGAGCTCTGAGAACAAAGGTGAACGCCCTAGGCTGGCTTGGGCAGAAGCAGCGTTCTCGAGCTCTTGGCTGCCGGCACACTGCTGGCTATGTGGCGCCCCTGCAGCGTCTTCTGGCCGCCGGGAAGTGAAAGCGGAGCCAGGCGTAGGCGTGGGCGAGGGCGGTGAACGAAGCGGCACAAGAGCCTTGTTTGTGTGCACCACGTTACAGGCTACTAGGAGAGGAAGGTGGTTGACTCTCGCTTTCCCTCGCAAGTGCCCTTAGCAGTCGTAAGGAGCTGAACTCCAGCGGTCAGTTTCAGCTCTGCCCAAACAGCTTGTTCTCAGTTCAGCAGGCAAGCACGCCCTCTTGCCTTGGCTCCGAGTGCAAAGTTACTAGCGAGCACTCACTCGTGTGCTCTTCGCTGCACTGCTCCGCTCGCAAGCGGCTTCGTTCTTCGCCTTCTGCCGTCCGGAGAGAGCTGAACTCCAGCGGTCTGTTTCAGCTCTGCCCAAAAGCGTGTTCTCAGTTCTGCGAGCAAGCACGCCCTCTTGCCTTGGCTCCGAGTGCAAAGACCCTAGCAAGCACTCACTCAGTGCAATGCACCCAGAAAGACGCTCTCGCTCGTCTTTCAAGGAGCAATTCCTAACAGCAGAAGCAGCAGAAACACAAAGTGGATGACGAGAAGGGAAAATGTAGAACACGTCTCTGTCCTGCCACATTTTCGTGTGCGATACTTCCCTCCGGGTCTTCGGTCCTTGCGAAGCTCTATGTACTGCGAGCGCTGCTACTTGCAGCTGAGAAGGACCGTGGGGCTAGCAGCGAATTCGGAGAGCGCTATGCACGTAGTCAAGAAGCGAGACGTGTCCCTGCAATGCGGTGCTAAGAGCAGCTTCCTCGCGGCGGGGGCGAGCTCAGGCTACAGGTCATTCTCGTCCTGGCAACGGATCTCTGTGAAGGGCGTAGGCGAAAAGCTTTCGTTTTCCGTTGGAACTGCGAGAGAGGCAGACTGTTGCACGGAGCTCTGAGAACAAAGGTGCACGCCCTAGGCGGGCTTGGGCAGAAGCAGCGTTCTCTAGCTCTTGGCTGCCGGCACACTGCTGGCTATGTGGCGCCCCTGCAGCGCCTTCTGGCCGCCGGGAAGTGAAAGCGGCGCCAGGCGAGGGCGAGGGAGAGAGCGGTGAACGAAGCGGCACAAGAGCCGTGCTTGTGTGCACCACGTTACAGGCTACTAGGAGAGGAAGGTGGTTGACTCTCGCTTGCCTTCCCAGGTGCCCTTAGCAGTCGGAAGGAGCTGAACTCCAGCGGTCAGTTTCAGCTCTGCCCAACAGCGTGTTCTCAGTTCAGCTGGCAAGCACGCCCTCTTGCCTTGGCTCCGAGTGCATAGTCACTAGCAAGCACTCACTCAGTGCAATGCACCCAGAAAGACGCTCTCGCTCGTCTTTCAAGGAGTGATTCCTAACAGCAGAAGCAGCAGAAGCACAAAGTGGATGACGAGAAAGGACAATGTAGAACACGTCTCTGTCCTGCCACATTTTCGTGTGAGATATGTCCCTCCGGGTCTTCGGTCCTTGCGAAGCTCTATGTACTGCGAGCGCTGCTACTTGCAGCTGAGAAGGACCGTGTGGCTAGCAGCGAATTCGGAGAGCGCTAAGCACGTAGTCAAGAAGCGAGACGTGTCCCTGCAATGCGGTGCTAAGAGCAGCTTCCTCGCGGCGGGGGCGAGCTCCGGCTACAAGTCATTCTCGTCCTGGCAACGGATCTCTGTGAAGGGCTTATGCGAAAAGCTTTCGTTTTCCGTTCGAAGTGAGAGAGAGGCAGACTGTTGCACGGAGCTCTGAGAACAAAGGTGCACGTCCTAGGCGGGCTTGGGCAGAAGCAGCGTTCTCGAGCTCTTGGCTGCCAGAACACTGCTGGCAGTGGGGCGCCCCTGCAGCGGCTTCTGGCCGCCGGGAAGTGAAAGCGGCGCCAGGCGAGGGCGAGGGAGAGGGCGGTGAACGAAGCGGCACAAGAGCCGTGCTTGTGTGCACCACGTTACAGGCTACTAGGAGAGGAAGGTGGTTGACTCCCCCTTGCCTTCCCAGGTGCCCTTAGCAGTAGGAAGGAGCTGAACTCCAGCGGTCAGTTTCAGCTCTGCCCAACAGCGTGTTCTCAGTTCAGCTGGCAAGCACGCCCTCTTGCCTTGGCTCCGAGTGCAAAGACCCTAGCGAGCACTCAGTGCAGTGCAACCAGAAAGACGCTCTCGCTTGTCTTTCAAGGAGCGATTCCTAACAGCAAAGGAAGCAGATGTACAAACTGGATGAAGAGAAAGGACAATGTAGAACACGTCTCTGTCCTGCCACATTTTCGTGTGCGATATGTCCCTCCGGGTCTTCGGTCCTTGCGAAGCTCTATGTACTGCGAGCGCAGCTACTTGCAGCTGAGAAGGACCGCGGAGCTAGCAGCGAATTCGGAGAGCGCTAAGCACGTAGTCAAGAAGCGAGACGTGTCCTTGCAATGCGGTGCTAAGAGCAGCTTCCTCGCGGCGGGGGCGAGCTCCGGCTACAAGTCATTCTCGTCCTGGCAACGCATCTCTGTGAAGGGGGTAGGCGAAAAGCTTTCGTTTTCCATTCGAAGTGCGTGAGAGGCAGACTGTTGCACGGAGCTCTGAGAACAAAGGTGCACGCCCTAGGCGGGCTTGGGCAGAAGCAGCGTTCTCGAGCTCTTGGCTGCCGGCACATTGCTGGCTATGTGGCGCCCCTGCAGGGGCTTCTGGCCGCCGGCAAGTGAAAGCGGAGCCAGGCGTAGGCGTGGGCGAGGGCGGTGAACGAAGCGGCACAAGAGCCGTGCTTGTGTGCACCACGTTACAGGCTACTAGGAGAGGAAGGTGGTTGACTCTCGCTTGCCTTCGCAAGTGCCCTTAGCAGTCGGAAGGAGCTGAACTCCAGCGGTCAGTTTCAGCTCTGCCCAACAGCGTGTTCTCAGTTCAGCTGGCAAGCACGCCCTGTTGCCTTGGCTCCGAGTGCATAGTCACTAGCGAGCACTCACTCGTGTGCTCTTCGCTGCACAGCGCCGCTCGCAAGCGGCTTCGTTCTTCGCCTTCTGCCGTCCGGAGAGAGCTGAACTCCAGCGGTCAGTTTCAGCTCTGCCCAAAAGCGTGTTCTCAGTTCTGCGAGCAAGCACGCCCTCTTGCCTTCGCTCCGAGTGCAAAGACCCTAGCGAGCACTCACTCAGTGCAGTGCACCCAGAAAGACGCTCTCGCTCGTCTTTCAGGGAGAGATTCCTAACAGCAGAAGGAGCAGAAGCACAAAGTGGATGACGAGAAGGGAAAATGTAGAACACGTCTCTGTCCTGCCACATTTTCGTGTGAGATATGTCCCTCCGGGTCTTCGGTCCTTGCGAAGATCTATGTACTGCGAGCGCTGCTACTTGCAGCTGAGAAGGACCGTGGGGCTAGCAGCGAATTCGGAGAGCGCTAAGCACGTAGTCAAGAAGCGAGACGTGTCCCTGCAATGCGGTGCTAAGAGCAGCTTCCTCGCGGCGGAGGCGAGCTCCGGCTACAAGTCATTCTCGTCCTGGCAACGGATCTCTGTGAAGGGCGTAGGCGAAAAGCTTTCGTTTTCCATTCGAACTGCCAGAGAGGCAGACTGTTGCACGGAGCTCTGAGAACAAAGGTGAACGCCCTAGGCTGGCTTGGGCAGAAGCAGCGTTCTCGAGCTCTTGGCTGCCGGCACACTGCTGGCTATGTGGCGCCCCTGCAGCGTCTTCTGGCCGCCGGGAAGTGAAAGCGGAGCCAGGCGTAGGCGTGGGCGAGGGCGGTGAACGAAGCGGCACAAGAGCCTTGTTTGTGTGCACCACGTTACAGGCTACTAGGAGAGGAAGGTGGTTGACTCTCGCTTTCCCTCGCAAGTGCCCTTAGCAGTCGTAAGGAGCTGAACTCCAGCGGTCAGTTTCAGCTCTGCCCAAACAGCTTGTTCTCAGTTCAGCAGGCAAGCACGCCCTCTTGCCTTGGCTCCGAGTGCAAAGTTACTAGCGAGCACTCACTCGTGTGCTCTTCGCTGCACTGCTCCGCTCGCAAGCGGCTTCGTTCTTCGCCTTCTGCCGTCCGGAGAGAGCTGAACTCCAGCGGTCTGTTTCAGCTCTGCCCAAAAGCGTGTTCTCAGTTCTGCGAGCAAGCACGCCCTCTTGCCTTGGCTCCGAGTGCAAAGACCCTAGCAAGCACTCACTCAGTGCAATGCACCCAGAAAGACGCTCTCGCTCGTCTTTCAAGGAGCAATTCCTAACAGCAGAAGCAGCAGAAACACAAAGTGGATGACGAGAAGGGAAAATGTAGAACACGTCTCTGTCCTGCCACATTTTCGTGTGCGATACTTCCCTCCGGGTCTTCGGTCCTTGCGAAGCTCTATGTACTGCGAGCGCTGCTACTTGCAGCTGAGAAGGACCGTGGGGCTAGCAGCGAATTCGGAGAGCGCTATGCACGTAGTCAAGAAGCGAGACGTGTCCCTGCAATGCGGTGCTAAGAGCAGCTTCCTCGCGGCGGGGGCGAGCTCAGGCTACAGGTCATTCTCGTCCTGGCAACGGATCTCTGTGAAGGGCGTAGGCGAAAAGCTTTCGTTTTCCGTTGGAACTGCGAGAGAGGCAGACTGTTGCACGGAGCTCTGAGAACAAAGGTGCACGCCCTAGGCGGGCTTGGGCAGAAGCAGCGTTCTCTAGCTCTTGGCTGCCGGCACACTGCTGGCTATGTGGCGCCCCTGCAGCGCCTTCTGGCCGCCGGGAAGTGAAAGCGGCGCCAGGCGAGGGCGAGGGAGAGAGCGGTGAACGAAGCGGCACAAGAGCCGTGCTTGTGTGCACCACGTTACAGGCTACTAGGAGAGGAAGGTGGTTGACTCTCGCTTGCCTTCCCAGGTGCCCTTAGCAGTCGGAAGGAGCTGAACTCCAGCGGTCAGTTTCAGCTCTGCCCAACAGCGTGTTCTCAGTTCAGCTGGCAAGCACGCCCTGTTGCCTTGGCTCCGAGTGCATAGTCACTAGCAAGCACTCACTCAGTGCAATGCACCCAGAAAGACGCTCTCGCTCGTCTTTCAAGGAGTGATTCCTAACAGCAGAAGCAGCAGAAGCACAAAGTGGATGACGAGAAAGGACAATGTAGAACACGTCTCTGTCCTGCCACATTTTCGTGTGAGATATGTCCCTCCGGGTCTTCGGTCCTTGCGAAGCTCTATGTACTGCGAGCGCTGCTACTTGCAGCTGAGAAGGACCGTGTGGCTAGCAGCGAATTCGGAGAGCGCTAAGCACGTAGTCAAGAAGCGAGACGTGTCCCTGCAATGCGGTGCTAAGAGCAGCTTCCTCGCGGCGGGGGCGAGCTCCGGCTACAAGTCATTCTCGTCCTGGCAACGGATCTCTGTGAAGGGCGTAGGCGAAAAGCTTTCGTTTTCCGTTCGAAGTGAGAGAGAGACAGACTGTTGACCGGAGCTCTGAGAACAAAGGTGCACGTCCTAAGCGGGCTTGGGCAGAAGCAGCGTTCTCGAGCTCTTGGCTGCCGGAACACTGCTGGCTATGTGGCGCCCCTGCAGCGTCTTCTGGCCGCCGGCAAGTGAAAGCGGAGCCAGGCGTAGGCGTGGGCGAGGGCGGTGAACGAAGCGGCACAAGAGCCGTGGTTTTGTGCACCACGTTACAGGCTACTAGGAGAGGAAGGTGGTTGACTCTCGCTTGCCTTCCCAGGTGCCCTTAGCAGTCGGAAGGAGCTGAACTCCAGCGGTCAGTTTCAGCTCTGCCCAACAGCGTGTTCTCAGTTCAGCTGGCAAGCACGCCCTCTTGCCTTGGCTCCGAGTGCATAGTCACTAGCAAGCACTCACTCAGTGCAATGCACCCAGAAAGACGCTCTCGCTCGTCTTTCAAGGAGTGATTCCTAACAGCAGAAGCAGCAGAAGCACAAAGTGGATGACGAGAAGGGACAATGTAGAACACGTCTCTGTCCTGCCACATTTTCGTGTGAGATATGTCCCTCCGGGTCTTCGGTCCTTGCGAAGCTCTATGTACTGCGAGCGCTGCTACTTGCAGCTGAGAAGGACCGTGGGGCTAGCAGCGAATTCGGAGAGCGCTAAGCACGTAGTCAAGAAGCGAGACGTGTCCCTGCAATGCGGTGCTAAGAGCAGCTTCCTCGCGGCGGGGGCGAGCTCCGGCTACAAGTCATTCTCGTCCTGGCAACGGATCTCTGTGAAGGGCTTAGGCGAAAAGCTTTCGTTTTCCGTTCGAACTGCCAGAGAGGCAGACTGTTGCACGGAGCTCTGAGAACAAAGGTGCACGTCCTAAGCGGGCTTGGGCAGAAGCAGCGTTCTCGAGCTCTTGGCTGCCGGCACACTGCTGGCTATGTGGCGCCCCTGCAGCGTCTTCTGGCCGCCGGGAAGTGAAAGCGGAGCCAGGCGTAGGCGTGGGCGAGGGCGGTGAACGAAGCGGCACAAGAGCCGTGGTTTTGTGCACCACGTTACAGGCTGCTAGGAGAGGAAGGTGGTTGACTCTCGCTTGCCTTCCCAGGTGCCCTTAGCAGTCGGAAGGAGCTGAACTCCAGCGGTCAGTTTCAGCTCTGCCCAACAGCGTGTTCTCAGTTCAGCTGGCAAGCACGCCCTCTTGCCTTGGCTCCGAGTGCAAAGACCCTAGCGAGCACTCAGTGCAGTGCAACCAGAAAGACGCTCTCGCTTGTCTTTCAAGGAGCGATTCCTAACAGCAAAGGAAGCAGATGTACAAACTGGATGACGAGAAAGGACAATGTAGAACACGTCTCTGTCCTCGTACATTTTCGTGTGCGATATGTCCCTCCGGGTCTTCGGTCCTTGCGAAGCTCTATGTACTGCGAGCGCTGCTACTTGCAGCTGAGAAAGACCGTGGGGCTAGCAGCGAATTCGGAGAGCGCTAAGCACGTAGACAAGAAGCGAGACGTGTCCCTGCAATGCGGTGCTAAGAGCAGCTTCCTCGCGGCGGGGGCGAGCTCCGGCTACAAGTCATTCTCGTTCTGGCAACGGATCTCTGTGAAGGGCTTAGGCAAAAAGCTTTCGTTTTCCGTTCGAAGTGAGAGAGAGGCAGACTGTTGCACGGAGCTCTGAGAACAAAGGTGCACGTCCTAGGCGGGCTTGGGCAGAAGCAGCGTTCTCGAGCTCTTGGCAGGCGGCACAATGCTGGCGGTGGGGCGCCCATGCAGCGGCTTCTGGCCGCCGGCAAGTGAAAGCGGCGCCAGGGGAGGGCGAGGGAAAGGGCGGTGAACGAAGCGGCACAAGAGCCGTGCTTATGTGCACCACGTTACAGGCTACTAGGAGAGGAAGGTGGTTGACTCTCGCTTTCCTTCGCAAGTGCCCTTAGCAGTCGTAAGGAGCTGAACTCCAGCGGTCAGTTTCAGCTCTGCCCAACAGCGTGTTCTCAGTTCAGCTGGCAAGCACGCCCTGTTGCCTTGGCTCCGAGTGCATAGTCACTAGCGAGCACTCACTCGTGTGCTCTTCGCTGCACAGCGCCGCTCGCAAGCGGCTTCGTTCTTCGCCTTCTGCCGTCCGGAGAGAGCTGAACTCCAGCGGTCAGTTTCAGCTCTGCCCAAAAGCGTGTTCTCAGTTCTGCGAGCAAGCACGCCCTCTTGCCTTCGCTCCGAGTGCAAAGACCCTAGCGAGCACTCACTCAGTGCAGTGCACCCAGAAAGACGCTCTCGCTCGTCTTTCAAGGAGCGATTCCTAACAGCAAAGGAAGCAGATGTACAAACTGGATGACGAGAAAGGATAAAGTAGAACACGTCTCTGTCCTCGTACATTTTCGTGTGCGGTACTTCCCTCCGGGTCTTCGGTCCTTGCGAAGCTCTATGTACTTCGAGCGCTGCTACTTGCAGCTGAGAAGGACCGTGGGGCTAGCAGCGAATTTCGGAGAGCGTTAAGCACGTAGTCAAGAAGCGAGACGTGTCCCTGCAATGCGGTGCTAAGAGCAGCTTCCTCGCGGCGGGGGCGAGCTCCGGCTACAAGTCATTCTCGTTCTGGCAACGGATCTCTGTGAAGGGCGTAGGCGAAAAGCTTTCGTTTTCCGTTCGAACTGCGAGAGAGGCAGACTGTTGCACGGAGCTCTGAGAACAAAGGTGCACGTCCTAGGCGGGCTTGGGCAGAAGCAGCGTTCTCGAGCTCTTGGCAGGCGGCACACTGCTGGCTATGTGGCGCCCCTGCAGCGGCTTCTGGCCGCCGGGAAGTGAAAGCGGAGCCAGGCGTGGGCGAGGGAGAAGGCGGTGAACGAAGCGGCACAAGAGCCGTGTTTTTGTGCACCACGTTACAGGCTACTAGGAGAGGAAGGTGGTTGACTCTCGCTTGCCTTCCCAGGTGCCCTTAGCAGTCGGAAGGAGCTGAACTCCAGCGGTCAGTTTCAGCTCTGCCCAACAGCGTGTTCTCAGTTCAGCTGGCAAGCACGCCCTCTTGCCTTGGCTCCGAGTGCAAAGACCCTAGCGAGCACTCAGTGCAGTGCAACCAGAAAGACGCTCTCGCTTGTCTTTCAAGGAGCGATTCCTAACAGCAAAGGAAGCAGATGTACAAACTGGATGACGAGAAAGGATAAAGTAGAACACGTCTCTGTCCTCGTACATTTTCGTGTGCGATACTTCCCTCCGGGTCTTCGGTCCTTGCGAAGCTCTATGTACTGCGAGCGCTGCTACTTGCAGCTGAGAAGGACCGTGGGGCTAGCAGCGAATTCGGAGAGCGCTAAGCACGTAGTCAAGAAGCGAGACGTGTCCCTGCAATGCGGTGCTAAGAGCAGCTTCCTCGCGGCGGGGGCGAGCTCCGGCTACAAGTCATTCTCGTTCTGGCAACGGATCTCTGTGAAGGGCTTAGGCGAAAAGCTTTCGTTTTCCGTTCGAACTGCGAGAGAGGCAGACTGTTGCACGGAGCTCTGAGAACAAATGTGCACGTCCTAGGCGGGCTTGGGCAGAAGCAGCGTTCTCGAGCTCTTGGCTGCCGGCACACTGCTGGCTATGTGGCGCCCCTGCAGCGTCTTCTGGCCGCCGGCAAGTGAAAGCGGAGCCAGGCGTAGGCGTGGGCGAGGGCGGTGAACGAAGCGGCACAAGAGCCGTGTTTTTGTGCACCACGTTACAGGCTACTAGGAGAGGAAGGTGGTTGACTCTCGCTTGCCTTCCCAGGTGCCCTTAGCAGTCGGAAGGAGCTGAACTCCAGCGGTCAGTTTCAGCTCTGCCCAACAGCGTGTTCTCAGTTCAGCTGGCAAGCACGCCCTGTTGCCTTGGCTCCGAGTGCATAGTCCCTAGCGAGCACTCACTCGTGTGCTCTTCGCTGCACAGCGCCGCTCGCAAGCGGCTTCGTTCTTCGCCTTCTGCCGTACGGAGAGAGCTGAACTCCAGCGGTCAGTTTAAGCTCTGCCCAAAAGCGTGTTCTCAGTTCTGCGAGCAAGCACGCCCTCTTGCCTTGGCTCCGAGTGCAAAGACCCTAGCGAGCACTCAGTGCAGTGCACCCAGAAAGACGCTCTCGCTCGTCTTTCAAGGAGCGATTCCTAACAGCAAAGGAAGCAGATGTACAAACTGGATGACGAGAAAGGATAAAGTAGAACACGTCTCTGTCCTCGTACATTTTCGTGTGCGATACTTCCCTCCGGGTCTTCGGTCCTTGCGAAGCTCTATGTACTGCGAGCGCTGCTACTTGCAGCTGAGAAGGACCGTGGGGCTAGCAGCGAATTCGGAGAGCGCTAAGCACGTAGTCAAGAAGCGAGACGTGTCCCTGCAATGCGGTGCTAAGAGCAGCTTCCTCGCGGCGGGGGCGAGCTCCGGCTACAAGTCATTCTCGTCCTGGCAAGGGATCTCTGTGAAGGGCTTATGCGAAAAGCTTTCGTTTTCCGTTCGAAGTGAGAGAGAGGCAGACTGTTGCACGGAGCTCTGAGAACAAAGGTGCACGTCCTAGGCGGGCTTGGGCAGAAGCAGCGTTCTCGAGCTCTTGGCTGCCAGAACACTGCTGGCAGTGGGGCGCCCCTGCAGCGGCTTCTGGCCGCCGGGAAGTGAAAGCGGCGCCAGGCGAGGGCGAGGGAGAGGGCGGTGAACGAAGCGGCACAAGAGCCGTGCTTGTGTGCACCACGTTACAGGCTACTAGGAGAGGAAGGTGGTTGACTCCCCCTTGCCTTCCCAGGTGCCCTTAGCAGTAGGAAGGAGCTGAACTCCAGCGGTCAGTTTCAGCTCTGCCCAACAGCGTGTTCTCAGTTCAGCTGGCAAGCACGCCCTCTTGCCTTGGCTCCGAGTGCAAAGCCCCTAGCGAGCACTCAGTGCAGTGCAACCAGAAAGACGCTCTCGCTTGTCTTTCAAGGAGCGATTCCTAACAGCAAAGGAAGCAGATGTACAAACTGGATGAAGAGAAAGGACAATGTAGAACACGTCTCTGTCCTGCCACATTTTCGTGTGCGATATGTCCCTCCGGGTCTTCGGTCCTTGCGAAGCTCTATGTACTGCGAGCGCAGCTACTTGCAGCTGAGAAGGACCGCGGAGCTAGCAGCGAATTCGGAGAGCGCTAAGCACGTAGTCAAGAAGCGAGACGTGTCCTTGCAATGCGGTGCTAAGAGCAGCTTCCTCGCGGCGGGGGCGAGCTCCGGCTACAAGTCATTCTCGTCCTGGCAACGCATCTCTGTGAAGGGGGTAGGCGAAAAGCTTTCGTTTTCCATTCGAAGTGCGTGAGAGGCAGACTGTTGCACGGAGCTCTGAGAACAAAGGTGCACGCCCTAGGCGGGCTTGGGCAGAAGCAGCGTTCTCGAGCTCTTGGCTGCCGGCACATTGCTGGCTATGTGGCGCCCCTGCAGGGGCTTCTGGCCGCCGGCAAGTGAAAGCGGAGCCAGGCGTAGGCGTGGGCGAGGGCGGTGAACGAAGCGGCACAAGAGCCGTGCTTGTGTGCACCACGTTACAGGCTACTAGGAGAGGAAGGTGGTTGACTCTCGCTTGCCTTCGCAAGTGCCCTTAGCAGTAGGAAGGAGCTGAACTCCAGCGGTCAGTTTCAGCTCTGCCCAACAGCGTGTTCTCAGTTCAGCTGGCAAGCACGCCCTGTTGCCTTGGCTCCGAGTGCATAGTCACTAGCGAGCACTCACTCGTGTGCTCTTCGCTGCACAGCGCCGCTCGCAAGCGGCTTCGTTCTTCGCCTTCTGCCGTCCGGAGAGAGCTGAACTCCAGCGGTCAGTTTCAGCTCTGCCCAAAAGCGTGTTCTCAGTTCTGCGAGCAAGCACGCCCTCTTGCCTTCGCTCCGAGTGCAAAGACCCTAGCGAGCACTCACTCAGTGCAGTGCACCCAGAAAGACGCTCTCGCTCGTCTTTCAGGGAGAGATTCCTAACAGCAGAAGGAGCAGAAGCACAAAGTGGATGACGAGAAGGGAAAATGTAGAACACGTCTCTGTCCTGCCACATTTTCGTGTGAGATATGTCCCTCCGGGTCTTCGGTCCTTGCGAAGATCTATGTACTGCGAGCGCTGCTACTTGCAGCTGAGAAGGACCGTGGGGCTAGCAGCGAATTCGGAGAGCGCTAAGCACGTAGTCAAGAAGCGAGACGTGTCCCTGCAATGCGGTGCTAAGAGCAGCTTCCTCGCGGCGGAGGCGAGCTCCGGCTACAAGTCATTCTCGTCCTGGCAACGGATCTCTGTGAAGGGCGTAGGCGAAAAGCTTTCGTTTTCCATTCGAACTGCCAGAGAGGCAGACTGTTGCACGGAGCTCTGAGAACAAAGGTGAACGCCCTAGGCGGGCTTGGGCAGAAGCAGCGTTCTCGAGCTCTTGGCTGCCGGCACACTGCTGGCTATGTGGCGCCCCTGCAGCGTCTTCTGGCCGCCGGGAAGTGAAAGCGGAGCCAGGCGTAGGCGTGGGCGAGGGCGGTGAACGAAGCGGCACAAGAGCCTTGTTTGTGTGCACCACGTTACAGGCTACTAGGAGAGGAAGGTGGTTGACTCTCGCTTTCCCTCGCAAGTGCCCTTAGCAGTCGTAAGGAGCTGAACTCCAGCGGTCAGTTTCAGCTCTGCCCAAACAGCTTGTTCTCAGTTCAGCAGGCAAGCACGCCCTCTTGCCTTGGCTCCGAGTGCAAAGTTACTAGCGAGCACTCACTCGTGTGCTCTTCGCTGCACTGCTCCGCTCGCAAGCGGCTTCGTTCTTCGCCTTCTGCCGTCCGGAGAGAGCTGAACTCCAGCGGTCTGTTTCAGCTCTGCCCAAAAGCGTGTTCTCAGTTCTGCGAGCAAGCACGCCCTCTTGCCTTGGCTCCGAGTGCAAAGACCCTAGCAAGCACTCACTCAGTGCAATGCACCCAGAAAGACGCTCTCGCTCGTCTTTCAAGGAGCAATTCCTAACAGCAGAAGCAGCAGAAACACAAAGTGGATGACGAGAAGGGAAAATGTAGAACACGTCTCTGTCCTGCCACATTTTCGTGTGCGATACTTCCCTCCGGGTCTTCGGTCCTTGCGAAGCTCTATGTACTGCGAGCGCTGCTACTTGCAGCTGAGAAGGACCGTGGGGCTAGCAGCGAATTCGGAGAGCGCTATGCACGTAGTCAAGAAGCGAGACGTGTCCCTGCAATGCGGTGCTAAGAGCAGCTTCCTCGCGGCGGGGGCGAGCTCAGGCTACAGGTCATTCTCGTCCTGGCAACGGATCTCTGTGAAGGGCGTAGGCGAAAAGCTTTCGTTTTCCGTTGGAACTGCGAGAGAGGCAGACTGTTGCACGGAGCTCTGAGAACAAAGGTGCACGCCCTAGGCGGGCTTGGGCAGAAGCAGCGTTCTCGAGCTCTTGGCTGCCGGCACACTGCTGGCTATGTGGCGCCCCTGCAGCGCCTTCTGGCCGCCGGGAAGTGAAAGCGGCGCCAGGCGAGGGCGAGGGAGAGAGCGGTGAACGAAGCGGCACAAGAGCCGTGCTTGTGTGCACCACGTTACAGGCTACTAGGAGAGGAAGGTGGTTGACTCTCGCTTGCCTTCCCAGGTGCCCTTAGCAGTCGGAAGGAGCTGAACTCCAGCGGTCAGTTTCAGCTCTGCCCAACAGCGTGTTCTCAGTTCAGCTGGCAAGCACGCCCTGTTGCCTTGGCTCCGAGTGCATAGTCACTAGCAAGCACTCACTCAGTGCAATGCACCCAGAAAGACGCTCTCGCTCGTCTTTCAAGGAGTGATTCCTAACAGCAGAAGCAGCAGAAGCACAAAGTGGATGACGAGAAAGGACAATGTAGAACACGTCTCTGTCCTGCCACATTTTCGTGTGAGATATGTCCCTCCGGGTCTTCGGTCCTTGCGAAGCTCTATGTACTGCGAGCGCTGCTACTTGCAGCTGAGAAGGACCGTGTGGCTAGCAGCGAATTCGGAGAGCGCTAAGCACGTAGTCAAGAAGCGAGACGTGTCCCTGCAATGCGGTGCTAAGAGCAGCTTCCTCGCGGCGGGGGCGAGCTCCGGCTACAAGTCATTCTCGTCCTGGCAACGGATCTCTGTGAAGGGCGTAGGCGAAAAGCTTTCGTTTTCCGTTCGAAGTGAGAGAGAGACAGACTGTTGACCGGAGCTCTGAGAACAAAGGTGCACGTCCTAAGCGGGCTTGGGCAGAAGCAGCGTTCTCGAGCTCTTGGCTGCCGGAACACTGCTGGCTATGTGGCGCCCCTGCAGCGTCTTCTGGCCGCCGGCAAGTGAAAGCGGAGCCAGGCGTAGGCGTGGGCGAGGGCGGTGAACGAAGCGGCACAAGAGCCGTGGTTTTGTGCACCACGTTACAGGCTACTAGGAGAGGAAGGTGGTTGACTCTCGCTTGCCTTCCCAGGTGCCCTTAGCAGTCGGAAGGAGCTGAACTCCAGCGGTCAGTTTCAGCTCTGCCCAACAGCGTGTTCTCAGTTCAGCTGGCAAGCACGCCCTGTTGCCTTGGCTCCGAGTGCATAGTCACTAGCAAGCACTCACTCAGTGCAATGCACCCAGAAAGACGCTCTCGCTCGTCTTTCAAGGAGTGATTCCTAACAGCAGAAGCAGCAGAAGCACAAAGTGGATGACGAGAAGGGACAATGTAGAACACGTCTCTGTCCTGCCACATTTTCGTGTGAGATATGTCCCTCCGGGTCTTCGGTCCTTGCGAAGCTCTATGTACTGCGAGCGCTGCTACTTGCAGCTGAGAAGGACCGTGGGGCTAGCAGCGAATTCGGAGAGCGCTAAGCACGTAGTCAAGAAGCGAGACGTGTCCCTGCAATGCGGTGCTAAGAGCAGCTTCCTCGCGGCGGGGGCGAGCTCCGGCTACAAGTCATTCTCGTCCTGGCAACGGATCTCTGTGAAGGGCTTAGGCGAAAAGCTTTCGTTTTCCGTTCGAACTGCCAGAGAGGCAGACTGTTGCACGGAGCTCTGAGAACAAAGGTGCACGTCCTAAGCGGGCTTGGGCAGAAGCAGCGTTCTCGAGCTCTTGGCTGCCGGCACACTGCTGGCTATGTGGCGCCCCTGCAGCGTCTTCTGGCCGCCGGGAAGTGAAAGCGGAGCCAGGCGTAGGCGTGGGCGAGGGCGGTGAACGAAGCGGCACAAGAGCCGTGGTTTTGTGCACCACGTTACAGGCTGCTAGGAGAGGAAGGTGGTTGACTCTCGCTTGCCTTCCCAGGTGCCCTTAGCAGTCGGAAGGAGCTGAACTCCAGCGGTCAGTTTCAGCTCTGCCCAACAGCGTGTTCTCAGTTCAGCTGGCAAGCACGCCCTCTTGCCTTGGCTCCGAGTGCAAAGACCCTAGCGAGCACTCAGTGCAGTGCAACCAGAAAGACGCTCTCGCTTGTCTTTCAAGGAGCGATTCCTAACAGCAAAGGAAGCAGATGTACAAACTGGATGACGAGAAAGGACAATGTAGAACACGTCTCTGTCCTCGTACATTTTCGTGTGCGATATGTCCCTCCGGGTCTTCGGTCCTTGCGAAGCTCTATGTACTGCGAGCGCTGCTACTTGCAGCTGAGAAAGACCGTGGGGCTAGCAGCGAATTCGGAGAGCGCTAAGCACGTAGACAAGAAGCGAGACGTGTCCCTGCAATGCGGTGCTAAGAGCAGCTTCCTCGCGGCGGGGGCGAGCTCCGGCTACAAGTCATTCTCGTTCTGGCAACGGATCTCTGTGAAGGGCTTAGGCAAAAAGCTTTCGTTTTCCGTTCGAAGTGAGAGAGAGGCAGACTGTTGCACGGAGCTCTGAGAACAAAGGTGCACGTCCTAGGCGGGCTTGGGCAGAAGCAGCGTTCTCGAGCTCTTGGCAGGCGGCACAATGCTGGCGGTGGGGCGCCCATGCAGCGGCTTCTGGCCGCCGGCAAGTGAAAGCGGCGCCAGGGGAGGGCGAGGGAAAGGGCGGTGAACGAAGCGGCACAAGAGCCGTGCTTATGTGCACCACGTTACAGGCTACTAGGAGAGGAAGGTGGTTGACTCTCGCTTTCCTTCGCAAGTGCCCTTAGCAGTCGGAAGGAGCTGAACTCCAGCGGTCAGTTTCAGCTCTGCCCAACAGCGTGTTCTCAGTTCAGCTGGCAAGCACGCCCTGTTGCCTTGGCTCCGAGTGCATAGTCACTAGCGAGCACTCACTCGTGTGCTCTTCGCTGCACAGCGCCGCTCGCAAGCGGCTTCGTTCTTCGCCTTCTGCCGTCCGGAGAGAGCTGAACTCCAGCGGTCAGTTTCAGCTCTGCCCAAAAGCGTGTTCTCAGTTCTGCGAGCAAGCACGCCCTCTTGCCTTCGCTCCGAGTGCAAAGACCCTAGCGAGCACTCACTCAGTGCAGTGCACCCAGAAAGACGCTCTCGCTCGTCTTTCAAGGAGCGATTCCTAACAGCAAAGGAAGCAGATGTACAAACTGGATGACGAGAAAGGATAAAGTAGAACACGTCTCTGTCCTCGTACATTTTCGTGTGCGGTACTTCCCTCCGGGTCTTCGGTCCTTGCGAAGCTCTATGTACTTCGAGCGCTGCTACTTGCAGCTGAGAAGGACCGTGGGGCTAGCAGCGAATTTCGGAGAGCGTTAAGCACGTAGTCAAGAAGCGAGACGTGTCCCTGCAATGCGGTGCTAAGAGCAGCTTCCTCGCGGCGGGGGCGAGCTCCGGCTACAAGTCATTCTCGTTCTGGCAACGGATCTCTGTGAAGGGCGTAGGCGAAAAGCTTTCGTTTTCCGTTCGAACTGCGAGAGAGGCAGACTGTTGCACGGAGCTCTGAGAACAAAGGTGCACGTCCTAGGCGGGCTTGGGCAGAAGCAGCGTTCTCGAGCTCTTGGCAGGCGGCACACTGCTGGCTATGTGGCGCCCCTGCAGCGGCTTCTGGCCGCCGGGAAGTGAAAGCGGAGCCAGGCGTGGGCGAGGGAGAAGGCGGTGAACGAAGCGGCACAAGAGCCGTGTTTTTGTGCACCACGTTACAGGCTACTAGGAGAGGAAGGTGGTTGACTCTCGCTTGCCTTCCCAGGTGCCCTTAGCAGTCGGAAGGAGCTGAACTCCAGCGGTCAGTTTCAGCTCTGCCCAACAGCGTGTTCTCAGTTCAGCTGGCAAGCACGCCCTGTTGCCTTGGCTCCGAGTGCATAGTCCCTAGCGAGCACTCACTCGTGTGCTCTTCGCTGCACAGCGCCGCTCGCAAGCGGCTTCGTTCTTCGCCTTCTGCCGTACGGAGAGAGCTGAACTCCAGCGGTCAGTTTAAGCTCTGCCCAAAAGCGTGTTCTCAGTTCTGCGAGCAAGCACGCCCTCTTGCCTTGGCTCCGAGTGCAAAGACCCTAGCGAGCACTCAGTGCAGTGCACCCAGAAAGACGCTCTCGCTCGTCTTTCAAGGAGCGATTCCTAACAGCAAAGGAAGCAGATGTACAAACTGGATGACGAGAAAGGATAAAGTAGAACACGTCTCTGTCCTCGTACATTTTCGTGTGCGATACTTCCCTCCGGGTCTTCGGTCCTTGCGAAGCTCTATGTACTGCGAGCGCTGCTACTTGCAGCTGAGAAGGACCGTGGGGCTAGCAGCGAATTCGGAGAGCGCTAAGCACGTAGTCAAGAAGCGAGACGTGTCCCTGCAATGCGGTGCTAAGAGCAGCTTCCTCGCGGCGGGGGCGAGCTCCGGCTACAAGTCATTCTCGTTCTGGCAACGGATCTCTGTGAAGGGCTTAGGCGAAAAGCTTTCGTTTTCCGTTCGAACTGCGAGAGAGGCAGACTGTTGCACGGAGCTCTGAGAACAAATGTGCACGTCCTAGGCGGGCTTGGGCAGAAGCAGCGTTCTCGAGCTCTTGGCTGCCGGCACACTGCTGGCTATGTGGCGCCCCTGCAGCGTCTTCTGGCCGCCGGCAAGTGAAAGCGGAGCCAGGCGTAGGCGTGGGCGAGGGCGGTGAACGAAGCGGCACAAGAGCCGTGTTTTTGTGCACCACGTTACAGGCTACTAGGAGAGGAAGGTGGTTGACTCTCGCTTGCCTTCCCAGGTGCCCTTAGCAGTCGGAAGGAGCTGAACTCCAGCGGTCAGTTTCAGCTCTGCCCAACAGCGTGTTCTCAGTTCAGCTGGCAAGCACGCCCTGTTGCCTTGGCTCCGAGTGCATAGTCCCTAGCGAGCACTCACTCGTGTGCTCTTCGCTGCACAGCGCCGCTCGCAAGCGGCTTCGTTCTTCGCCTTCTGCCGTACGGAGAGAGCTGAACTCCAGCGGTCAGTTTAAGCTCTGCCCAAAAGCGTGTTCTCAGTTCTGCGAGCAAGCACGCCCTCTTGCCTTGGCTCCGAGTGCAAAGACCCTAGCGAGCACTCAGTGCAGTGCACCCAGAAAGACGCTCTCGCTCGTCTTTCAAGGAGCGATTCCTAACAGCAAAGGAAGCAGATGTACAAACTGGATGACGAGAAAGGATAAAGTAGAACACGTCTCTGTCCTCGTACATTTTCGTGTGCGATACTTCCCTCCGGGTCTTCGGTCCTTGCGAAGCTCTATGTACTGCGAGCGCTGCTACTTGCAGCTGAGAAGGACCGTGGGGCTAGCAGCGAATTCGGAGAGCGCTAAGCACGTAGTCAAGAAGCGAGACGTGTCCCTGCAATGCGGTGCTAAGAGCAGCTTCCTCGCGGCGGGGGCGAGCTCCGGCTACAAGTCATTCTCGTCCTGGCAAGGGATCTCTGTGAAGGTCATTCTCGTCCTGGCAAGGGATCTCTGTGAAGGGCTTATGCGAAAAGCTTTCGTTTTCCGTTCGAAGTGAGAGAGAGGCAGACTGTTGCACGGAGCTCTGAGAACAAAGGTGCACGTCCTAGGCGGGCTTGGGCAGAAGCAGCGTTCTCGAGCTCTTGGCTGCCAGAACACTGCTGGCAGTGGGGCGCCCCTGCAGCGGCTTCTGGCCGCCGGGAAGTGAAAGCGGCGCCAGGCGAGGGCGAGGGAGAGGGCGGTGAACGAAGCGGCACAAGAGCCGTGCTTGTGTGCACCACGTTACAGGCTACTAGGAGAGGAAGGTGGTTGACTCCCCCTTGCCTTCCCAGGTGCCCTTAGCAGTAGGAAGGAGCTGAACTCCAGCGGTCAGTTTCAGCTCTGCCCAACAGCGTGTTCTCAGTTCAGCTGGCAAGCACGCCCTCTTGCCTTGGCTCCGAGTGCAAAGACCCTAGCGAGCACTCAGTGCAGTGCAACCAGAAAGACGCTCTCGCTTGTCTTTCAAGGAGCGATTCCTAACAGCAAAGGAAGCAGATGTACAAACTGGATGAAGAGAAAGGACAATGTAGAACACGTCTCTGTCCTGCCACATTTTCGTGTGCGATATGTCCCTCCGGGTCTTCGGTCCTTGCGAAGCTCTATGTACTGCGAGCGCAGCTACTTGCAGCTGAGAAGGACCGCGGAGCTAGCAGCGAATTCGGAGAGCGCTAAGCACGTAGTCAAGAAGCGAGACGTGTCCTTGCAATGCGGTGCTAAGAGCAGCTTCCTCGCGGCGGGGGCGAGCTCCGGCTACAAGTCATTCTCGTCCTGGCAACGCATCTCTGTGAAGGGGGTAGGCGAAAAGCTTTCGTTTTCCATTCGAAGTGCGTGAGAGGCAGACTGTTGCACGGAGCTCTGAGAACAAAGGTGCACGCCCTAGGCGGGCTTGGGCAGAAGCAGCGTTCTCGAGCTCTTGGCTGCCGGCACATTGCTGGCTATGTGGCGCCCCTGCAGGGGCTTCTGGCCGCCGGCAAGTGAAAGCGGAGCCAGGCGTAGGCGTGGGCGAGGGCGGTGAACGAAGCGGCACAAGAGCCGTGCTTGTGTGCACCACGTTACAGGCTACTAGGAGAGGAAGGTGGTTGACTCTCGCTTGCCTTCGCAAGTGCCCTTAGCAGTAGGAAGGAGCTGAACTCCAGCGGTCAGTTTCAGCTCTGCCCAACAGCGTGTTCTCAGTTCAGCTGGCAAGCACGCCCTGTTGCCTTGGCTCCGAGTGCATAGTCACTAGCGAGCACTCACTCGTGTGCTCTTCGCTGCACAGCGCCGCTCGCAAGCGGCTTCGTTCTTCGCCTTCTGCCGTCCGGAGAGAGCTGAACTCCAGCGGTCAGTTTCAGCTCTGCCCAAAAGCGTGTTCTCAGTTCTGCGAGCAAGCACGCCCTCTTGCCTTCGCTCCGAGTGCAAAGACCCTAGCGAGCACTCACTCAGTGCAGTGCACCCAGAAAGACGCTCTCGCTCGTCTTTCAGGGAGAGATTCCTAACAGCAGAAGGAGCAGAAGCACAAAGTGGATGACGAGAAGGGAAAATGTAGAACACGTCTCTGTCCTGCCACATTTTCGTGTGAGATATGTCCCTCCGGGTCTTCGGTCCTTGCGAAGATCTATGTACTGCGAGCGCTGCTACTTCCAGCTGAGAAGGACCGTGGGGCTAGCAGCGAATTCGGAGAGCGCTAAGCACGTAGTCAAGAAGCGAGACGTGTCCCTGCAATGCGGTGCTAAGAGCAGCTTCCTCGCGGCGGAGGCGAGCTCCGGCTACAAGTCATTCTCGTCCTGGCAACGGATCTCTGTGAAGGGCGTAGGCGAAAAGCTTTCGTTTTCCATTCGAACTGCCAGAGAGGCAGACTGTTGCACGGAGCTCTGAGAACAAAGGTGAACGCCCTAGGCTGGCTTGGGCAGAAGCAGCGTTCTCGAGCTCTTGGCTGCCGGCACACTGCTGGCTATGTGGCGCCCCTGCAGCGTCTTCTGGCCGCCGGGAAGTGAAAGCGGAGCCAGGCGTAGGCGTGGGCGAGGGCGGTGAACGAAGCGGCACAAGAGCCTTGTTTGTGTGCACCACGTTACAGGCTACTAGGAGAGGAAGGTGGTTGACTCTCGCTTTCCCTCGCAAGTGCCCTTAGCAGTCGTAAGGAGCTGAACTCCAGCGGTCAGTTTCAGCTCTGCCCAAACAGCTTGTTCTCAGTTCAGCAGGCAAGCACGCCCTCTTGCCTTGGCTCCGAGTGCAAAGTTACTAGCGAGCACTCACTCGTGTGCTCTTCGCTGCACTGCTCCGCTCGCAAGCGGCTTCGTTCTTCGCCTTCTGCCGTCCGGAGAGAGCTGAACTCCAGCGGTCTGTTTCAGCTCTGCCCAAAAGCGTGTTCTCAGTTCTGCGAGCAAGCACGCCCTCTTGCCTTGGCTCCGAGTGCAAAGACCCTAGCAAGCACTCACTCAGTGCAATGCACCCAGAAAGACGCTCTCGCTCGTCTTTCAAGGAGCAATTCCTAACAGCAGAAGCAGCAGAAACACAAAGTGGATGACGAGAAGGGAAAATGTAGAACACGTCTCTGTCCTGCCACATTTTCGTGTGCGATACTTCCCTCCGGGTCTTCGGTCCTTGCGAAGCTCTATGTACTGCGAGCGCTGCTACTTGCAGCTGAGAAGGACCGTGGGGCTAGCAGCGAATTCGGAGAGCGCTATGCACGTAGTCAAGAAGCGAGACGTGTCCCTGCAATGCGGTGCTAAGAGCAGCTTCCTCGCGGCGGGGGCGAGCTCAGGCTACAGGTCATTCTCGTCCTGGCAACGGATCTCTGTGAAGGGCGTAGGCGAAAAGCTTTCGTTTTCCGTTGGAACTGCGAGAGAGGCAGACTGTTGCACGGAGCTCTGAGAACAAAGGTGCACGCCCTAGGCGGGCTTGGGCAGAAGCAGCGTTCTCGAGCTCTTGGCTGCCGGCACACTGCTGGCTATGTGGCGCCCCTGCAGCGCCTTCTGGCCGCCGGGAAGTGAAAGCGGCGCCAGGCGAGGGCGAGGGAGAGAGCGGTGAACGAAGCGGCACAAGAGCCGTGCTTGTGTGCACCACGTTACAGGCTACTAGGAGAGGAAGGTGGTTGACTCTCGCTTGCCTTCCCAGGTGCCCTTAGCAGTCGGAAGGAGCTGAACTCCAGCGGTCAGTTTCAGCTCTGCCCAACAGCGTGTTCTCAGTTCAGCTGGCAAGCACGCCCTGTTGCCTTGGCTCCGAGTGCATAGTCACTAGCAAGCACTCACTCAGTGCAATGCACCCAGAAAGACGCTCTCGCTCGTCTTTCAAGGAGTGATTCCTAACAGCAGAAGCAGCAGAAGCACAAAGTGGATGACGAGAAAGGACAATGTAGAACACGTCTCTGTCCTGCCACATTTTCGTGTGAGATATGTCCCTCCGGGTCTTCGGTCCTTGCGAAGCTCTATGTACTGCGAGCGCTGCTACTTGCAGCTGAGAAGGACCGTGGGGCTAGCAGCGAATTCGGAGAGCGCTAAGCACGTAGTCAAGAAGCGAGACGTGTCCCTGCAATGCGGTGCTAAGAGCAGCTTCCTCGCGGCGGGGGCGAGCTCCGGCTACAAGTCATTCTCGTCCTGGCAACGGATCTCTGTGAAGGGCGTAGGCGAAAAGCTTTCGTTTTCCGTTCGAAGTGAGAGAGAGACAGACTGTTGACCGGAGCTCTGAGAACAAAGGTGCACGTCCTAAGCGGGCTTGGGCAGAAGCAGCGTTCTCGAGCTCTTGGCTGCCGGAACACTGCTGGCTATGTGGCGCCCCTGCAGCGTCTTCTGGCCGCCGGCAAGTGAAAGCGGAGCCAGGCGTAGGCGTGGGCGAGGGCGGTGAACGAAGCGGCACAAGAGCCGTGGTTTTGTGCACCACGTTACAGGCTACTAGGAGAGGAAGGTGGTTGACTCTCGCTTGCCTTCCCAGGTGCCCTTAGCAGTCGGAAGGAGCTGAACTCCAGCGGTCAGTTTCAGCTCTGCCCAACAGCGTGTTCTCAGTTCAGCTGGCAAGCACGCCCTGTTGCCTTGGCTCCGAGTGCATAGTCACTAGCAAGCACTCACTCAGTGCAATGCACCCAGAAAGACGCTCTCGCTCGTCTTTCAAGGAGTGATTCCTAACAGCAGAAGCAGCAGAAGCACAAAGTGGATGACGAGAAGGGACAATGTAGAACACGTCTCTGTCCTGCCACATTTTCGTGTGAGATATGTCCCTCCGGGTCTTCGGTCCTTGCGAAGCTCTATGTACTGCGAGCGCTGCTACTTGCAGCTGAGAAGGACCGTGGGGCTAGCAGCGAATTCGGAGAGCGCTAAGCACGTAGTCAAGAAGCGAGACGTGTCCCTGCAATGCGGTGCTAAGAGCAGCTTCCTCGCGGCGGGGGCGAGCTCCGGCTACAAGTCATTCTCGTCCTGGCAACGGATCTCTGTGAAGGGCTTAGGCGAAAAGCTTTCGTTTTCCGTTCGAACTGCCAGAGAGGCAGACTGTTGCACGGAGCTCTGAGAACAAAGGTGCACGTCCTAAGCGGGCTTGGGCAGAAGCAGCGTTCTCGAGCTCTTGGCTGCCGGCACACTGCTGGCTATGTGGCGCCCCTGCAGCGTCTTCTGGCCGCCGGGAAGTGAAAGCGGAGCCAGGCGTAGGCGTGGGCGAGGGCGGTGAACGAAGCGGCACAAGAGCCGTGGTTTTGTGCACCACGTTACAGGCTGCTAGGAGAGGAAGGTGGTTGACTCTCGCTTGCCTTCCCAGGTGCCCTTAGCAGTCGGAAGGAGCTGAACTCCAGCGGTCAGTTTCAGCTCTGCCCAACAGCGTGTTCTCAGTTCAGCTGGCAAGCACGCCCTCTTGCCTTGGCTCCGAGTGCAAAGACCCTAGCGAGCACTCAGTGCAGTGCAACCAGAAAGACGCTCTCGCTTGTCTTTCAAGGAGCGATTCCTAACAGCAAAGGAAGCAGATGTACAAACTGGATGACGAGAAAGGACAATGTAGAACACGTCTCTGTCCTCGTACATTTTCGTGTGCGATATGTCCCTCCGGGTCTTCGGTCCTTGCGAAGCTCTATGTACTGCGAGCGCTGCTACTTGCAGCTGAGAAAGACCGTGGGGCTAGCAGCGAATTCGGAGAGCGCTAAGCACGTAGACAAGAAGCGAGACGTGTCCCTGCAATGCGGTGCTAAGAGCAGCTTCCTCGCGGCGGGGGCGAGCTCCGGCTACAAGTCATTCTCGTTCTGGCAACGGATCTCTGTGAAGGGCTTAGGCAAAAAGCTTTCGTTTTCCGTTCGAAGTGAGAGAGAGGCAGACTGTTGCACGGAGCTCTGAGAACAAAGGTGCACGTCCTAGGCGGGCTTGGGCAGAAGCAGCGTTCTCGAGCTCTTGGCAGGCGGCACAATGCTGGCGGTGGGGCGCCCATGCAGCGGCTTCTGGCCGCCGGCAAGTGAAAGCGGCGCCAGGGGAGGGCGAGGGAAAGGGCGGTGAACGAAGCGGCACAAGAGCCGTGCTTATGTGCACCACGTTACAGGCTACTAGGAGAGGAAGGTGGTTGACTCTCGCTTTCCTTCGCAAGTGCCCTTAGCAGTCGGAAGGAGCTGAACTCCAGCGGTCAGTTTCAGCTCTGCCCAACAGCGTGTTCTCAGTTCAGCTGGCAAGCACGCCCTGTTGCCTTGGCTCCGAGTGCATAGTCACTAGCGAGCACTCACTCGTGTGCTCTTCGCTGCACAGCGCCGCTCGCAAGCGGCTTCGTTCTTCGCCTTCTGCCGTCCGGAGAGAGCTGAACTCCAGCGGTCAGTTTCAGCTCTGCCCAAAAGCGTGTTCTCAGTTCTGCGAGCAAGCACGCCCTCTTGCCTTCGCTCCGAGTGCAAAGACCCTAGCGAGCACTCACTCAGTGCAGTGCACCCAGAAAGACGCTCTCGCTCGTCTTTCAAGGAGCGATTCCTAACAGCAAAGGAAGCAGATGTACAAACTGGATGACGAGAAAGGATAAAGTAGAACACGTCTCTGTCCTCGTACATTTTCGTGTGCGGTACTTCCCTCCGGGTCTTCGGTCCTTGCGAAGCTCTATGTACTTCGAGCGCTGCTACTTGCAGCTGAGAAGGACCGTGGGGCTAGCAGCGAATTTCGGAGAGCGTTAAGCACGTAGTCAAGAAGCGAGACGTGTCCCTGCAATGCGGTGCTAAGAGCAGCTTCCTCGCGGCGGGGGCGAGCTCCGGCTACAAGTCATTCTCGTTCTGGCAACGGATCTCTGTGAAGGGCGTAGGCGAAAAGCTTTCGTTTTCCGTTCGAACTGCGAGAGAGGCAGACTGTTGCACGGAGCTCTGAGAACAAAGGTGCACGTCCTAGGCGGGCTTGGGCAGAAGCAGCGTTCTCGAGCTCTTGGCAGGCGGCACACTGCTGGCTATGTGGCGCCCCTGCAGCGGCTTCTGGCCGCCGGGAAGTGAAAGCGGAGCCAGGCGTGGGCGAGGGAGAAGGCGGTGAACGAAGCGGCACAAGAGCCGTGTTTTTGTGCACCACGTTAGAGGCTACTAGGAGAGGAAGGTGGTTGACTCTCGCTTGCCTTCCCAGGTGCCCTTAGCAGTCGGAAGGAGCTGAACTCCAGCGGTCAGTTTCAGCTCTGCCCAACAGCGTGTTCTCAGTTCAGCTGGCAAGCACGCCCTGTTGCCTTGGCTCCGAGTGCATAGTCCCTAGCGAGCACTCACTCGTGTGCTCTTCGCTGCACAGCGCCGCTCGCAAGCGGCTTCGTTCTTCGCCTTCTGCCGTACGGAGAGAGCTGAACTCCAGCGGTCAGTTTAAGCTCTGCCCAAAAGCGTGTTCTCAGTTCTGCGAGCAAGCACGCCCTCTTGCCTTGGCTCCGAGTGCAAAGACCCTAGCGAGCACTCAGTGCAGTGCACCCAGAAAGACGCTCTCGCTCGTCTTTCAAGGAGCGATTCCTAACAGCAAAGGAAGCAGATGTACAAACTGGATGACGAGAAAGGATAAAGTAGAACACGTCTCTGTCCTCGTACATTTTCGTGTGCGATACTTCCCTCCGGGTCTTCGGTCCTTGCGAAGCTCTATGTACTGCGAGCGCTGCTACTTGCAGCTGAGAAGGACCGTGGGGCTAGCAGCGAATTCGGAGAGCGCTAAGCACGTAGTCAAGAAGCGAGACGTGTCCCTGCAATGCGGTGCTAAGAGCAGCTTCCTCGCGGCGGGGGCGAGCTCCGGCTACAAGTCATTCTCGTTCTGGCAACGGATCTCTGTGAAGGGCTTAGGCGAAAAGCTTTCGTTTTCCGTTCGAACTGCGAGAGAGGCAGACTGTTGCACGGAGCTCTGAGAACAAATGTGCACGTCCTAGGCGGGCTTGGGCAGAAGCAGCGTTCTCGAGCTCTTGGCTGCCGGCACACTGCTGGCTATGTGGCGCCCCTGCAGCGTCTTCTGGCCGCCGGCAAGTGAAAGCGGAGCCAGGCGTAGGCGTGGGCGAGGGCGGTGAACGAAGCGGCACAAGAGCCGTGTTTTTGTGCACCACGTTACAGGCTACTAGGAGAGGAAGGTGGTTGACTCTCGCTTGCCTTCCCAGGTGCCCTTAGCAGTCGGAAGGAGCTGAACTCCAGCGGTCAGTTTCAGCTCTGCCCAACAGCGTGTTCTCAGTTCAGCTGGCAAGCACGCCCTGTTGCCTTGGCTCCGAGTGCATAGTCCCTAGCGAGCACTCACTCGTGTGCTCTTCGCTGCAAAGCGCCGCTCGCAAGCGGCTTCGTTCTTCGCCTTCTGCCGTACGGAGAGAGCTGAACTCCAGCGGTCAGTTTAAGCTCTGCCCAAAAGCGTGTTCTCAGTTCTGCGAGCAAGCACGCCCTCTTGCCTTGGCTCCGAGTGCAAAGACCCTAGCGAGCACTCAGTGCAGTGCACCCAGAAAGACGCTCTCGCTCGTCTTTCAAGGAGCGATTCCTAACAGCAAAGGAAGCAGATGTACAAACTGGATGACGAGAAAGGATAAAGTAGAACACGTCTCTGTCCTCGTACATTTTCGTGTGCGATACTTCCCTCCGGGTCTTCGGTCCTTGCGAAGCTCTATGTACTGCGAGCGCTGCTACTTGCAGCTGAGAAGGACCGTGGGGCTAGCAGCGAATTCGGAGAGCGCTAAGCACGTAGTCAAGAAGCGAGACGTGTCCCTGCAATGCGGTGCTAAGAGCAGCTTCCTCGCGGCGGGGGCGAGCTCCGGCTACAAGTCATTCTCGTCCTGGCAAGGGATCTCTGTGAAGGGCTTATGCGAAAAGCTTTCGTTTTCCGTTCGAAGTGAGAGAGAGGCAGACTGTTGCACGGAGCTCTGAGAACAAAGGTGCACGTCCTAGGCGGGCTTGGGCAGAAGCAGCGTTCTCGAGCTCTTGGCTGCCAGAACACTGCTGGCAGTGGGGCGCCCCTGCAGCGGCTTCTGGCCGCCGGGAAGTGAAAGCGGCGCCAGGCGAGGGCGAGGGAGAGGGCGGTGAACGAAGCGGCACAAGAGCCGTGCTTGTGTGCACCACGTTACAGGCTACTAGGAGAGGAAGGTGGTTGACTCCCCCTTGCCTTCCCAGGTGCCCTTAGCAGTAGGAAGGAGCTGAACTCCAGCGGTCAGTTTCAGCTCTGCCCAACAGCGTGTTCTCAGTTCAGCTGGCAAGCACGCCCTCTTGCCTTGGCTCCGAGTGCAAAGCCCCTAGCGAGCACTCAGTGCAGTGCAACCAGAAAGACGCTCTCGCTTGTCTTTCAAGGAGCGATTCCTAACAGCAAAGGAAGCAGATGTACAAACTGGATGAAGAGAAAGGACAATGTAGAACACGTCTCTGTCCTGCCACATTTTCGTGTGCGATATGTCCCTCCGGGTCTTCGGTCCTTGCGAAGCTCTATGTACTGCGAGCGCAGCTACTTGCAGCTGAGAAGGACCGCGGAGCTAGCAGCGAATTCGGAGAGCGCTAAGCACGTAGTCAAGAAGCGAGACGTGTCCTTGCAATGCGGTGCTAAGAGCAGCTTCCTCGCGGCGGGGGCGAGCTCCGGCTACAAGTCATTCTCGTCCTGGCAACGCATCTCTGTGAAGGGGGTAGGCGAAAAGCTTTCGTTTTCCATTCGAAGTGCGTGAGAGGCAGACTGTTGCACGGAGCTCTGAGAACAAAGGTGCACGCCCTAGGCGGGCTTGGGCAGAAGCAGCGTTCTCGAGCTCTTGGCTGCCGGCACATTGCTGGCTATGTGGCGCCCCTGCAGGGGCTTCTGGCCGCCGGCAAGTGAAAGCGGAGCCAGGCGTAGGCGTGGGCGAGGGCGGTGAACGAAGCGGCACAAGAGCCGTGCTTGTGTGCACCACGTTACAGGCTACTAGGAGAGGAAGGTGGTTGACTCTCGCTTGCCTTCGCAAGTGCCCTTAGCAGTAGGAAGGAGCTGAACTCCAGCGGTCAGTTTCAGCTCTGCCCAACAGCGTGTTCTCAGTTCAGCTGGCAAGCACGCCCTGTTGCCTTGGCTCCGAGTGCATAGTCACTAGCGAGCACTCACTCGTGTGCTCTTCGCTGCACAGCGCCGCTCGCAAGCGGCTTCGTTCTTCGCCTTCTGCCGTCCGGAGAGAGCTGAACTCCAGCGGTCAGTTTCAGCTCTGCCCAAAAGCGTGTTCTCAGTTCTGCGAGCAAGCACGCCCTCTTGCCTTCGCTCCGAGTGCAAAGACCCTAGCGAGCACTCACTCAGTGCAGTGCACCCAGAAAGACGCTCTCGCTCGTCTTTCAGGGAGAGATTCCTAACAGCAGAAGGAGCAGAAGCACAAAGTGGATGACGAGAAGGGAAAATGTAGAACACGTCTCTGTCCTGCCACATTTTCGTGTGAGATATGTCCCTCCGGGTCTTCGGTCCTTGCGAAGATCTATGTACTGCGAGCGCTGCTACTTCCAGCTGAGAAGGACCGTGGGGCTAGCAGCGAATTCGGAGAGCGCTAAGCACGTAGTCAAGAAGCGAGACGTGTCCCTGCAATGCGGTGCTAAGAGCAGCTTCCTCGCGGCGGAGGCGAGCTCCGGCTACAAGTCATTCTCGTCCTGGCAACGGATCTCTGTGAAGGGCGTAGGCGAAAAGCTTTCGTTTTCCATTCGAACTGCCAGAGAGGCAGACTGTTGCACGGAGCTCTGAGAACAAAGGTGAACGCCCTAGGCTGGCTTGGGCAGAAGCAGCGTTCTCGAGCTCTTGGCTGCCGGCACACTGCTGGCTATGTGGCGCCCCTGCAGCGTCTTCTGGCCGCCGGGAAGTGAAAGCGGAGCCAGGCGTAGGCGTGGGCGAGGGCGGTGAACGAAGCGGCACAAGAGCCTTGTTTGTGTGCACCACGTTACAGGCTACTAGGAGAGGAAGGTGGTTGACTCTCGCTTTCCCTCGCAAGTGCCCTTAGCAGTCGTAAGGAGCTGAACTCCAGCGGTCAGTTTCAGCTCTGCCCAAACAGCTTGTTCTCAGTTCAGCAGGCAAGCACGCCCTCTTGCCTTGGCTCCGAGTGCAAAGTTACTAGCGAGCACTCACTCGTGTGCTCTTCGCTGCACTGCTCCGCTCGCAAGCGGCTTCGTTCTTCGCCTTCTGCCGTCCGGAGAGAGCTGAACTCCAGCGGTCTGTTTCAGCTCTGCCCAAAAGCGTGTTCTCAGTTCTGCGAGCAAGCACGCCCTCTTGCCTTGGCTCCGAGTGCAAAGACCCTAGCAAGCACTCACTCAGTGCAATGCACCCAGAAAGACGCTCTCGCTCGTCTTTCAAGGAGCAATTCCTAACAGCAGAAGCAGCAGAAACACAAAGTGGATGACGAGAAGGGAAAATGTAGAACACGTCTCTGTCCTGCCACATTTTCGTGTGCGATACTTCCCTCCGGGTCTTCGGTCCTTGCGAAGCTCTATGTACTGCGAGCGCTGCTACTTGCAGCTGAGAAGGACCGTGGGGCTAGCAGCGAATTCGGAGAGCGCTATGCACGTAGTCAAGAAGCGAGACGTGTCCCTGCAATGCGGTGCTAAGAGCAGCTTCCTCGCGGCGGGGGCGAGCTCAGGCTACAGGTCATTCTCGTCCTGGCAACGGATCTCTGTGAAGGGCGTAGGCGAAAAGCTTTCGTTTTCCGTTGGAACTGCGAGAGAGGCAGACTGTTGCACGGAGCTCTGAGAACAAAGGTGCACGCCCTAGGCGGGCTTGGGCAGAAGCAGCGTTCTCGAGCTCTTGGCTGCCGGCACACTGCTGGCTATGTGGCGCCCCTGCAGCGCCTTCTGGCCGCCGGGAAGTGAAAGCGGCGCCAGGCGAGGGCGAGGGAGAGAGCGGTGAACGAAGCGGCACAAGAGCCGTGCTTGTGTGCACCACGTTACAGGCTACTAGGAGAGGAAGGTGGTTGACTCTCGCTTGCCTTCCCAGGTGCCCTTAGCAGTCGGAAGGAGCTGAACTCCAGCGGTCAGTTTCAGCTCTGCCCAACAGCGTGTTCTCAGTTCAGCTGGCAAGCACGCCCTGTTGCCTTGGCTCCGAGTGCATAGTCACTAGCAAGCACTCACTCAGTGCAATGCACCCAGAAAGACGCTCTCGCTCGTCTTTCAAGGAGTGATTCCTAACAGCAGAAGCAGCAGAAGCACAAAGTGGATGACGAGAAAGGACAATGTAGAACACGTCTCTGTCCTGCCACATTTTCGTGTGAGATATGTCCCTCCGGGTCTTCGGTCCTTGCGAAGCTCTATGTACTGCGAGCGCTGCTACTTGCAGCTGAGAAGGACCGTGTGGCTAGCAGCGAATTCGGAGAGCGCTAAGCACGTAGTCAAGAAGCGAGACGTGTCCCTGCAATGCGGTGCTAAGAGCAGCTTCCTCGCGGCGGGGGCGAGCTCCGGCTACAAGTCATTCTCGTCCTGGCAACGGATCTCTGTGAAGGGCGTAGGCGAAAAGCTTTCGTTTTCCGTTCGAAGTGAGAGAGAGACAGACTGTTGACCGGAGCTCTGAGAACAAAGGTGCACGTCCTAAGCGGGCTTGGGCAGAAGCAGCGTTCTCGAGCTCTTGGCTGCCGGAACACTGCTGGCTATGTGGCGCCCCTGCAGCGTCTTCTGGCCGCCGGCAAGTGAAAGCGGAGCCAGGCGTAGGCGTGGGCGAGGGCGGTGAACGAAGCGGCACAAGAGCCGTGGTTTTGTGCACCACGTTACAGGCTACTAGGAGAGGAAGGTGGTTGACTCTCGCTTGCCTTCCCAGGTGCCCTTAGCAGTCGGAAGGAGCTGAACTCCAGCGGTCAGTTTCAGCTCTGCCCAACAGCGTGTTCTCAGTTCAGCTGGCAAGCACGCCCTGTTGCCTTGGCTCCGAGTGCATAGTCACTAGCAAGCACTCACTCAGTGCAATGCACCCAGAAAGACGCTCTCGCTCGTCTTTCAAGGAGTGATTCCTAACAGCAGAAGCAGCAGAAGCACAAAGTGGATGACGAGAAGGGACAATGTAGAACACGTCTCTGTCCTGCCACATTTTCGTGTGAGATATGTCCCTCCGGGTCTTCGGTCCTTGCGAAGCTCTATGTACTGCGAGCGCTGCTACTTGCAGCTGAGAAGGACCGTGGGGCTAGCAGCGAATTCGGAGAGCGCTAAGCACGTAGTCAAGAAGCGAGACGTGTCCCTGCAATGCGGTGCTAAGAGCAGCTTCCTCGCGGCGGGGGCGAGCTCCGGCTACAAGTCATTCTCGTCCTGGCAACGGATCTCTGTGAAGGGCTTAGGCGAAAAGCTTTCGTTTTCCGTTCGAACTGCGAGAGAGGCAGACTGTTGCACGGAGCTCTGAGAACAAAGGTGCACGTCCTAAGCGGGCTTGGGCAGAAGCAGCGTTCTCGAGCTCTTGGCTGCCGGCACACTGCTGGCTATGTGGCGCCCCTGCAGCGTCTTCTGGCCGCCGGGAAGTGAAAGCGGAGCCAGGCGTAGGCGTGGGCGAGGGCGGTGAACGAAGCGGCACAAGAGCCGTGGTTTTGTGCACCACGTTACAGGCTGCTAGGAGAGGAAGGTGGTTGACTCTCGCTTGCCTTCCCAGGTGCCCTTAGCAGTCGGAAGGAGCTGAACTCCAGCGGTCAGTTTCAGCTCTGCCCAACAGCGTGTTCTCAGTTCAGCTGGCAAGCACGCCCTCTTGCCTTGGCTCCGAGTGCAAAGACCCTAGCGAGCACTCAGTGCAGTGCAACCAGAAAGACGCTCTCGCTTGTCTTTCAAGGAGCGATTCCTAACAGCAAAGGAAGCAGATGTACAAACTGGATGACGAGAAAGGACAATGTAGAACACGTCTCTGTCCTCGTACATTTTCGTGTGCGATATGTCCCTCCGGGTCTTCGGTCCTTGCGAAGCTCTATGTACTGCGAGCGCTGCTACTTGCAGCTGAGAAAGACCGTGGGGCTAGCAGCGAATTCGGAGAGCGCTAAGCACGTAGACAAGAAGCGAGACGTGTCCCTGCAATGCGGTGCTAAGAGCAGCTTCCTCGCGGCGGGGGCGAGCTCCGGCTACAAGTCATTCTCGTTCTGGCAACGGATCTCTGTGAAGGGCTTAGGCAAAAAGCTTTCGTTTTCCGTTCGAAGTGAGAGAGAGGCAGACTGTTGCACGGAGCTCTGAGAACAAAGGTGCACGTCCTAGGCGGGCTTGGGCAGAAGCAGCGTTCTCGAGCTCTTGGCAGGCGGCACAATGCTGGCGGTGGGGCGCCCATGCAGCGGCTTCTGGCCGCCGGCAAGTGAAAGCGGCGCCAGGGGAGGGCGAGGGAAAGGGCGGTGAACGAAGCGGCACAAGAGCCGTGCTTATGTGCACCACGTTACAGGCTACTAGGAGAGGAAGGTGGTTGACTCTCGCTTTCCTTCGCAAGTGCCCTTAGCAGTAGGAAGGAGCTGAACTCCAGCGGTCAGTTTCAGCTCTGCCCAACAGCGTGTTCTCAGTTCAGCTGGCAAGCACGCCCTGTTGCCTTGGCTCCGAGTGCATAGTCACTAGCGAGCACTCACTCGTGTGCTCTTCGCTGCACAGCGCCGCTCGCAAGCGGCTTCGTTCTTCGCCTTCTGCCGTCCGGAGAGAGCTGAACTCCAGCGGTCAGTTTCAGCTCTGCCCAAAAGCGTGTTCTCAGTTCTGCGAGCAAGCACGCCCTCTTGCCTTCGCTCCGAGTGCAAAGACCCTAGCGAGCACTCACTCAGTGCAGTGCACCCAGAAAGACGCTCTCGCTCGTCTTTCAAGGAGCGATTCCTAACAGCAAAGGAAGCAGATGTACAAACTGGATGACGAGAAAGGATAAAGTAGAACACGTCTCTGTCCTCGTACATTTTCGTGTGCGGTACTTCCCTCCGGGTCTTCGGTCCTTGCGAAGCTCTATGTACTTCGAGCGCTGCTACTTGCAGCTGAGAAGGACCGTGGGGCTAGCAGCGAATTTCGGAGAGCGTTAAGCACGTAGTCAAGAAGCGAGACGTGTCCCTGCAATGCGGTGCTAAGAGCAGCTTCCTCGCGGCGGGGGCGAGCTCCGGCTACAAGTCATTCTCGTTCTGGCAACGGATCTCTGTGAAGGGCGTAGGCGAAAAGCTTTCGTTTTCCGTTGGAACTGCGAGAGAGGCAGACTGTTGCACGGAGCTCTGAGAACAAAGGTGCACGTCCTAGGCGGGCTTGGGCAGAAGCAGCGTTCTCGAGCTCTTGGCAGGCGGCACACTGCTGGCTATGTGGCGCCCCTGCAGCGGCTTCTGGCCGCCGGGAAGTGAAAGCGGAGCCAGGCGTGGGCGAGGGAGAAGGCGGTGAACGAAGCGGCACAAGAGCCGTGTTTTTGTGCACCACGTTAGAGGCTACTAGGAGAGGAAGGTGGTTGACTCTCGCTTGCCTTCCCAGGTGCCCTTAGCAGTCGGAAGGAGCTGAACTCCAGCGGTCAGTTTCAGCTCTGCCCAACAGCGTGTTCTCAGTTCAGCTGGCAAGCACGCCCTGTTGCCTTGGCTCCGAGTGCATAGTCCCTAGCGAGCACTCACTCGTGTGCTCTTCGCTGCACAGCGCCGCTCGCAAGCGGCTTCGTTCTTCGCCTTCTGCCGTACGGAGAGAGCTGAACTCCAGCGGTCAGTTTAAGCTCTGCCCAAAAGCGTGTTCTCAGTTCTGCGAGCAAGCACGCCCTCTTGCCTTGGCTCCGAGTGCAAAGACCCTAGCGAGCACTCAGTGCAGTGCACCCAGAAAGACGCTCTCGCTCGTCTTTCAAGGAGCGATTCCTAACAGCAAAGGAAGCAGATGTACAAACTGGATGACGAGAAAGGATAAAGTAGAACACGTCTCTGTCCTCGTACATTTTCGTGTGCGATACTTCCCTCCGGGTCTTCGGTCCTTGCGAAGCTCTATGTACTGCGAGCGCTGCTACTTGCAGCTGAGAAGGACCGTGGGGCTAGCAGCGAATTCGGAGAGCGCTAAGCACGTAGTCAAGAAGCGAGACGTGTCCCTGCAATGCGGTGCTAAGAGCAGCTTCCTCGCGGCGGGGGCGAGCTCCGGCTACAAGTCATTCTCGTTCTGGCAACGGATCTCTGTGAAGGGCTTAGGCGAAAAGCTTTCGTTTTCCGTTCGAAGTGAGAGAGAGGCAGACTGTTGCACGGAGCTCTGAGAACAAATGTGCACGTCCTAGGCGGGCTTGGGCAGAAGCAGCGTTCTCGAGCTCTTGGCTGCCGGCACACTGCTGGCTATGTGGCGCCCCTGCAGCGTCTTCTGGCCGCCGGCAAGTGAAAGCGGAGCCAGGCGTAGGCGTGGGCGAGGGCGGTGAACGAAGCGGCACAAGAGCCGTGTTTTTGTGCACCACGTTACAGGCTACTAGGAGAGGAAGGTGGTTGACTCTCGCTTGCCTTCCCAGGTGCCCTTAGCAGTCGGAAGGAGCTGAACTCCAGCGGTCAGTTTCAGCTCTGCCCAACAGCGTGTTCTCAGTTCAGCTGGCAAGCACGCCCTGTTGCCTTGGCTCCGAGTGCATAGTCCCTAGCGAGCACTCACTCGTGTGCTCTTCGCTGCACAGCGCCGCTCGCAAGCGGCTTCGTTCTTCGCCTTCTGCCGTACGGAGAGAGCTGAACTCCAGCGGTCAGTTTAAGCTCTGCCCAAAAGCGTGTTCTCAGTTCTGCGAGCAAGCACGCCCTCTTGCCTTGGCTCCGAGTGCAAAGACCCTAGCGAGCACTCAGTGCAGTGCACCCAGAAAGACGCTCTCGCTCGTCTTTCAAGGAGCGATTCCTAACAGCAAAGGAAGCAGATGTACAAACTGGATGACGAGAAAGGATAAAGTAGAACACGTCTCTGTCCTCGTACATTTTCGTGTGCGATACTTCCCTCCGGGTCTTCGGTCCTTGCGAAGCTCTATGTACTGCGAGCGCTGCTACTTGCAGCTGAGAAGGACCGTGGGGCTAGCAGCGAATTCGGAGAGCGCTAAGCACGTAGTCAAGAAGCGAGACGTGTCCCTGCAATGCGGTGCTAAGAGCAGCTTCCTCGCGGCGGGGGCGAGCTCCGGCTACAAGTCATTCTCGTTCTGGCAACGGATCTCTGTGAAGGGCTTATGCGAAAAGCTTTCGTTTTCCGTTCGAAGTGAGAGAGAGGCAGACTGTTGCACGGAGCTCTGAGAACAAAGGTGCACGTCCTAAGCGGGCTTGGGCAGAAGCAGCGTTCTCGAGCTCTTGGCTGCCGGAACACTGCTGGCTATGTGGCGCCCCTGCAGCGTCTTCTGGCCGCCGGCAAGTGAAAGCGGAGCCAGGCGTAGGCGTGGGCGAGGGCGGTGAACGAAGCGGCACAAGAGCCGTGGTTTTGTGCACCACGTTACAGGCTGCTAGGAGAGGAAGGTGGTTGACTCTCGCTTGCCTTCCCAGGTGCCCTTAGCAGTCGGAAGGAGCTGAACTCCAGCGGTCAGTTTCAGCTCTGCCCAACAGCGTGTTCTCAGTTCAGCTGGCAAGCACGCCCTCTTGCCTTGGCTCCGAGTGCAAAGCCCCTAGCGAGCACTCAGTGCAGTGCAACCAGAAAGACGCTCTCGCTTGTCTTTCAAGGAGCGATTCCTAACAGCAAAGGAAGCAGATGTACAAACTGGATGAAGAGAAAAGGACAATGTAGAACACGTCTCTGTCCTGCCACATTTTCGTGTGCGATATGTCCCTCCGGGTCTTCGGTCCTTGCGAAGCTCTATGTACTGCGAGCGCAGCTACTTGCAGCTGAGAAGGACCGCGGAGCTAGCAGCGAATTCGGAGAGCGCTAAGCACGTAGTCAAGAAGCGAGACGTGTCCTTGCAATGCGGTGCTAAGAGCAGCTTCCTCGCGGCGGGGGCGAGCTCCGGCTACAAGTCATTCTCGTCCTGGCAACGCATCTCTGTGAAGGGGGTAGGCGAAAAGCTTTCGTTTTCCATTCGAAGTGCGTGAGAGGCAGACTGTTGCACGGAGCTCTGAGAACAAAGGTGCACGCCCTAGGCGGGCTTGGGCAGAAGCAGCGTTCTCGAGCTCTTGGCTGCCGGCACATTGCTGGCTATGTGGCGCCCCTGCAGGGGCTTCTGGCCGCCGGCAAGTGAAAGCGGAGCCAGGCGTAGGCGTGGGCGAGGGCGGTGAACGAAGCGGCACAAGAGCCGTGCTTGTGTGCACCACGTTACAGGCTACTAGGAGAGGAAGGTGGTTGACTCTCGCTTGCCTTCGCAAGTGCCCTTAGCAGTAGGAAGGAGCTGAACTCCAGCGGTCAGTTTCAGCTCTGCCCAACAGCGTGTTCTCAGTTCAGCTGGCAAGCACGCCCTGTTGCCTTGGCTCCGAGTGCATAGTCACTAGCGAGCACTCACTCGTGTGCTCTTCGCTGCACAGCGCCGCTCGCAAGCGGCTTCGTTCTTCGCCTTCTGCCGTCCGGAGAGAGCTGAACTCCAGCGGTCAGTTTCAGCTCTGCCCAAAAGCGTGTTCTCAGTTCTGCGAGCAAGCACGCCCTCTTGCCTTCGCTCCGAGTGCAAAGACCCTAGCGAGCACTCACTCAGTGCAGTGCACCCAGAAAGACGCTCTCGCTCGTCTTTCAGGGAGAGATTCCTAACAGCAGAAGGAGCAGAAGCACAAAGTGGATGACGAGAAGGGAAAATGTAGAACACGTCTCTGTCCTGCCACATTTTCGTGTGAGATATGTCCCTCCGGGTCTTCGGTCCTTGCGAAGATCTATGTACTGCGAGCGCTGCTACTTGCAGCTGAGAAGGACCGTGGGGCTAGCAGCGAATTCGGAGAGCGCTAAGCACGTAGTCAAGAAGCGAGACGTGTCCCTGCAATGCGGTGCTAAGAGCAGCTTCCTCGCGGCGGAGGCGAGCTCCGGCTACAAGTCATTCTCGTCCTGGCAACGGATCTCTGTGAAGGGCGTAGGCGAAAAGCTTTCGTTTTCCATTCGAACTGCCAGAGAGGCAGACTGTTGCACGGAGCTCTGAGAACAAAGGTGAACGCCCTAGGCGGGCTTGGGCAGAAGCAGCGTTCTCGAGCTCTTGGCTGCCGGCACACTGCTGGCTATGTGGCGCCCCTGCAGCGTCTTCTGGCCGCCGGGAAGTGAAAGCGGAGCCAGGCGTAGGCGTGGGCGAGGGCGGTGAACGAAGCGGCACAAGAGCCTTGTTTGTGTGCACCACGTTACAGGCTACTAGGAGAGGAAGGTGGTTGACTCTCGCTTTCCCTCGCAAGTGCCCTTAGCAGTCGTAAGGAGCTGAACTCCAGCGGTCAGTTTCAGCTCTGCCCAAACAGCTTGTTCTCAGTTCAGCAGGCAAGCACGCCCTCTTGCCTTGGCTCCGAGTGCAAAGTTACTAGCGAGCACTCACTCGTGTGCTCTTCGCTGCACTGCTCCGCTCGCAAGCGGCTTCGTTCTTCGCCTTCTGCCGTCCGGAGAGAGCTGAACTCCAGCGGTCTGTTTCAGCTCTGCCCAAAAGCGTGTTCTCAGTTCTGCGAGCAAGCACGCCCTCTTGCCTTGGCTCCGAGTGCAAAGACCCTAGCAAGCACTCACTCAGTGCAATGCACCCAGAAAGACGCTCTCGCTCGTCTTTCAAGGAGCAATTCCTAACAGCAGAAGCAGCAGAAACACAAAGTGGATGACGAGAAGGGAAAATGTAGAACACGTCTCTGTCCTGCCACATTTTCGTGTGCGATACTTCCCTCCGGGTCTTCGGTCCTTGCGAAGCTCTATGTACTGCGAGCGCTGCTACTTGCAGCTGAGAAGGACCGTGGGGCTAGCAGCGAATTCGGAGAGCGCTATGCACGTAGTCAAGAAGCGAGACGTGTCCCTGCAATGCGGTGCTAAGAGCAGCTTCCTCGCGGCGGGGGCGAGCTCAGGCTACAGGTCATTCTCGTCCTGGCAACGGATCTCTGTGAAGGGCGTAGGCGAAAAGCTTTCGTTTTCCGTTGGAACTGCGAGAGAGGCAGACTGTTGCACGGAGCTCTGAGAACAAAGGTGCACGCCCTAGGCGGGCTTGGGCAGAAGCAGCGTTCTCGAGCTCTTGGCTGCCGGCACACTGCTGGCTATGTGGCGCCCCTGCAGCGCCTTCTGGCCGCCGGGAAGTGAAAGCGGCGCCAGGCGAGGGCGAGGGAGAGAGCGGTGAACGAAGCGGCACAAGAGCCGTGCTTGTGTGCACCACGTTACAGGCTACTAGGAGAGGAAGGTGGTTGACTCTCGCTTGCCTTCCCAGGTGCCCTTAGCAGTCGGAAGGAGCTGAACTCCAGCGGTCAGTTTCAGCTCTGCCCAACAGCGTGTTCTCAGTTCAGCTGGCAAGCACGCCCTGTTGCCTTGGCTCCGAGTGCATAGTCACTAGCAAGCACTCACTCAGTGCAATGCACCCAGAAAGACGCTATCGTCTTTCAAGGAGTGATTCCTAACAGCAGAAGCAGCAGAAGCACAAAGTGGATGACGAGAAAGGACAATGTAGAACACGTCTCTGTCCTGCCACATTTTCGTGTGAGATATGTCCCTCCGGGTCTTCGGTCCTTGCGAAGCTCTATGTACTGCGAGCGCTGCTACTTGCAGCTGAGAAGGACCGTGTGGCTAGCAGCGAATTCGGAGAGCGCTAAGCACGTAGTCAAGAAGCGAGACGTGTCCCTGCAATGCGGTGCTAAGAGCAGCTTCCTCGCGGCGGGGGCGAGCTCCGGCTACAAGTCATTCTCGTCCTGGCAACGGATCTCTGTGAAGGGCGTAGGCGAAAAGCTTTCGTTTTCCGTTCGAAGTGAGAGAGAGACAGACTGTTGACCGGAGCTCTGAGAACAAAGGTGCACGTCCTAAGCGGGCTTGGGCAGAAGCAGCGTTCTCGAGCTCTTGGCTGCCGGAACACTGCTGGCTATGTGGCGCCCCTGCAGCGTCTTCTGGCCGCCGGCAAGTGAAAGCGGAGCCAGGCGTAGGCGTGGGCGAGGGCGGTGAACGAAGCGGCACAAGAGCCGTGGTTTTGTGCACCACGTTACAGGCTACTAGGAGAGGAAGGTGGTTGACTCTTCGCTTGCCTTCCCAGGTGCCCTTAGCAGTCGGAAGGAGCTGAACTCCAGCGGTCAGTTTCAGCTCTGCCCAACAGCGTGTTCTCAGTTCAGCTGGCAAGCACGCCCTGTTGCCTTGGCTCCGAGTGCATAGTCACTAGCAAGCACTCACTCAGTGCAATGCACCCAGAAAGACGCTCTCGCTCGTCTTTCAAGGAGTGATTCCTAACAGCAGAAGCAGCAGAAGCACAAAGTGGATGACGAGAAGGGACAATGTAGAACACGTCTCTGTCCTGCCACATTTTCGTGTGAGATATGTCCCTCCGGGTCTTCGGTCCTTGCGAAGCTCTATGTACTGCGAGCGCTGCTACTTGCAGCTGAGAAGGACCGTGGGGCTAGCAGCGAATTCGGAGAGCGCTAAGCACGTAGTCAAGAAGCGAGACGTGTCCCTGCAATGCGGTGCTAAGAGCAGCTTCCTCGCGGCGGGGGCGAGCTCCGGCTACAAGTCATTCTCGTCCTGGCAACGGATCTCTGTGAAGGGCTTAGGCGAAAAGCTTTCGTTTTCCGTTCGAACTGCGAGAGAGGCAGACTGTTGCACGGAGCTCTGAGAACAAAGGTGCACGTCCTAAGCGGGCTTGGGCAGAAGCAGCGTTCTCGAGCTCTTGGCTGCCGGCACACTGCTGGCTATGTGGCGCCCCTGCAGCGTCTTCTGGCCGCCGGAAGTGAAAGCGGAGCCAGGCGTAGGCGTGGGCGAGGGCGGTGAACGAAGCGGCACAAGAGCCGTGGTTTGTGCACCACGTTACAGGCTGCTAGGAGAGGAAGGTGGTTGACTCTCGCTTGCCTTCCCAGGTGCCCTTAGCAGTCGGAAGGAGCTGAACTCCAGCGGTCAGTTTCAGCTCTGCCCAACAGCGTGTTCTCAGTTCAGCTGGCAAGCACGCCCTCTTGCCTTGGCTCCGAGTGCAAAGACCCTAGCGAGCACTCAGTGCAGTGCAACCAGAAAGACGCTCTCGCTTGTCTTTCAAGGAGCGATTCCTAACAGCAAAGGAAGCAGATGTACAAACTGGATGACGAGAAAGGACAATGTAGAACACGTCTCTGTCCTCGTACATTTTCGTGTGCGATATGTCCCTCCGGGTCTTCGGTCCTTGCGAAGCTCTATGTACTGCGAGCGCTGCTACTTGCAGCTGAGAAAGACCGTGGGGCTAGCAGCGAATTCGGAGAGCGCTAAGCACGTAGACAAGAAGCGAGACGTGTCCCTGCAATGCGGTGCTAAGAGCAGCTTCCTCGCGGCGGGGGCGAGCTCCGGCTACAAGTCATTCTCGTTCTGGCAACGGATCTCTGTGAAGGGCTTAGGCAAAAAGCTTTCGTTTTCCGTTCGAAGTGAGAGAGAGGCAGACTGTTGCACGGAGCTCTGAGAACAAAGGTGCACGTCCTAGGCGGGCTTGGGCAGAAGCAGCGTTCTCGAGCTCTTGGCAGGCGGCACAATGCTGGCGGTGGGGCGCCCATGCAGCGGCTTCTGGCCGCCGGCAAGTGAAAGCGGCGCCAGGGGAGGGCGAGGGAAAGGGCGGTGAACGAAGCGGCACAAGAGCCGTGCTTATGTGCACCACGTTACAGGCTACTAGGAGAGGAAGGTGGTTGACTCTCGCTTTCCTTCGCAAGTGCCCTTAGCAGTAGGAAGGAGCTGAACTCCAGCGGTCAGTTTCAGCTCTGCCCAACAGCGTGTTCTCAGTTCAGCTGGCAAGCACGCCCTGTTGCCTTGGCTCCGAGTGCATAGTCACTAGCGAGCACTCACTCGTGTGCTCTTCGCTGCACAGCGCCGCTCGCAAGCGGCTTCGTTCTTCGCCTTCTGCCGTCCGGAGAGAGCTGAACACCAGCGGTCAGTTTCAGCTCTGCCCAAAAGCGTGTTCTCAGTTCTGCGAGCAAGCACGCCCTCTTGCCTTCGCTCCGAGTGCAAAGACCCTAGCGAGCACTCACTCAGTGCAGTGCACCCAGAAAGACGCTCTCGCTCGTCTTTCAAGGAGCGATTCCTAACAGCAAAGGAAGCAGATGTACAAACTGGATGACGAGAAAGGATAAAGTAGAACACGTCTCTGTCCTCGTACATTTTCGTGTGCGGTACTTCCCTCCGGGTCTTCGGTCCTTGCGAAGCTCTATGTACTTCGAGCGCTGCTACTTGCAGCTGAGAAGGACCGTGGGGCTAGCAGCGAATTTCGGAGAGCGTTAAGCACGTAGTCAAGAAGCGAGACGTGTCCCTGCAATGCGGTGCTAAGAGCAGCTTCCTCGCGGCGGGGGCGAGCTCCGGCTACAAGTCATTCTCGTTCTGGCAACGGATCTCTGTGAAGGGCGTAGGCGAAAAGCTTTCGTTTTCCGTTGGAACTGCGAGAGAGGCAGACTGTTGCACGGAGCTCTGAGAACAAAGGTGCACGTCCTAGGCGGGCTTGGGCAGAAGCAGCGTTCTCGAGCTCTTGGCAGGCGGCACACTGCTGGCTATGTGGCGCCCCTGCAGCGGCTTCTGGCCGCCGGGAAGTGAAAGCGGAGCCAGGCGTGGGCGAGGGAGAAGGCGGTGAACGAAGCGGCACAAGAGCCGTGTTTTTGTGCACCACGTTACAGGCTACTAGGAGAGGAAGGTGGTTGACTCTCGCTTGCCTTCCCAGGTGCCCTTAGCAGTCGGAAGGAGCTGAACTCCAGCGGTCAGTTTCAGCTCTGCCCAACAGCGTGTTCTCAGTTCAGCTGGCAAGCACGCCCTGTTGCCTTGGCTCCGAGTGCATAGTCCCTAGCGAGCACTCACTCGTGTGCTCTTCGCTGCACAGCGCCGCTCGCAAGCGGCTTCGTTCTTCGCCTTCTGCCGTACGGAGAGAGCTGAACTCCAGCGGTCAGTTTAAGCTCTGCCCAAAAGCGTGTTCTCAGTTCTGCGAGCAAGCACGCCCTCTTGCCTTGGCTCCGAGTGCAAAGACCCTAGCGAGCACTCAGTGCAGTGCACCCAGAAAGACGCTCTCGCTCGTCTTTCAAGGAGCGATTCCTAACAGCAAAGGAAGCAGATGTACAAACTGGATGACGAGAAAGGATAAAGTAGAACACGTCTCTGTCCTCGTACATTTTCGTGTGCGATACTTCCCTCCGGGTCTTCGGTCCTTGCGAAGCTCTATGTACTGCGAGCGCTGCTACTTGCAGCTGAGAAGGACCGTGGGGCTAGCAGCGAATTCGGAGAGCGCTAAGCACGTAGTCAAGAAGCGAGACGTGTCCCTGCAATGCGGTGCTAAGAGCAGCTTCCTCGCGGCGGGGGCGAGCTCCGGCTACAAGTCATTCTCGTTCTGGCAACGGATCTCTGTGAAGGGCTTAGGCGAAAAGCTTTCGTTTTCCGTTCGAAGTGAGAGAGAGGCAGACTGTTGCACGGAGCTCTGAGAACAAATGTGCACGTCCTAGGCGGGCTTGGGCAGAAGCAGCGTTCTCGAGCTCTTGGCTGCCGGCACACTGCTGGCTATGTGGCGCCCCTGCAGCGTCTTCTGGCCGCCGGCAAGTGAAAGCGGAGCCAGGCGTAGGCGTGGGCGAGGGCGGTGAACGAAGCGGCACAAGAGCCGTGTTTTTGTGCACCACGTTACAGGCTACTAGGAGAGGAAGGTGGTTGACTCTCGCTTGCCTTCCCAGGTGCCCTTAGCAGTCGGAAGGAGCTGAACTCCAGCGGTCAGTTTCAGCTCTGCCCAACAGCGTGTTCTCAGTTCAGCTGGCAAGCACGCCCTGTTGCCTTGGCTCCGAGTGCATAGTCCCTAGCGAGCACTCACTCGTGTGCTCTTCGCTGCACAGCGCCGCTCGCAAGCGGCTTCGTTCTTCGCCTTCTGCCGTACGGAGAGAGCTGAACTCCAGCGGTCAGTTTAAGCTCTGCCCAAAAGCGTGTTCTCAGTTCTGCGAGCAAGCACGCCCTCTTGCCTTGGCTCCGAGTGCAAAGACCCTAGCGAGCACTCAGTGCAGTGCACCCAGAAAGACGCTCTCGCTCGTCTTTCAAGGAGCGATTCCTAACAGCAAAGGAAGCAGATGTACAAACTGGATGACGAGAAAGGATAAAGTAGAACACGTCTCTGTCCTCGTACATTTTCGTGTGCGATACTTCCCTCCGGGTCTTCGGTCCTTGCGAAGCTCTATGTACTGCGAGCGCTGCTACTTGCAGCTGAGAAGGACCGTGGGGCTAGCAGCGAATTCGGAGAGCGCTAAGCACGTAGTCAAGAAGCGAGACGTGTCCCTGCAATGCGGTGCTAAGAGCAGCTTCCTCGCGGCGGGGGCGAGCTCCGGCTACAAGTCATTCTCGTTCTGGCAACGGATCTCTGTGAAGGGCTTATGCGAAAAGCTTTCGTTTTCCGTTCGAAGTGAGAGAGAGGCAGACTGTTGCACGGAGCTCTGAGAACAAAGGTGCACGTCCTAAGCGGGCTTGGGCAGAAGCAGCGTTCTCGAGCTCTTGGCTGCCGGAACACTGCTGGCTATGTGGCGCCCCTGCAGCGTCTTCTGGCCGCCGGCAAGTGAAAGCGGAGCCAGGCGTAGGCGTGGGCGAGGGCGGTGAACGAAGCGGCACAAGAGCCGTGGTTTTGTGCACCACGTTACAGGCTGCTAGGAGAGGAAGGTGGTTGACTCTCGCTTGCCTTCCCAGGTGCCCTTAGCAGTCGGAAGGAGCTGAACTCCAGCGGTCAGTTTCAGCTCTGCCCAACAGCGTGTTCTCAGTTCAGCTGGCAAGCACGCCCTCTTGCCTTGGCTCCGAGTGCAAAGCCCCTAGCGAGCACTCAGTGCAGTGCAACCAGAAAGACGCTCTCGCTTGTCTTTCAAGGAGCGATTCCTAACAGCAAAGGAAGCAGATGTACAAACTGGATGAAGAGAAAGGACAATGTAGAACACGTCTCTGTCCTGCCACATTTTCGTGTGCGATATGTCCCTCCGGGTCTTCGGTCCTTGCGAAGCTCTATGTACTGCGAGCGCAGCTACTTGCAGCTGAGAAGGACCGCGGAGCTAGCAGCGAATTCGGAGAGCGCTAAGCACGTAGTCAAGAAGCGAGACGTGTCCTTGCAATGCGGTGCTAAGAGCAGCTTCCTCGCGGCGGGGGCGAGCTCCGGCTACAAGTCATTCTCGTCCTGGCAACGCATCTCTGTGAAGGGGGTAGGCGAAAAGCTTTCGTTTTCCATTCGAAGTGCGTGAGAGGCAGACTGTTGCACGGAGCTCTGAGAACAAAGGTGCACGCCCTAGGCGGGCTTGGGCAGAAGCAGCGTTCTCGAGCTCTTGGCTGCCGGCACATTGCTGGCTATGTGGCGCCCCTGCAGGGGCTTCTGGCCGCCGGCAAGTGAAAGCGGAGCCAGGCGTAGGCGTGGGCGAGGGCGGTGAACGAAGCGGCACAAGAGCCGTGCTTGTGTGCACCACGTTACAGGCTACTAGGAGAGGAAGGTGGTTGACTCTCGCTTGCCTTCGCAAGTGCCCTTAGCAGTAGGAAGGAGCTGAACTCCAGCGGTCAGTTTCAGCTCTGCCCAACAGCGTGTTCTCAGTTCAGCTGGCAAGCACGCCCTGTTGCCTTGGCTCCGAGTGCATAGTCACTAGCGAGCACTCACTCGTGTGCTCTTCGCTGCACAGCGCCGCTCGCAAGCGGCTTCGTTCTTCGCCTTCTGCCGTCCGGAGAGAGCTGAACTCCAGCGGTCAGTTTCAGCTCTGCCCAAAAGCGTGTTCTCAGTTCTGCGAGCAAGCACGCCCTCTTGCCTTCGCTCCGAGTGCAAAGACCCTAGCGAGCACTCACTCAGTGCAGTGCACCCAGAAAGACGCTCTCGCTCGTCTTTCAGGGAGAGATTCCTAACAGCAGAAGGAGCAGAAGCACAAAGTGGATGACGAGAAGGGAAAATGTAGAACACGTCTCTGTCCTGCCACATTTTCGTGTGAGATATGTCCCTCCGGGTCTTCGGTCCTTGCGAAGATCTATGTACTGCGAGCGCTGCTACTTGCAGCTGAGAAGGACCGTGGGGCTAGCAGCGAATTCGGAGAGCGCTAAGCACGTAGTCAAGAAGCGAGACGTGTCCCTGCAATGCGGTGCTAAGAGCAGCTTCCTCGCGGCGGAGGCGAGCTCCGGCTACAAGTCATTCTCGTCCTGGCAACGGATCTCTGTGAAGGGCGTAGGCGAAAAGCTTTCGTTTTCCATTCGAACTGCCAGAGAGGCAGACTGTTGCACGGAGCTCTGAGAACAAAGGTGAACGCCCTAGGCGGGCTTGGGCAGAAGCAGCGTTCTCGAGCTCTTGGCTGCCGGCACACTGCTGGCTATGTGGCGCCCCTGCAGCGTCTTCTGGCCGCCGGGAAGTGAAAGCGGAGCCAGGCGTAGGCGTGGGCGAGGGCGGTGAACGAAGCGGCACAAGAGCCTTGTTTGTGTGCACCACGTTACAGGCTACTAGGAGAGGAAGGTGGTTGACTCTCGCTTTCCCTCGCAAGTGCCCTTAGCAGTCGTAAGGAGCTGAACTCCAGCGGTCAGTTTCAGCTCTGCCCAAACAGCTTGTTCTCAGTTCAGCAGGCAAGCACGCCCTCTTGCCTTGGCTCCGAGTGCAAAGTTACTAGCGAGCACTCACTCGTGTGCTCTTCGCTGCACTGCTCCGCTCGCAAGCGGCTTCGTTCTTCGCCTTCTGCCGTCCGGAGAGAGCTGAACTCCAGCGGTCTGTTTCAGCTCTGCCCAAAAGCGTGTTCTCAGTTCTGCGAGCAAGCACGCCCTCTTGCCTTGGCTCCGAGTGCAAAGACCCTAGCAAGCACTCACTCAGTGCAATGCACCCAGAAAGACGCTCTCGCTCGTCTTTCAAGGAGCAATTCCTAACAGCAGAAGCAGCAGAAACACAAAGTGGATGACGAGAAGGGAAAATGTAGAACACGTCTCTGTCCTGCCACATTTTCGTGTGCGATACTTCCCTCCGGGTCTTCGGTCCTTGCGAAGCTCTATGTACTGCGAGCGCTGCTACTTGCAGCTGAGAAGGACCGTGGGGCTAGCAGCGAATTCGGAGAGCGCTATGCACGTAGTCAAGAAGCGAGACGTGTCCCTGCAATGCGGTGCTAAGAGCAGCTTCCTCGCGGCGGGGGCGAGCTCAGGCTACAGGTCATTCTCGTCCTGGCAACGGATCTCTGTGAAGGGCGTAGGCGAAAAGCTTTCGTTTTCCGTTGGAACTGCGAGAGAGGCAGACTGTTGCACGGAGCTCTGAGAACAAAGGTGCACGCCCTAGGCGGGCTTGGGCAGAAGCAGCGTTCTCGAGCTCTTGGCTGCCGGCACACTGCTGGCTATGTGGCGCCCCTGCAGCGCCTTCTGGCCGCCGGGAAGTGAAAGCGGCGCCAGGCGAGGGCGAGGGAGAGAGCGGTGAACGAAGCGGCACAAGAGCCGTGCTTGTGTGCACCACGTTACAGGCTACTAGGAGAGGAAGGTGGTTGACTCTCGCTTGCCTTCCCAGGTGCCCTTAGCAGTCGGAAGGAGCTGAACTCCAGCGGTCAGTTTCAGCTCTGCCCAACAGCGTGTTCTCAGTTCAGCTGGCAAGCACGCCCTGTTGCCTTGGCTCCGAGTGCATAGTCACTAGCAAGCACTCACTCAGTGCAATGCACCCAGAAAGACGCTCTCGCTCGTCTTTCAAGGAGTGATTCCTAACAGCAGAAGCAGCAGAAGCACAAAGTGGATGACGAGAAAGGACAATGTAGAACACGTCTCTGTCCTGCCACATTTTCGTGTGAGATATGTCCCTCCGGGTCTTCGGTCCTTGCGAAGCTCTATGTACTGCGAGCGCTGCTACTTGCAGCTGAGAAGGACCGTGTGGCTAGCAGCGAATTCGGAGAGCGCTAAGCACGTAGTCAAGAAGCGAGACGTGTCCCTGCAATGCGGTGCTAAGAGCAGCTTCCTCGCGGCGGGGGCGAGCTCCGGCTACAAGTCATTCTCGTCCTGGCAACGGATCTCTGTGAAGGGCGTAGGCGAAAAGCTTTCGTTTTCCGTTCGAAGTGAGAGAGAGACAGACTGTTGACCGGAGCTCTGAGAACAAAGGTGCACGTCCTAAGCGGGCTTGGGCAGAAGCAGCGTTCTCGAGCTCTTGGCTGCCGGAACACTGCTGGCTATGTGGCGCCCCTGCAGCGTCTTCTGGCCGCCGGCAAGTGAAAGCGGAGCCAGGCGTAGGCGTGGGCGAGGGCGGTGAACGAAGCGGCACAAGAGCCGTGGTTTTGTGCACCACGTTACAGGCTACTAGGAGAGGAAGGTGGTTGACTCTCGCTTGCCTTCCCAGGTGCCCTTAGCAGTCGGAAGGAGCTGAACTCCAGCGGTCAGTTTCAGCTCTGCCCAACAGCGTGTTCTCAGTTCAGCTGGCAAGCACGCCCTGTTGCCTTGGCTCCGAGTGCATAGTCACTAGCAAGCACTCACTCAGTGCAATGCACCCAGAAAGACGCTCTCGCTCGTCTTTCAAGGAGTGATTCCTAACAGCAGAAGCAGCAGAAGCACAAAGTGGATGACGAGAAGGGACAATGTAGAACACGTCTCTGTCCTGCCACATTTTCGTGTGAGATATGTCCCTCCGGGTCTTCGGTCCTTGCGAAGCTCTATGTACTGCGAGCGCTGCTACTTGCAGCTGAGAAGGACCGTGGGGCTAGCAGCGAATTCGGAGAGCGCTAAGCACGTAGTCAAGAAGCGAGACGTGTCCCTGCAATGCGGTGCTAAGAGCAGCTTCCTCGCGGCGGGGGCGAGCTCCGGCTACAAGTCATTCTCGTCCTGGCAACGGATCTCTGTGAAGGGCTTAGGCGAAAAGCTTTCGTTTTCCGTTCGAACTGCCAGAGAGGCAGACTGTTGCACGGAGCTCTGAGAACAAAGGTGCACGTCCTAAGCGGGCTTGGGCAGAAGCAGCGTTCTCGAGCTCTTGGCTGCCGGCACACTGCTGGCTATGTGGCGCCCCTGCAGCGTCTTCTGGCCGCCGGGAAGTGAAAGCGGAGCCAGGCGTAGGCGTGGGCGAGGGCGGTGAACGAAGCGGCACAAGAGCCGTGGTTTTGTGCACCACGTTACAGGCTGCTAGGAGAGGAAGGTGGTTGACTCTCGCTTGCCTTCCCAGGTGCCCTTAGCAGTCGGAAGGAGCTGAACTCCAGCGGTCAGTTTCAGCTCTGCCCAACAGCGTGTTCTCAGTTCAGCTGGCAAGCACGCCCTCTTGCCTTGGCTCCGAGTGCAAAGACCCTAGCGAGCACTCAGTGCAGTGCAACCAGAAAGACGCTCTCGCTTGTCTTTCAAGGAGCGATTCCTAACAGCAAAGGAAGCAGATGTACAAACTGGATGACGAGAAAGGACAATGTAGAACACGTCTCTGTCCTCGTACATTTTCGTGTGCGATATGTCCCTCCGGGTCTTCGGTCCTTGCGAAGCTCTATGTACTGCGAGCGCTGCTACTTGCAGCTGAGAAAGACCGTGGGGCTAGCAGCGAATTCGGAGAGCGCTAAGCACGTAGACAAGAAGCGAGACGTGTCCCTGCAATGCGGTGCTAAGAGCAGCTTCCTCGCGGCGGGGGCGAGCTCCGGCTACAAGTCATTCTCGTTCTGGCAACGGATCTCTGTGAAGGGCTTAGGCAAAAAGCTTTCGTTTTCCGTTCGAAGTGAGAGAGAGGCAGACTGTTGCACGGAGCTCTGAGAACAAAGGTGCACGTCCTAGGCGGGCTTGGGCAGAAGCAGCGTTCTCGAGCTCTTGGCAGGCGGCACAATGCTGGCGGTGGGGCGCCCATGCAGCGGCTTCTGGCCGCCGGCAAGTGAAAGCGGCGCCAGGGGAGGGCGAGGGAAAGGGCGGTGAACGAAGCGGCACAAGAGCCGTGCTTATGTGCACCACGTTACAGGCTACTAGGAGAGGAAGGTGGTTGACTCTCGCTTTCCTTCGCAAGTGCCCTTAGCAGTCGGAAGGAGCTGAACTCCAGCGGTCAGTTTCAGCTCTGCCCAACAGCGTGTTCTCAGTTCAGCTGGCAAGCACGCCCTGTTGCCTTGGCTCCGAGTGCATAGTCACTAGCGAGCACTCACTCGTGTGCTCTTCGCTGCACAGCGCCGCTCGCAAGCGGCTTCGTTCTTCGCCTTCTGCCGTCCGGAGAGAGCTGAACTCCAGCGGTCAGTTTCAGCTCTGCCCAAAAGCGTGTTCTCAGTTCTGCGAGCAAGCACGCCCTCTTGCCTTCGCTCCGAGTGCAAAGACCCTAGCGAGCACTCACTCAGTGCAGTGCACCCAGAAAGACGCTCTCGCTCGTCTTTCAAGGAGCGATTCCTAACAGCAAAGGAAGCAGATGTACAAACTGGATGACGAGAAAGGATAAAGTAGAACACGTCTCTGTCCTCGTACATTTTCGTGTGCGGTACTTCCCTCCGGGTCTTCGGTCCTTGCGAAGCTCTATGTACTTCGAGCGCTGCTACTTGCAGCTGAGAAGGACCGTGGGGCTAGCAGCGAATTTCGGAGAGCGTTAAGCACGTAGTCAAGAAGCGAGACGTGTCCCTGCAATGCGGTGCTAAGAGCAGCTTCCTCGCGGCGGGGGCGAGCTCCGGCTACAAGTCATTCTCGTTCTGGCAACGGATCTCTGTGAAGGGCGTAGGCGAAAAGCTTTCGTTTTCCGTTCGAACTGCGAGAGAGGCAGACTGTTGCACGGAGCTCTGAGAACAAAGGTGCACGTCCTAGGCGGGCTTGGGCAGAAGCAGCGTTCTCGAGCTCTTGGCAGGCGGCACACTGCTGGCTATGTGGCGCCCCTGCAGCGGCTTCTGGCCGCCGGGAAGTGAAAGCGGAGCCAGGCGTGGGCGAGGGAGAAGGCGGTGAACGAAGCGGCACAAGAGCCGTGTTTTTGTGCACCACGTTACAGGCTACTAGGAGAGGAAGGTGGTTGACTCTCGCTTGCCTTCCCAGGTGCCCTTAGCAGTCGGAAGGAGCTGAACTCCAGCGGTCAGTTTCAGCTCTGCCCAACAGCGTGTTCTCAGTTCAGCTGGCAAGCACGCCCTGTTGCCTTGGCTCCGAGTGCATAGTCCCTAGCGAGCACTCACTCGTGTGCTCTTCGCTGCACAGCGCCGCTCGCAAGCGGCTTCGTTCTTCGCCTTCTGCCGTCCGGAGAGAGCTGAACTCCAGCGGTCAGTTTAAGCTCTGCCCAAAAGCGTGTTCTCAGTTCTGCGAGCAAGCACGCCCTCTTGCCTTGGCTCCGAGTGCAAAGACCCTAGCGAGCACTCAGTGCAGTGCACCCAGAAAGACGCTCTCGCTCGTCTTTCAAGGAGCGATTCCTAACAGCAAAGGAAGCAGATGTACAAACTGGATGACGAGAAAGGATAAAGTAGAACACGTCTCTGTCCTCGTACATTTTCGTGTGCGATACTTCCCTCCGGGTCTTCGGTCCTTGCGAAGCTCTATGTACTGCGAGCGCTGCTACTTGCAGCTGAGAAGGACCGTGGGGCTAGCAGCGAATTCGGAGAGCGCTAAGCACGTAGTCAAGAAGCGAGACGTGTCCCTGCAATGCGGTGCTAAGAGCAGCTTCCTCGCGGCGGGGGCGAGCTCCGGCTACAAGTCATTCTCGTTCTGGCAACGGATCTCTGTGAAGGGCTTAGGCGAAAAGCTTTCGTTTTCCGTTCGAACTGCGAGAGAGGCAGACTGTTGCACGGAGCTCTGAGAACAAATGTGCACGTCCTAGGCGGGCTTGGGCAGAAGCAGCGTTCTCGAGCTCTTGGCTGCCGGCACACTGCTGGCTATGTGGCGCCCCTGCAGCGTCTTCTGGCCGCCGGCAAGTGAAAGCGGAGCCAGGCGTAGGCGTGGGCGAGGGCGGTGAACGAAGCGGCACAAGAGCCGTGTTTTTGTGCACCACGTTACAGGCTACTAGGAGAGGAAGGTGGTTGACTCTCGCTTGCCTTCCCAGGTGCCCTTAGCAGTCGGAAGGAGCTGAACTCCAGCGGTCAGTTTCAGCTCTGCCCAACAGCGTGTTCTCAGTTCAGCTGGCAAGCACGCCCTGTTGCCTTGGCTCCGAGTGCATAGTCCCTAGCGAGCACTCACTCGTGTGCTCTTCGCTGCACAGCGCCGCTCGCAAGCGGCTTCGTTCTTCGCCTTCTGCCGTACGGAGAGAGCTGAACTCCAGCGGTCAGTTTAAGCTCTGCCCAAAAGCGTGTTCTCAGTTCTGCGAGCAAGCACGCCCTCTTGCCTTGGCTCCGAGTGCAAAGACCCTAGCGAGCACTCAGTGCAGTGCACCCAGAAAGACGCTCTCGCTCGTCTTTCAAGGAGCGATTCCTAACAGCAAAGGAAGCAGATGTACAAACTGGATGACGAGAAAGGATAAAGTAGAACACGTCTCTGTCCTCGTACATTTTCGTGTGCGATACTTCCCTCCGGGTCTTCGGTCCTTGCGAAGCTCTATGTACTGCGAGCGCTGCTACTTGCAGCTGAGAAGGACCGTGGGGCTAGCAGCGAATTCGGAGAGCGCTAAGCACGTAGTCAAGAAGCGAGACGTGTCCCTGCAATGCGGTGCTAAGAGCAGCTTCCTCGCGGCGGGGGCGAGCTCCGGCTACAAGTCATTCTCGTCCTGGCAAGGGATCTCTGTGAAGGGCTTATGCGAAAAGCTTTCGTTTTCCGTTCGAAGTGAGAGAGAGGCAGACTGTTGCACGGAGCTCTGAGAACAAAGGTGCACGTCCTAGGCGGGCTTGGGCAGAAGCAGCGTTCTCGAGCTCTTGGCTGCCAGAACACTGCTGGCAGTGGGGCGCCCCTGCAGCGGCTTCTGGCCGCCGGGAAGTGAAAGCGGCGCCAGGCGAGGGCGAGGGAGAGGGCGGTGAACGAAGCGGCACAAGAGCCGTGCTTGTGTGCACCACGTTACAGGCTACTAGGAGAGGAAGGTGGTTGACTCCCCCTTGCCTTCCCAGGTGCCCTTAGCAGTAGGAAGGAGCTGAACTCCAGCGGTCAGTTTCAGCTCTGCCCAACAGCGTGTTCTCAGTTCAGCTGGCAAGCACGCCCTCTTGCCTTGGCTCCGAGTGCAAAGCCCCTAGCGAGCACTCAGTGCAGTGCAACCAGAAAGACGCTCTCGCTTGTCTTTCAAGGAGCGATTCCTAACAGCAAAGGAAGCAGATGTACAAACTGGATGAAGAGAAAGGACAATGTAGAACACGTCTCTGTCCTGCCACATTTTCGTGTGCGATATGTCCCTCCGGGTCTTCGGTCCTTGCGAAGCTCTATGTACTGCGAGCGCAGCTACTTGCAGCTGAGAAGGACCGCGGAGCTAGCAGCGAATTCGGAGAGCGCTAAGCACGTAGTCAAGAAGCGAGACGTGTCCTTGCAATGCGGTGCTAAGAGCAGCTTCCTCGCGGCGGGGGCGAGCTCCGGCTACAAGTCATTCTCGTCCTGGCAACGCATCTCTGTGAAGGGGGTAGGCGAAAAGCTTTCGTTTTCCATTCGAAGTGCGTGAGAGGCAGACTGTTGCACGGAGCTCTGAGAACAAAGGTGCACGCCCTAGGCGGGCTTGGGCAGAAGCAGCGTTCTCGAGCTCTTGGCTGCCGGCACATTGCTGGCTATGTGGCGCCCCTGCAGGGGCTTCTGGCCGCCGGCAAGTGAAAGCGGAGCCAGGCGTAGGCGTGGGCGAGGGCGGTGAACGAAGCGGCACAAGAGCCGTGCTTGTGTGCACCACGTTACAGGCTACTAGGAGAGGAAGGTGGTTGACTCTCGCTTTCCTTCGCAAGTGCCCTTAGCAGTAGGAAGGAGCTGAACTCCAGCGGTCAGTTTCAGCTCTGCCCAACAGCGTGTTCTCAGTTCAGCTGGCAAGCACGCCCTGTTGCCTTGGCTCCGAGTGCATAGTCACTAGCGAGCACTCACTCGTGTGCTCTTCGCTGCACAGCGCCGCTCGCAAGCGGCTTCGTTCTTCGCCTTCTGCCGTCCGGAGAGAGCTGAACTCCAGCGGTCAGTTTCAGCTCTGCCCAAAAGCGTGTTCTCAGTTCTGCGAGCAAGCACGCCCTCTTGCCTTGGCTCCGAGTGCAAAGACCCTAGCGAGCACTCACTCAGTGCAGTGCACCCAGAAAGACGCTCTCGCTCGTCTTTCAGGGAGAGATTCCTAACAGCAGAAGGAGCAGAAGCACAAAGTGGATGACGAGAAGGGAAAATGTAGAACACGTCTCTGTCCTGCCACATTTTCGTGTGAGATATGTCCCTCCGGGTCTTCGGTCCTTGCGAAGATCTATGTACTGCGAGCGCTGCTACTTCCAGCTGAGAAGGACCGTGGGGCTAGCAGCGAATTCGGAGAGCGCTAAGCACGTAGTCAAGAAGCGAGACGTGTCCCTGCAATGCGGTGCTAAGAGCAGCTTCCTCGCGGCGGAGGCGAGCTCCGGCTACAAGTCATTCTCGTCCTGGCAACGGATCTCTGTGAAGGGCGTAGGCGAAAAGCTTTCGTTTTCCATTCGAACTGCCAGAGAGGCAGACTGTTGCACGGAGCTCTGAGAACAAAGGTGAACGCCCTAGGCTGGCTTGGGCAGAAGCAGCGTTCTCGAGCTCTTGGCTGCCGGCACACTGCTGGCTATGTGGCGCCCCTGCAGCGTCTTCTGGCCGCCGGGAAGTGAAAGCGGAGCCAGGCGTAGGCGTGGGCGAGGGCGGTGAACGAAGCGGCACAAGAGCCTTGTTTGTGTGCACCACGTTACAGGCTACTAGGAGAGGAAGGTGGTTGACTCTCGCTTTCCCTCGCAAGTGCCCTTAGCAGTCGTAAGGAGCTGAACTCCAGCGGTCAGTTTCAGCTCTGCCCAAACAGCTTGTTCTCAGTTCAGCAGGCAAGCACGCCCTCTTGCCTTGGCTCCGAGTGCAAAGTTACTAGCGAGCACTCACTCGTGTGCTCTTCGCTGCACTGCTCCGCTCGCAAGCGGCTTCGTTCTTCGCCTTCTGCCGTCCGGAGAGAGCTGAACTCCAGCGGTCTGTTTCAGCTCTGCCCAAAAGCGTGTTCTCAGTTCTGCGAGCAAGCACGCCCTCTTGCCTTGGCTCCGAGTGCAAAGACCCTAGCAAGCACTCACTCAGTGCAATGCACCCAGAAAGACGCTCTCGCTCGTCTTTCAAGGAGCAATTCCTAACAGCAGAAGCAGCAGAAACACAAAGTGGATGACGAGAAGGGAAAATGTAGAACACGTCTCTGTCCTGCCACATTTTCGTGTGCGATACTTCCCTCCGGGTCTTCGGTCCTTGCGAAGCTCTATGTACTGCGAGCGCTGCTACTTGCAGCTGAGAAGGACCGTGGGGCTAGCAGCGAATTCGGAGAGCGCTATGCACGTAGTCAAGAAGCGAGACGTGTCCCTGCAATGCGGTGCTAAGAGCAGCTTCCTCGCGGCGGGGGCGAGCTCAGGCTACAGGTCATTCTCGTCCTGGCAACGGATCTCTGTGAAGGGCGTAGGCGAAAAGCTTTCGTTTTCCGTTGGAACTGCGAGAGAGGCAGACTGTTGCACGGAGCTCTGAGAACAAAGGTGCACGCCCTAGGCGGGCTTGGGCAGAAGCAGCGTTCTCGAGCTCTTGGCTGCCGGCACACTGCTGGCTATGTGGCGCCCCTGCAGCGCCTTCTGGCCGCCGGGAAGTGAAAGCGGCGCCAGGCGAGGGCGAGGGAGAGAGCGGTGAACGAAGCGGCACAAGAGCCGTGCTTGTGTGCACCACGTTACAGGCTACTAGGAGAGGAAGGTGGTTGACTCTCGCTTGCCTTCCCAGGTGCCCTTAGCAGTCGGAAGGAGCTGAACTCCAGCGGTCAGTTTCAGCTCTGCCCAACAGCGTGTTCTCAGTTCAGCTGGCAAGCACGCCCTGTTGCCTTGGCTCCGAGTGCATAGTCACTAGCAAGCACTCACTCAGTGCAATGCACCCAGAAAGACGCTCTCGCTCGTCTTTCAAGGAGTGATTCCTAACAGCAGAAGCAGCAGAAGCACAAAGTGGATGACGAGAAAGGACAATGTAGAACACGTCTCTGTCCTGCCACATTTTCGTGTGAGATATGTCCCTCCGGGTCTTCGGTCCTTGCGAAGCTCTATGTACTGCGAGCGCTGCTACTTGCAGCTGAGAAGGACCGTGTGGCTAGCAGCGAATTCGGAGAGCGCTAAGCACGTAGTCAAGAAGCGAGACGTGTCCCTGCAATGCGGTGCTAAGAGCAGCTTCCTCGCGGCGGGGGCGAGCTCCGGCTACAAGTCATTCTCGTCCTGGCAACGGATCTCTGTGAAGGGCGTAGGCGAAAAGCTTTCGTTTTCCGTTCGAAGTGAGAGAGAGACAGACTGTTGACCGGAGCTCTGAGAACAAAGGTGCACGTCCTAAGCGGGCTTGGGCAGAAGCAGCGTTCTCGAGCTCTTGGCTGCCGGAACACTGCTGGCTATGTGGCGCCCCTGCAGCGTCTTCTGGCCGCCGGCAAGTGAAAGCGGAGCCAGGCGTAGGCGTGGGCGAGGGCGGTGAACGAAGCGGCACAAGAGCCGTGGTTTTGTGCACCACGTTACAGGCTACTAGGAGAGGAAGGTGGTTGACTCTCGCTTGCCTTCCCAGGTGCCCTTAGCAGTCGGAAGGAGCTGAACTCCAGCGGTCAGTTTCAGCTCTGCCCAACAGCGTGTTCTCAGTTCAGCTGGCAAGCACGCCCTGTTGCCTTGGCTCCGAGTGCATAGTCACTAGCAAGCACTCACTCAGTGCAATGCACCCAGAAAGACGCTCTCGCTCGTCTTTCAAGGAGTGATTCCTAACAGCAGAAGCAGCAGAAGCACAAAGTGGATGACGAGAAGGGACAATGTAGAACACGTCTCTGTCCTGCCACATTTTCGTGTGAGATATGTCCCTCCGGGTCTTCGGTCCTTGCGAAGCTCTATGTACTGCGAGCGCTGCTACTTGCAGCTGAGAAGGACCGTGGGGCTAGCAGCGAATTCGGAGAGCGCTAAGCACGTAGTCAAGAAGCGAGACGTGTCCCTGCAATGCGGTGCTAAGAGCAGCTTCCTCGCGGCGGGGGCGAGCTCCGGCTACAAGTCATTCTCGTCCTGGCAACGGATCTCTGTGAAGGGCTTAGGCGAAAAGCTTTCGTTTTCCGTTCGAACTGCCAGAGAGGCAGACTGTTGCACGGAGCTCTGAGAACAAAGGTGCACGTCCTAAGCGGGCTTGGGCAGAAGCAGCGTTCTCGAGCTCTTGGCTGCCGGCACACTGCTGGCTATGTGGCGCCCCTGCAGCGTCTTCTGGCCGCCGGGAAGTGAAAGCGGAGCCAGGCGTAGGCGTGGGCGAGGGCGGTGAACGAAGCGGCACAAGAGCCGTGGTTTTGTGCACCACGTTACAGGCTGCTAGGAGAGGAAGGTGGTTGACTCTCGCTTGCCTTCCCAGGTGCCCTTAGCAGTCGGAAGGAGCTGAACTCCAGCGGTCAGTTTCAGCTCTGCCCAACAGCGTGTTCTCAGTTCAGCTGGCAAGCACGCCCTGTTGCCTTGGCTCCGAGTGCAAAGACCCTAGCGAGCACTCAGTGCAGTGCAACCAGAAAGACGCTCTCGCTTGTCTTTCAAGGAGCGATTCCTAACAGCAAAGGAAGCAGATGTACAAACTGGATGACGAGAAAGGACAATGTAGAACACGTCTCTGTCCTCGTACATTTTCGTGTGCGATATGTCCCTCCGGGTCTTCGGTCCTTGCGAAGCTCTATGTACTGCGAGCGCTGCTACTTGCAGCTGAGAAAGACCGTGGGGCTAGCAGCGAATTCGGAGAGCGCTAAGCACGTAGACAAGAAGCGAGACGTGTCCCTGCAATGCGGTGCTAAGAGCAGCTTCCTCGCGGCGGGGGCGAGCTCCGGCTACAAGTCATTCTCGTTCTGGCAACGGATCTCTGTGAAGGGCTTAGGCAAAAAGCTTTCGTTTTCCGTTCGAAGTGAGAGAGAGGCAGACTGTTGCACGGAGCTCTGAGAACAAAGGTGCACGTCCTAGGCGGGCTTGGGCAGAAGCAGCGTTCTCGAGCTCTTGGCAGGCGGCACAATGCTGGCGGTGGGGCGCCCATGCAGCGGCTTCTGGCCGCCGGCAAGTGAAAGCGGCGCCAGGGGAGGGCGAGGGAAAGGGCGGTGAACGAAGCGGCACAAGAGCCGTGCTTATGTGCACCACGTTACAGGCTACTAGGAGAGGAAGGTGGTTGACTCTCGCTTTCCTTCGCAAGTGCCCTTAGCAGTAGGAAGGAGCTGAACTCCAGCGGTCAGTTTCAGCTCTGCCCAACAGCGTGTTCTCAGTTCAGCTGGCAAGCACGCCCTGTTGCCTTGGCTCCGAGTGCATAGTCACTAGCGAGCACTCACTCGTGTGCTCTTCGCTGCACAGCGCCGCTCGCAAGCGGCTTCGTTCTTCGCCTTCTGCCGTCCGGAGAGAGCTGAACTCCAGCGGTCAGTTTCAGCTCTGCCCAAAAGCGTGTTCTCAGTTCTGCGAGCAAGCACGCCCTCTTGCCTTCGCTCCGAGTGCAAAGACCCTAGCGAGCACTCACTCAGTGCAGTGCACCCAGAAAGACGCTCTCGCTCGTCTTTCAAGGAGCGATTCCTAACAGCAAAGGAAGCAGATGTACAAACTGGATGACGAGAAAGGATAAAGTAGAACACGTCTCTGTCCTCGTACATTTTCGTGTGCGGTACTTCCCTCCGGGTCTTCGGTCCTTGCGAAGCTCTATGTACTTCGAGCGCTGCTACTTGCAGCTGAGAAGGACCGTGGGGCTAGCAGCGAATTTCGGAGAGCGTTAAGCACGTAGTCAAGAAGCGAGACGTGTCCCTGCAATGCGGTGCTAAGAGCAGCTTCCTCGCGGCGGGGGCGAGCTCCGGCTACAAGTCATTCTCGTTCTGGCAACGGATCTCTGTGAAGGGCGTAGGCGAAAAGCTTTCGTTTTCCGTTCGAACTGCGAGAGAGGCAGACTGTTGCACGGAGCTCTGAGAACAAAGGTGCACGTCCTAAGCGGGCTTGGGCAGAAGCAGCGTTCTCGAGCTCTTGGCAGGCGGCACACTGCTGGCTATGTGGCGCCCCTGCAGCGGCTTCTGGCCGCCGGGAAGTGAAAGCGGAGCCAGGCGTGGGCGAGGGAGAAGGCGGTGAACGAAGCGGCACAAGAGCCGTGTTTTTGTGCACCACGTTACAGGCTACTAGGAGAGGAAGGTGGTTGACTCTCGCTTGCCTTCCCAGGTGCCCTTAGCAGTCGGAAGGAGCTGAACTCCAGCGGTCAGTTTCAGCTCTGCCCAACAGCGTGTTCTCAGTTCAGCTGGCAAGCACGCCCTGTTGCCTTGGCTCCGAGTGCATAGTCCCTAGCGAGCACTCACTCGTGTGCTCTTCGCTGCACAGCGCCGCTCGCAAGCGGCTTCGTTCTTCGCCTTCTGCCGTACGGAGAGAGCTGAACTCCAGCGGTCAGTTTAAGCTCTGCCCAAAAGCGTGTTCTCAGTTCTGCGAGCAAGCACGCCCTCTTGCCTTGGCTCCGAGTGCAAAGACCCTAGCGAGCACTCAGTGCAGTGCACCCAGAAAGACGCTCTCGCTCGTCTTTCAAGGAGCGATTCCTAACAGCAAAGGAAGCAGATGTACAAACTGGATGACGAGAAAGGATAAAGTAGAACACGTCTCTGTCCTCGTACATTTTCGTGTGCGATACTTCCCTCCGGGTCTTCGGTCCTTGCGAAGCTCTATGTACTGCGAGCGCTGCTACTTGCAGCTGAGAAGGACCGTGGGGCTAGCAGCGAATTCGGAGAGCGCTAAGCACGTAGTCAAGAAGCGAGACGTGTCCCTGCAATGCGGTGCTAAGAGCAGCTTCCTCGCGGCGGGGGCGAGCTCCGGCTACAAGTCATTCTCGTTCTGGCAACGGATCTCTGTGAAGGGCTTAGGCGAAAAGCTTTCGTTTTCCGTTCGAACTGCGAGAGAGGCAGACTGTTGCACGGAGCTCTGAGAACAAATGTGCACGTCCTAGGCGGGCTTGGGCAGAAGCAGCGTTCTCGAGCTCTTGGCTGCCGGCACACTGCTGGCTATGTGGCGCCCCTGCAGCGTCTTCTGGCCGCCGGCAAGTGAAAGCGGAGCCAGGCGTAGGCGTGGGCGAGGGCGGTGAACGAAGCGGCACAAGAGCCGTGTTTTTGTGCACCACGTTACAGGCTACTAGGAGAGGAAGGTGGTTGACTCTCGCTTGCCTTCCCAGGTGCCCTTAGCAGTCGGAAGGAGCTGAACTCCAGCGGTCAGTTTCAGCTCTGCCCAACAGCGTGTTCTCAGTTCAGCTGGCAAGCACGCCCTGTTGCCTTGGCTCCGAGTGCATAGTCCCTAGCGAGCACTCACTCGTGTGCTCTTCGCTGCACAGCGCCGCTCGCAAGCGGCTTCGTTCTTCGCCTTCTGCCGTACGGAGAGAGCTGAACTCCAGCGGTCAGTTTAAGCTCTGCCCAAAAGCGTGTTCTCAGTTCTGCGAGCAAGCACGCCCTCTTGCCTTGGCTCCGAGTGCAAAGACCCTAGCGAGCACTCAGTGCAGTGCACCCAGAAAGACGCTCTCGCTCGTCTTTCAAGGAGCGATTCCTAACAGCAAAGGAAGCAGATGTACAAACTGGATGACGAGAAAGGATAAAGTAGAACACGTCTCTGTCCTCGTACATTTTCGTGTGCGATACTTCCCTCCGGGTCTTCGGTCCTTGCGAAGCTCTATGTACTGCGAGCGCTGCTACTTGCAGCTGAGAAGGACCGTGGGGCTAGCAGCGAATTCGGAGAGCGCTAAGCACGTAGTCAAGAAGCGAGACGTGTCCCTGCAATGCGGTGCTAAGAGCAGCTTCCTCGCGGCGGGGGCGAGCTCCGGCTACAAGTCATTCTCGTTCTGGCAACGGATCTCTGTGAAGGGCTTATGCGAAAAGCTTTCGTTTTCCGTTCGAAGTGAGAGAGAGGCAGACTGTTGCACGGAGCTCTGAGAACAAAGGTGCACGTCCTAGGCGGGCTTGGGCAGAAGCAGCGTTCTCGAGCTCTTGGCTGCCAGAACACTGCTGGCAGTGGGGCGCCCCTGCAGCGGCTTCTGGCCGCCGGGAAGTGAAAGCGGCGCCAGGCGAGGGCGAGGGAGAGGGCGGTGAACGAAGCGGCACAAGAGCCGTGCTTGTGTGCACCACGTTACAGGCTACTAGGAGAGGAAGGTGGTTGACTCCCCCTTGCCTTCCCAGGTGCCCTTAGCAGTAGGAAGGAGCTGAACTCCAGCGGTCAGTTTCAGCTCTGCCCAACAGCGTGTTCTCAGTTCAGCTGGCAAGCACGCCCTCTTGCCTTGGCTCCGAGTGCAAAGCCCCTAGCGAGCACTCAGTGCAGTGCAACCAGAAAGACGCTCTCGCTTGTCTTTCAAGGAGCGATTCCTAACAGCAAAGGAAGCAGATGTACAAACTGGATGAAGAGAAAGGACAATGTAGAACACGTCTCTGTCCTGCCACATTTTCGTGTGCGATATGTCCCTCCGGGTCTTCGGTCCTTGCGAAGCTCTATGTACTGCGAGCGCAGCTACTTGCAGCTGAGAAGGACCGCGGAGCTAGCAGCGAATTCGGAGAGCGCTAAGCACGTAGTCAAGAAGCGAGACGTGTCCTTGCAATGCGGTGCTAAGAGCAGCTTCCTCGCCGCGGGGGCGAGCTCCGGCTACAAGTCATTCTCGTCCTGGCAACGCATCTCTGTGAAGGGGGTAGGCGAAAAGCTTTCGTTTTCCATTCGAAGTGCGTGAGAGGCAGACTGTTGCACGGAGCTCTGAGAACAAAGGTGCACGCCCTAGGCGGGCTTGGGCAGAAGCAGCGTTCTCGAGCTCTTGGCTGCCGGCACATTGCTGGCTATGTGGCGCCCCTGCAGGGGCTTCTGGCCGCCGGCAAGTGAAAGCGGAGCCAGGCGTAGGCGTGGGCGAGGGCGGTGAACGAAGCGGCACAAGAGCCGTGCTTGTGTGCACCACGTTACAGGCTACTAGGAGAGGAAGGTGGTTGACTCTCGCTTGCCTTCGCAAGTGCCCTTAGCAGTAGGAAGGAGCTGAACTCCAGCGGTCAGTTTCAGCTCTGCCCAACAGCGTGTTCTCAGTTCAGCTGGCAAGCACGCCCTGTTGCCTTGGCTCCGAGTGCATAGTCACTAGCGAGCACTCACTCGTGTGCTCTTCGCTGCACAGCGCCGCTCGCAAGCGGCTTCGTTCTTCGCCTTCTGCCGTCCGGAGAGAGCTGAACTCCAGCGGTCAGTTTCAGCTCTGCCCAAAAGCGTGTTCTCAGTTCTGCGAGCAAGCACGCCCTCTTGCCTTCGCTCCGAGTGCAAAGACCCTAGCGAGCACTCACTCAGTGCAGTGCACCCAGAAAGACGCTCTCGCTCGTCTTTCAGGGAGAGATTCCTAACAGCAGAAGGAGCAGAAGCACAAAGTGGATGACGAGAAGGGAAAATGTAGAACACGTCTCTGTCCTGCCACATTTTCGTGTGAGATATGTCCCTCCGGGTCTTCGGTCCTTGCGAAGATCTATGTACTGCGAGCGCTGCTACTTGCAGCTGAGAAGGACCGTGGGGCTAGCAGCGAATTCGGAGAGCGCTAAGCACGTAGTCAAGAAGCGAGACGTGTCCCTGCAATGCGGTGCTAAGAGCAGCTTCCTCGCGGCGGAGGCGAGCTCCGGCTACAAGTCATTCTCGTCCTGGCAACGGATCTCTGTGAAGGGCGTAGGCGAAAAGCTTTCGTTTTCCATTCGAACTGCCAGAGAGGCAGACTGTTGCACGGAGCTCTGAGAACAAAGGTGAACGCCCTAGGCGGGCTTGGGCAGAAGCAGCGTTCTCGAGCTCTTGGCTGCCGGCACACTGCTGGCTATGTGGCGCCCCTGCAGCGTCTTCTGGCCGCCGGGAAGTGAAAGCGGAGCCAGGCGTAGGCGTGGGCGAGGGCGGTGAACGAAGCGGCACAAGAGCCTTGTTTGTGTGCACCACGTTACAGGCTACTAGGAGAGGAAGGTGGTTGACTCTCGCTTTCCCTCGCAAGTGCCCTTAGCAGTCGTAAGGAGCTGAACTCCAGCGGTCAGTTTCAGCTCTGCCCAAACAGCTTGTTCTCAGTTCAGCAGGCAAGCACGCCCTCTTGCCTTGGCTCCGAGTGCAAAGTTACTAGCGAGCACTCACTCGTGTGCTCTTCGCTGCACTGCTCCGCTCGCAAGCGGCTTCGTTCTTCGCCTTCTGCCGTCCGGAGAGAGCTGAACTCCAGCGGTCTGTTTCAGCTCTGCCCAAAAGCGTGTTCTCAGTTCTGCGAGCAAGCACGCCCTCTTGCCTTGGCTCCGAGTGCAAAGACCCTAGCAAGCACTCACTCAGTGCAATGCACCCAGAAAGACGCTCTCGCTCGTCTTTCAAGGAGCAATTCCTAACAGCAGAAGCAGCAGAAACACAAAGTGGATGACGAGAAGGGAAAATGTAGAACACGTCTCTGTCCTGCCACATTTTCGTGTGCGATACTTCCCTCCGGGTCTTCGGTCCTTGCGAAGCTCTATGTACTGCGAGCGCTGCTACTTGCAGCTGAGAAGGACCGTGGGGCTAGCAGCGAATTCGGAGAGCGCTATGCACGTAGTCAAGAAGCGAGACGTGTCCCTGCAATGCGGTGCTAAGAGCAGCTTCCTCGCGGCGGGGGCGAGCTCAGGCTACAGGTCATTCTCGTCCTGGCAACGGATCTCTGTGAAGGGCGTAGGCGAAAAGCTTTCGTTTTCCGTTCGAACTGCGAGAGAGGCAGACTGTTGCACGGAGCTCTGAGAACAAAGGTGCACGCCCTAGGCGGGCTTGGGCAGAAGCAGCGTTCTCTAGCTCTTGGCTGCCGGCACACTGCTGGCTATGTGGCGCCCCTGCAGCGCCTTCTGGCCGCCGGGAAGTGAAAGCGGCGCCAGGCGAGGGCGAGGGAGAGAGCGGTGAACGAAGCGGCACAAGAGCCGTGGTTTTGTGCACCACGTTAGAGGCTACTAGGAGAGGAAGGTGGTTGACTCTCGCTTGCCTTCCCAGGTGCCCTTAGCAGTCGGAAGGAGCTGAACTCCAGCGGTCAGTTTCAGCTCTGCCCAACAGCGTGTTCTCAGTTCAGCTGGCAAGCACGCCCTGTTGCCTTGGCTCCGAGTGCATAGTCACTAGCAAGCACTCACTCAGTGCAATGCACCCAGAAAGACGCTCTCGCTCGTCTTTCAAGGAGTGATTCCTAACAGCAGAAGCAGCAGAAGCACAAAGTGGATGACGAGAAAGGACAATGTAGAACACGTCTCTGTCCTGCCACATTTTCGTGTGAGATATGTCCCTCCGGGTCTTCGGTCCTTGCGAAGCTCTATGTACTGCGAGCGCTGCTACTTGCAGCTGAGAAGGACCGTGTGGCTAGCAGCGAATTCGGAGAGCGCTAAGCACGTAGTCAAGAAGCGAGACGTGTCCCTGCAATGCGGTGCTAAGAGCAGCTTCCTCGCGGCGGGGGCGAGCTCCGGCTACAAGTCATTCTCGTCCTGGCAACGGATCTCTGTGAAGGGCTTATGCGAAAAGCTTTCGTTTTCCGTTCGAAGTGAGAGAGAGGCAGACTGTTGCACGGAGCTCTGAGAACAAAGGTGCACGTCCTAGGCGGGCTTGGGCAGAAGCAGCGTTCTCGAGCTCTTGGCTGCCAGAACACTGCTGGCAGTGGGGCGCCCCTGCAGCGCCTTCTGGCCGCCGGCAAGTGAAAGCGGCGCCAGGCGAGGGCGAGGGAGAGGGCGGTGAACGAAGCGGCACAAGAGCCGTGCTTGTGTGCACCACGTTACAGGCTACTAGGAGAGGAAGGTGGTTGACTCCCCCTTGCCTTCCCAGGTGCCCTTAGCAGTAGGAAGGAGCTGAACTCCAGCGGTCAGTTTCAGCTCTGCCCAACAGCGTGTTCTCAGTTCAGCTGGCAAGCACGCCCTCTTGCCTTGGCTCCGAGTGCAAAGCCCCTAGCGAGCACTCAGTGCAGTGCAACCAGAAAGACGCTCTCGCTTGTCTTTCAAGGAGCGATTCCTAACAGCAAAGGAAGCAGATGTACAAACTGGATGAAGAGAAAGGACAATGTAGAACACGTCTCTGTCCTGCCACATTTTCGTGTGCGATATGTCCCTCCGGGTCTTCGGTCCTTGCGAAGCTCTATGTACTGCGAGCGCAGCTACTTGCAGCTGAGAAGGACCGCGGAGCTAGCAGCGAATTCGGAGAGCGCTAAGCACGTAGTCAAGAAGCGAGACGTGTCCTTGCAATGCGGTGCTAAGAGCAGCTTCCTCGCGGCGGGGGCGAGCTCCGGCTACAAGTCATTCTCGTCCTGGCAACGCATCTCTGTGAAGGGGGTAGGCGAAAAGCTTTCGTTTTCCATTCGAAGTGCGTGAGAGGCAGACTGTTGCACGGAGCTCTGAGAACAAAGGTGCACGCCCTAGGCGGGCTTGGGCAGAAGCAGCGTTCTCGAGCTCTTGGCTGCCGGCACATTGCTGGCTATGTGGCGCCCCTGCAGGGGCTTCTGGCCGCCGGCAAGTGAAAGCGGAGCCAGGCGTAGGCGTGGGCGAGGGCGGTGAACGAAGCGGCACAAGAGCCGTGCTTGTGTGCACCACGTTACAGGCTACTAGGAGAGGAAGGTGGTTGACTCTCGCTTGCCTTCGCAAGTGCCCTTAGCAGTAGGAAGGAGCTGAACTCCAGCGGTCAGTTTCAGCTCTGCCCAACAGCGTGTTCTCAGTTCAGCTGGCAAGCACGCCCTGTTGCCTTGGCTCCGAGTGCATAGTCACTAGCGAGCACTCACTCGTGTGCTCTTCGCTGCACAGCGCCGCTCGCAAGCGGCTTCGTTCTTCGCCTTCTGCCGTCCGGAGAGAGCTGAACTCCAGCGGTCAGTTTCAGCTCTGCCCAAAAGCGTGTTCTCAGTTCTGCGAGCAAGCACGCCCTCTTGCCTTCGCTCCGAGTGCAAAGACCCTAGCGAGCACTCACTCAGTGCAGTGCACCCAGAAAGACGCTCTCGCTCGTCTTTCAGGGAGAGATTCCTAACAGCAGAAGGAGCAGAAGCACAAAGTGGATGACGAGAAGGGAAAATGTAGAACACGTCTCTGTCCTGCCACATTTTCGTGTGAGATATGTCCCTCCGGGTCTTCGGTCCTTGCGAAGATCTATGTACTGCGAGCGCTGCTACTTGCAGCTGAGAAGGACCGTGGGGCTAGCAGCGAATTCGGAGAGCGCTAAGCACGTAGTCAAGAAGCGAGACGTGTCCCTGCAATGCGGTGCTAAGAGCAGCTTCCTCGCGGCGGAGGCGAGCTCCGGCTACAAGTCATTCTCGTCCTGGCAACGGATCTCTGTGAAGGGCGTAGGCGAAAAGTTTTCGTTTTCCATTCGAACTGCCAGAGAGGCAGACTGTTGCACGGAGCTCTGAGAACAAAGGTGAACGCCCTAGGCTGGCTTGGGCAGAAGCAGCGTTCTCGAGCTCTTGGCTGCCGGCACACTGCTGGCTATGTGGCGCCCCTGCAGCGTCTTCTGGCCGCCGGGAAGTGAAAGCGGAGCCAGGCGTAGGCGTGGGCGAGGGCGGTGAACGAAGCGGCACAAGAGCCTTGTTTGTGTGCACCACGTTACAGGCTACTAGGAGAGGAAGGTGGTTGACTCTCGCTTTCCCTCGCAAGTGCCCTTAGCAGTCGTAAGGAGCTGAACTCCAGCGGTCAGTTTCAGCTCTGCCCAAACAGCTTGTTCTCAGTTCAGCAGGCAAGCACGCCCTCTTGCCTTGGCTCCGAGTGCAAAGTTACTAGCGAGCACTCACTCGTGTGCTCTTCGCTGCACTGCTCCGCTCGCAAGCGGCTTCGTTCTTCGCCTTCTGCCGTCCGGAGAGAGCTGAACTCCAGCGGTCTGTTTCAGCTCTGCCCAAAAGCGTGTTCTCAGTTCTGCGAGCAAGCACGCCCTCTTGCCTTGGCTCCGAGTGCAAAGACCCTAGCAAGCACTCACTCAGTGCAATGCACCCAGAAAGACGCTCTCGCTCGTCTTTCAAGGAGCAATTCCTAACAGCAGAAGCAGCAGAAACACAAAGTGGATGACGAGAAGGGAAAATGTAGAACACGTCTCTGTCCTGCCACATTTTCGTGTGCGATACTTCCCTCCGGGTCTTCGGTCCTTGCGAAGCTCTATGTACTGCGAGCGCTGCTACTTGCAGCTGAGAAGGACCGTGGGGCTAGCAGCGAATTCGGAGAGCGCTATGCACGTAGTCAAGAAGCGAGACGTGTCCCTGCAATGCGGTGCTAAGAGCAGCTTCCTCGCGGCGGGGGCGAGCTCAGGCTACAGGTCATTCTCGTCCTGGCAACGGATCTCTGTGAAGGGCGTAGGCGAAAAGCTTTCGTTTTCCGTTGGAACTGCGAGAGAGGCAGACTGTTGCACGGAGCTCTGAGAACAAAGGTGCACGCCCTAGGCGGGCTTGGGCAGAAGCAGCGTTCTCTAGCTCTTGGCTGCCGGCACACTGCTGGCTATGTGGCGCCCCTGCAGCGCCTTCTGGCCGCCGGGAAGTGAAAGCGGCGCCAGGCGAGGGCGAGGGAGAGAGCGGTGAACGAAGCGGCACAAGAGCCGTGCTTGTGTGCACCACGTTACAGGCTACTAGGAGAGGAAGGTGGTTGACTCTCGCTTGCCTTCCCAGGTGCCCTTAGCAGTCGGAAGGAGCTGAACTCCAGCGGTCAGTTTCAGCTCTGCCCAACAGCGTGTTCTCAGTTCAGCTGGCAAGCACGCCCTGTTGCCTTGGCTCCGAGTGCATAGTCACTAGCAAGCACTCACTCAGTGCAATGCACCCAGAAAGACGCTCTCGCTCGTCTTTCAAGGAGTGATTCCTAACAGCAGAAGCAGCAGAAGCACAAAGTGGATGACGAGAAAGGACAATGTAGAACACGTCTCTGTCCTGCCACATTTTCGTGTGAGATATGTCCCTCCGGGTCTTCGGTCCTTGCGAAGCTCTATGTACTGCGAGCGCTGCTACTTGCAGCTGAGAAGGACCGTGTGGCTAGCAGCGAATTCGGAGAGCGCTAAGCACGTAGTCAAGAAGCGAGACGTGTCCCTGCAATGCGGTGCTAAGAGCAGCTTCCTCGCGGCGGGGGCGAGCTCCGGCTACAAGTCATTCTCGTCCTGGCAACGGATCTCTGTGAAGGGCTTATGCGAAAAGCTTTCGTTTTCCGTTCGAAGTGAGAGAGAGGCAGACTGTTGCACGGAGCTCTGAGAACAAAGGTGCACGTCCTAGGCGGGCTTGGGCAGAAGCAGCGTTCTCGAGCTCTTGGCTGCCAGAACACTGCTGGCAGTGGGGCGCCCCTGCAGCGGCTTCTGGCCGCCGGGAAGTGAAAGCGGCGCCAGGCGAGGGCGAGGGAGAGGGCGGTGAACGAAGCGGCACAAGAGCCGTGCTTGTGTGCACCACGTTACAGGCTACTAGGAGAGGAAGGTGGTTGACTCCCCCTTGCCTTCCCAGGTGCCCTTAGCAGTAGGAAGGAGCTGAACTCCAGCGGTCAGTTTCAGCTCTGCCCAACAGCGTGTTCTCAGTTCAGCTGGCAAGCACGCCCTCTTGCCTTGGCTCCGAGTGCAAAGACCCTAGCGAGCACTCAGTGCAGTGCAACCAGAAAGACGCTCTCGCTTGTCTTTCAAGGAGCGATTCCTAACAGCAAAGGAAGCAGATGTACAAACTGGATGAAGAGAAAGGACAATGTAGAACACGTCTCTGTCCTGCCACATTTTCGTGTGCGATATGTCCCTCCGGGTCTTCGGTCCTTGCGAAGCTCTATGTACTGCGAGCGCAGCTACTTGCAGCTGAGAAGGACCGCGGAGCTAGCAGCGAATTCGGAGAGCGCTAAGCACGTAGTCAAGAAGCGAGACGTGTCCTTGCAATGCGGTGCTAAGAGCAGCTTCCTCGCGGCGGGGGCGAGCTCCGGCTACAAGTCATTCTCGTCCTGGCAACGCATCTCTGTGAAGGGGGTAGGCGAAAAGCTTTCGTTTTCCATTCGAAGTGCGTGAGAGGCAGACTGTTGACCGGAGCTCTGAGAACAAAGGTGCACGCCCTAGGCGGGCTTGGGCAGAAGCAGCGTTCTCGAGCTCTTGGCTGCCGGCACATTGCTGGCTATGTGGCGCCCCTGCAGGGGCTTCTGGCCGCCGGCAAGTGAAAGCGGAGCCAGGCGTAGGCGTGGGCGAGGGCGGTGAACGAAGCGGCACAAGAGCCGTGCTTGTGTGCACCACGTTACAGGCTACTAGGAGAGGAAGGTGGTTGACTCTCGCTTGCCTTCGCAAGTGCCCTTAGCAGTAGGAAGGAGCTGAACTCCAGCGGTCAGTTTCAGCTCTGCCCAACAGCGTGTTCTCAGTTCAGCTGGCAAGCACGCCCTGTTGCCTTGGCTCCGAGTGCATAGTCACTAGCGAGCACTCACTCGTGTGCTCTTCGCTGCACAGCGCCGCTCGCAAGCGGCTTCGTTCTTCGCCTTCTGCCGTCCGGAGAGAGCTGAACTCCAGCGGTCAGTTTCAGCTCTGCCCAAAAGCGTGTTCTCAGTTCTGCGAGCAAGCACGCCCTCTTGCCTTCGCTCCGAGTGCAAAGACCCTAGCGAGCACTCACTCAGTGCAGTGCACCCAGAAAGACGCTCTCGCTCGTCTTTCAGGGAGAGATTCCTAACAGCAGAAGGAGCAGAAGCACAAAGTGGATGACGAGAAGGGAAAATGTAGAACACGTCTCTGTCCTGCCACATTTTCGTGTGAGATATGTCCCTCCGGGTCTTCGGTCCTTGCGAAGATCTATGTACTGCGAGCGCTGCTACTTGCAGCTGAGAAGGACCGTGGGGCTAGCAGCGAATTCGGAGAGCGCTATGCACGTAGTCAAGAAGCGAGACGTGTCCCTGCAATGCGGTGCTAAGAGCAGCATCCTCGCGGCGGGGGCGAGCTCAGGCTACAGGTCATTCTCGTCCTGGCAACGGATCTCTGTGAAGGGCGTAGGCGAAAAGCTTTCGTTTTCCGTTGGAACTGCGAGAGAGGCAGACTGTTGCACGGAGCTCTGAGAACAAAGGTGCACGCCCTAGGCGGGCTTGGGCAGAAGCAGCGTTCTCTAGCTCTTGGCTGCCGGCACACTGCTGGCTATGTGGCGCCCCTGCAGCGCCTTCTGGCCGCCGGGAAGTGAAAGCGGCGCCAGGCGAGGGCGAGGGAGAGAGCGGTGAACGAAGCGGCACAAGAGCCGTGCTTGTGTGCACCACGTTACAGGCTACTAGGAGAGGAAGGTGGTTGACTCTCGCTTGCCTTCCCAGGTGCCCTTAGCAGTCGGAAGGAGCTGAACTCCAGCGGTCAGTTTCAGCTCTGCCCAACAGCGTGTTCTCAGTTCAGCAGGCAAGCACGCCCTCTTGCCTTGGCTCCGAGTGCATAGTCACTAGCAAGCACTCACTCAGTGCAATGCACCCAGAAAGACGCTCTCGCTCGTCTTTCAAGGAGTGATTCCTAACAGCAGAAGCAGCAGAAGCACAAAGTGGATGACGAGAAAGGACAATGTAGAACACGTCTCTGTCCTGCCACATTTTCGTGTGAGATATGTCCCTCCGGGTCTTCGGTCCTTGCGAAGCTCTATGTACTGCGAGCGCTGCTACTTGCAGCTGAGAAGGACCGTGTGGCTAGCAGCGAATTCGGAGAGCGCTAAGCACGTAGTCAAGAAGCGAGACGTGTCCCTGCAATGCGGTGCTAAGAGCAGCTTCCTCGCGGCGGGGGCGAGCTCCGGCTACAAGTCATTCTCGTCCTGGCAACGGATCTCTGTGAAGGGCGTAGGCGAAAAGCTTTCGTTTTCCGTTCGAAGTGAGAGAGAGACAGACTGTTGACCGGAGCTCTGAGAACAAAGGTGCACGTCCTAAGCGGGCTTGGGCAGAAGCAGCGTTCTCGAGCTCTTGGCTGCCGGAACACTGCTGGCTATGTGGCGCCCCTGCAGCGTCTTCTGGCCGCCGGCAAGTGAAAGCGGAGCCAGGCGTAGGCGTGGGCGAGGGCGGTGAACGAAGCGGCACAAGAGCCGTGGTTTTGTGCACCACGTTACAGGCTACTAGGAGAGGAAGGTGGTTGACTCTCGCTTGCCTTCCCAGGTGCCCTTAGCAGTCGGAAGGAGCTGAACTCCAGCGGTCAGTTTCAGCTCTGCCCAACAGCGTGTTCTCAGTTCAGCTGGCAAGCACGCCCTCTTGCCTTGGCTCCGAGTGCATAGTCACTAGCAAGCACTCACTCAGTGCAATGCACCCAGAAAGACGCTCTCGCTCGTCTTTCAAGGAGTGATTCCTAACAGCAGAAGCAGCAGAAGCACAAAGTGGATGACGAGAAGGGACAATGTAGAACACGTCTCTGTCCTGCCACATTTTCGTGTGAGATATGTCCCTCCGGGTCTTCGGTCCTTGCGAAGCTCTATGTACTGCGAGCGCTGCTACTTGCAGCTGAGAAGGACCGTGGGGCTAGCAGCGAATTCGGAGAGCGCTAAGCACGTAGTCAAGAAGCGAGACGTGTCCCTGCAATGCGGTGCTAAGAGCAGCTTCCTCGCGGCGGGGGCGAGCTCCGGCTACAAGTCATTCTCGTCCTGGCAACGGATCTCTGTGAAGGGCTTAGGCGAAAAGCTTTCGTTTTCCGTTCGAACTGCCAGAGAGGCAGACTGTTGCACGGAGCTCTGAGAACAAAGGTGCACGTCCTAAGCGGGCTTGGGCAGAAGCAGCGTTCTCGAGCTCTTGGCTGCCGGAACACTGCTGGCTATGTGGCGCCCCTGCAGCGTCTTCTGGCCGCCGGGAAGTGAAAGCGGAGCCAGGCGTAGGCGTGGGCGAGGGCGGTGAACGAAGCGGCACAAGAGCCGTGGTTTTGTGCACCACGTTACAGGCTGCTAGGAGAGGAAGGTGGTTGACTCTCGCTTGCCTTCCCAGGTGCCCTTAGCAGTCGGAAGGAGCTGAACTCCAGCGGTCAGTTTCAGCTCTGCCCAACAGCGTGTTCTCAGTTCAGCTGGCAAGCACGCCCTCTTGCCTTGGCTCCGAGTGCAAAGACCCTAGCGAGCACTCAGTGCAGTGCAACCAGAAAGACGCTCTCGCTTGTCTTTCAAGGAGCGATTCCTAACAGCAAAGGAAGCAGATGTACAAACTGGATGACGAGAAAGGACAATGTAGAACACGTCTCTGTCCTCGTACATTTTCGTGTGCGATATGTCCCTCCGGGTCTTCGGTCCTTGCGAAGCTCTATGTACTGCGAGCGCTGCTACTTGCAGCTGAGAAAGACCGTGGGGCTAGCAGCGAATTCGGAGAGCGCTAAGCACGTAGACAAGAAGCGAGACGTGTCCCTGCAATGCGGTGCTAAGAGCAGCTTCCTCGCGGCGGGGGCGAGCTCCGGCTACAAGTCATTCTCGTTCTGGCAACGGATCTCTGTGAAGGGCTTAGGCAAAAAGCTTTCGTTTTCCGTTCGAAGTGAGAGAGAGGCAGACTGTTGCACGGAGCTCTGAGAACAAAGGTGCACGTCCTAGGCGGGCTTGGGCAGAAGCAGCGTTCTCGAGCTCTTGGCAGGCGGCACAATGCTGGCGGTGGGGCGCCCATGCAGCGGCTTCTGGCCGCCGGCAAGTGAAAGCGGCGCCAGGGGAGGGCGAGGGAAAGGGCGGTGAACGAAGCGGCACAAGAGCCGTGCTTATGTGCACCACGTTACAGGCTACTAGGAGAGGAAGGTGGTTGACTCTCGCTTTCCTTCGCAAGTGCCCTTAGCAGTAGGAAGGAGCTGAACTCCAGCGGTCAGTTTCAGCTCTGCCCAACAGCGTGTTCTCAGTTCAGCTGGCAAGCACGCCCTGTTGCCTTGGCTCCGAGTGCATAGTCACTAGCGAGCACTCACTCGTGTGCTCTTCGCTGCACAGCGCCGCTCGCAAGCGGCTTCGTTCTTCGCCTTCTGCCGTCCGGAGAGAGCTGAACTCCAGCGGTCAGTTTCAGCTCTGCCCAAAAGCGTGTTCTCAGTTCTGCGAGCAAGCACGCCCTCTTGCCTTCGCTCCGAGTGCAAAGACCCTAGCGAGCACTCACTCAGTGCAGTGCACCCAGAAAGACGCTCTCGCTCGTCTTTCAAGGAGCGATTCCTAACAGCAAAGGAAGCAGATGTACAAACTGGATGACGAGAAAGGATAAAGTAGAACACGTCTCTGTCCTCGTACATTTTCGTGTGCGGTACTTCCCTCCGGGTCTTCGGTCCTTGCGAAGCTCTATGTACTTCGAGCGCTGCTACTTGCAGCTGAGAAGGACCGTGGGGCTAGCAGCGAATTTCGGAGAGCGTTAAGCACGTAGTCAAGAAGCGAGACGTGTCCCTGCAATGCGGTGCTAAGAGCAGCTTCCTCCCGGCGGGGGCGAACTCCGGCTACAAGTCATTCTCGTTCTGGCAACGGATCTCTGTGAAGGGCGTAGGCGAAAAGCTTTCGTTTTCCGTTCGAACTGCGAGAGAGGCAGACTGTTGCACGGAGCTCTGAGAACAAAGGTGCACGTCCTAGGCTGGCTTGGGCAGAAGCAGCGTTCTCGAGCTCTTGGCAGGCGGCACACTGCTGGCTATGTGGCGCCCCTGCAGCGGCTTCTGGCCGCCGGGAAGTGAAAGCGGAGCCAGGCGTGGGCGAGGGAGAAGGCGGTGAACGAAGCGGCACAAGAGCCGTGTTTTTGTGCACCACGTTACAGGCTACTAGGAGAGGAAGGTGGTTGACTCTCGCTTGCCTTCCCAGGTGCCCTTAGCAGTCGGAAGGAGCTGAACTCCAGCGGTCAGTTTCAGCTCTGCCCAACAGCGTGTTCTCAGTTCAGCTGGCAAGCACGCCCTGTTGCCTTGGCTCCGAGTGCATAGTCCCTAGCGAGCACTCACTCGTGTGCTCTTCGCTGCACAGCGCCGCTCGCAAGCGGCTTCGTTCTTCGCCTTCTGCCGTACGGAGAGAGCTGAACTCCAGCGGTCAGTTTAAGCTCTGCCCAAAAGCGTGTTCTCAGTTCTGCGAGCAAGCACGCCCTCTTGCCTTGGCTCCGAGTGCAAAGACCCTAGCGAGCACTCAGTGCAGTGCACCCAGAAAGACGCTCTCGCTCGTCTTTCAAGGAGCGATTCCTAACAGCAAAGGAAGCAGATGTACAAACTGGATGACGAGAAAGGATAAAGTAGAACACGTCTCTGTCCTCGTACATTTTCGTGTGCGATACTTCCCTCCGGGTCTTCGGTCCTTGCGAAGCTCTATGTACTGCGAGCGCTGCTACTTGCAGCTGAGAAGGACCGTGGGGCTAGCAGCGAATTCGGAGAGCGCTAAGCACGTAGTCAAGAAGCGAGACGTGTCCCTGCAATGCGGTGCTAAGAGCAGCTTCCTCGCGGCGGGGGCGAGCTCCGGCTACAAGTCATTCTCGTTCTGGCAACGGATCTCTGTGAAGGGCTTAGGCGAAAAGCTTTCGTTTTCCGTTCGAACTGCGAGAGAGGCAGACTGTTGCACGGAGCTCTGAGAACAAAGGTGCACGTCCTAGGCGGGCTTGGGCAGAAGCAGCGTTCTCGAGCTCTTGGCTGCCGGCACACTGCTGGGTATGTGGCGCCCCTGCAGCGTCTTCTGGCCGCCGGCAAGTGAAAGCGGAGCCAGGCGTAGGCGTGGGCGAGGGCGGTGAACGAAGCGGCACAAGAGCCGTGTTTTTGTGCACCACGTTACAGGCTACTAGGAGAGGAAGGTGGTTGACTCTCGCTTGCCTTCCCAGGTGCCCTTAGCAGTCGGAAGGAGCTGAACTCCAGCGGTCAGTTTCAGCTCTGCCCAACAGCGTGTTCTCAGTTCAGCTGGCAAGCACGCCCTGTTGCCTTGGCTCCGAGTGCATAGTCCCTAGCGAGCACTCACTCGTGTGCTCTTCGCTGCACAGCGCCGCTCGCAAGCGGCTTCGTTCTTCGCCTTCTGCCGTACGGAGAGAGCTGAACTCCAGCGGTCAGTTTAAGCTCTGCCCAAAAGCGTGTTCTCAGTTCTGCGAGCAAGCACGCCCTCTTGCCTTGGCTCCGAGTGCAAAGACCCTAGCGAGCACTCAGTGCAGTGCAACCAGAAAGACGCTCTCGCTCGTCTTTCAAGGAGCGATTCCTAACAGCAAAGGAAGCAGATGTACAAACTGGATGACGAGAAAGGATAAAGTAGAACACGTCTCTGTCCTCGTACATTTTCGTGTGCGATACTTCCCTCCGGGTCTTCGGTCCTTGCGAAGCTCTATGTACTGCGAGCGCTGCTACTTGCAGCTGAGAAGGACCGTGGGGCTAGCAGCGAATTCGGAGAGCGCTAAGCACGTAGTCAAAAAGCGAGACGTGTCCCTGCAATGCGGTGCTAAGAGCAGCTTCCTCGCGGCGGGGGCGAGCTCCGGCTACAAGTCATTCTCGTCCTGGCAACGGATCTCTGTGAAGGGCGTAGGCGAAAAGCTTTCGTTTTCCGTTCGAAGTGAGAGAGAGACAGAATGTTGCACGGAGGTCTGAGAACAAAGGTGCACGTCCTAAGCGGGCTTGGGCAGAAGCAGCGTTCTCGAGCTCTTGGCTGCCGGAACACTGCTGGCTATGTGGCGCCCCTGCAGCGTCTTCTGGCCGCCGGCAAGTGAAAGCGGAGCCAGGCGTAGGCGTGGGCGAGGGCGGTGAACGAAGCGGCACAAGAGCCGTGTTTTTGTGCACCACGTTACAGGCTACTAGGAGAGGAAGGTGGTTGACTCTCGCTTGCCTTCCCAGGTGCCCTTAGCAGTCGGAAGGAGCTGAACTCCAGCGGTCAGTTTCAGCTCTGCCCAACAGCGTGTTATCAGTTCAGCTGGCAAGCACGCCCTGTTGCCTTGGCTCCGAGTGCAAAGACCCTAGCGAGCACTCAGTGCAGTGCAACCAGAAAGACGCTCTCGCTTGTCTTTCAAGGAGCGATTCCTAACAGCAAAGGAAGCAGATGTACAAACTGGATGACGAGAAAGGACAATGTAGAACACGTCTCTGTCCTCGTACATTTTCGTGTGCGATATGTCCCTCCGGGTCTTCGGTCCTTGCGAAGCTCTATGTACTGCGAGCGCTGCTACTTGCAGCTGAGAAGGACCGTGGGGCTAGCAGCGAATTCGGAGAGCGCTAAGCACGTAGACAAGAAGCGAGACGTGTCCCTGCAATGCGGTGCTAAGAGCAGCTTCCTCGCGGCGGGGGCGAGCTCCGGCTACAAGTCATTCTCGTTCTGGCAACGGATCTCTGTGAAGGGCATAGGCGAAAAGCTTTCGTTTTCCGTTCGAACTGCGAGAGAGGCAGACTGTTGCACGGAGCTCTGAGAACAAAGGTGCACGTCCTAGGCTGGCTTGGGCAGAAGCAGCGTTCTCGAGCTCTTGGCTGCCAGCACACTGCTGGCGGTGGGGCGCCCCTGCAGCGGCTTCTGGCCGCCGGCAAGTGAAAGCGGAGCCAGGCGAGGGCGAGGGAGAGGGCGGTGAACGAAGCGGCACAAGAGCCGTGTTTTTGTGCACCACGTTACAGGCTACTAGGAGAGGAAGGTGGTTGACTCTCGCTTGCCTTCCCAGGTGCCCTTAGCAGTCGGAAGGAGCTGAACTCCAGCGGTCAGTTTCAGCTGTGCCCAACAGCGTGTTCTCAGTTCAGCTGGCAAGCACGCCCTGTTGCCTTGGCTCCGAGTGCAAAGACCCTAGCGAGCACTCACTCGTGTGCTCTTCGCTGCACAGCGCCGCTCGCAAGCGGCTTCGTTCTTCGGCGTCTGCCGTCCGGAGAGAGCTGAACTGCAGCGGTCAGTTTCATCTCTGCCCAACAGCGTGCTCTCAGTTCTGCGGACAAGCACGCCCTGTTGCCTTGGCTCCGAGTGCAAAGTCCCTAGCGAGCACTCACTCAGTGCAATGCACCCAGAAAGACGCTCTCGCTCGTCTTTCAAGGAGCGATTCCTAACAGCAGAAGCAGCAGAGGCACAAACTGGATGACGAGAAGGGACAATGTAGAACACGTCTCTGTCCTGGCACGTTGCCGTGTGCGATATGTCCCTCCGGGTCTTCGGTCCTTGCGAAGCTCTATGTACTGCGAGCGCAGCTACTTGCAGCTGAGAAGGACCGCGGAGCTAGCAGCGAATTCGGAGAGCGCTAAGCACGAAGTCAAGAAGCGAGACGTGTCCCTGCAACGCGGTGCTAAGAGCAGCTTCCTGGCGGCGGGGGCGAGCTCCGGCCACAAGACATTCTCGTCCTGGCAACGGATCTCTGTGAAGGGCGTAGGCGAAAAGCTTTCGTTTTCCATTCGAACTGCGAGAGAGGCAGACTGTTACACGGAGCTCTGAGAACAAAGGTGCACGTCCTAGGCGGGCTTGGGCAGAAGCAGCGTTCTCGAGCTCTTGGCTGCCGGCACACTGCTGGCTATTTGGCGCCCCTGCAGCGGCTTCTGGCTGCCGGCAAGTGAAAGCGGAGCAAGGCGTGGGCGAGGGCGGTGAACGAAGCGGCTATGTGCCGTGCTTGTGTGCACCACGTTAGAGGCTACTAGGAGAGGAAGGTGGTTGACTCTCGCTTGCCTTCCCAAGTGCCCTTAGCAGTCGGAAGGAGCAAGCTGAAGCACTGCTGCTTGTGCTGCTCCTTGGTTCCCTTGCAGCCCGCTCTGAAAGCATTGGCGGTCACTTCTAGGCGCCGAGTTGCACACACACAGCACCACGCTAAGTGCCGCGGAGAAGGGAAATCCAGAGTGCAGCGAGGAGCTGGACGTGGCTTACGTGCAGTAAGGAAAAGGTGAACCTAAGCAGTGCCTCTTCAATCTGGCCGCCTCTGCTCTGGTAGCAACTTTTGCAAGTCGGCAAAGGGAGCCGCGAGTATGTAGAACGGAGGGCAGCGAGACGCCGTGTGTTATGCGCCCTTTCAGGGCTGCTGACAAGGGGCTACTTTAAGAACGCCTTCTTCGTCCTCGCGTCCTTCTCGCTTCGTTCTAGCTGCATGGAGTACAGCACAGCGAAGGAGTGAAGACGGGCACTGCCCCAGCTTTTGCCCTGGCGTGCAACGGCTGTGTGCTGCTTTTCCAAGCAGCAAGAGCACTGAGAAGTGAAAGCGATTGTGAAGGAGCTCTTTGGCTGCTCGTGTGCTCTTCGCTGCACTGCGCCGCTCGCAAGCGGCTTCGTTCTTCGGCGTCTGCCGTCCGGAGAGAGCTGAACTGCAGCGGTCAGTTTCAGCTCTGCCCAACAGCGTGCTCTCAGTTCTGCGGACAAGCACGCCCTCTTGCCTTGGCTCCGAGTGCAAAGTCCCTAGCGAGCACTCACTCAGTGCAATGCACCCAGAAAGACGCTCTCGCTCGTCTTTCAAGGAGCGATTCCTAACAGCAGAAGCAGCAGAGGCACAAACTGGATGACGAGAAGGGACAATGTAGAACACGTCTCTGTCCTGGCACGTTGTCGTGTGCGATATGTCCCTCCGGGTCTTCGGTCCTTGCGAAGCTCTATGTACTGCGAGCGCAGCTACTTGCAGCTGAGAAGGACCGTGGGGCTAGCAGCGAATTCGGAGAGCGCTAAGCACGTAGTCAAGAAGCGAGACGTGTCCCTGCAATGCGGTGCTAAGAGCAGCTTCCTGGCGGCGGGGGCGAGCTCCGGCCACAAGACATTCTCGTCGTAGCAACGGATCTCCGTGAAGGGCGTAGGCGAAAAGCTTTCGTTTTCCATTCGAACTGCGAGAGAGGCAGACTGTTACACGGAGCTCTGAGAACAAAGGTGCACGCCCTAGGCGGGCTTGGGCAGAAGAAGCGTTCTCGAGCTCTTGGCTGCCCGCACACTGCTGGGTATGTGGCGCCCCTGCAGCGGCTTCTGGCCGCCGGCAAGTGAAAGCGGAGCAAGGCGTGGGCGAGGGCGAGGGCGGTGAACGAAGCGGCAAAAACGCCGTGCTTGTGTGCACCACGTTAGAGGCTACTAGGAGAGGAAGGTGGTTGACTCTCGCTTGCCTTCCCAAGTGCCCTTAGCAGTCGGAAGGAGCAAGCTGAAGCACTGCTGCTTGTGCTGCTCCTTGGTTCCCTTGCAGCCCGCTCTGAAAGCATTGGCGGTCACTTCTAGGCGCCGAGTTGCACACACACAGCACCACGCTAAGTGCCGCGGAGAAGGGAAATCCAGAGTGCAGCGAGGAGCTGGACGTGGCTTACGTTCAGTAAGGAAAAGGTGAACCTAAGCACTGCCTCTTCAATCTGGCCGCCTCTGCTCTGGTAGCAACTTTTGCAAGTCGGCAAAGGGAGCCGCGAGTACTTAGAACGGAGGGCAGCGAGACGCCGTGTGTTATGCGCCCTTTCAGGCCTCTGCCAGTAGGCTACTTTAAGAACGCCTTCTACTTCCTCGCGTCCTTCTCGCTTCGCTCTAGCTGCATGGAGAACAGCACAGCGAAGGAGTGAAGACGGGCACTGCCCCAGCTTTTGCCCTGGCGTGCAACGGCTGTGTGCTGCTTTTCCAAGCAGCAAGAGCACTGAGAAGTGAAAGCGATTGTGAAGGAGCTCTTTGGCTGCTCGTGTGCTCTTCGCTGCACTGCGCCGCTCGCAAGCGGCTTCGTTCTTCGGCGTCTGCCGTCCGGAGAGAGCTGAACTGCAGCGGTCAGTTTCAGCTCTGCCCAACAGCGTGCTCTCAGTTCTGCGGACAAGCACGCCCTGTTGCCTTGGCTCCGAGTGCAAAGTCCCTAGCGAGCACTCACTCAGTGCAATGCACCCAGAAAGACGCTCCCGCTCGTCTTTCAAGGAGCGATTCCTAACAGCAGAAGCAGCAGAGGCACAAACTGGATGACGAGAAGGGACAATGTAGAACACGTCTCTGTCCTGGCACGTTGTCGTGTGCGATATGTCCCTCCGGGTCTTCGGTCCTTGCGAAGCTCTATGTACTGCGAGCGCAGCTACTTGCAGCTGAGAAGGACCGCGGAGCTAGCAGCGAATTCGGAGAGCGCTAAGCACGTAGTCAAGAAGCGAGACGTGTCCCTGCAACGCGGTGCTAAGAGCAGCTTCCTGGCGGCGGGGGCGAGCTCCGGCCACAAGACATTCTCGTCGTAGCAACGGATCTCCGTGAAGGGCGTAGGCGAAAAGCTTTCGTTTTCCATTCGAACTGCGAGAGAGGCAGACTGTTACACGGAGCTCTGAGAACAAAGGTGCACGCCCTAGGCTGGCTTGGGCAGAAGAAGCGTTCTCGAGCTCTTGGCTGCCGGCACACTGCTGGGTATTTGGCGCCCCTGCAGCGGCTTCTGGCTGCCGGCAAGTGAAAGCGGAGCAAGGCGTGGGCGAGGGCGGTGAACGAAGCGGCTATGTGCCGTGCTTGTGTGCACCACGTTAGAGGCTACTAGGAGAGGAAGGTGGTTGACTCTCGCTTGCCTTCCCAAGTGCCGTTAGCACTCGGAAGGAGCAAGCTGAAGCACTGCTGCTTGTGCTGCTCCTTGGTTCCCTTGCAGCCCGCTCTGAAAGCATTGGCGGTCACTTCTAGGCGCCGAGTTGCACACACACAGCACCACGCTAAGTGCCGCGGAGAAGGGAAATCCAGAGTGCAGCGAGGAGCTGGACGTGGCTTACGTGCAGTAAGGAAAAGGTGAACCTAAGCAGTGCCTCTTCAATCTGGCCGCCTCTGCTCTGGTAGCAACTTTTGCAAGTCGGCAAAGGGAGCCGCGAGTACGTAGAACGGAGGGCAGCGAGACGCCGTGTGTTATGCGCCCTTTCAGGGCTGCTGCCAGTAGGCTACTTTAAGAAGGCCTTCTACTTCCTCGCGTCCTTCTCGCTTCGTTCTAGCTGCATGGAGTACAGCACAGCGAAGGAGTGAAGACGGGCACTGCCCCAGCTTTTGCCCTGGCGTGCAACGGCTGTGTGCTGCTTTTCCAAGCAGCAAGAGCACTGAGAAGTGAAAGCGATTGTGAAGGAGCTCTTTGGCTGCTCGTGTGCTCTTCGCTGCACTGCGCCGCTCGCAAGCGGCTTCGTTCTTCGGCGTCTGCCGTCCGGAGAGAGCTGAACTGCAGCGGTCAGTTGCAGCTCTGCCCAACAGCGTGCTCTCAGTTCTGCGGACAAGCACGCCCTGTTGCCTTGGCTCCGAGTGCAAAGTCCCTAGCGAGCACTCACTCAGTGCAATGCACCCAGAAAGACGCTCTCGCTCGTCTTTCAAGGAGCGATTCCTAACAGCAGAAGCAGCAGAGGCACAAACTGGATGACGAGAAGGGACAATGTAGAACACGTCTCTGTCCTGGCACGTTGCCGTGTGCGATATGTCCCTCCGGGTCTTCGGTCCTTGCGAAGCTCTATGTACTGCGAGCGCAGCTACTTGCAGCTGAGAAGGACCGCGGAGCTAGCAGCGAATTCGGAGAGCGCTAAGCACGAAGTCAAGAAGCGAGACGTGTCCCTGCAACGCGGTGCTAAGAGCAGCTTCCTGGCGGCGGGGGCGAGCTCCGGCCACAAGACATTCTCGTCCTGGCAACGGATCTCTGTGAAGGGCGTAGGCGAAAAGCTTTCGTTTTCCATTCGAACTGCGAGAGAGGCAGACTGTTACACGGAGCTCTGAGAACAAAGGTGCACGCCCTAGGCTGGCTTGGGCAGAAGAAGCGTTCTCGAGCTCTTGGCTGCCGGCACACTGCTGTGTATGTGGCGCCCCTGCAGCGGCTTCTGGCCGCCGGCAAGTGAAAGCGGAGCAAGGCGTGGGCGAGGGCGGTGAACGAAGCGGCTATGTGCCGTGCTTGTGTGCACCACGTTAGAGGCTACTAGGAGAGGAAGGTGGTTGACTCTCGCTTGCCTTCCCAAGTGCCCTTAGCAGTCGGAAGGAGCAAGCTGAAGCACTGCTGCTTGTGCTGCTCCTTGGTTCCCTTGCAGCCCGCTCTGAAAGCATTGGCGGTCACTTCTAGGCGCCGAGTTGCACACACACAGCACCACGCTAAGTGCCGCGGAGAAGGGAAATCCAGAGTGCAGCGAGGAGCTGGACGTGGCTTACGTGCAGTAAGGAAAAGGTGAACCTAAGCAGTGCCTCTTCAATCTGGCCGCCTCTGCTCTGGTAGCAACTTTTGCAAGTCGGCAAAGGGAGCCGCGAGTATGTAGAACGGAGGGCAGCGAGACGCCGTGTGTTATGCGCCCTTTCAGGGCTGCTGACAAGGGGCTACTTTAAGAACGCCTTCTTCGTCCTCGCGTCCTTCTCGCTTCGTTCTAGCTGCATGGAGTACAGCACAGCGAAGGAGTGAAGACGGGCACTGCCCCAGCTTTTGCCCTGGCGTGCAACGGCTGTGTGCTGCTTTTCCAAGCAGCAAGAGCACTGAGAAGTGAAAGCGATTGTGAAGGAGCTCTTTGGCTGCTCGTGTGCTCTTCGCTGCACTGCGCCGCTCGCAAGCGGCTTCGTTCTTCGGCGTCTGCCGTCCGGAGAGAGCTGAACTGCAGCGGTCAGTTTCAGCTCTGCCCAACAGCGTGCTCTCAGTTCTGCGGACAAGCACGCCCTGTTGCCTTGGCTCCGAGTGCAAAGTCCCTAGCGAGCACTCACTCAGTGCAATGCACCCAGAAAGACGCTCTCGCTCGTCTTTCAAGGAGCGATTCCTAACAGCAGAAGCAGCAGAGGCACAAACTGGATGACGAGAAGGGACAATGTAGAACACGTCTCTGTCCTGGCACGTTGTCGTGTGCGATATGTCCCTCCGGGTCTTCGGTCCTTGCGAAGCTCTATGTACTGCGAGCGCAGCTACTTGCAGCTGAGAAGGACCGTGGGGCTAGCAGCGAATTCGGAGAGCGCTAAGCACGTAGTCAAGAAGCGAGACGTGTCCCTGCAATGCGGTGCTAAGAGCAGCTTCCTCGCGGCGGGGGCGAGCTCCGGCCACAAGACATTCTCGTCGTAGCAACGGATCTCCGTGAAGGGCGTAGGCGAAAAGCTTTCGTTTTCCATTCGAACTGCGAGAGAGGCAGACTGTTACACGGAGCTCTGAGAACAAAGGTGCACGCCCTAGGCGGGCTTGGGCAGAAGAAGCGTTCTCGAGCTCTTGGCTGCCCGCACACTGCTGGGTATGTGGCGCCCCTGCAGCGGCTTCTGGCCGCCGGCAAGTGAAAGCGGAGCAAGGCGTGGGCGAGGGCGAGGGCGGTGAACGAAGCGGCAAAAACGCCGTGCTTGTGTGCACCACGTTAGAGGCTACTAGGAGAGGAAGGTGGTTGACTCTCGCTTGCCTTCCCAAGTGCCCTTAGCAGTCGGAAGGAGCAAGCTGAAGCACTGCTGCTTGTGCTGCTCCTTGGTTCCCTTGCAGCCCGCTCTGAAAGCATTGGCGGTCACTTCTAGGCGCCGAGTTGCACACACACAGCACCACGCTAAGTGCCGCGGAGAAGGGAAATCCAGAGTGCAGCGAGGAGCTGGACGTGGCTTACGTTCAGTAAGGAAAAGGTGAACCTAAGCACTGCCTCTTCAATCTGGCCGCCTCTGCTCTGGTAGCAACTTTTGCAAGTCGGCAAAGGGAGCCGCGAGTACTTAGAACGGAGGGCAGCGAGACGCCGTGTGTTATGCGCCCTTTCAGGCCTCTGCCAGTAGGCTACTTTAAGAACGCCTTCTACTTCCTCGCGTCCTTCTCGCTTCGCTCTAGCTGCATGGAGAACAGCACAGCGAAGGAGTGAAGACGGGCACTGCCCCAGCTTTTGCCCTGGCGTGCAACGGCTGTGTGCTGCTTTTCCAAGCAGCAAGAGCACTGAGAAGTGAAAGCGATTGTGAAGGAGCTCTTTGGCTGCTCGTGTGCTCTTCGCTGCACTGCGCCGCTCGCAAGCGGCTTCGTTCTTCGGCGTCTGCCGTCCGGAGAGAGCTGAACTGCAGCGGTCAGTTTCAGCTCTGCCCAACAGCGTGCTCTCAGTTCTGCGGACAAGCACGCCCTGTTGCCTTGGCTCCGAGTGCAAAGTCCCTAGCGAGCACTCACTCAGTGCAATGCACCCAGAAAGACGCTCCCGCTCGTCTTTCAAGGAGCGATTCCTAACAGCAGAAGCAGCAGAGGCACAAACTGGATGACGAGAAGGGACAATGTAGAACACGTCTCTGTCCTGGCACGTTGTCGTGTGCGATATGTCCCTCCGGGTCTTCGGTCCTTGCGAAGCTCTATGTACTGCGAGCGCAGCTACTTGCAGCTGAGAAGGACCGCGGAGCTAGCAGCGAATTCGGAGAGCGCTAAGCACGTAGTCAAGAAGCGAGACGTGTCCCTGCAACGCGGTGCTAAGAGCAGCTTCCTGGCGGCGGGGGCGAGCTCCGGCCACAAGACATTCTCGTCGTAGCAACGGATCTCCGTGAAGGGCGTAGGCGAAAAGCTTTCGTTTTCCATTCGAACTGCGAGAGAGGCAGACTGTTACACGGAGCTCTGAGAACAAAGGTGCACGCCCTAGGCTGGCTTGGGCAGAAGAAGCGTTCTCGAGCTCTTGGCTGCCGGCACACTGCTGGGTATTTGGCGCCCCTGCAGCGGCTTCTGGCTGCCGGCAAGTGAAAGCGGAGCAAGGCGTGGGCGAGGGCGGTGAACGAAGCGGCTATGTGCCGTGCTTGTGTGCACCACGTTAGAGGCTACTAGGAGAGGAAGGTGGTTGACTCTCGCTTGCCTTCCCAAGTGCCGTTAGCACTCGGAAGGAGCAAGCTGAAGCACTGCTGCTTGTGCTGCTCCTTGGTTCCCTTGCAGCCCGCTCTGAAAGCATTGGCGGTCACTTCTAGGCGCCGAGTTGCACACACACAGCACCACGCTAAGTGCCGCGGAGAAGGGAAATCCAGAGTGCAGCGAGGAGCTGGACGTGGCTTACGTGCAGTAAGGAAAAGGTGAACCTAAGCAGTGCCTCTTCAATCTGGCCGCCTCTGCTCTGGTAGCAACTTTTGCAAGTCGGCAAAGGGAGCCGCGAGTACGTAGAACGGAGGGCAGCGAGACGCCGTGTGTTATGCGCCCTTTCAGGGCTGCTGCCAGTAGGCTACTTTAAGAAGGCCTTCTACTTCCTCGCGTCCTTCTCGCTTCGTTCTAGCTGCATGGAGTACAGCACAGCGAAGGAGTGAAGACGGGCACTGCCCCAGCTTTTGCCCTGGCGTGCAACGGCTGTGTGCTGCTTTTCCAAGCAGCAAGAGCACCGAGAAGTGAAAGCGATTGTGAAGGAGCTCTTTGGCTGCTCGTGTGCTCTTCGCTGCACTGCGCCGCTCGCAAGCGGCTTCGTTCTTCGGCGTCTGCCGTCCGGAGAGAGCTGAACTGCAGCGGTCAGTTGCAGCTCTGCCCAACAGCGTGCTCTCAGTTCTGCGGACAAGCACGCCCTGTTGCCTTGGCTCCGAGTGCAAAGTCCCTAGCGAGCACTCACTCAGTGCAATGCACCCAGAAAGACGCTCTCGCTCGTCTTTCAAGGAGCGATTCCTAACAGCAGAAGCAGCAGAGGCACAAACTGGATGACGAGAAGGGACAATGTAGAACACGTCTCTGTCCTGGCACGTTGCCGTGTGCGATATGTCCCTCCGGGTCTTCGGTCCTTGCGAAGCTCTATGTACTGCGAGCGCAGCTACTTGCAGCTGAGAAGGACCGCGGAGCTAGCAGCGAATTCGGAGAGCGCTAAGCACGAAGTCAAGAAGCGAGACGTGTCCCTGCAACGCGGTGCTAAGAGCAGCTTCCTGGCGGCGGGGGCGAGCTCCGGCCACAAGACATTCTCGTCCTGGCAACGGATCTCTGTGAAGGGCGTAGGCGAAAAGCTTTCGTTTTCCATTCGAACTGCGAGAGAGGCAGACTGTTACACGGAGCTCTGAGAACAAAGGTGCACGCCCTAGGCTGGCTTGGGCAGAAGAAGCGTTCTCGAGCTCTTGGCTGCCGGCACACTGCTGTGTATGTGGCGCCCCTGCAGCGGCTTCTGGCCGCCGGCAAGTGAAAGCGGAGCAAGGCGTGGGCGAGGGCGGTGAACGAAGCGGCTATGTGCCGTGCTTGTGTGCACCACGTTAGAGGCTACTAGGAGAGGAAGGTGGTTGACTCTCGCTTGCCTTCCCAAGTGCCCTTAGCAGTCGGAAGGAGCAAGCTGAAGCACTGCTGCTTGTGCTGCTCCTTGGTTCCCTTGCAGCCCGCTCTGAAAGCATTGGCGGTCACTTCTAGGCGCCGAGTTGCACACACACAGCACCACGCTAAGTGCCGCGGAGAAGGGAAATCCAGAGTGCAGCGAGGAGCTGGACGTGGCTTACGTGCAGTAAGGAAAAGGTGAACCTAAGCAGTGCCTCTTCAATCTGGCCGCCTCTGCTCTGGTAGCAACTTTTGCAAGTCGGCAAAGGGAGCCGCGAGTATGTAGAACGGAGGGCAGCGAGACGCCGTGTGTTATGCGCCCTTTCAGGGCTGCTGACAAGGGGCTACTTTAAGAACGCCTTCTTCGTCCTCGCGTCCTTCTCGCTTCGTTCTAGCTGCATGGAGTACAGCACAGCGAAGGAGTGAAGACGGGCACTGCCCCAGCTTTTGCCCTGGCGTGCAACGGCTGTGTGCTGCTTTTCCAAGCAGCAAGAGCACTGAGAAGTGAAAGCGATTGTGAAGGAGCTCTTTGGCTGCTCGTGTGCTCTTCGCTGCACTGCGCCGCTCGCAAGCGGCTTCGTTCTTCGGCGTCTGCCGTCCGGAGAGAGCTGAACTGCAGCGGTCAGTTTCAGCTCTGCCCAACAGCGTGCTCTCAGTTCTGCGGACAAGCACGCCCTGTTGCCTTGGCTCCGAGTGCAAAGTCCCTAGCGAGCACTCACTCAGTGCAATGCACCCAGAAAGACGCTCTCGCTCGTCTTTCAAGGAGCGATTCCTAACAGCAGAAGCAGCAGAGGCACAAACTGGATGACGAGAAGGGACAATGTAGAACACGTCTCTGTCCTGGCACGTTGTCGTGTGCGATATGTCCCTCCGGGTCTTCGGTCCTTGCGAAGCTCTATGTACTGCGAGCGCAGCTACTTGCAGCTGAGAAGGACCGTGGGGCTAGCAGCGAATTCGGAGAGCGCTAAGCACGTAGTCAAGAAGCGAGACGTGTCCCTGCAACGCGGTGCTAAGAGCAGCTTCCTCGCGGCGGGGGCGAGCTCCGGCCACAAGACATTCTCGTCGTAGCAACGGATCTCCGTGAAGGGCGTAGGCGAAAAGCTTTCGTTTTCCATTCGAACTGCGAGAGAGGCAGACTGTTACACGGAGCTCTGAGAACAAAGGTGCACGCCCTAGGCGGGCTTGGGCAGAAGAAGCGTTCTCGAGCTCTTGGCTGCCCGCACACTGCTGGGTATGTGGCGCCCCTGCAGCGGCTTCTGGCCGCCGGCAAGTGAAAGCGGAGCAAGGCGTGGGCGAGGGCGAGGGCGGTGAACGAAGCGGCAAAAACGCCGTGCTTGTGTGCACCACGTTAGAGGCTACTAGGAGAGGAAGGTGGTTGACTCTCGCTTGCCTTCCCAAGTGCCCTTAGCAGTCGGAAGGAGCAAGCTGAAGCACTGCTGCTTGTGCTGCTCCTTGGTTCCCTTGCAGCCCGCTCTGAAAGCATTGGCGGTCACTTCTAGGCGCCGAGTTGCACACACACAGCACCACGCTAAGTGCCGCGGAGAAGGGAAATCCAGAGTGCAGCGAGGAGCTGGACGTGGCTTACGTTCAGTAAGGAAAAGGTGAACCTAAGCACTGCCTCTTCAATCTGGCCGCCTCTGCTCTGGTAGCAACTTTTGCAAGTCGGCAAAGGGAGCCGCGAGTACTTAGAACGGAGGGCAGCGAGACGCCGTGTGTTATGCGCCCTTTCAGGCCTCTGCCAGTAGGCTACTTTAAGAACGCCTTCTACTTCCTCGCGTCCTTCTCGCTTCGCTCTAGCTGCATGGAGAACAGCACAGCGAAGGAGTGAAGACGGGCACTGCCCCAGCTTTTGCCCTGGCGTGCAACGGCTGTGTGCTGCTTTTCCAAGCAGCAAGAGCACTGAGAAGTGAAAGCGATTGTGAAGGAGCTCTTTGGCTGCTCGTGTGCTCTTCGCTGCACTGCGCCGCTCGCAAGCGGCTTCGTTCTTCGGCGTCTGCCGTCCGGAGAGAGCTGAACTGCAGCGGTCAGTTTCAGCTCTGCCCAACAGCGTGCTCTCAGTTCTGCGGACAAGCACGCCCTGTTGCCTTGGCTCCGAGTGCAAAGTCCCTAGCGAGCACTCACTCAGTGCAATGCACCCAGAAAGACGCTCCCGCTCGTCTTTCAAGGAGCGATTCCTAACAGCAGAAGCAGCAGAGGCACAAACTGGATGACGAGAAGGGACAATGTAGAACACGTCTCTGTCCTGGCACGTTGTCGTGTGCGATATGTCCCTCCGGGTCTTCGGTCCTTGCGAAGCTCTATGTACTGCGAGCGCAGCTACTTGCAGCTGAGAAGGACCGCGGAGCTAGCAGCGAATTCGGAGAGCGCTAAGCACGTAGTCAAGAAGCGAGACGTGTCCCTGCAACGCGGTGCTAAGAGCAGCTTCCTGGCGGCGGGGGCGAGCTCCGGCCACAAGACATTCTCGTCGTAGCAACGGATCTCCGTGAAGGGCGTAGGCGAAAAGCTTTCGTTTTCCATTCGAACTGCGAGAGAGGCAGACTGTTACACGGAGCTCTGAGAACAAAGGTGCACGCCCTAGGCTGGCTTGGGCAGAAGAAGCGTTCTCGAGCTCTTGGCTGCCGGCACACTGCTGGGTATTTGGCGCCCCTGCAGCGGCTTCTGGCTGCCGGCAAGTGAAAGCGGAGCAAGGCGTGGGCGAGGGCGGTGAACGAAGCGGCTATGTGCCGTGCTTGTGTGCACCACGTTAGAGGCTACTAGGAGAGGAAGGTGGTTGACTCTCGCTTGCCTTCCCAAGTGCCGTTAGCACTCGGAAGGAGCAAGCTGAAGCACTGCTGCTTGTGCTGCTCCTTGGTTCCCTTGCAGCCCGCTCTGAAAGCATTGGCGGTCACTTCTAGGCGCCGAGTTGCACACACACAGCACCACGCTAAGTGCCGCGGAGAAGGGAAATCCAGAGTGCAGCGAGGAGCTGGACGTGGCTTACGTGCAGTAAGGAAAAGGTGAACCTAAGCAGTGCCTCTTCAATCTGGCCGCCTCTGCTCTGGTAGCAACTTTTGCAAGTCGGCAAAGGGAGCCGCGAGTACGTAGAACGGAGGGCAGCGAGACGCCGTGTGTTATGCGCCCTTTCAGGGCTGCTGCCAGTAGGCTACTTTAAGAAGGCCTTCTACTTCCTCGCGTCCTTCTCGCTTCGTTCTAGCTGCATGGAGTACAGCACAGCGAAGGAGTGAAGACGGGCACTGCCCCAGCTTTTGCCCTGGCGTGCAACGGCTGTGTGCTGCTTTTCCAAGCAGCAAGAGCACCGAGAAGTGAAAGCGATTGTGAAGGAGCTCTTTGGCTGCTCGTGTGCTCTTCGCTGCACTGCGCCGCTCGCAAGCGGCTTCGTTCTTCGGCGTCTGCCGTCCGGAGAGAGCTGAACTGCAGCGGTCAGTTGCAGCTCTGCCCAACAGCGTGCTCTCAGTTCTGCGGACAAGCACGCCCTGTTGCCTTGGCTCCGAGTGCAAAGTCCCTAGCGAGCACTCACTCAGTGCAATGCACCCAGAAAGACGCTCTCGCTCGTCTTTCAAGGAGCGATTCCTAACAGCAGAAGCAGCAGAGGCACAAACTGGATGACGAGAAGGGACAATGTAGAACACGTCTCTGTCCTGGCACGTTGCCGTGTGCGATATGTCCCTCCGGGTCTTCGGTCCTTGCGAAGCTCTATGTACTGCGAGCGCAGCTACTTGCAGCTGAGAAGGACCGCGGAGCTAGCAGCGAATTCGGAGAGCGCTAAGCACGAAGTCAAGAAGCGAGACGTGTCCCTGCAACGCGGTGCTAAGAGCAGCTTCCTGGCGGCGGGGGCGAGCTCCGGCCACAAGACATTCTCGTCCTGGCAACGGATCTCTGTGAAGGGCGTAGGCGAAAAGCTTTCGTTTTCCATTCGAACTGCGAGAGAGGCAGACTGTTACACGGAGCTCTGAGAACAAAGGTGCACGCCCTAGGCTGGCTTGGGCAGAAGAAGCGTTCTCGAGCTCTTGGCTGCCGGCACACTGCTGTGTATGTGGCGCCCCTGCAGCGGCTTCTGGCCGCCGGCAAGTGAAAGCGGAGCAAGGCGTGGGCGAGGGCGAGGGCGGTGAACGAAGCGGCAAAAACGCCGTGCTTGTGTGCACCACGTTAGAGGCTACTAGGAGAGGAAGGTGGTTGACTCTCGCTTGCCTTCCCAAGTGCCCTTAGCAGTCGGAAGGAGCAAGCTGAAGCACTGCTGCTTGTGCTGCTCCTTGGTTCCCTTGCAGCCCGCTCTGAAAGCATTGGCGGTCACTTCTAGGCGCCGAGTTGCACACACACAGCACCACGCTAAGTGCCGCGGAGAAGGGAAATCCAGAGTGCAGCGAGGAGCTGGACGTGGCTTACGTTCAGTAAGGAAAAGGTGAACCTAAGCACTGCCTCTTCAATCTGGCCGCCTCTGCTCTGGTAGCAACTTTTGCAAGTCGGCAAAGGGAGCCGCGAGTACTTAGAACGGAGGGCAGCGAGACGCCGTGTGTTATGCGCCCTTTCAGGCCTCTGCCAGTAGGCTACTTTAAGAACGCCTTCTACTTCCTCGCGTCCTTCTCGCTTCGCTCTAGCTGCATGGAGAACAGCACAGCGAAGGAGTGAAGACGGGCACTGCCCCAGCTTTTGCCCTGGCGTGCAACGGCTGTGTGCTGCTTTTCCAAGCAGCAAGAGCACTGAGAAGTGAAAGCGATTGTGAAGGAGCTCTTTGGCTGCTCGTGTGCTCTTCGCTGCACTGCGCCGCTCGCAAGCGGCTTCGTTCTTCGGCGTCTGCCGTCCGGAGAGAGCTGAACTGCAGCGGTCAGTTTCAGCTCTGCCCAACAGCGTGCTCTCAGTTCTGCGGACAAGCACGCCCTGTTGCCTTGGCTCCGAGTGCAAAGTCCCTAGCGAGCACTCACTCAGTGCAATGCACCCAGAAAGACGCTCCCGCTCGTCTTTCAAGGAGCGATTCCTAACAGCAGAAGCAGCAGAGGCACAAACTGGATGACGAGAAGGGACAATGTAGAACACGTCTCTGTCCTGGCACGTTGTCGTGTGCGATATGTCCCTCCGGGTCTTCGGTCCTTGCGAAGCTCTATGTACTGCGAGCGCAGCTACTTGCAGCTGAGAAGGACCGCGGAGCTAGCAGCGAATTCGGAGAGCGCTAAGCACGTAGTCAAGAAGCGAGACGTGTCCCTGCAACGCGGTGCTAAGAGCAGCTTCCTGGCGGCGGGGGCGAGCTCCGGCCACAAGACATTCTCGTCGTAGCAACGGATCTCCGTGAAGGGCGTAGGCGAAAAGCTTTCGTTTTCCATTCGAACTGCGAGAGAGGCAGACTGTTACACGGAGCTCTGAGAACAAAGGTGCACGCCCTAGGCTGGCTTGGGCAGAAGAAGCGTTCTCGAGCTCTTGGCTGCCGGCACACTGCTGGGTATTTGGCGCCCCTGCAGCGGCTTCTGGCCGCCGGCAAGTGAAAGCGGAGCAAGGCGTGGGCGAGGGCGAGGGCGGTGAACGAAGCGGCAAAAACGCCGTGCTTGTGTGCACCACGTTAGAGGCTACTAGGAGAGGAAGGTGGTTGACTCTCGCTTGCCTTCCCAAGTGCCCTTAGCAGTCGGAAGGAGCAAGCTGAAGCACTGCTGCTTGTGCTGCTCCTTGGTTCCCTTGCAGCCCGCTCTGAAAGCATTGGCGGTCACTTCTAGGCGCCGAGTTGCACACACACAGCACCACGCTAAGTGCCGCGGAGAAGGGAAATCCAGAGTGCAGCGAGGAGCTGGACGTGGCTTACGTTCAGTAAGGAAAAGGTGAACCTAAGCACTGCCTCTTCAATCTGGCCGCCTCTGCTCTGGTAGCAACTTTTGCAAGTCGGCAAAGGGAGCCGCGAGTACTTAGAACGGAGGGCAGCGAGACGCCGTGTGTTATGCGCCCTTTCAGGCCTCTGCCAGTAGGCTACTTTAAGAAGGCCTTCTACTTCCTCGCGTCCTTCTCGCTTCGTTCTAGCTGCATGGAGTACAGCACAGCGAAGGAGTGAAGACGGGCACTGCCCCAGCTTTTGCCCTGGCGTGCAACGGCTGTGTGCTGCTTTTCCAAGCAGCAAGAGCACTGAGAAGTGAAAGCGATTGTGAAGGAGCTCTTTGGCTGCTCGTGTGCTCTTCGCTGCACTGCGCCGCTCGCAAGCGGCTTCGTTCTTCGGCGTCTGCCGTCCGGAGAGAGCTGAACTGCAGCGGTCAGTTGCAGCTCTGCCCAACAGCGTGCTCTCAGTTCTGCGGACAAGCACGCCCTGTTGCCTTGGCTCCGAGTGCAAAGTCCCTAGCGAGCACTCACTCAGTGCAATGCACCCAGAAAGACGCTCTCGCTCGTCTTTCAAGGAGCGATTCCTAACAGCAGAAGCAGCAGAGGCACAAACTGGATGACGAGAAGGGACAATGTAGAACACGTCTCTGTCCTGGCACGTTGCCGTGTGCGATATGTCCCTCCGGGTCTTCGGTCCTTGCGAAGCTCTATGTACTGCGAGCGCAGCTACTTGCAGCTGAGAAGGACCGCGGAGCTAGCAGCGAATTCGGAGAGCGCTAAGCACGAAGTCAAGAAGCGAGACGTGTCCCTGCAACGCGGTGCTAAGAGCAGCTTCCTGGCGGCGGGGGCGAGCTCCGGCCACAAGACATTCTCGTCCTGGCAACGGATCTCTGTGAAGGGCGTAGGCGAAAAGCTTTCGTTTTCCATTCGAACTGCGAGAGAGGCAGACTGTTACACGGAGCTCTGAGAACAAAGGTGCACGCCCTAGGCTGGCTTGGGCAGAAGAAGCGTTCTCGAGCTCTTGGCTGCCGGCACACTGCTGTGTATGTGGCGCCCCTGCAGCGGCTTCTGGCCGCCGGCAAGTGAAAGCGGAGCAAGGCGTGGGCGAGGGCGGTGAACGAAGCGGCTATGTGCCGTGCTTGTGTGCACCACGTTAGAGGCTACTAGGAGAGGAAGGTGGTTGACTCTCGCTTGCCTTCCCAAGAGCCCTTAGCAGTCGGAAGGAGCAAGCTGAAGCACTGCTGCTTGTGCTGCTCCTTGGTTCCCTTGCAGCCCGCTCTGAAAGCATTGGCGGTCACTTCTAGGCGCCGAGTTGCACACACACAGCACCACTGTAAGTGCCGCGGAGAAGGGAAATCCAGAGTGCAGCGAGGAGCTGGACGTGGCTTACGTTCAGTAAGGAAAAGGTGAACTTAAGCACTGCCTCTTCAATCTGGCCGCCTCTGCTCTGGTAGCAAATTTTGCAAGTCGGCAGAGGGAGCCGCGAGTACGTAGAACGGAGGGCAGCGAGACGCCGTGTGTTATGCGCCCTTTCAGGGCTGCTGACAAGGGGCTACTTTAAGAAGGCCTTCTTCGTCCTCGCGTCCTTCTCGCTTCGTTCTAGCTGCATGGATTACAGCACAGAGAAGGAGTGAAGACGGGCACTGCCCCAGCTTTTGCCCTGGCGTGCAACGGCTGTGTGCTGCTTTTCCAAGCAGCAAGAGCACTGAGAAGTGAAAGCGATTGTGAAGGAGCTCTTTGGCTGCTCGTGTGCTCTTCGCTGCACTGCGCCGCTCGCAAGCGGCTTCGTTCTTCGGCGTCTGCCGTCCGGAGAGAGCTGAACTGCAGCGGTCAGTTGCAGCTCTGCCCAACAGCGTGCTCTCAGTTCTGCGGACAAGCACGCCCTGTTGCCTTGGCTCCGAGTGCAAAGTCCCTAGCGAGCACTCACTCAGTGCAATGCACCCAGAAAGACGCTCTCGCTCGTCTTTCAAGGAGCGATTCCTAACAGCAGAAGCAGCAGAGGCACAAACTGGATGACGAGAAGGGACAATGTAGAACACGTCTCTGTCCTGGCACGTTGCCGTGTGCGATATGTCCCTCCGGGTCTTCGGTCCTTGCGAAGCTCTATGTACTGCGAGCGCAGCTACTTGCAGCTGAGAAGGACCGCGGAGCTAGCAGCGAATTCGGAGAGCGCTAAGCACGAAGTCAAGAAGCGAGACGTGTCCCTGCAACGCGGTGCTAAGAGCAGCTTCCTGGCGGCGGGGGCGAGCTCCGGCCACAAGACATTCTCGTCCTGGCAACGGATCTCTGTGAAGGGCGTAGGCGAAAAGCTTTCGTTTTCCATTCGAACTGCGAGAGAGGCAGACTGTTACACGGAGCTCTGAGAACAAAGGTGCACGCCCTAGGCTGGCTTGGGCAGAAGAAGCGTTCTCGAGCTCTTGGCTGCCGGCACACTGCTGGGTATGTGGCGCCCCTGCAGCGGCTTCTGGCCGCCGGCAAGTGAAAGCGGAGCAAGGCGTGGGCGAGGGCGGTGAACGAAGCGGCTATGTGCCGTGCTTGTGTGCACCACGTTAGAGGCTACTAGGAGAGGAAGGTGGTTGACTCTCGCTTGCCTTCCCAAGTGCCCTTAGCAGTCGGAAGGAGCAAGCTGAAGCACTGCTGCTTGTGCTGCTCCTTGGTTCCCTTGCAGCCCGCTCTGAAAGCATTGGCGGTCACTTCTAGGCGCCGAGTTGCACACACACAGCACCACGCTAAGTGCCGCGGAGAAGGGAAATCCAGAGTGCAGCGAGGAGCTGGACGTGGCTTACGTTCAGTAAGGAAAAGGTGAACTTAAGCACTGCCTCTTCAATCTGGCCGCCTCTGCTCTGGTAGCAACTTTTGCAAGTCGGCAAAGGGAGCCGCGAGTACGTAGAACGGAGGGCAGCGAGACGCCGTGTGTTATGCGCCCTTTCAGGGCTGCTGCCAGTAGGCTACTTTAAGAAGGCCTTCTACTTCCTCGCGTCCTTCTCGCTTCGTTCTAGCTGCATGGAGTACAGCACAGCGAAGGAGTGAAGACGGGCACTGCCCCAGCTTTTGCCCTGGCGTGCAACGGCTGTGTGCTGCTTTTCCAAGCAGCAAGAGCACTGAGAAGTGAAAGCGATTGTGAAGGAGCTCTTTGGCTGCTCGTGTGCTCTTCGCTGCACTGCGCCGCTCGCAAGCGGCTTCGTTCTTCGGCGTCTGCCGTCCGGAGAGAGCTGAACTGCAGCGGTCAGTTTCAGCTCTGCCCAACAGCGTGCTCTCAGTTCTGCGGACAAGCACGCCCTGTTGCCTTGGCTCCGAGTGCAAAGTCCCTAGCGAGCACTCACTCAGTGCAATGCACCCAGAAAGACGCTCTCGCTCGTCTTTCAAGGAGCGATTCCTAACAGCAGAAGCAGCAGAGGCACAAACTGGATGACGAGAAGGGACAATGTAGAACACGTCTCTGTCCTGGCACGTTGCCGTGTGCGATATGTCCCTCCGGGTCTTCGGTCCTTGCGAAGCTCTATGTACTGCGAGCGCAGCTACTTGCAGCTGAGAAGGACCGCGGAGCTAGCAGCGAATTCGGAGAGCGCTAAGCACGAAGTCAAGAAGCGAGACGTGTCCCTGCAACGCGGTGCTAAGAGCAGCTTCCTGGCGGCGGGGCGAGCCCCGGCCACAAGACATTCTCGTCCTGGCAACGGATCTCTGTGAAGGGCGTAGGCGAAAAGCTTTCGTTTTCCATTCGAACTGCGAGAGAGGCAGACTGTTACACGGAGTTCTGAGAACAAAGGTGCACGCCCTAGGCGGGCTTGGGCAGAAGAAGCGTTCTCGAGCTCTTGGCTGCCGGCACACTGCTGGGTATGTGGCGCCCCTGCAGCGGCTTCTGGCTGCCGGCAAGTGAAAGCGGAGCAAGGCGTGGGCGAGGGCGAGGGCGGTGAACGAAGCGGCAAAAGCGCTGTGCTTGTGTGCACCACGTTAGAGGCTACTAGGAGAGGAAGGTGGTTGACTCTCGCTTGCCTTCCCAAGTGCCCTTAGCAGTCGGAAGGAGCAAGCTGAAGCACTGCTGCTTGTGCTGCTCCTTGGTTCCCTTGCAGCCCGCTCTGAAAGCATTGGCGGTCACTTCTAGGCGCCGAGTTGCACACACACAGCACCACGCTAAGTGCCGCGGAGAAGGGAAATCCAGAGTGCAGCGAGGAGCTGGACGTGGCTTACGTTCAGTAAGGAAAAGGTGAACTTAAGCACTGCCTCTTCAATCTGGCCGCCTCTGCTCTGGTAGCAACTTTTGCGAGTCGGCAGAGGGAGCCGCGAGTATGTAGAACGGAGGGCAGCGAGACGCCGTGTGTTATGCGCCCTTTCAGGGCTGCTGACAAGGGGCTACTTTAAGAACGCCTTCTTCGTCCTCGCGTCCTTCTCGCTTCGCTCTAGCTGCATGGAGTACAGCACAGCGAAGGAGTGAAGACGGGCGCTGCCCCAGCTTTTGCCCTGGCGTGCAACGGCTGTGTGCTGCTTTTCCAAGCAGCAAGAGCACTGAGAAGTGAAAGCGATTGTGAAGGAGCTCTTTGGCTGCTCGTGTGCTCTTCGCTGCACTGCGCCGCTCGCAAGCGGCTTCGTTCTTCGGCGTCTGCCGTCCGGAGAGAGCTGAACTGCAGCGGTCAGTTTCAGCTCTGCCCAACAGCGTGCTCTCAGTTCTGCGGACAAGCACACCCTGTTGCCTTGGCTCCGAGTGCAAAGTCCCTAGCGAGCACTCACTCAGTGCAATGCACCCAGAAAGACGCTCTCGCTCGTCTTTCAAGGAGCGATTCCTAACAGCAGAAGCAGCAGAGGCACAAACTGGATGACGAGAAGGGACAATGTAGAACACGTCTCTGTCCTGGCACGTTGTCGTGTGCGATATGTCCCTCCGGGTCTTCGGTCCTTGCGAAGCTCTATGTACTGCGAGCGCAGCTACTTGCAGCTGAGAAGGACCGCGGAGCTAGCAGCGAATTCGGAGAGCGCTAAGCACGAAGTCAAGAAGCGAGACGTGTCCCTGCAACGCGGTGCTAAGAGCAGCTTCCTGGCGGCGGGGGCGAGCTCCGGCCACAAGACATTCTCGTCCTGGCAACGGATCTCTGTGAAGGGCGTAGGCGAAAAGCTTTCGTTTTCCATTCGAACTGCGAGAGAGGCAGACTGTTACACGGAGCTCTGAGAACAAAGGTGCACGCCCTAGGCTGGCTTGGGCAGAAGAAGCGTTCTCGAGCTCTTGGCTGCCGGCACACTGCTGTGTATGTGGCGCCCCTGCAGCGGCTTCTGGCCGCCGGCAAGTGAAAGCGGAGCAAGGCGTGGGCGAGGGCGGTGAACGAAGCGGCTATGTGCCGTGCTTGTGTGCACCACGTTAGAGGCTACTAGGAGAGGAAGGTGGTTGACTCTCGCTTGCCTTCCCAAGAGCCCTTAGCAGTCGGAAGGAGCAAGCTGAAGCACTGCTGCTTGTGCTGCTCCTTGGTTCCCTTGCAGCCCGCTCTGAAAGCATTGGCGGTCACTTCTAGGCGCCGAGTTGCACACACACAGCACCACGCTAAGTGCCGCGGAGAAGGGAAATCCAGAGTGCAGCGAGGAGCTGGACGTGGCTTACGTGCAGTAAGGAAAAGGTGAACTTAAGCACTGCCTCTTCAATCTGGCCGCCTCTGCTCTGGTAGCAACTTTTGCAAGTCGGCAGAGGGAGCCGCGAGTATGCAGAACGGAGGGCAGCGAGACGCCGTGTGTTATGCGCCCTTTCAGGGCTGCTGACAAGGGGCTACTTTAAGAACGCCTTCTACTTCCTCGCGTCCTTCTCGCTTCGTTCTAGCTGCATGGAGTACAGCACAGCGAAGGAGTGAAGACGGGCACTGCCCCAGCTTTTGCACTGGCGTGCAACGGCTGTGTGCTGCTTTTCCAAGCAGCAAGAGCACCGAGAAGTGAAAGCGATTGTGAAGGAGCTCTTTGGCTGCTCGTGTGCTCTTCGCTGCACTGCGCCGCTCGCAAGCGGCTTCGTTCTTCGGCGTCTGCCGTCCGGAGAGAGCTGAACTGCAGCGGTCAGTTGCAGCTCTGCCCAACAGCGTGCTCTCAGTTCTGCGGACAAGCACGCCCTGTTGCCTTGGCTCCGAGTGCAAAGTCCCTAGCGAGCACTCACTCAGTGCAATGCACCCAGAAAGACGCTCTCGCTCGTCGTTCAAGGAGCGATTCCTAACAGCAGAAGCAGCAGAGGCACAAACTGGATGACGAGAAGGGACACTGTAGAACACGTCTCTGTCCTGGCACGTTGCCGTGTGCGATATGTCCCTCCGGGTCTTCGGTCCTTGCGAAGCTCTATGTACTGCGAGCGCAGCTACTTGCAGCTGAGAAGGACCGCGGAGCTAGCAGCGAATTCGGAGAGCGCTAAGCACGAAGTCAAGAAGCGAGACGTGTCCCTGCAACGCGGTGCTAAGAGCAGCTTCCTGGCGGCGGGGGCGAGCTCCGGCCACAAGACATTCTCGTCCTGGCAACGGATCTCTGTGAAGGGCGTAGGCGAAAAGCTTTCGTTTTCCATTCGAACTGCGAGAGAGGCAGACTGTTACACGGAGCTCTGAGAACAAAGGTGCACGCCCTAGGCTGGCTTGGGCAGAAGAAGCGTTCTCGAGCTCTTGGCTGCCGGCACACTGCTGGGTATGTGGCGCCCCTGCAGCGGCTTCTGGCTGCCGGCAAGTGAAAGCGGAGCAAGGCGTGGGCGAGGGCGGTGAACGAAGCGGCTATGTGCCGTGCTTGTGTGCACCACGTTAGAGGCTACTAGGAGAGGAAGGTGGTTGACTCTCGCTTGCCTTCCCAAGAGCCCTTAGCAGTCGGAAGGAGCAAGCTGAAGCACTGCTGCTTGTGCTGCTCCTTGGTTCCCTTGCAGCCCGCTCTGAAAGCATTGGCGGTCACTTCTAGGCGCCGAGTTGCACACACACAGCACCACTGTAAGTGCCGCGGAGAAGGGAAATCCAGAGTGCAGCGAGGAGCTGGACGTGGCTTACGTTCAGTAAGGAAAAGGTGAACTTAAGCACTGCCTCTTCAATCTGGCCGCCTCTGCTCTGGTAGCAACTTTTGCAAGTCGGCAGAGGGAGCCACGAGTATGCAGAACGGAGGGCAGCGAGACGCCGTGTGTTATGCGCCCCTTCAAGGCTGCTGACAAGGGGCTACTTTAAGAAGGCCTTCTACTTCCTCGCGTCCTTCTCGCTTCGCTCTAGCTGCATGGAGAACAGCACAGCGAAGGAGTGAAGACGGGCACTGCCCCAGCTTTTGCCCTGGCGTGCAACGGCTGTGTGCTGCTTTTCCAAGCAGCAAGAGCACTGAGAAGTGAAAGCGATTGTGAAGGAGCTCTTTGGCTGCTCGTGTGCTCTTCGCTGCACTGCGCCGCACGGAAGCGGCTTCGTTCTTCGGCGTCTGCCGTCCGGAGAGAGCTGAACTGCAGCGGTCAGTTTCAGCTCTGCCCAACAGCGTGCTCTCAGTTCTGCGGACAAGCACGCCCTGTTGCCTTGGCTCCGAGTGCAAAGTCCCTAGCGAGCACTCACTCAGTGCAATGCACCCAGAAAGACGCTCTCGCTCGTCTTTCAAGGAGCGATTCCTAACAGCAGAAGCAGCAGAGGCACAAACTGGATGACGAGAAGGGACACTGTAGAACACGTCTCTGTCCTGGCACCTTGCCGTGTGCGATATGTCCCTCCGGGTCTTCGGTCCTTGCGAAGCTCTATGTACTGCGAGCGCAGCTACTTGCAGCTGAGAAGGACCGCGGAGCTAGCAGCGAATTCGGAGAGCGCTAAGCACGAAGTCAAGAAGCGAGACGTGTCCCTGCAACGCGGTGCTAAGAGCAGCTTCCTGGCGGCGGGGGCGAGCTCCGGCCACAAGACATTCTCGTCCTGGCAACGGATCTCTGTGAAGGGCGTAGGCGAAAAGCTTTCGTTTTCCATTCGAACTGCGAGAGAGGCAGACTGTTACACGGAGCTCTGAGAACAAAGGTGCACGCCCTAGGCTGGCTTGGGCAGAAGAAGCGTTCTCGAGCTCTTGGCTGCCGGCACACTGCTGTGTATGTGGCGCCCCTGCAGCGGCTTCTGGCCGCCGGCAAGTGAAAGCGGAGCAAGGCGTGGGCGAGGGCGGTGAACGAAGCGGCTATGTGCCGTGCTTGTGTGCACCACGTTAGAGGCTACTAGGAGAGGAAGGTGGTTGACTCTCGCTTGCCTTCCCAAGAGCCCTTAGCAGTCGGAAGGAGCAAGCTGAAGCACTGCTGCTTGTGCTGCTCCTTGGTTCCCTTGCAGCCCGCTCTGAAAGCATTGGCGGTCACTTCTAGGCGCCGAGTTGCACACACACAGCACCACGCTAAGTGCCGCGGAGAAGGGAAATCCAGAGTGCAGCGAGGAGCTGGACGTGGCTTACGTTCAGTAAGGAAAAGGTGAACTTAAGCACTGCCTCTTCAATCTGGCCGCCTCTGCTCTGGTAGCAACTTTTGCAAGTCGGCAGAGGGAGCCGCGAGTATGCAGAACGGAGGGCAGCGAGACGCCGTGTGTTATGCGCCCTTTCAAGGCTGCTGACAAGGGGCTACTTTAAGAAGGCCTTCTACTTCCTCGCGTCCTTCTCGCTTCGCTCTAGCTGCATGGAGAACAGCACAGCGAAGGAGTGAAGACGGGCACTGCCCCAGCTTTTGCCCTGGCGTGCAACGGCTGTGTGCTGCTTTTCCAAGCAGCAAGAGCACTGAGAAGTGAAAGCGATTGTGAAGGAGCTCTTTGGCTGCTCGTGTGCTCTTCGCTGCACTGCGCCGCACGGAAGCGGCTTCGTTCTTCGGCGTCTGCCGTCCGGAGAGAGCTGAACTGCAGCGGTCAGTTTCAGCTCTGCCCAACAGCGTGCTCTCAGTTCTGCGGACAAGCACGCCCTGTTGCCTTGGCTCCGAGTGCAAAGTCCCTAGCGAGCACTCACTCAGTGCAATGCACCCAGAAAGACGCTCTCGCTCGTCTTTCAAGGAGCGATTCCTAACAGCAGAAGCAGCAGAGGCACAAACTGGATGACGAGAAGGGACAATGTAGAACACGTCTCTGTCCTGGCACGTTGCCGTGTGCGATATGTCCCTCCGGGTCTTCGGTCCTTGCGAAGCTCTATGTACTGCGAGCGCAGCTACTTGCAGCTGAGAAGGACCGCGGAGCTAGCAGCGAATTCGGAGAGCGCTAAGCACGAAGTCAAGAAGCGAGACGTGTCCCTGCAACGCGGTGCTAAGAGCAGCTTCCTGGCGGCGGGGGCGAGCTCCGGCCACAAGACATTCTCGTCCTGGCAACGGATCTCTGTGAAGGGCGTAGGCGAAAAGCTTTCGTTTTCCATTCGAACTGCGAGAGAGGCAGACTGTTACACGGAGCTCTGAGAACAAAGGTGCACGCCCTAGGCGGGCTTGGGCAGAAGAAGCGTTCTCGAGCTCTTGGCTGCCGGCACACTGCTGTGTATGTGGCGCCCCTGCAGCGGCTTCTGGCTGCCGGCAAGTGAAAGCGGAGCAAGGCGTGGGCGAGGGCGAGGGCGGTGAACGAAGCGGCAAAAGCGCCGTGCTTGTGTGCACCACGTTAGAGGCTACTAGGAGAGGAAGGTGGTTGACTCTCGCTTGCCTTCCCAAGTGCCCTTAGCAGTCGGAAGGAGCAAGCTGAAGCACTGCTGCTTGTGCTGCTCCTTGGTTCCCTTGCAGCCCGCTCTGAAAGCATTGGCGGTCACTTCTAGGCGCCGAGTTGCACACACACAGCACCACGCTAAGTGCCGCGGAGAAGGGAAATCCAGAGTGCAGCGAGGAGCTGGACGTGGCTTACGTTCAGTAAGGAAAAGGTGAACCTAAGCACTGCCTCTTCAATCTGGCCGCCTCTGCTCTGGTAGCAACTTTTGCAAGTCGGCAGAGGGAGCCGCGAGTATGTAGAACGGAGGGCAGCGAGACGCCGTGTGTTATGCGCCCTTTCAGGGCTGCTGACAAGGGGCTACTTTAAGAACGCCTTCTTCGTCCTCGCGTCCTTCTCGCTTCGTTCTAGCTGCATGGAGTACAGCACAGAGAAGGAGTGAAGACGGGCACTGCCCCAACTTTTGCCCTGGCGTGCAACGGCTGTGTGCTGCTTTTCCAAGCAGCAAGAGCACTGAGAAGTGAAAGCGATTGTGAAGGAGCTCTTTGGCTGCTCGTGTGCTCTTCGCTGCACTGCGCCGCTCGCAAGCGGCTTCGTTCTTCGGCGTCTGCCGTCCGGAGAGAGCTGAACTGCAGCGGTCAGTTTCAGCTCTGCCCAACAGCGTGCTCTCAGTTCTGCGGACAAGCACGCCCTGTTGCCTTGGCTCCGAGTGCAAAGTCCCTAGCGAGCACTCACTCAGTGCAATGCACCCAGAAAGACGCTCTCGCTCGTCTTTCAAGGAGCGATTCCTAACAGCAGAAGCAGCAGAGGCACAAACTGGATGACGAGAAGGGACACTGTAGAACACGTCTCTGTCCTGGCACCTTGCCGTGTGCGATATGTCCCTCCGGGTCTTCGGTCCTTGCGAAGCTCTATGTACTGCGAGCGCAGCTACTTGCAGCTGAGAAGGACCGCGGAGCTAGCAGCGAATTCGGAGAGCGCTAAGCACGAAGTCAAGAAGCGAGACGTGTCCCTGCAACGCGGTGCTAAGAGCAGCTTCCTGGCGGCGGGGGCGAGCTCCGGCCACAAGACATTCTCGTCCTGGCAACGGATCTCTGTGAAGGGCGTAGGCGAAAAGCTTTCGTTTTCCATTCGAACTGCGAGAGAGGCAGACTGTTACACGGAGCTCTGAGAACAAAGGTGCACGCCCTAGGCTGGCTTGGGCAGAAGAAGCGTTCTCGAGCTCTTGGCTGCCGGCACACTGCTGTGTATGTGGCGCCCCTGCAGCGGCTTCTGGCCGCCGGCAAGTGAAAGCGGAGCAAGGCGTGGGCGAGGGCGGTGAACGAAGCGGCTATGTGCCGTGCTTGTGTGCACCACGTTAGAGGCTACTAGGAGAGGAAGGTGGTTGACTCTCGCTTGCCTTCCCAAGTGCCCTTAGCAGTCGGAAGGAGCAAGCTGAAGCACTGCTGCTTGTGCTGCTCCTTGGTTCCCTTGCAGCCCGCTCTGAAAGCATTGGCGGTCACTTCTAGGCGCCGAGTTGCACACACACAGCACCACGCTAAGTGCCGCGGAGAAGGGAAATCCAGAGTGCAGCGAGGAGCTGGACGTGGCTTACGTTCAGTAAGGAAAAGGTGAACTTAAGCACTGCCACTTCAATCTGGCCGCCTCTGCTCTGGTAGCAACTTTTGCAAGTCGGCAGAGGGAGCCGCGAGTATGTAGAACGGAGGGCAGCGAGACGCCGTGTGTTATGCGCCCTTTCAGGGCTGCTGACAAGGGGCTACTTTAAGAACGCCTTCTACTTCCTCGCGTCCTTCTCGCTTCGCTCTAGCTGCATGGAGTACAGCACAGCGAAGGAGTGAAGACGGGCACTGCCCCAGCTTTTGCACTGGCGTGCAACGGCTGTGTGCTGCTTTTCCAAGCAGCAAGAGCACCGAGAAGTGAAAGCGATTGGGAAGGAGCTCTTTGGCTGCTCGTGTGCTCTTCGCTGCACTGCGCCGCTCGCAAGCGGCTTCGTTCTTCGGCGTCTGCCGTCCGGAGAGAGCTGAACTGCAGTGGTCAGTTTCAGCTCTGCCCAACAGCGTGCTCTCAGTTCTGCGGACAAGCACGCCCTGTTGCCTTGGCTCCGAGTGCAAAGTCCCTAGCGAGCACTCACTCAGTGCAATGCACCCAGAAAGACGCTCCCGCTCGTCTTTCAAGGAGCGATTCCTAACAGCAGAAGCAGCAGAGGCACAAACTGGATGACGAGAAGGGACAATGTAGAACACGTCTCTGTCCTGGCACGTTGTCGTGTGCGATATGTCCCTCCGGGTCTTCGGTCCTTGCGAAGCTCTATGTACTGCGAGCGCAGCTACTTGCAGCTGAGAAGGACCGCGGAGCTAGCAGCGAATTCGGAGAGCGCTAAGCACGTAGTCAAGAAGCGAGACGTGTCCCTGCAACGCGGTGCTAAGAGCAGCTTCCTGGCGGCGGGGGCGAGCTCCGGCCACAAGACATTCTCGTCGTAGCAACGGATCTCCGTGAAGGGCGTAGGCGAAAAGCTTTCGTTTTCCATTCGAACTGCGAGAGAGGCAGACTGTTACACGGAGCTCTGAGAACAAAGGTGCACGCCCTAGGCGGGCTTGGGCAGAAGAAGCGTTCTCGAGCTCTTGGCTGCCGGCACACTGCTGTGTATGTGGCGCCCCTGCAGCGGCTTCTGGCTGCCGGCAAGTGAAAGCGGAGCAAGGCGTGGGCGAGGGCGAGGGCGGTGAACGAAGCGGCAAAAGCGCCGTGCTTGTGTGCACCACGTTAGAGGCTACTAGGAGAGGAAGGTGGTTGACTCTCGCTTGCCTTCCCAAGTGCCCTTAGCAGTCGGAAGGAGCAAGCTGAAGCACTGCTGCTTGTGCTGCTCCTTGGTTCCCTTGCAGCCCGCTCTGAAAGCATTGGCGGTCACTTCTAGGCGCCGAGTTGCACACACACAGCACCACGCTAAGTGCCGCGGAGAAGGGAAATCCAGAGTGCAGCGAGGAGCTGGACGTGGCTTACGTTCAGTAAGGAAAAGGTGAACTTAAACACTGCCTCTTCAATCTGGCCGCCTCTGCTCTGGTAGCAACTTTTGCAAGTCGGCAGAGGGAGCCGCGAGTATGTAGAACGGAGGGCAGCGAGACGCCGTGTGTTATGCGCCCTTTCAGGGCTGCTGACAAGGGGCTACTTTAAGAAGGCCTTCTTCGTCCTCGCGTCCTTCTCGCTTCGTTCTAGCTGCATGGAGTACAGCACAGAGAAGGAGTGAAGACGGGCACTGCCCCAACTTTTGCCCTGGCGTGCAACGGCTGTGTGCTGCTTTTCCAAGCAGCAAGAGCACTGAGAAGTGAAAGCGATTGTGAAGGAGCTCTTTGGCTGCTCGTGTGCTCTTCGCTGCACTGCGCCGCTCGCAAGCGGCTTCGTTCTTCGGCGTCTGCCGTCCGGAGAGAGCTGAACTGCAGCGGTCAGTTTCAGCTCTGCCCAACAGCGTGCTCTCAGTTCTGCGGACAAGCACGCCCTGTTGCCTTGGCTCCGAGTGCAAAGTCCCTAGCGAGCACTCACTCAGTGCAATGCACCCAGAAAGACGCTCTCGCTCGTCTTTCAAGGAGCGATTCCTAACAGCAGAAGCAGCAGAGGCACAAACTGGATGACGAGAAGGGACACTGTAGAACACGTCTCTGTCCTGGCACGTTGCCGTGTGCGATATGTCCCTCCGGGTCTTCGGTCCTTGCGAAGCTCTATGTACTGCGAGCGCAGCTACTTGCAGCTGAGAAGGACCGCGGAGCTAGCAGCGAATTCGGAGAGCGCTAAGCACGAAGTCAAGAAGCGAGACGTGTCCCTGCAACGCGGTGCTAAGAGCAGCTTCCTGGCGGCGGGGGCGAGCCCCGGCCACAAGACATTCTCGTCCTGGCAACGGATCTCTGTGAAGGGCGTAGGCGAAAAGCTTTCGTTTTCCATTCGAACTGCGAGAGAGGCAGACTGTTACACGGAGCTCTGAGAACAAAGGTGCACGCCCTAGGCGGGCTTGGGCAGAAGAAGCGTTCTCGAGCTCTTGGCTGCCCGCACACTGCTGGGTATGTGGCGCCGCTGCAGCGTCTTCTGGCCGCCGGCAAGTGAAAGCGGAGCCAGGCGTAGGCGTGGGCGAGGGCGGTGAACGAAGCGGCAAAAGCGCCGTGCTTGTGTGCACCACGTTAGAGGCTACTAGGAGAGGAAGGTGGTTGACTCTCGCTTGCCTTCCCAAGTGCCCTTAGCAGTCGGAAGGAGCAAGCTGAAGCACTGCTGCTTGTGCTGCTCCTTGGTTCCCTTGCAGCCCGCTCTGAAAGCATTGGCGGTCACTTCTAGGCGCCGAGTTGCACACACACAGCACCACGCTAAGTGCCGCGGAGAAGGGAAATCCAGAGTGCAGCGAGGAGCTGGACGTGGCTTACGTTCAGTAAGGAAAAGGTGAACCTAAGCAGTGCCTCTTCAATCTGGCCGCCTCTGCTCTGGTAGCAACTTTTGCAAGTCGGCAGAGGGAGCCGCGAGTATGCAGAACGGAGGGCAGCGAGACGCCGTGTGTTATGCGCCCTTTCAGGGCTGCTGACAAGGGGCTACTTTAAGAACGCCTTCTACTTCCTCGCGTCCTTCTCGCTTCGTTCTAGCTGCATGGAGTACAGCACAGCGAAGGAGTGAAGACGGGCACTGCCCCAGCTTTTGCCCTGGCGTGCAACGGCTGTGTGCTGCTTTTCCAAGCAGCAAGAGCACCGAGAAGTGAAAGCGATTGTGAAGGAGCTCTTTGGCTGCTCGTGTGCTCTTCGCTGCACTGCGCCGCTCGCAAGCGGCTTCGTTCTTCGGCGTCTGCCGTCCGGAGAGAGCTGAACTGCAGCGGTCAGTTGCAGCTCTGCCCAACAGCGTGCTCTCAGTTCTGCGGACAAGCACGCCCTGTTGCCTTGGCTCCGAGTGCAAAGTCCCTAGCGAGCACTCACTCAGTGCAATGCACCCAGAAAGACGCTCTCGCTCGTCTTTCAAGGAGCGATTCCTAACAGCAGAAGCAGCAGAGGCACAAACTGGATGACGAGAAGGGACAATGTAGAACACGTCTCTGTCCTGGCACGTTGCCGTGTGCGATATGTCCCTCCGGGTCTTCGGTCCTTGCGAAGCTCTATGTACTGCGAGCGCAGCTACTTGCAGCTGAGAAGGACCGCGGAGCTAGCAGCGAATTCGGAGAGCGCTAAGCACGAAGTCAAGAAGCGAGACGTGTCCCTGCAACGCGGTGCTAAGAGCAGCTTCCTGGCGGCGGGGGCGAGCTCCGGCCACAAGACATTCTCGTCCTGGCAACGGATCTCTGTGAAGGGCGTAGGCGAAAAGCTTTCGTTTTCCATTCGAACTGCGAGAGAGGCAGACTGTTACACGGAGCTCTGAGAACAAAGGTGCACGTCCTAGGCGGGCTTGGGCAGAAGCAGCGTTCTCGAGCTCTTGGCTGCCGGCACACTGCTGGCTATTTGGCGCCCCTGCAGCGGCTTCTGGCTGCCGGCAAGTGAAAGCGGAGCAAGGCGTGGGCGAGGGCGGTGAACGAAGCGGCTATGTGCCGTGCTTGTGTGCACCACGTTAGAGGCTACTAGGAGAGGAAGGTGGTTGACTCTCGCTTGCCTTCCCAAGTGCCCTTAGCAGTCGGAAGGAGCAAGCTGAAGCACTGCTGCTTGTGCTGCTCCTTGGTTCCCTTGCAGCCCGCTCTGAAAGCATTGGCGGTCACTTCTAGGCGCCGAGTTGCACACACACAGCACCACGCTAAGTGCCGCGGAGAAGGGAAATCCAGAGTGCAGCGAGGAGCTGGACGTGGCTTACGTGCAGTAAGGAAAAGGTGAACCTAAGCAGTGCCTCTTCAATCTGGCCGCCTCTGCTCTGGTAGCAACTTTTGCAAGTCGGCAAAGGGAGCCGCGAGTATGTAGAACGGAGGGCAGCGAGACGCCGTGTGTTATGCGCCCTTTCAGGGCTGCTGACAAGGGGCTACTTTAAGAACGCCTTCTTCGTCCTCGCGTCCTTCTCGCTTCGCTCTAGCTGCATGGAGTACAGCACAGCGAAGGAGTGAAGACGGGCACTGCCCCAGCTTTTGCCCTGGCGTGCAACGGCTGTGTGCTGCTTTTCCAAGCAGCAAGAGCACTGAGAAGTGAAAGCGATTGTGAAGGAGCTCTTTGGCTGCTCGTGTGCTCTTCGCTGCACTGCGCCGCTCGCAAGCGGCTTCGTTCTTCGGCGTCTGCCGTCCGGAGAGAGCTGAACTGCAGCGGTCAGTTTCAGCTCTGCCCAACAGCGTGCTCTCAGTTCTGCGGACAAGCACGCCCTGTTGCCTTGGCTCCGAGTGCAAAGTCCCTAGCGAGCACTCACTCAGTGCAATGCACCCAGAAAGACGCTCCCGCTCGTCTTTCAAGGAGCGATTCCTAACAGCAGAAGCAGCAGAGGCACAAACTGGATGACGAGAAGGGACAATGTAGAACACGTCTCTGTCCTGGCACGTTGTCGTGTGCGATATGTCCCTCCGGGTCTTCGGTCCTTGCGAAGCTCTATGTACTGCGAGCGCAGCTACTTGCAGCTGAGAAGGACCGCGGAGCTAGCAGCGAATTCGGAGAGCGCTAAGCACGTAGTCAAGAAGCGAGACGTGTCCCTGCAACGCGGTGCTAAGAGCAGCTTCCTGGCGGCGGGGGCGAGCTCCGGCCACAAGACATTCTCGTCGTAGCAACGGATCTCCGTGAAGGGCGTAGGCGAAAAGCTTTCGTTTTCCATTCGAACTGCGAGAGAGGCAGACTGTTACACGGAGCTCTGAGAACAAAGGTGCACGCCCTAGGCTGGCTTGGGCAGAAGAAGCGTTCTCGAGCTCTTGGCTGCCGGCACACTGCTGGGTATTTGGCGCCCCTGCAGCGGCTTCTGGCTGCCGGCAAGTGAAAGCGGAGCAAGGCGTGGGCGAGGGCGGTGAACGAAGCGGCTATGTGCCGTGCTTGTGTGCACCACGTTAGAGGCTACTAGGAGAGGAAGGTGGTTGACTCTCGCTTGCCTTCCCAAGTGCCCTTAGCAGTCGGAAGGAGCAAGCTGAAGCACTGCTGCTTGTGCTGCTCCTTGGTTCCCTTGCAGCCCGCTCTGAAAGCATTGGCGGTCACTTCTAGGCGCCGAGTTGCACACACACAGCACCACGCTAAGTGCCGCGGAGAAGGGAAATCCAGAGTGCAGCGAGGAGCTGGACGTGGCTTACGTGCAGTAAGGAAAAGGTGAACCTAAGCAGTGCCTCTTCAATCTGGCCGCCTCTGCTCTGGTAGCAACTTTTGCAAGTCGGCAAAGGGAGCCGCGAGTACGTAGAACGGAGGGCAGCGAGACGCCGTGTGTTATGCGCCCTTTCAGGGCTGCTGCCAGTAGGCTACTTTAAGAAGGCCTTCTACTTCCTCGCGTCCTTCTCGCTTCGTTCTAGCTGCATGGAGTACAGCACAGCGAAGGAGTGAAGACGGGCACTGCCCCAGCTTTTGCCCTGGCGTGCAACGGCTGTGTGCTGCTTTTCCAAGCAGCAAGAGCACTGAGAAGTGAAAGCGATTGTGAAGGAGCTCTTTGGCTGCTCGTGTGCTCTTCGCTGCACTGCGCCGCTCGCAAGCGGCTTCGTTCTTCGGCGTCTGCCGTCCGGAGAGAGCTGAACTGCAGCGGTCAGTTTCAGCTCTGCCCAACAGCGTGCTCTCAGTTCTGCGGACAAGCACGCCCTGTTGCCTTGGCTCCGAGTGCAAAGTCCCTAGCGAGCACTCACTCAGTGCAATGCACCCAGAAAGACGCTCTCGCTCGTCTTTCAAGGAGCGATTCCTAACAGCAGAAGCAGCAGAGGCACAAACTGGATGACGAGAAGGGACAATGTAGAACACGTCTCTGTCCTGGCACGTTGCCGTGTGCGATATGTCCCTCCGGGTCTTCGGTCCTTGCGAAGCTCTATGTACTGCGAGCGCAGCTACTTGCAGCTGAGAAGGACCGCGGAGCTAGCAGCGAATTCGGAGAGCGCTAAGCACGAAGTCAAGAAGCGAGACGTGTCCCTGCAACGCGGTGCTAAGAGCAGCTTCCTGGCGGCGGGGGCGAGCTCCGGCCACAAGACATTCTCGTCCTGGCAACGGATCTCTGTGAAGGGCGTAGGCGAAAAGCTTTCGTTTTCCATTCGAACTGCGAGAGAGGCAGACTGTTACACGGAGCTCTGAGAACAAAGGTGCACGCCCTAGGCTGGCTTGGGCAGAAGAAGCGTTCTCGAGCTCTTGGCTGCCGGCACACTGCTGTGTATGTGGCGCCCCTGCAGCGGCTTCTGGCCGCCGGCAAGTGAAAGCGGAGCAAGGCGTGGGCGAGGGCGGTGAACGAAGCGGCTATGTGCCGTGCTTGTGTGCACCACGTTAGAGGCTACTAGGAGAGGAAGGTGGTTGACTCTCGCTTGCCTTCCCAAGAGCCCTTAGCAGTCGGAAGGAGCAAGCTGAAGCACTGCTGCTTGTGCTGCTCCTTGGTTCCCTTGCAGCCCGCTCTGAAAGCATTGGCGGTCACTTCTAGGCGCCGAGTTGCACACACACAGCACCACTGTAAGTGCCGCGGAGAAGGGAAATCCAGAGTGCAGCGAGGAGCTGGACGTGGCTTACGTTCAGTAAGGAAAAGGTGAACTTAAGCACTGCCTCTTCAATCTGGCCGCCTCTGCTCTGGTAGCAACTTTTGCAAGTCGGCAGAGGGAGCCGCGAGTATGTAGAACGGAGGGCAGCGAGACGCCGTGTGTTATGCGCCCTTTCAGGGCTGCTGACAAGGGGCTACTTTAAGAAGGCCTTCTTCGTCCTCGCGTCCTTCTCGCTTCGTTCTAGCTGCATGGATTACAGCACAGAGAAGGAGTGAAGACGGGCACTGCCCCAGCTTTTGCCCTGGCGTGCAACGGCTGTGTGCTGCTTTTCCAAGCAGCAAGAGCACTGAGAAGTGAAAGCGATTGTGAAGGAGCTCTTTGGCTGCTCGTGTGCTCTTCGCTGCACTGCGCCGCTCGCAAGCGGCTTCGTTCTTCGGCGTCTGCCGTCCGGAGAGAGCTGAACTGCAGCGGTCAGTTGCAGCTCTGCCCAACAGCGTGCTCTCAGTTCTGCGGACAAGCACGCCCTGTTGCCTTGGCTCCGAGTGCAAAGTCCCTAGCGAGCACTCACTCAGTGCAATGCACCCAGAAAGACGCTCTCGCTCGTCTTTCAAGGAGCGATTCCTAACAGCAGAAGCAGCAGAGGCACAAACTGGATGACGAGAAGGGACAATGTAGAACACGTCTCTGTCCTGGCACGTTGCCGTGTGCGATATGTCCCTCCGGGTCTTCGGTCCTTGCGAAGCTCTATGTACTGCGAGCGCAGCTACTTGCAGCTGAGAAGGACCGCGGAGCTAGCAGCGAATTCGGAGAGCGCTAAGCACGAAGTCAAGAAGCGAGACGTGTCCCTGCAACGCGGTGCTAAGAGCAGCTTCCTGGCGGCGGGGGCGAGCTCCGGCCACAAGACATTCTCGTCCTGGCAACGGATCTCTGTGAAGGGCGTAGGCGAAAAGCTTTCGTTTTCCATTCGAACTGCGAGAGAGGCAGACTGTTACACGGAGCTCTGAGAACAAAGGTGCACGCCCTAGGCTGGCTTGGGCAGAAGAAGCGTTCTCGAGCTCTTGGCTGCCGGCACACTGCTGTGTATGTGGCGCCCCTGCAGCGGCTTCTGGCCGCCGGCAAGTGAAAGCGGAGCAAGGCGTGGGCGAGGGCGGTGAACGAAGCGGCTATGTGCCGTGCTTGTGTGCACCACGTTAGAGGCTACTAGGAGAGGAAGGTGGTTGACTCTCGCTTGCCTTCCCAAGAGCCCTTAGCAGTCGGAAGGAGCAAGCTGAAGCACTGCTGCTTGTGCTGCTCCTTGGTTCCCTTGCAGCCCGCTCTGAAAGCATTGGCGGTCACTTCTAGGCGCCGAGTTGCACACACACAGCACCACTGTAAGTGCCGCGGAGAAGGGAAATCCAGAGTGCAGCGAGGAGCTGGACGTGGCTTACGTTCAGTAAGGAAAAGGTGAACTTAAGCACTGCCTCTTCAATCTGGCCGCCTCTGCTCTGGTAGCAACTTTTGCAAGTCGGCAGAGGGAGCCGCGAGTATGCAGAACGGAGGGCAGCGAGACGCCGTGTGTTATGCGCCCTTTCAAGGCTGCTGACAAGGGGCTACTTTAAGAAGGCCTTCTACTTCCTCGCGTCCTTCTCGCTTCGCTCTAGCTGCATGGAGAACAGCACAGCGAAGGAGTGAAGACGGGCACTGCCCCAGCTTTTGCCCTGGCGTGCAACGGCTGTGTGCTGCTTTTCCAAGCAGCAAGAGCACTGAGAAGTGAAAGCGATTGTGAAGGAGCTCTTTGGCTGCTCGTGTGCTCTTCGCTGCACTGCGCCGCACGGAAGCGGCTTCGTTCTTCGGCGTCTGCCGTCCGGAGAGAGCTGAACTGCAGCGGTCAGTTTCAGCTCTGCCCAACAGCGTGCTCTCAGTTCTGCGGACAAGCACGCCCTGTTGCCTTGGCTCCGAGTGCAAAGTCCCTAGCGAGCACTCACTCAGTGCAATGCACCCAGAAAGACGCTCTCGCTCGTCTTTCAAGGAGCGATTCCTAACAGCAGAAGCAGCAGAGGCACAAACTGGATGACGAGAAGGGACAATGTAGAACACGTCTCTGTCCTGGCACGTTGCCGTGTGCGATATGTCCCTCCGGGTCTTCGGTCCTTGCGAAGCTCTATGTACTGCGAGCGCAGCTACTTGCAGCTGAGAAGGACCGCGGAGCTAGCAGCGAATTCGGAGAGCGCTAAGCACGAAGTCAAGAAGCGAGACGTGTCCCTGCAACGCGGTGCTAAGAGCAGCTTCCTGGCGGCGGGGGCGAGCCCCGGCCACAAGACATTCTCGTCCTGGCAACGGATCTCTGTGAAGGGCGTAGGCGAAAAGCTTTCGTTTTCCATTCGAACTGCGAGAGAGGCAGACTGTTACACGGAGCTCTGAGAACAAAGGTGCACGCCCTAGGCGGGCTTGGGCAGAAGAAGCGTTCTCGAGCTCTTGGCTGCCGGCACACTGCTGTGTATGTGGCGCCCCTGCAGCGGCTTCTGGCTGCCGGCAAGTGAAAGCGGAGCAAGGCGTGGGCGAGGGCGAGGGCGGTGAACGAAGCGGCAAAAGCGCCGTGCTTGTGTGCACCACGTTAGAGGCTACTAGGAGAGGAAGGTGGTTGACTCTCGCTTGCCTTCCCAAGTGCCCTTAGCAGTCGGAAGGAGCAAGCTGAAGCACTGCTGCTTGTGCTGCTCCTTGGTTCCCTTGCAGCCCGCTCTGAAAGCATTGGCGGTCACTTCTAGGCGCCGAGTTGCACACACACAGCACCACGCTAAGTGCCGCGGAGAAGGGAAATCCAGAGTGCAGCGAGGAGCTGGACGTGGCTTACGTTCAGTAAGGAAAAGGTGAACCTAAGCACTGCCTCTTCAATCTGGCCGCCTCTGCTCTGGTAGCAACTTTTGCAAGTCGGCAGAGGGAGCCGCGAGTATGTAGAACGGAGGGCAGCGAGACGCCGTGTGTTATGCGCCCTTTCAGGGCTGCTGACAAGGGGCTACTTTAAGAACGCCTTCTTCGTCCTCGCGTCCTTCTCGCTTCGTTCTAGCTGCATGGAGTACAGCACAGAGAAGGAGTGAAGACGGGCACTGCCCCAACTTTTGCCCTGGCGTGCAACGGCTGTGTGCTGCTTTTCCAAGCAGCAAGAGCACTGAGAAGTGAAAGCGATTGTGAAGGAGCTCTTTGGCTGCTCGTGTGCTCTTCGCTGCACTGCGCCGCTCGCAAGCGGCTTCGTTCTTCGGCGTCTGCCGTCCGGAGAGAGCTGAACTGCAGCGGTCAGTTTCAGCTCTGCCCAACAGCGTGCTCTCAGTTCTGCGGACAAGCACGCCCTGTTGCCTTGGCTCCGAGTGCAAAGTCCCTAGCGAGCACTCACTCAGTGCAATGCACCCAGAAAGACGCTCTCGCTCGTCTTTCAAGGAGCGATTCCTAACAGCAGAAGCAGCAGAGGCACAAACTGGATGACGAGAAGGGACACTGTAGAACACGTCTCTGTCCTGGCACCTTGCCGTGTGCGATATGTCCCTCCGGGTCTTCGGTCCTTGCGAAGCTCTATGTACTGCGAGCGCAGCTACTTGCAGCTGAGAAGGACCGCGGAGCTAGCAGCGAATTCGGAGAGCGCTAAGCACGAAGTCAAGAAGCGAGACGTGTCCCTGCAACGCGGTGCTAAGAGCAGCTTCCTGGCGGCGGGGGCGAGCTCCGGCCACAAGACATTCTCGTCCTGGCAACGGATCTCTGTGAAGGGCGTAGGCGAAAAGCTTTCGTTTTCCATTCGAACTGCGAGAGAGGCAGACTGTTACACGGAGCTCTGAGAACAAAGGTGCACGCCCTAGGCTGGCTTGGGCAGAAGAAGCGTTCTCGAGCTCTTGGCTGCCGGCACACTGCTGTGTATGTGGCGCCCCTGCAGCGGCTTCTGGCCGCCGGCAAGTGAAAGCGGAGCAAGGCGTGGGCGAGGGCGGTGAACGAAGCGGCTATGTGCCGTGCTTGTGTGCACCACGTTAGAGGCTACTAGGAGAGGAAGGTGGTTGACTCTCGCTTGCCTTCCCAAGTGCCCTTAGCAGTCGGAAGGAGCAAGCTGAAGCACTGCTGCTTGTGCTGCTCCTTGGTTCCCTTGCAGCCCGCTCTGAAAGCATTGGCGGTCACTTCTAGGCGCCGAGTTGCACACACACAGCACCACGCTAAGTGCCGCGGAGAAGGGAAATCCAGAGTGCAGCGAGGAGCTGGACGTGGCTTACGTTCAGTAAGGAAAAGGTGAACTTAAGCACTGCCACTTCAATCTGGCCGCCTCTGCTCTGGTAGCAACTTTTGCAAGTCGGCAGAGGGAGCCGCGAGTATGTAGAACGGAGGGCAGCGAGACGCCGTGTGTTATGCGCCCTTTCAGGGCTGCTGACAAGGGGCTACTTTAAGAACGCCTTCTACTTCCTCGCGTCCTTCTCGCTTCGCTCTAGCTGCATGGAGTACAGCACAGCGAAGGAGTGAAGACGGGCACTGCCCCAGCTTTTGCACTGGCGTGCAACGGCTGTGTGCTGCTTTTCCAAGCAGCAAGAGCACCGAGAAGTGAAAGCGATTGGGAAGGAGCTCTTTGGCTGCTCGTGTGCTCTTCGCTGCACTGCGCCGCTCGCAAGCGGCTTCGTTCTTCGGCGTCTGCCGTCCGGAGAGAGCTGAACTGCAGTGGTCAGTTTCAGCTCTGCCCAACAGCGTGCTCTCAGTTCTGCGGACAAGCACGCCCTGTTGCCTTGGCTCCGAGTGCAAAGTCCCTAGCGAGCACTCACTCAGTGCAATGCACCCAGAAAGACGCTCCCGCTCGTCTTTCAAGGAGCGATTCCTAACAGCAGAAGCAGCAGAGGCACAAACTGGATGACGAGAAGGGACAATGTAGAACACGTCTCTGTCCTGGCACGTTGTCGTGTGCGATATGTCCCTCCGGGTCTTCGGTCCTTGCGAAGCTCTATGTACTGCGAGCGCAGCTACTTGCAGCTGAGAAGGACCGCGGAGCTAGCAGCGAATTCGGAGAGCGCTAAGCACGTAGTCAAGAAGCGAGACGTGTCCCTGCAACGCGGTGCTAAGAGCAGCTTCCTGGCGGCGGGGGCGAGCTCCGGCCACAAGACATTCTCGTCGTAGCAACGGATCTCCGTGAAGGGCGTAGGCGAAAAGCTTTCGTTTTCCATTCGAACTGCGAGAGAGGCAGACTGTTACACGGAGCTCTGAGAACAAAGGTGCACGCCCTAGGCGGGCTTGGGCAGAAGAAGCGTTCTCGAGCTCTTGGCTGCCGGCACACTGCTGTGTATGTGGCGCCCCTGCAGCGGCTTCTGGCTGCCGGCAAGTGAAAGCGGAGCAAGGCGTGGGCGAGGGCGAGGGCGGTGAACGAAGCGGCAAAAGCGCCGTGCTTGTGTGCACCACGTTAGAGGCTACTAGGAGAGGAAGGTGGTTGACTCTCGCTTGCCTTCCCAAGTGCCCTTAGCAGTCGGAAGGAGCAAGCTGAAGCACTGCTGCTTGTGCTGCTCCTTGGTTCCCTTGCAGCCCGCTCTGAAAGCATTGGCGGTCACTTCTAGGCGCCGAGTTGCACACACACAGCACCACGCTAAGTGCCGCGGAGAAGGGAAATCCAGAGTGCAGCGAGGAGCTGGACGTGGCTTACGTTCAGTAAGGAAAAGGTGAACTTAAGCACTGCCTCTTCAATCTGGCCGCCTCTGCTCTGGTAGCAACTTTTGCAAGTCGGCAGAGGGAGCCGCGAGTATGTAGAACGGAGGGCAGCGAGACGCCGTGTGTTATGCGCCCTTTCAGGGCTGCTGACAAGGGGCTACTTTAAGAAGGCCTTCTTCGTCCTCGCGTCCTTCTCGCTTCGTTCTAGCTGCATGGAGTACAGCACAGAGAAGGAGTGAAGACGGGCACTGCCCCAACTTTTGCCCTGGCGTGCAACGGCTGTGTGCTGCTTTTCCAAGCAGCAAGAGCACTGAGAAGTGAAAGCGATTGTGAAGGAGCTCTTTGGCTGCTCGTGTGCTCTTCGCTGCACTGCGCCGCTCGCAAGCGGCTTCGTTCTTCGGCGTCTGCCGTCCGGAGAGAGCTGAACTGCAGCGGTCAGTTTCAGCTCTGCCCAACAGCGTGCTCTCAGTTCTGCGGACAAGCACGCCCTGTTGCCTTGGCTCCGAGTGCAAAGTCCCTAGCGAGCACTCACTCAGTGCAATGCACCCAGAAAGACGCTCTCGCTCGTCTTTCAAGGAGCGATTCCTAACAGCAGAAGCAGCAGAGGCACAAACTGGATGACGAGAAGGGACACTGTAGAACACGTCTCTGTCCTGGCACGTTGCCGTGTGCGATATGTCCCTCCGGGTCTTCGGTCCTTGCGAAGCTCTATGTACTGCGAGCGCAGCTACTTGCAGCTGAGAAGGACCGCGGAGCTAGCAGCGAATTCGGAGAGCGCTAAGCACGAAGTCAAGAAGCGAGACGTGTCCCTGCAACGCGGTGCTAAGAGCAGCTTCCTGGCGGCGGGGGCGAGCCCCGGCCACAAGACATTCTCGTCCTGGCAACGGATCTCTGTGAAGGGCGTAGGCGAAAAGCTTTCGTTTTCCATTCGAACTGCGAGAGAGGCAGACTGTTACACGGAGCTCTGAGAACAAAGGTGCACGCCCTAGGCGGGCTTGGGCAGAAGAAGCGTTCTCGAGCTCTTGGCTGCCCGCACACTGCTGGGTATGTGGCGCCGCTGCAGCGTCTTCTGGCCGCCGGCAAGTGAAAGCGGAGCCAGGCGTAGGCGTGGGCGAGGGCGGTGAACGAAGCGGCAAAAGCGCCGTGCTTGTGTGCACCACGTTAGAGGCTACTAGGAGAGGAAGGTGGTTGACTCTCGCTTGCCTTCCCAAGTGCCCTTAGCAGTCGGAAGGAGCAAGCTGAAGCACTGCTGCTTGTGCTGCTCCTTGGTTCCCTTGCAGCCCGCTCTGAAAGCATTGGCGGTCACTTCTAGGCGCCGAGTTGCACACACACAGCACCACGCTAAGTGCCGCGGAGAAGGGAAATCCAGAGTGCAGCGAGGAGCTGGACGTGGCTTACGTTCAGTAAGGAAAAGGTGAACCTAAGCAGTGCCTCTTCAATCTGGCCGCCTCTGCTCTGGTAGCAACTTTTGCAAGTCGGCAGAGGGAGCCGCGAGTATGCAGAACGGAGGGCAGCGAGACGCCGTGTGTTATGCGCCCTTTCAGGGCTGCTGACAAGGGGCTACTTTAAGAACGCCTTCTACTTCCTCGCGTCCTTCTCGCTTCGTTCTAGCTGCATGGAGTACAGCACAGCGAAGGAGTGAAGACGGGCACTGCCCCAGCTTTTGCACTGGCGTGCAACGGCTGTGTGCTGCTTTTCCAAGCAGCAAGAGCACCGAGAAGTGAAAGCGATTGTGAAGGAGCTCTTTGGCTGCTCGTGTGCTCTTCGCTGCACTGCGCCGCTCGCAAGCGGCTTCGTTCTTCGGCGTCTGCCGTCCGGAGAGAGCTGAACTGCAGCGGTCAGTTGCAGCTCTGCCCAACAGCGTGCTCTCAGTTCTGCGGACAAGCACGCCCTGTTGCCTTGGCTCCGAGTGCAAAGTCCCTAGCGAGCACTCACTCAGTGCAATGCACCCAGAAAGACGCTCTCGCTCGTCTTTCAAGGAGCGATTCCTAACAGCAGAAGCAGCAGAGGCACAAACTGGATGACGAGAAGGGACAATGTAGAACACGTCTCTGTCCTGGCACGTTGCCGTGTGCGATATGTCCCTCCGGGTCTTCGGTCCTTGCGAAGCTCTATGTACTGCGAGCGCAGCTACTTGCAGCTGAGAAGGACCGCGGAGCTAGCAGCGAATTCGGAGAGCGCTAAGCACGAAGTCAAGAAGCGAGACGTGTCCCTGCAACGCGGTGCTAAGAGCAGCTTCCTGGCGGCGGGGGCGAGCTCCGGCCACAAGACATTCTCGTCCTGGCAACGGATCTCTGTGAAGGGCGTAGGCGAAAAGCTTTCGTTTTCCATTCGAACTGCGAGAGAGGCAGACTGTTACACGGAGCTCTGAGAACAAAGGTGCACGTCCTAGGCGGGCTTGGGCAGAAGCAGCGTTCTCGAGCTCTTGGCTGCCGGCACACTGCTGGCTATTTGGCGCCCCTGCAGCGGCTTCTGGCTGCCGGCAAGTGAAAGCGGAGCAAGGCGTGGGCGAGGGCGGTGAACGAAGCGGCTATGTGCCGTGCTTGTGTGCACCACGTTAGAGGCTACTAGGAGAGGAAGGTGGTTGACTCTCGCTTGCCTTCCCAAGTGCCCTTAGCAGTCGGAAGGAGCAAGCTGAAGCACTGCTGCTTGTGCTGCTCCTTGGTTCCCTTGCAGCCCGCTCTGAAAGCATTGGCGGTCACTTCTAGGCGCCGAGTTGCACACACACAGCACCACGCTAAGTGCCGCGGAGAAGGGAAATCCAGAGTGCAGCGAGGAGCTGGACGTGGCTTACGTGCAGTAAGGAAAAGGTGAACCTAAGCAGTGCCTCTTCAATCTGGCCGCCTCTGCTCTGGTAGCAACTTTTGCAAGTCGGCAAAGGGAGCCGCGAGTATGTAGAACGGAGGGCAGCGAGACGCCGTGTGTTATGCGCCCTTTCAGGGCTGCTGACAAGGGGCTACTTTAAGAACGCCTTCTTCGTCCTCGCGTCCTTCTCGCTTCGCTCTAGCTGCATGGAGTACAGCACAGCGAAGGAGTGAAGACGGGCACTGCCCCAGCTTTTGCCCTGGCGTGCAACGGCTGTGTGCTGCTTTTCCAAGCAGCAAGAGCACTGAGAAGTGAAAGCGATTGTGAAGGAGCTCTTTGGCTGCTCGTGTGCTCTTCGCTGCACTGCGCCGCTCGCAAGCGGCTTCGTTCTTCGGCGTCTGCCGTCCGGAGAGAGCTGAACTGCAGCGGTCAGTTTCAGCTCTGCCCAACAGCGTGCTCTCAGTTCTGCGGACAAGCACGCCCTGTTGCCTTGGCTCCGAGTGCAAAGTCCCTAGCGAGCACTCACTCAGTGCAATGCACCCAGAAAGACGCTCCCGCTCGTCTTTCAAGGAGCGATTCCTAACAGCAGAAGCAGCAGAGGCACAAACTGGATGACGAGAAGGGACAATGTAGAACACGTCTCTGTCCTGGCACGTTGTCGTGTGCGATATGTCCCTCCGGGTCTTCGGTCCTTGCGAAGCTCTATGTACTGCGAGCGCAGCTACTTGCAGCTGAGAAGGACCGCGGAGCTAGCAGCGAATTCGGAGAGCGCTAAGCACGTAGTCAAGAAGCGAGACGTGTCCCTGCAACGCGGTGCTAAGAGCAGCTTCCTGGCGGCGGGGGCGAGCTCCGGCCACAAGACATTCTCGTCGTAGCAACGGATCTCCGTGAAGGGCGTAGGCGAAAAGCTTTCGTTTTCCATTCGAACTGCGAGAGAGGCAGACTGTTACACGGAGCTCTGAGAACAAAGGTGCACGCCCTAGGCTGGCTTGGGCAGAAGAAGCGTTCTCGAGCTCTTGGCTGCCGGCACACTGCTGGGTATTTGGCGCCCCTGCAGCGGCTTCTGGCTGCCGGCAAGTGAAAGCGGAGCAAGGCGTGGGCGAGGGCGGTGAACGAAGCGGCTATGTGCCGTGCTTGTGTGCACCACGTTAGAGGCTACTAGGAGAGGAAGGTGGTTGACTCTCGCTTGCCTTCCCAAGTGCCCTTAGCAGTCGGAAGGAGCAAGCTGAAGCACTGCTGCTTGTGCTGCTCCTTGGTTCCCTTGCAGCCCGCTCTGAAAGCATTGGCGGTCACTTCTAGGCGCCGAGTTGCACACACACAGCACCACGCTAAGTGCCGCGGAGAAGGGAAATCCAGAGTGCAGCGAGGAGCTGGACGTGGCTTACGTGCAGTAAGGAAAAGGTGAACCTAAGCAGTGCCTCTTCAATCTGGCCGCCTCTGCTCTGGTAGCAACTTTTGCAAGTCGGCAAAGGGAGCCGCGAGTACGTAGAACGGAGGGCAGCGAGACGCCGTGTGTTATGCGCCCTTTCAGGGCTGCTGCCAGTAGGCTACTTTAAGAAGGCCTTCTACTTCCTCGCGTCCTTCTCGCTTCGTTCTAGCTGCATGGAGTACAGCACAGCGAAGGAGTGAAGACGGGCACTGCCCCAGCTTTTGCCCTGGCGTGCAACGGCTGTGTGCTGCTTTTCCAAGCAGCAAGAGCACTGAGAAGTGAAAGCGATTGTGAAGGAGCTCTTTGGCTGCTCGTGTGCTCTTCGCTGCACTGCGCCGCTCGCAAGCGGCTTCGTTCTTCGGCGTCTGCCGTCCGGAGAGAGCTGAACTGCAGCGGTCAGTTTCAGCTCTGCCCAACAGCGTGCTCTCAGTTCTGCGGACAAGCACGCCCTGTTGCCTTGGCTCCGAGTGCAAAGTCCCTAGCGAGCACTCACTCAGTGCAATGCACCCAGAAAGACGCTCTCGCTCGTCTTTCAAGGAGCGATTCCTAACAGCAGAAGCAGCAGAGGCACAAACTGGATGACGAGAAGGGACAATGTAGAACACGTCTCTGTCCTGGCACGTTGCCGTGTGCGATATGTCCCTCCGGGTCTTCGGTCCTTGCGAAGCTCTATGTACTGCGAGCGCAGCTACTTGCAGCTGAGAAGGACCGCGGAGCTAGCAGCGAATTCGGAGAGCGCTAAGCACGAAGTCAAGAAGCGAGACGTGTCCCTGCAACGCGGTGCTAAGAGCAGCTTCCTGGCGGCGGGGGCGAGCTCCGGCCACAAGACATTCTCGTCCTGGCAACGGATCTCTGTGAAGGGCGTAGGCGAAAAGCTTTCGTTTTCCATTCGAACTGCGAGAGAGGCAGACTGTTACACGGAGCTCTGAGAACAAAGGTGCACGCCCTAGGCTGGCTTGGGCAGAAGAAGCGTTCTCGAGCTCTTGGCTGCCGGCACACTGCTGTGTATGTGGCGCCCCTGCAGCGGCTTCTGGCCGCCGGCAAGTGAAAGCGGAGCAAGGCGTGGGCGAGGGCGGTGAACGAAGCGGCTATGTGCCGTGCTTGTGTGCACCACGTTAGAGGCTACTAGGAGAGGAAGGTGGTTGACTCTCGCTTGCCTTCCCAAGAGCCCTTAGCAGTCGGAAGGAGCAAGCTGAAGCACTGCTGCTTGTGCTGCTCCTTGGTTCCCTTGCAGCCCGCTCTGAAAGCATTGGCGGTCACTTCTAGGCGCCGAGTTGCACACACACAGCACCACTGTAAGTGCCGCGGAGAAGGGAAATCCAGAGTGCAGCGAGGAGCTGGACGTGGCTTACGTTCAGTAAGGAAAAGGTGAACTTAAGCACTGCCTCTTCAATCTGGCCGCCTCTGCTCTGGTAGCAACTTTTGCAAGTCGGCAGAGGGAGCCGCGAGTATGTAGAACGGAGGGCAGCGAGACGCCGTGTGTTATGCGCCCTTTCAGGGCTGCTGACAAGGGGCTACTTTAAGAAGGCCTTCTTCGTCCTCGCGTCCTTCTCGCTTCGTTCTAGCTGCATGGATTACAGCACAGAGAAGGAGTGAAGACGGGCACTGCCCCAGCTTTTGCCCTGGCGTGCAACGGCTGTGTGCTGCTTTTCCAAGCAGCAAGAGCACTGAGAAGTGAAAGCGATTGTGAAGGAGCTCTTTGGCTGCTCGTGTGCTCTTCGCTGCACTGCGCCGCTCGCAAGCGGCTTCGTTCTTCGGCGTCTGCCGTCCGGAGAGAGCTGAACTGCAGCGGTCAGTTGCAGCTCTGCCCAACAGCGTGCTCTCAGTTCTGCGGACAAGCACGCCCTGTTGCCTTGGCTCCGAGTGCAAAGTCCCTAGCGAGCACTCACTCAGTGCAATGCACCCAGAAAGACGCTCTCGCTCGTCTTTCAAGGAGCGATTCCTAACAGCAGAAGCAGCAGAGGCACAAACTGGATGACGAGAAGGGACAATGTAGAACACGTCTCTGTCCTGGCACGTTGCCGTGTGCGATATGTCCCTCCGGGTCTTCGGTCCTTGCGAAGCTCTATGTACTGCGAGCGCAGCTACTTGCAGCTGAGAAGGACCGCGGAGCTAGCAGCGAATTCGGAGAGCGCTAAGCACGAAGTCAAGAAGCGAGACGTGTCCCTGCAACGCGGTGCTAAGAGCAGCTTCCTGGCGGCGGGGGCGAGCTCCGGCCACAAGACATTCTCGTCCTGGCAACGGATCTCTGTGAAGGGCGTAGGCGAAAAGCTTTCGTTTTCCATTCGAACTGCGAGAGAGGCAGACTGTTACACGGAGCTCTGAGAACAAAGGTGCACGCCCTAGGCTGGCTTGGGCAGAAGAAGCGTTCTCGAGCTCTTGGCTGCCGGCACACTGCTGTGTATGTGGCGCCCCTGCAGCGGCTTCTGGCCGCCGGCAAGTGAAAGCGGAGCAAGGCGTGGGCGAGGGCGGTGAACGAAGCGGCTATGTGCCGTGCTTGTGTGCACCACGTTAGAGGCTACTAGGAGAGGAAGGTGGTTGACTCTCGCTTGCCTTCCCAAGTGCCCTTAGCAGTCGGAAGGAGCAAGCTGAAGCACTGCTGCTTGTGCTGCTCCTTGGTTCCCTTGCAGCCCGCTCTGAAAGCATTGGCGGTCACTTCTAGGCGCCGAGTTGCACACACACAGCACCACGCTAAGTGCCGCGGAGAAGGGAAATCCAGAGTGCAGCGAGGAGCTGGACGTGGCTTACGTTCAGTAAGGAAAAGGTGAACTTAAGCACTGCCACTTCAATCTGGCCGCCTCTGCTCTGGTAGCAACTTTTGCAAGTCGGCAGAGGGAGCCGCGAGTATGTAGAACGGAGGGCAGCGAGACGCCGTGTGTTATGCGCCCTTTCAGGGCTGCTGACAAGGGGCTACTTTAAGAACGCCTTCTACTTCCTCGCGTCCTTCTCGCTTCGCTCTAGCTGCATGGAGTACAGCACAGCGAAGGAGTGAAGACGGGCACTGCCCCAGCTTTTGCACTGGCGTGCAACGGCTGTGTGCTGCTTTTCCAAGCAGCAAGGGCACCGAGAAGTGAAAGCGATTGGGAAGGAGCTCTTTGGCTGCTCGTGTGCTCTTCGCTGCACTGCGCCGCTCGCAAGCGGCTTCGTTCTTCGGCGTCTGCCGTCCGGAGAGAGCTGAACTGCAGTGGTCAGTTTCAGCTCTGCCCAACAGCGTGCTCTCAGTTCTGCGGACAAGCACGCCCTGTTGCCTTGGCTCCGAGTGCAAAGTCCCTAGCGAGCACTCACTCAGTGCAATGCACCCAGAAAGACGCTCCCGCTCGTCTTTCAAGGAGCGATTCCTAACAGCAGAAGCAGCAGAGGCACAAACTGGATGACGAGAAGGGACAATGTAGAACACGTCTCTGTCCTGGCACGTTGTCGTGTGCGATATGTCCCTCCGGGTCTTCGGTCCTTGCGAAGCTCTATGTACTGCGAGCGCAGCTACTTGCAGCTGAGAAGGACCGCGGAGCTAGCAGCGAATTCGGAGAGCGCTAAGCACGTAGTCAAGAAGCGAGACGTGTCCCTGCAACGCGGTGCTAAGAGCAGCTTCCTGGCGGCGGGGGCGAGCTCCGGCCACAAGACATTCTCGTCGTAGCAACGGATCTCCGTGAAGGGCGTAGGCGAAAAGCTTTCGTTTTCCATTCGAACTGCGAGAGAGGCAGACTGTTACACGGAGCTCTGAGAACAAAGGTGCACGCCCTAGGCGGGCTTGGGCAGAAGAAGCGTTCTCGAGCTCTTGGCTGCCGGCACACTGCTGTGTATGTGGCGCCCCTGCAGCGGCTTCTGGCTGCCGGCAAGTGAAAGCGGAGCAAGGCGTGGGCGAGGGCGAGGGCGGTGAACGAAGCGGCAAAAGCGCTGTGCTTGTGTGCACCACGTTAGAGGCTACTAGGAGAGGAAGGTGGTTGACTCTCGCTTGCCTTCCCAAGTGCCCTTAGCAGTCGGAAGGAGCAAGCTGAAGCACTGCTGCTTGTGCTGCTCCTTGGTTCCCTTGCAGCCCGCTCTGAAAGCATTGGCGGTCACTTCTAGGCGCCGAGTTGCACACACACAGCACCACGCTAAGTGCCGCGGAGAAGGGAAATCCAGAGTGCAGCGAGGAGCTGGACGTGGCTTACGTTCAGTAAGGAAAAGGTGAACTTAAGCACTGCCTCTTCAATCTGGCCGCCTCTGCTCTGGTAGCAACTTTTGCGAGTCGGCAGAGGGAGCCGCGAGTATGTAGAACGGAGGGCAGCGAGACGCCGTGTGTTATGCGCCCTTTCAGGGCTGCTGACAAGGGGCTACTTTAAGAACGCCTTCTTCGTCCTCGCGTCCTTCTCGCTTCGCTCTAGCTGCATGGAGTACAGCACAGCGAAGGAGTGAAGACGGGCACTGCCCCAGCTTTTGCCCTGGCGTGCAACGGCTGTGTGCTGCTTTTCCAAGCAGCAAGAGCACTGAGAAGTGAAAGCGATTGTGAAGGAGCTCTTTGGCTGCTCGTGTGCTCTTCGCTGCACTGCGCCGCTCGCAAGCGGCTTCGTTCTTCGGCGTCTGCCGTCCGGAGAGAGCTGAACTGCAGCGGTCAGTTTCAGCTCTGCCCAACAGCGTGCTCTCAGTTCTGCGGACAAGCACACCCTGTTGCCTTGGCTCCGAGTGCAAAGTCCCTAGCGAGCACTCACTCAGTGCAATGCACCCAGAAAGACGCTCTCGCTCGTCTTTCAAGGAGCGATTCCTAACAGCAGAAGCAGCAGAGGCACAAACTGGATGACGAGAAGGGACAATGTAGAACACGTCTCTGTCCTGGCACGTTGTCGTGTGCGATATGTCCCTCCGGGTCTTCGGTCCTTGCGAAGCTCTATGTACTGCGAGCGCAGCTACTTGCAGCTGAGAAGGACCGCGGAGCTAGCAGCGAATTCGGAGAGCGCTAAGCACGAAGTCAAGAAGCGAGACGTGTCCCTGCAACGCGGTGCTAAGAGCAGCTTCCTGGCGGCGGGGGCGAGCTCCGGCCACAAGACATTCTCGTCCTGGCAACGGATCTCTGTGAAGGGCGTAGGCGAAAAGCTTTCGTTTTCCATTCGAACTGCGAGAGAGGCAGACTGTTACACGGAGCTCTGAGAACAAAGGTGCACGCCCTAGGCTGGCTTGGGCAGAAGAAGCGTTCTCGAGCTCTTGGCTGCCGGCACACTGCTGTGTATGTGGCGCCCCTGCAGCGGCTTCTGGCCGCCGGCAAGTGAAAGCGGAGCAAGGCGTGGGCGAGGGCGGTGAACGAAGCGGCTATGTGCCGTGCTTGTGTGCACCACGTTAGAGGCTACTAGGAGAGGAAGGTGGTTGACTCTCGCTTGCCTTCCCAAGTGCCCTTAGCAGTCGGAAGGAGCAAGCTGAAGCACTGCTGCTTGTGCTGCTCCTTGGTTCCCTTGCAGCCCGCTCTGAAAGCATTGGCGGTCACTTCTAGGCGCCGAGTTGCACACACACAGCACCACTGTAAGTGCCGCGGAGAAGGGAAATCCAGAGTGCAGCGAGGAGCTGGACGTGGCTTACGTTCAGTAAGGAAAAGGTGAACTTAAGCACTGCCTCTTCAATCTGGCCGCCTCTGCTCTGGTAGCAACTTTTGCAAGTCGGCAGAGGGAGCCGCGAGTATGCAGAACGGAGGGCAGCGAGACGCCGTGTGTTATGCGCCCTTTCAGGGCTGCTGACAAGGGGCTACTTTAAGAAGGCCTTCTACTTCCTCGCGTCCTTCTCGCTTCGCTCTAGCTGCATGGAGAACAGCACAGCGAAGGAGTGAAGACGGGCACTGCCCCAGCTTTTGCCCTGGCGTGCAACGGCTGTGTGCTGCTTTTCCAAGCAGCAAGAGCACTGAGAAGTGAAAGCGATTGTGAAGGAGCTCTTTGGCTGCTCGTGTGCTCTTCGCTGCACTGCGCCGCACGGAAGCGGCTTCGTTCTTCGGCGTCTGCCGTCCGGAGAGAGCTGAACTGCAGCGGTCAGTTTCAGCTCTGCCCAACAGCGTGCTCTCAGTTCTGCGGACAAGCACGCCCTGTTGCCTTGGCTCCGAGTGCAAAGTCCCTAGCGAGCACTCACTCAGTGCAATGCACCCAGAAAGACGCTCTCGCTCGTCTTTCAAGGAGCGATTCCTAACAGCAGAAGCAGCAGAGGCACAAACTGGATGACGAGAAGGGACAATGTAGAACACGTCTCTGTCCTGGCACGTTGCCGTGTGCGATATGTCCCTCCGGGTCTTCGGTCCTTGCGAAGCTCTATGTACTGCGAGCGCAGCTACTTGCAGCTGAGAAGGACCGCGGAGCTAGCAGCGAATTCGGAGAGCGCTAAGCACGAAGTCAAGAAGCGAGACGTGTCCCTGCAACGCGGTGCTAAGAGCAGCTTCCTGGCGGCGGGGCGAGCCCCGGCCACAAGACATTCTCGTCCTGGCAACGGATCTCTGTGAAGGGCGTAGGCGAAAAGCTTTCGTTTTCCATTCGAACTGCGAGAGAGGCAGACTGTTACACGGAGTTCTGAGAACAAAGGTGCACGCCCTAGGCGGGCTTGGGCAGAAGAAGCGTTCTCGAGCTCTTGGCTGCCGGCACACTGCTGGGTATGTGGCGCCCCTGCAGCGGCTTCTGGCTGCCGGCAAGTGAAAGCGGAGCAAGGCGTGGGCGAGGGCGAGGGCGGTGAACGAAGCGGCAAAAGCGCTGTGCTTGTGTGCACCACGTTAGAGGCTACTAGGAGAGGAAGGTGGTTGACTCTCGCTTGCCTTCCCAAGTGCCCTTAGCAGTCGGAAGGAGCAAGCTGAAGCACTGCTGCTTGTGCTGCTCCTTGGTTCCCTTGCAGCCCGCTCTGAAAGCATTGGCGGTCACTTCTAGGCGCCGAGTTGCACACACACAGCACCACGCTAAGTGCCGCGGAGAAGGGAAATCCAGAGTGCAGCGAGGAGCTGGACGTGGCTTACGTTCAGTAAGGAAAAGGTGAACTTAAGCACTGCCTCTTCAATCTGGCCGCCTCTGCTCTGGTAGCAACTTTTGCGAGTCGGCAGAGGGAGCCGCGAGTATGTAGAACGGAGGGCAGCGAGACGCCGTGTGTTATGCGCCCTTTCAGGGCTGCTGACAAGGGGCTACTTTAAGAACGCCTTCTTCGTCCTCGCGTCCTTCTCGCTTCGCTCTAGCTGCATGGAGTACAGCACAGCGAAGGAGTGAAGACGGGCGCTGCCCCAGCTTTTGCCCTGGCGTGCAACGGCTGTGTGCTGCTTTTCCAAGCAGCAAGAGCACTGAGAAGTGAAAGCGATTGTGAAGGAGCTCTTTGGCTGCTCGTGTGCTCTTCGCTGCACTGCGCCGCTCGCAAGCGGCTTCGTTCTTCGGCGTCTGCCGTCCGGAGAGAGCTGAACTGCAGCGGTCAGTTTCAGCTCTGCCCAACAGCGTGCTCTCAGTTCTGCGGACAAGCACACCCTGTTGCCTTGGCTCCGAGTGCAAAGTCCCTAGCGAGCACTCACTCAGTGCAATGCACCCAGAAAGACGCTCTCGCTCGTCTTTCAAGGAGCGATTCCTAACAGCAGAAGCAGCAGAGGCACAAACTGGATGACGAGAAGGGACAATGTAGAACACGTCTCTGTCCTGGCACGTTGTCGTGTGCGATATGTCCCTCCGGGTCTTCGGTCCTTGCGAAGCTCTATGTACTGCGAGCGCAGCTACTTGCAGCTGAGAAGGACCGCGGAGCTAGCAGCGAATTCGGAGAGCGCTAAGCACGAAGTCAAGAAGCGAGACGTGTCCCTGCAACGCGGTGCTAAGAGCAGCTTCCTCGCGGCGGGGGCGAGCTCCGGCCACAAGACATTCTCGTCCTGGCAACGGATCTCTGTGAAGGGCGTAGGCGAAAAGCTTTCGTTTTCCATTCGAACTGCGAGAGAGGCAGACTGTTACACGGAGCTCTGAGAACAAAGGTGCACGCCCTAGGCTGGCTTGGGCAGAAGAAGCGTTCTCGAGCTCTTGGCTGCCGGCACACTGCTGTGTATGTGGCGCCCCTGCAGCGGCTTCTGGCCGCCGGCAAGTGAAAGCGGAGCAAGGCGTGGGCGAGGGCGGTGAACGAAGCGGCTATGTGCCGTGCTTGTGTGCACCACGTTAGAGGCTACTAGGAGAGGAAGGTGGTTGACTCTCGCTTGCCTTCCCAAGTGCCCTTAGCAGTCGGAAGGAGCAAGCTGAAGCACTGCTGCTTGTGCTGCTCCTTGGTTCCCTTGCAGCCCGCTCTGAAAGCATTGGCGGTCACTTCTAGGCGCCGAGTTGCACACACACAGCACCACGCTAAGTGCCGCGGAGAAGGGAAATCCAGAGTGCAGCGAGGAGCTGGACGTGGCTTACGTGCAGTAAGGAAAAGGTGAACTTAAGCACTGCCTCTTCAATCTGGCCGCCTCTGCTCTGGTAGCAACTTTTGCAAGTCGGCAGAGGGAGCCGCGAGTATGCAGAACGGAGGGCAGCGAGACGCCGTGTGTTATGCGCCCTTTCAGGGCTGCTGACAAGGGGCTACTTTAAGAACGCCTTCTACTTCCTCGCGTCCTTCTCGCTTCGTTCTAGCTGCATGGAGTACAGCACAGCGAAGGAGTGAAGACGGGCACTGCCCCAGCTTTTGCACTGGCGTGCAACGGCTGTGTGCTGCTTTTCCAAGCAGCAAGAGCACCGAGAAGTGAAAGCGATTGTGAAGGAGCTCTTTGGCTGCTCGTGTGCTCTTCGCTGCACTGCGCCGCTCGCAAGCGGCTTCGTTCTTCGGCGTCTGCCGTCCGGAGAGAGCTGAACTGCAGCGGTCAGTTTCAGCTCTGCCCAACAGCGTGCTCTCAGTTCTGCGGACAAGCACGCCCTGTTGCCTTGGCTCCGAGTGCAAAGTCCCTAGCGAGCACTCACTCAGTGCAATGCACCCAGAAAGACGCTCTCGCTCGTCTTTCAAGGAGCGATTCCTAACAGCAGAAGCAGCAGAGGCACAAACTGGATGACGAGAAGGGACACTGTAGAACACGTCTCTGTCCTGGCACGTTGCCGTGTGCGATATGTCCCTCCGGGTCTTCGGTCCTTGCGAAGCTCTATGTACTGCGAGCGCAGCTACTTGCAGCTGAGAAGGACCGCGGAGCTAGCAGCGAATTCGGAGAGCGCTAAGCACGAAGTCAAGAAGCGAGACGTGTCCCTGCAACGCGGTGCTAAGAGCAGCTTCCTGGCGGCGGGGGCGAGCTCCGGCCACAAGACATTCTCGTCCTGGCAACGGATCTCTGTGAAGGGCGTAGGCGAAAAGCTTTCGTTTTCCATTCGAACTGCGAGAGAGGCAGACTGTTACACGGAGCTCTGAGAACAAAGGTGCACGCCCTAGGCTGGCTTGGGCAGAAGAAGCGTTCTCGAGCTCTTGGCTGCCGGCACACTGCTGTGTATGTGGCGCCCCTGCAGCGGCTTCTGGCCGCCGGCAAGTGAAAGCGGAGCAAGGCGTGGGCGAGGGCGGTGAACGAAGCGGCTATGTGCCGTGCTTGTGTGCACCACGTTAGAGGCTACTAGGAGAGGAAGGTGGTTGACTCTCGCTTGCCTTCCCAAGTGCCCTTAGCAGTCGGAAGGAGCAAGCTGAAGCACTGCTGCTTGTGCTGCTCCTTGGTTCCCTTGCAGCCCGCTCTGAAAGCATTGGCGGTCACTTCTAGGCGCCGAGTTGCACACACACAGCACCACGCTAAGTGCCGCGGAGAAGGGAAATCCAGAGTGCAGCGAGGAGCTGGACGTGGCTTACGTGCAGTAAGGAAAAGGTGAACTTAAGCACTGCCTCTTCAATCTGGCCGCCTCTGCTCTGGTAGCAACTTTTGCAAGTCGGCAGAGGGAGCCGCGAGTATGCAGAACGGAGGGCAGCGAGACGCCGTGTGTTATGCGCCCTTTCAGGGCTGCTGACAAGGGGCTACTTTAAGAACGCCTTCTACTTCCTCGCGTCCTTCTCGCTTCGTTCTAGCTGCATGGAGTACAGCACAGCGAAGGAGTGAAGACGGGCACTGCCCCAGCTTTTGCACTGGCGTGCAACGGCTGTGTGCTGCTTTTCCAAGCAGCAAGAGCACCGAGAAGTGAAAGCGATTGTGAAGGAGCTCTTTGGCTGCTCGTGTGCTCTTCGCTGCACTGCGCCGCTCGCAAGCGGCTTCGTTCTTCGGCGTCTGCCGTCCGGAGAGAGCTGAACTGCAGCGGTCAGTTTCAGCTCTGCCCAACAGCGTGCTCTCAGTTCTGCGGACAAGCACGCCCTGTTGCCTTGGCTCCGAGTGCAAAGTCCCTAGCGAGCACTCACTCAGTGCAATGCACCCAGAAAGACGCTCTCGCTCGTCTTTCAAGGAGCGATTCCTAACAGCAGAAGCAGCAGAGGCACAAACTGGATGACGAGAAGGGACACTGTAGAACACGTCTCTGTCCTGGCACGTTGCCGTGTGCGATATGTCCCTCCGGGTCTTCGGTCCTTGCGAAGCTCTATGTACTGCGAGCGCAGCTACTTGCAGCTGAGAAGGACCGCGGAGCTAGCAGCGAATTCGGAGAGCGCTAAGCACGAAGTCAAGAAGCGAGACGTGTCCCTGCAACGCGGTGCTAAGAGCAGCTTCCTGGCGGCGGGGGCGAGCTCCGGCCACAAGACATTCTCGTCCTGGCAACGGATCTCTGTGAAGGGCGTAGGCGAAAAGCTTTCGTTTTCCATTCGAACTGCGAGAGAGGCAGACTGTTACACGGAGCTCTGAGAACAAAGGTGCACGCCCTAGGCTGGCTTGGGCAGAAGAAGCGTTCTCGAGCTCTTGGCTGCCGGCACACTGCTGTGTATGTGGCGCCCCTGCAGCGGCTTCTGGCCGCCGGCAAGTGAAAGCGGAGCAAGGCGTGGGCGAGGGCGGTGAACGAAGCGGCTATGTGCCGTGCTTGTGTGCACCACGTTAGAGGCTACTAGGAGAGGAAGGTGGTTGACTCTCGCTTGCCTTCCCAAGTGCCCTTAGCAGTCGGAAGGAGCAAGCTGAAGCACTGCTGCTTGTGCTGCTCCTTGGTTCCCTTGCAGCCCGCTCTGAAAGCATTGGCGGTCACTTCTAGGCGCCGAGTTGCACACACACAGCACCACGCTAAGTGCCGCGGAGAAGGGAAATCCAGAGTGCAGCGAGGAGCTGGACGTGGCTTACGTTCAGTAAGGAAAAGGTGAACTTAAGCACTGCCACTTCAATCTGGCCGCCTCTGCTCTGGTAGCAACTTTTGCAAGTCGGCAGAGGGAGCCGCGAGTATGTAGAACGGAGGGCAGCGAGACGCCGTGTGTTATGCGCCCTTTCAGGGCTGCTGACAAGGGGCTACTTTAAGAACGCCTTCTACTTCCTCGCGTCCTTCTCGCTTCGCTCTAGCTGCATGGAGTACAGCACAGCGAAGGAGTGAAGACGGGCACTGCCCCAGCTTTTGCACTGGCGTGCAACGGCTGTGTGCTGCTTTTCCAAGCAGCAAGGGCACCGAGAAGTGAAAGCGATTGGGAAGGAGCTCTTTGGCTGCTCGTGTGCTCTTCGCTGCACTGCGCCGCTCGCAAGCGGCTTCGTTCTTCGGCGTCTGCCGTCCGGAGAGAGCTGAACTGCAGTGGTCAGTTTCAGCTCTGCCCAACAGCGTGCTCTCAGTTCTGCGGACAAGCACGCCCTGTTGCCTTGGCTCCGAGTGCAAAGTCCCTAGCGAGCACTCACTCAGTGCAATGCACCCAGAAAGACGCTCCCGCTCGTCTTTCAAGGAGCGATTCCTAACAGCAGAAGCAGCAGAGGCACAAACTGGATGACGAGAAGGGACAATGTAGAACACGTCTCTGTCCTGGCACGTTGTCGTGTGCGATATGTCCCTCCGGGTCTTCGGTCCTTGCGAAGCTCTATGTACTGCGAGCGCAGCTACTTGCAGCTGAGAAGGACCGCGGAGCTAGCAGCGAATTCGGAGAGCGCTAAGCACGTAGTCAAGAAGCGAGACGTGTCCCTGCAACGCGGTGCTAAGAGCAGCTTCCTGGCGGCGGGGGCGAGCTCCGGCCACAAGACATTCTCGTCGTAGCAACGGATCTCCGTGAAGGGCGTAGGCGAAAAGCTTTCGTTTTCCATTCGAACTGCGAGAGAGGCAGACTGTTACACGGAGCTCTGAGAACAAAGGTGCACGCCCTAGGCGGGCTTGGGCAGAAGAAGCGTTCTCGAGCTCTTGGCTGCCGGCACACTGCTGTGTATGTGGCGCCCCTGCAGCGGCTTCTGGCTGCCGGCAAGTGAAAGCGGAGCAAGGCGTGGGCGAGGGCGAGGGCGGTGAACGAAGCGGCAAAAGCGCTGTGCTTGTGTGCACCACGTTAGAGGCTACTAGGAGAGGAAGGTGGTTGACTCTCGCTTGCCTTCCCAAGTGCCCTTAGCAGTCGGAAGGAGCAAGCTGAAGCACTGCTGCTTGTGCTGCTCCTTGGTTCCCTTGCAGCCCGCTCTGAAAGCATTGGCGGTCACTTCTAGGCGCCGAGTTGCACACACACAGCACCACGCTAAGTGCCGCGGAGAAGGGAAATCCAGAGTGCAGCGAGGAGCTGGACGTGGCTTACGTTCAGTAAGGAAAAGGTGAACTTAAGCACTGCCTCTTCAATCTGGCCGCCTCTGCTCTGGTAGCAACTTTTGCGAGTCGGCAGAGGGAGCCGCGAGTATGTAGAACGGAGGGCAGCGAGACGCCGTGTGTTATGCGCCCTTTCAGGGCTGCTGACAAGGGGCTACTTTAAGAACGCCTTCTTCGTCCTCGCGTCCTTCTCGCTTCGCTCTAGCTGCATGGAGTACAGCACAGCGAAGGAGTGAAGACGGGCACTGCCCCAGCTTTTGCCCTGGCGTGCAACGGCTGTGTGCTGCTTTTCCAAGCAGCAAGAGCACTGAGAAGTGAAAGCGATTGTGAAGGAGCTCTTTGGCTGCTCGTGTGCTCTTCGCTGCACTGCGCCGCTCGCAAGCGGCTTCGTTCTTCGGCGTCTGCCGTCCGGAGAGAGCTGAACTGCAGCGGTCAGTTTCAGCTCTGCCCAACAGCGTGCTCTCAGTTCTGCGGACAAGCACACCCTGTTGCCTTGGCTCCGAGTGCAAAGTCCCTAGCGAGCACTCACTCAGTGCAATGCACCCAGAAAGACGCTCTCGCTCGTCTTTCAAGGAGCGATTCCTAACAGCAGAAGCAGCAGAGGCACAAACTGGATGACGAGAAGGGACAATGTAGAACACGTCTCTGTCCTGGCACGTTGTCGTGTGCGATATGTCCCTCCGGGTCTTCGGTCCTTGCGAAGCTCTATGTACTGCGAGCGCAGCTACTTGCAGCTGAGAAGGACCGCGGAGCTAGCAGCGAATTCGGAGAGCGCTAAGCACGAAGTCAAGAAGCGAGACGTGTCCCTGCAACGCGGTGCTAAGAGCAGCTTCCTGGCGGCGGGGGCGAGCTCCGGCCACAAGACATTCTCGTCCTGGCAACGGATCTCTGTGAAGGGCGTAGGCGAAAAGCTTTCGTTTTCCATTCGAACTGCGAGAGAGGCAGACTGTTACACGGAGCTCTGAGAACAAAGGTGCACGCCCTAGGCTGGCTTGGGCAGAAGAAGCGTTCTCGAGCTCTTGGCTGCCGGCACACTGCTGTGTATGTGGCGCCCCTGCAGCGGCTTCTGGCCGCCGGCAAGTGAAAGCGGAGCAAGGCGTGGGCGAGGGCGGTGAACGAAGCGGCTATGTGCCGTGCTTGTGTGCACCACGTTAGAGGCTACTAGGAGAGGAAGGTGGTTGACTCTCGCTTGCCTTCCCAAGTGCCCTTAGCAGTCGGAAGGAGCAAGCTGAAGCACTGCTGCTTGTGCTGCTCCTTGGTTCCCTTGCAGCCCGCTCTGAAAGCATTGGCGGTCACTTCTAGGCGCCGAGTTGCACACACACAGCACCACTGTAAGTGCCGCGGAGAAGGGAAATCCAGAGTGCAGCGAGGAGCTGGACGTGGCTTACGTTCAGTAAGGAAAAGGTGAACTTAAGCACTGCCTCTTCAATCTGGCCGCCTCTGCTCTGGTAGCAACTTTTGCAAGTCGGCAGAGGGAGCCGCGAGTATGCAGAACGGAGGGCAGCGAGACGCCGTGTGTTATGCGCCCTTTCAGGGCTGCTGACAAGGGGCTACTTTAAGAAGGCCTTCTACTTCCTCGCGTCCTTCTCGCTTCGCTCTAGCTGCATGGAGAACAGCACAGCGAAGGAGTGAAGACGGGCACTGCCCCAGCTTTTGCCCTGGCGTGCAACGGCTGTGTGCTGCTTTTCCAAGCAGCAAGAGCACTGAGAAGTGAAAGCGATTGTGAAGGAGCTCTTTGGCTGCTCGTGTGCTCTTCGCTGCACTGCGCCGCACGGAAGCGGCTTCGTTCTTCGGCGTCTGCCGTCCGGAGAGAGCTGAACTGCAGCGGTCAGTTTCAGCTCTGCCCAACAGCGTGCTCTCAGTTCTGCGGACAAGCACGCCCTGTTGCCTTGGCTCCGAGTGCAAAGTCCCTAGCGAGCACTCACTCAGTGCAATGCACCCAGAAAGACGCTCTCGCTCGTCTTTCAAGGAGCGATTCCTAACAGCAGAAGCAGCAGAGGCACAAACTGGATGACGAGAAGGGACAATGTAGAACACGTCTCTGTCCTGGCACGTTGCCGTGTGCGATATGTCCCTCCGGGTCTTCGGTCCTTGCGAAGCTCTATGTACTGCGAGCGCAGCTACTTGCAGCTGAGAAGGACCGCGGAGCTAGCAGCGAATTCGGAGAGCGCTAAGCACGAAGTCAAGAAGCGAGACGTGTCCCTGCAACGCGGTGCTAAGAGCAGCTTCCTGGCGGCGGGGCGAGCCCCGGCCACAAGACATTCTCGTCCTGGCAACGGATCTCTGTGAAGGGCGTAGGCGAAAAGCTTTCGTTTTCCATTCGAACTGCGAGAGAGGCAGACTGTTACACGGAGTTCTGAGAACAAAGGTGCACGCCCTAGGCGGGCTTGGGCAGAAGAAGCGTTCTCGAGCTCTTGGCTGCCGGCACACTGCTGGGTATGTGGCGCCCCTGCAGCGGCTTCTGGCTGCCGGCAAGTGAAAGCGGAGCAAGGCGTGGGCGAGGGCGGTGAACGAAGCGGCAAAAGCGCTGTGCTTGTGTGCACCACGTTAGAGGCTACTAGGAGAGGAAGGTGGTTGACTCTCGCTTGCCTTCCCAAGTGCCCTTAGCAGTCGGAAGGAGCAAGCTGAAGCACTGCTGCTTGTGCTGCTCCTTGGTTCCCTTGCAGCCCGCTCTGAAAGCATTGGCGGTCACTTCTAGGCGCCGAGTTGCACACACACAGCACCACGCTAAGTGCCGCGGAGAAGGGAAATCCAGAGTGCAGCGAGGAGCTGGACGTGGCTTACGTTCAGTAAGGAAAAGGTGAACTTAAGCACTGCCTCTTCAATCTGGCCGCCTCTGCTCTGGTAGCAACTTTTGCGAGTCGGCAGAGGGAGCCGCGAGTATGTAGAACGGAGGGCAGCGAGACGCCGTGTGTTATGCGCCCTTTCAGGGCTGCTGACAAGGGGCTACTTTAAGAACGCCTTCTTCGTCCTCGCGTCCTTCTCGCTTCGCTCTAGCTGCATGGAGTACAGCACAGCGAAGGAGTGAAGACGGGCGCTGCCCCAGCTTTTGCCCTGGCGTGCAACGGCTGTGTGCTGCTTTTCCAAGCAGCAAGAGCACTGAGAAGTGAAAGCGATTGTGAAGGAGCTCTTTGGCTGCTCGTGTGCTCTTCGCTGCACTGCGCCGCTCGCAAGCGGCTTCGTTCTTCGGCGTCTGCCGTCCGGAGAGAGCTGAACTGCAGCGGTCAGTTTCAGCTCTGCCCAACAGCGTGCTCTCAGTTCTGCGGACAAGCACACCCTGTTGCCTTGGCTCCGAGTGCAAAGTCCCTAGCGAGCACTCACTCAGTGCAATGCACCCAGAAAGACGCTCTCGCTCGTCTTTCAAGGAGCGATTCCTAACAGCAGAAGCAGCAGAGGCACAAACTGGATGACGAGAAGGGACAATGTAGAACACGTCTCTGTCCTGGCACGTTGTCGTGTGCGATATGTCCCTCCGGGTCTTCGGTCCTTGCGAAGCTCTATGTACTGCGAGCGCAGCTACTTGCAGCTGAGAAGGACCGCGGAGCTAGCAGCGAATTCGGAGAGCGCTAAGCACGAAGTCAAGAAGCGAGACGTGTCCCTGCAACGCGGTGCTAAGAGCAGCTTCCTCGCGGCGGGGGCGAGCTCCGGCCACAAGACATTCTCGTCCTGGCAACGGATCTCTGTGAAGGGCGTAGGCGAAAAGCTTTCGTTTTCCATTCGAACTGCGAGAGAGGCAGACTGTTACACGGAGCTCTGAGAACAAAGGTGCACGCCCTAGGCTGGCTTGGGCAGAAGAAGCGTTCTCGAGCTCTTGGCTGCCGGCACACTGCTGTGTATGTGGCGCCCCTGCAGCGGCTTCTGGCCGCCGGCAAGTGAAAGCGGAGCAAGGCGTGGGCGAGGGCGGTGAACGAAGCGGCTATGTGCCGTGCTTGTGTGCACCACGTTAGAGGCTACTAGGAGAGGAAGGTGGTTGACTCTCGCTTGCCTTCCCAAGTGCCCTTAGCAGTCGGAAGGAGCAAGCTGAAGCACTGCTGCTTGTGCTGCTCCTTGGTTCCCTTGCAGCCCGCTCTGAAAGCATTGGCGGTCACTTCTAGGCGCCGAGTTGCACACACACAGCACCACGCTAAGTGCCGCGGAGAAGGGAAATCCAGAGTGCAGCGAGGAGCTGGACGTGGCTTACGTGCAGTAAGGAAAAGGTGAACTTAAGCACTGCCTCTTCAATCTGGCCGCCTCTGCTCTGGTAGCAACTTTTGCAAGTCGGCAGAGGGAGCCGCGAGTATGCAGAACGGAGGGCAGCGAGACGCCGTGTGTTATGCGCCCTTTCAGGGCTGCTGACAAGGGGCTACTTTAAGAACGCCTTCTACTTCCTCGCGTCCTTCTCGCTTCGTTCTAGCTGCATGGAGTACAGCACAGCGAAGGAGTGAAGACGGGCACTGCCCCAGCTTTTGCACTGGCGTGCAACGGCTGTGTGCTGCTTTTCCAAGCAGCAAGAGCACCGAGAAGTGAAAGCGATTGTGAAGGAGCTCTTTGGCTGCTCGTGTGCTCTTCGCTGCACTGCGCCGCTCGCAAGCGGCTTCGTTCTTCGGCGTCTGCCGTCCGGAGAGAGCTGAACTGCAGCGGTCAGTTTCAGCTCTGCCCAACAGCGTGCTCTCAGTTCTGCGGACAAGCACGCCCTGTTGCCTTGGCTCCGAGTGCAAAGTCCCTAGCGAGCACTCACTCAGTGCAATGCACCCAGAAAGACGCTCTCGCTCGTCTTTCAAGGAGCGATTCCTAACAGCAGAAGCAGCAGAGGCACAAACTGGATGACGAGAAGGGACACTGTAGAACACGTCTCTGTCCTGGCACGTTGCCGTGTGCGATATGTCCCTCCGGGTCTTCGGTCCTTGCGAAGCTCTATGTACTGCGAGCGCAGCTACTTGCAGCTGAGAAGGACCGCGGAGCTAGCAGCGAATTCGGAGAGCGCTAAGCACGAAGTCAAGAAGCGAGACGTGTCCCTGCAACGCGGTGCTAAGAGCAGCTTCCTGGCGGCGGGGGCGAGCTCCGGCCACAAGACATTCTCGTCCTGGCAACGGATCTCTGTGAAGGGCGTAGGCGAAAAGCTTTCGTTTTCCATTCGAACTGCGAGAGAGGCAGACTGTTACACGGAGCTCTGAGAACAAAGGTGCACGCCCTAGGCTGGCTTGGGCAGAAGAAGCGTTCTCGAGCTCTTGGCTGCCGGCACACTGCTGTGTATGTGGCGCCCCTGCAGCGGCTTCTGGCCGCCGGCAAGTGAAAGCGGAGCAAGGCGTGGGCGAGGGCGGTGAACGAAGCGGCTATGTGCCGTGCTTGTGTGCACCACGTTAGAGGCTACTAGGAGAGGAAGGTGGTTGACTCTCGCTTGCCTTCCCAAGAGCCCTTAGCAGTCGGAAGGAGCAAGCTGAAGCACTGCTGCTTGTGCTGCTCCTTGGTTCCCTTGCAGCCCGCTCTGAAAGCATTGGCGGTCACTTCTAGGCGCCGAGTTGCACACACACAGCACCACGCTAAGTGCCGCGGAGAAGGGAAATCCAGAGTGCAGCGAGGAGCTGGACGTGGCTTACGTTCAGTAAGGAAAAGGTGAACTTAAGCACTGCCTCTTCAATCTGGCCGCCTCTGCTCTGGTAGCAACTTTTGCAAGTCGGCAGAGGGAGCCGCGAGTATGTAGAACGGAGGGCAGCGAGACGCCGTGTGTTATGCGCCCTTTCAGGGCTGCTGACAAGGGGCTACTTTAAGAACGCCTTCTTCGTCCTCGCGTCCTTCTCGCTTCGCTCTAGCTGCATGGAGTACAGCACAGCGAAGGAGTGAAGACGGGCGCTGCCCCAGCTTTTGCCCTGGCGTGCAACGGCTGTGTGCTGCTTTTCCAAGCAGCAAGAGCACTGAGAAGTGAAAGCGATTGTGAAGGAGCTCTTTGGCTGCTCGTGTGCTCTTCGCTGCACTGCGCCGCTCGCAAGCGGCTTCGTTCTTCGGCGTCTGCCGTCCGGAGAGAGCTGAACTGCAGCGGTCAGTTTCAGCTCTGCCCAACAGCGTGCTCTCAGTTCTGCGGACAAGCACACCCTGTTGCCTTGGCTCCGAGTGCAAAGTCCCTAGCGAGCACTCACTCAGTGCAATGCACCCAGAAAGACGCTCTCGCTCGTCTTTCAAGGAGCGATTCCTAACAGCAGAAGCAGCAGAGGCACAAACTGGATGACGAGAAGGGACAATGTAGAACACGTCTCTGTCCTGGCACGTTGTCGTGTGCGATATGTCCCTCCGGGTCTTCGGTCCTTGCGAAGCTCTATGTACTGCGAGCGCAGCTACTTGCAGCTGAGAAGGACCGCGGAGCTAGCAGCGAATTCGGAGAGCGCTAAGCACGAAGTCAAGAAGCGAGACGTGTCCCTGCAACGCGGTGCTAAGATCAGCTTCCTCGCGGCGGGGGCGAGCTCCGGCCACAAGACATTCTCGTCCTGGCAACGGATCTCTGTGAAGGGCGTAGGCGAAAAGCTTTCGTTTTCCATTCGAACTGCGAGAGAGGCAGACTGTTACACGGAGCTCTGAGAACAAAGGTGCACGCCCTAGGCTGGCTTGGGCAGAAGAAGCGTTCTCGAGCTCTTGGCTGCCGGCACACTGCTGTGTATGTGGCGCCCCTGCAGCGGCTTCTGGCCGCCGGCAAGTGAAAGCGGAGCAAGGCGTGGGCGAGGGCGGTGAACGAAGCGGCTATGTGCCGTGCTTGTGTGCACCACGTTAGAGGCTACTAGGAGAGGAAGGTGGTTGACTCTCGCTTGCCTTCCCAAGAGCCCTTAGCAGTCGGAAGGAGCAAGCTGAAGCACTGCTGCTTGTGCTGCTCCTTGGTTCCCTTGCAGCCCGCTCTGAAAGCATTGGCGGTCACTTCTAGGCGCCGAGTTGCACACACACAGCACCACGCTAAGTGCCGCGGAGAAGGGAAATCCAGAGTGCAGCGAGGAGCTGGACGTGGCTTACGTTCAGTAAGGAAAAGGTGAACTTAAGCGCTGCCTCTTCAATCTGGCCGCCTCTGCTCTGGTAGCAACTTTTGCAAGTCGGCAGAGGGAGCCGCGAGTATGCAGAACGGAGGGCAGCGAGACGCCGTGTGTTATGCGCCCTTTCAGGGCTGCTGACAAGGGGCTACTTTAAGAACGCCTTCTACTTCCTCGCGTCCTTCTCGCTTCGTTCTAGCTGCATGGAGTACAGCACAGCGAAGGAGTGAAGACGGGCACTGCCCCAGCTTTTGCACTGGCGTGCAACGGCTGTGTGCTGCTTTTCCAAGCAGCAAGAGCACCGAGAAGTGAAAGCGATTGTGAAGGAGCTCTTTGGCTGCTCGTGTGCTCTTCGCTGCACTGCGCCGCTCGCAAGCGGCTTCGTTCTTCGGCGTCTGCCGTCCGGAGAGAGCTGAACTGCAGCGGTCAGTTTCAGCTCTGCCCAACAGCGTGCTCTCAGTTCTGCGGACAAGCACGCCCTGTTGCCTTGGCTCCGAGTGCAAAGTCCCTAGCGAGCACTCACTCAGTGCAATGCACCCAGAAAGACGCTCTCGCTCGTCTTTCAAGGAGCGATTCCTAACAGCAGAAGCAGCAGAGGCACAAACTGGATGACGAGAAGGGACACTGTAGAACACGTCTCTGTCCTGGCACGTTGCCGTGTGCGATATGTCCCTCCGGGTCTTCGGTCCTTGCGAAGCTCTATGTACTGCGAGCGCAGCTACTCGCAGCTGAGAAGGACCGCGGAGCTAGCAGCGAATTCGGAGAGCGCTAAGCACGAAGTCAAGAAGCGAGACGTGTCCCTGCAACGCGGTGCTAAGAGCAGCTTCCTGGCGGCGGGGGCGAGCTCCGGCCACAAGACATTCTCGTCCTGGCAACGGATCTCTGTGAAGGGCGTAGGCGAAAAGCTTTCGTTTTCCATTCGAACTGCGAGAGAGGCAGACTGTTACACGGAGCTCTGAGAACAAAGGTGCACGCCCTAGGCTGGCTTGGGCAGAAGAAGCGTTCTCGAGCTCTTGGCTGCCGGCACACTGCTGGGTATGTGGCGCCCCTGCAGCGGCTTCTGGCCGCCGGCAAGTGAAAGCGGAGCAAGGCGTGGGCGAGGGCGGTGAACGAAGCGGCTATGTGCCGTGCTTGTGTGCACCACGTTAGAGGCTACTAGGAGAGGAAGGTGGTTGACTCTCGCTTGCCTTCCCAAGAGCCCTTAGCAGTCGGAAGGAGCAAGCTGAAGCACTGCTGCTTGTGCTGCTCCTTGGTTCCCTTGCAGCCCGCTCTGAAAGCATTGGCGGTCACTTCTAGGCGCCGAGTTGCACACACACAGCACCACGCTAAGTGCCGCGGAGAAGGGAAATCCAGAGTGCAGCGAGGAGCTGGACGTGGCTTACGTTCAGTAAGGAAAAGGTGAACTTAAGCACTGCCTCTTCAATCTGGCCGCCTCTGCTCTGGTAGCAACTTTTGCAAGTCGGCAGAGGGAGCCACGAGTATGCAGAACGGAGGGCAGCGAGACGCCGTGTGTTATGCGCCCCTTCAAGGCTGCTGACAAGGGGCTACTTTAAGAAGGCCTTCTACTTCCTCGCGTCCTTCTCGCTTCGCTCTAGCTGCATGGAGAACAGCACAGCGAAGGAGTGAAGACGGGCACTGCCCCAGCTTTTGCCCTGGCGTGCAACGGCTGTGTGCTGCTTTTCCAAGCAGCAAGAGCACTGAGAAGTGAAAGCGATTGTGAAGGAGCTCTTTGGCTGCTCGTGTGCTCTTCGCTGCACTGCGCCGCACGGAAGCGGCTTCGTTCTTCGGCGTCTGCCGTCCGGAGAGAGCTGAACTGCAGCGGTCAGTTTCAGCTCTGCCCAACAGCGTGCTCTCAGTTCTGCGGACAAGCACGCCCTGTTGCCTTGGCTCCGAGTGCAAAGTCCCTAGCGAGCACTCACTCAGTGCAATGCACCCAGAAAGACGCTCTCGCTCGTCTTTCAAGGAGCGATTCCTAACAGCAGAAGCAGCAGAGGCACAAACTGGATGACGAGAAGGGACACTGTAGAACACGTCTCTGTCCTGGCACGTTGCCGTGTGCGATATGTCCCTCCGGGTCTTCGGTCCTTGCGAAGCTCTATGTACTGCGAGCGCAGCTACTTGCAGCTGAGAAGGACCGCGGAGCTAGCAGCGAATTCGGAGAGCGCTAAGCACGAAGTCAAGAAGCGAGACGTGTCCCTGCAACGCGGTGCTAAGAGCAGCTTCCTGGCGGCGGGGGCGAGCTCCGGCCACAAGACATTCTCGTCCTGGCAACGGATCTCTGTGAAGGGCGTAGGCGAAAAGCTTTCGTTTTCCATTCGAACTGCGAGAGAGGCAGACTGTTACACGGAGCTCTGAGAACAAAGGTGCACGCCCTAGGCTGGCTTGGGCAGAAGAAGCGTTCTCGAGCTCTTGGCTGCCGGCACACTGCTGTGTATGTGGCGCCCCTGCAGCGGCTTCTGGCCGCCGGCAAGTGAAAGCGGAGCAAGGCGTGGGCGAGGGCGGTGAACGAAGCGGCTATGTGCCGTGCTTGTGTGCACCACGTTAGAGGCTACTAGGAGAGGAAGGTGGTTGACTCTCGCTTGCCTTCCCAAGAGCCCTTAGCAGTCGGAAGGAGCAAGCTGAAGCACTGCTGCTTGTGCTGCTCCTTGGTTCCCTTGCAGCCCGCTCTGAAAGCATTGGCGGTCACTTCTAGGCGCCGAGTTGCACACACACAGCACCACTGTAAGTGCCGCGGAGAAGGGAAATCCAGAGTGCAGCGAGGAGCTGGACGTGGCTTACGTTCAGTAAGGAAAAGGTGAACTTAAGCACTGCCTCTTCAATCTGGCCGCCTCTGCTCTGGTAGCAACTTTTGCAAGTCGGCAGAGGGAGCCGCGAGTATGCAGAACGGAGGGCAGCGAGACGCCGTGTGTTATGCGCCCTTTCAAGGCTGCTGACAAGGGGCTACTTTAAGAAGGCCTTCTACTTCCTCGCGTCCTTCTCGCTTCGCTCTAGCTGCATGGAGAACAGCACAGCGAAGGAGTGAAGACGGGCACTGCCCCAGCTTTTGCCCTGGCGTGCAACGGCTGTGTGCTGCTTTTCCAAGCAGCAAGAGCACTGAGAAGTGAAAGCGATTGTGAAGGAGCTCTTTGGCTGCTCGTGTGCTCTTCGCTGCACTGCGCCGCTCGCAAGCGGCTTCGTTCTTCGGCGTCTGCCGTCCGGAGAGAGCTGAACTGCAGCGGTCAGTTTCAGCTCTGCCCAACAGCGTGCTCTCAGTTCTGCGGACAAGCACGCCCTGTTGCCTTGGCTCCGAGTGCAAAGTCCCTAGCGAGCACTCACTCAGTGCAATGCACCCAGAAAGACGCTCTCGCTCGTCTTTCAAGGAGCGATTCCTAACAGCAGAAGCAGCAGAGGCACAAACTGGATGACGAGAAGGGACAATGTAGAACACGTCTCTGTCCTGGCACGTTGCCGTGTGCGATATGTCCCTCCGGGTCTTCGGTCCTTGCGAAGCTCTATGTACTGCGAGCGCAGCTACTTGCAGCTGAGAAGGACCGCGGAGCTAGCAGCGAATTCGGAGAGCGCTAAGCACGAAGTCAAGAAGCGAGACGTGTCCCTGCAACGCGGTGCTAAGAGCAGCTTCCTGGCGGCGGGGGCGAGCCCCGGCCACAAGACATTCTCGTCCTGGCAACGGATCTCTGTGAAGGGCGTAGGCGAAAAGCTTTCGTTTTCCATTCGAACTGCGAGAGAGGCAGACTGTTACACGGAGCTCTGAGAACAAAGGTGCACGCCCTAGGCGGGCTTGGGCAGAAGAAGCGTTCTCGAGCTCTTGGCTGCCGGCACACTGCTGTGTATGTGGCGCCCCTGCAGCGGCTTCTGGCTGCCGGCAAGTGAAAGCGGAGCAAGGCGTGGGCGAGGGCGAGGGCGGTGAACGAAGCGGCAAAAGCGCCGTGCTTGTGTGCACCACGTTAGAGGCTACTAGGAGAGGAAGGTGGTTGACTCTCGCTTGCCTTCCCAAGTGCCCTTAGCAGTCGGAAGGAGCAAGCTGAAGCACTGCTGCTTGTGCTGCTCCTTGGTTCCCTTGCAGCCCGCTCTGAAAGCATTGGCGGTCACTTCTAGGCGCCGAGTTGCACACACACAGCACCACGCTAAGTGCCGCGGAGAAGGGAAATCCAGAGTGCAGCGAGGAGCTGGACGTGGCTTACGTTCAGTAAGGAAAAGGTGAACTTAAACACTGCCTCTTCAATCTGGCCGCCTCTGCTCTGGTAGCAACTTTTGCAAGTCGGCAGAGGGAGCCGCGAGTATGTAGAACGGAGGGCAGCGAGACGCCGTGTGTTATGCGCCCTTTCAGGGCTGCTGACAAGGGGCTACTTTAAGAAGGCCTTCTTCGTCCTCGCGTCCTTCTCGCTTCGTTCTAGCTGCATGGAGTACAGCACAGAGAAGGAGTGAAGACGGGCACTGCCCCAACTTTTGCCCTGGCGTGCAACGGCTGTGTGCTGCTTTTCCAAGCAGCAAGAGCACTGAGAAGTGAAAGCGATTGTGAAGGAGCTCTTTGGCTGCTCGTGTGCTCTTCGCTGCACTGCGCCGCTCGCAAGCGGCTTCGTTCTTCGGCGTCTGCCGTCCGGAGAGAGCTGAACTGCAGCGGTCAGTTTCAGCTCTGCCCAACAGCGTGCTCTCAGTTCTGCGGACAAGCACGCCCTGTTGCCTTGGCTCCGAGTGCAAAGTCCCTAGCGAGCACTCACTCAGTGCAATGCACCCAGAAAGACGCTCTCGCTCGTCTTTCAAGGAGCGATTCCTAACAGCAGAAGCAGCAGAGGCACAAACTGGATGACGAGAAGGGACACTGTAGAACACGTCTCTGTCCTGGCACGTTGCCGTGTGCGATATGTCCCTCCGGGTCTTCGGTCCTTGCGAAGCTCTATGTACTGCGAGCGCAGCTACTTGCAGCTGAGAAGGACCGCGGAGCTAGCAGCGAATTCGGAGAGCGCTAAGCACGAAGTCAAGAAGCGAGACGTGTCCCTGCAACGCGGTGCTAAGAGCAGCTTCCTGGCGGCGGGGGCGAGCCCCGGCCACAAGACATTCTCGTCCTGGCAACGGATCTCTGTGAAGGGCGTAGGCGAAAAGCTTTCGTTTTCCATTCGAACTGCGAGAGAGGCAGACTGTTACACGGAGCTCTGAGAACAAAGGTGCACGCCCTAGGCTGGCTTGGGCAGAAGAAGCGTTCTCGAGCTCTTGGCTGCCGGCACACTGCTGTGTATGTGGCGCCCCTGCAGCGGCTTCTGGCCGCCGGCAAGTGAAAGCGGAGCAAGGCGTGGGCGAGGGCGGTGAACGAAGCGGCTATGTGCCGTGCTTGTGTGCACCACGTTAGAGGCTACTAGGAGAGGAAGGTGGTTGACTCTCGCTTGCCTTCCCAAGTGCCCTTAGCAGTCGGAAGGAGCAAGCTGAAGCACTGCTGCTTGTGCTGCTCCTTGGTTCCCTTGCAGCCCGCTCTGAAAGCATTGGCGGTCACTTCTAGGCGCCGAGTTGCACACACACAGCACCACTGTAAGTGCCGCGGAGAAGGGAAATCCAGAGTGCAGCGAGGAGCTGGACGTGGCTTACGTTCAGTAAGGAAAAGGTGAACTTAAGCACTGCCTCTTCAATCTGGCCGCCTCTGCTCTGGTAGCAACTTTTGCAAGTCGGCAGAGGGAGCCGCGAGTATGCAGAACGGAGGGCAGCGAGACGCCGTGTGTTATGCGCCCTTTCAGGGCTGCTGACAAGGGGCTACTTTAAGAAGGCCTTCTACTTCCTCGCGTCCTTCTCGCTTCGCTCTAGCTGCATGGAGAACAGCACAGCGAAGGAGTGAAGACGGGCACTGCCCCAGCTTTTGCCCTGGCGTGCAACGGCTGTGTGCTGCTTTTCCAAGCAGCAAGAGCACTGAGAAGTGAAAGCGATTGTGAAGGAGCTCTTTGGCTGCTCGTGTGCTCTTCGCTGCACTGCGCCGCACGGAAGCGGCTTCGTTCTTCGGCGTCTGCCGTCCGGAGAGAGCTGAACTGCAGCGGTCAGTTTCAGCTCTGCCCAACAGCGTGCTCTCAGTTCTGCGGACAAGCACGCCCTGTTGCCTTGGCTCCGAGTGCAAAGTCCCTAGCGAGCACTCACTCAGTGCAATGCACCCAGAAAGACGCTCTCGCTCGTCTTTCAAGGAGCGATTCCTAACAGCAGAAGCAGCAGAGGCACAAACTGGATGACGAGAAGGGACAATGTAGAACACGTCTCTGTCCTGGCACGTTGCCGTGTGCGATATGTCCCTCCGGGTCTTCGGTCCTTGCGAAGCTCTATGTACTGCGAGCGCAGCTACTTGCAGCTGAGAAGGACCGCGGAGCTAGCAGCGAATTCGGAGAGCGCTAAGCACGAAGTCAAGAAGCGAGACGTGTCCCTGCAACGCGGTGCTAAGAGCAGCTTCCTGGCGGCGGGGCGAGCCCCGGCCACAAGACATTCTCGTCCTGGCAACGGATCTCTGTGAAGGGCGTAGGCGAAAAGCTTTCGTTTTCCATTCGAACTGCGAGAGAGGCAGACTGTTACACGGAGTTCTGAGAACAAAGGTGCACGCCCTAGGCGGGCTTGGGCAGAAGAAGCGTTCTCGAGCTCTTGGCTGCCGGCACACTGCTGGGTATGTGGCGCCCCTGCAGCGGCTTCTGGCTGCCGGCAAGTGAAAGCGGAGCAAGGCGTGGGCGAGGGCGAGGGCGGTGAACGAAGCGGCAAAAGCGCTGTGCTTGTGTGCACCACGTTAGAGGCTACTAGGAGAGGAAGGTGGTTGACTCTCGCTTGCCTTCCCAAGTGCCCTTAGCAGTCGGAAGGAGCAAGCTGAAGCACTGCTGCTTGTGCTGCTCCTTGGTTCCCTTGCAGCCCGCTCTGAAAGCATTGGCGGTCACTTCTAGGCGCCGAGTTGCACACACACAGCACCACGCTAAGTGCCGCGGAGAAGGGAAATCCAGAGTGCAGCGAGGAGCTGGACGTGGCTTACGTTCAGTAAGGAAAAGGTGAACTTAAGCACTGCCTCTTCAATCTGGCCGCCTCTGCTCTGGTAGCAACTTTTGCGAGTCGGCAGAGGGAGCCGCGAGTATGTAGAACGGAGGGCAGCGAGACGCCGTGTGTTATGCGCCCTTTCAGGGCTGCTGACAAGGGGCTACTTTAAGAACGCCTTCTTCGTCCTCGCGTCCTTCTCGCTTCGCTCTAGCTGCATGGAGTACAGCACAGCGAAGGAGTGAAGACGGGCGCTGCCCCAGCTTTTGCCCTGGCGTGCAACGGCTGTGTGCTGCTTTTCCAAGCAGCAAGAGCACTGAGAAGTGAAAGCGATTGTGAAGGAGCTCTTTGGCTGCTCGTGTGCTCTTCGCTGCACTGCGCCGCTCGCAAGCGGCTTCGTTCTTCGGCGTCTGCCGTCCGGAGAGAGCTGAACTGCAGCGGTCAGTTTCAGCTCTGCCCAACAGCGTGCTCTCAGTTCTGCGGACAAGCACACCCTGTTGCCTTGGCTCCGAGTGCAAAGTCCCTAGCGAGCACTCACTCAGTGCAATGCACCCAGAAAGACGCTCTCGCTCGTCTTTCAAGGAGCGATTCCTAACAGCAGAAGCAGCAGAGGCACAAACTGGATGACGAGAAGGGACAATGTAGAACACGTCTCTGTCCTGGCACGTTGTCGTGTGCGATATGTCCCTCCGGGTCTTCGGTCCTTGCGAAGCTCTATGTACTGCGAGCGCAGCTACTTGCAGCTGAGAAGGACCGCGGAGCTAGCAGCGAATTCGGAGAGCGCTAAGCACGAAGTCAAGAAGCGAGACGTGTCCCTGCAACGCGGTGCTAAGAGCAGCTTCCTCGCGGCGGGGGCGAGCTCCGGCCACAAGACATTCTCGTCCTGGCAACGGATCTCTGTGAAGGGCGTAGGCGAAAAGCTTTCGTTTTCCATTCGAACTGCGAGAGAGGCAGACTGTTACACGGAGCTCTGAGAACAAAGGTGCACGCCCTAGGCTGGCTTGGGCAGAAGAAGCGTTCTCGAGCTCTTGGCTGCCGGCACACTGCTGTGTATGTGGCGCCCCTGCAGCGGCTTCTGGCCGCCGGCAAGTGAAAGCGGAGCAAGGCGTGGGCGAGGGCGGTGAACGAAGCGGCTATGTGCCGTGCTTGTGTGCACCACGTTAGAGGCTACTAGGAGAGGAAGGTGGTTGACTCTCGCTTGCCTTCCCAAGTGCCCTTAGCAGTCGGAAGGAGCAAGCTGAAGCACTGCTGCTTGTGCTGCTCCTTGGTTCCCTTGCAGCCCGCTCTGAAAGCATTGGCGGTCACTTCTAGGCGCCGAGTTGCACACACACAGCACCACGCTAAGTGCCGCGGAGAAGGGAAATCCAGAGTGCAGCGAGGAGCTGGACGTGGCTTACGTGCAGTAAGGAAAAGGTGAACTTAAGCACTGCCTCTTCAATCTGGCCGCCTCTGCTCTGGTAGCAACTTTTGCAAGTCGGCAGAGGGAGCCGCGAGTATGCAGAACGGAGGGCAGCGAGACGCCGTGTGTTATGCGCCCTTTCAGGGCTGCTGACAAGGGGCTACTTTAAGAACGCCTTCTACTTCCTCGCGTCCTTCTCGCTTCGTTCTAGCTGCATGGAGTACAGCACAGCGAAGGAGTGAAGACGGGCACTGCCCCAGCTTTTGCACTGGCGTGCAACGGCTGTGTGCTGCTTTTCCAAGCAGCAAGAGCACCGAGAAGTGAAAGCGATTGTGAAGGAGCTCTTTGGCTGCTCGTGTGCTCTTCGCTGCACTGCGCCGCTCGCAAGCGGCTTCGTTCTTCGGCGTCTGCCGTCCGGAGAGAGCTGAACTGCAGCGGTCAGTTTCAGCTCTGCCCAACAGCGTGCTCTCAGTTCTGCGGACAAGCACGCCCTGTTGCCTTGGCTCCGAGTGCAAAGTCCCTAGCGAGCACTCACTCAGTGCAATGCACCCAGAAAGACGCTCTCGCTCGTCTTTCAAGGAGCGATTCCTAACAGCAGAAGCAGCAGAGGCACAAACTGGATGACGAGAAGGGACACTGTAGAACACGTCTCTGTCCTGGCACGTTGCCGTGTGCGATATGTCCCTCCGGGTCTTCGGTCCTTGCGAAGCTCTATGTACTGCGAGCGCAGCTACTTGCAGCTGAGAAGGACCGCGGAGCTAGCAGCGAATTCGGAGAGCGCTAAGCACGAAGTCAAGAAGCGAGACGTGTCCCTGCAACGCGGTGCTAAGAGCAGCTTCCTGGCGGCGGGGGCGAGCTCCGGCCACAAGACATTCTCGTCCTGGCAACGGATCTCTGTGAAGGGCGTAGGCGAAAAGCTTTCGTTTTCCATTCGAACTGCGAGAGAGGCAGACTGTTACACGGAGCTCTGAGAACAAAGGTGCACGCCCTAGGCTGGCTTGGGCAGAAGAAGCGTTCTCGAGCTCTTGGCTGCCGGCACACTGCTGGGTATGTGGCGCCCCTGCAGCGGCTTCTGGCCGCCGGCAAGTGAAAGCGGAGCAAGGCGTGGGCGAGGGCGGTGAACGAAGCGGCTATGTGCCGTGCTTGTGTGCACCACGTTAGAGGCTACTAGGAGAGGAAGGTGGTTGACTCTCGCTTGCCTTCCCAAGTGCCCTTAGCAGTCGGAAGGAGCAAGCTGAAGCACTGCTGCTTGTGCTGCTCCTTGGTTCCCTTGCAGCCCGCTCTGAAAGCATTGGCGGTCACTTCTAGGCGCCGAGTTGCACACACACAGCACCACGCTAAGTGCCGCGGAGAAGGGAAATCCAGAGTGCAGCGAGGAGCTGGACGTGGCTTACGTGCAGTAAGGAAAAGGTGAACTTAAGCACTGCCTCTTCAATCTGGCCGCCTCTGCTCTGGTAGCAACTTTTGCAAGTCGGCAGAGGGAGCCGCGAGTATGCAGAACGGAGGGCAGCGAGACGCCGTGTGTTATGCGCCCTTTCAGGGCTGCTGACAAGGGGCTACTTTAAGAACGCCTTCTACTTCCTCGCGTCCTTCTCGCTTCGTTCTAGCTGCATGGAGTACAGCACAGCGAAGGAGTGAAGACGGGCACTGCCCCAGCTTTTGCACTGGCGTGCAACGGCTGTGTGCTGCTTTTCCAAGCAGCAAGAGCACCGAGAAGTGAAAGCGATTGTGAAGGAGCTCTTTGGCTGCTCGTGTGCTCTTCGCTGCACTGCGCCGCTCGCAAGCGGCTTCGTTCTTCGGCGTCTGCCGTCCGGAGAGAGCTGAACTGCAGCGGTCAGTTTCAGCTCTGCCCAACAGCGTGCTCTCAGTTCTGCGGACAAGCACGCCCTGTTGCCTTGGCTCCGAGTGCAAAGTCCCTAGCGAGCACTCACTCAGTGCAATGCACCCAGAAAGACGCTCTCGCTCGTCTTTCAAGGAGCGATTCCTAACAGCAGAAGCAGCAGAGGCACAAACTGGATGACGAGAAGGGACACTGTAGAACACGTCTCTGTCCTGGCACGTTGCCGTGTGCGATATGTCCCTCCGGGTCTTCGGTCCTTGCGAAGCTCTATGTACTGCGAGCGCAGCTACTTGCAGCTGAGAAGGACCGCGGAGCTAGCAGCGAATTCGGAGAGCGCTAAGCACGAAGTCAAGAAGCGAGACGTGTCCCTGCAACGCGGTGCTAAGAGCAGCTTCCTGGCGGCGGGGGCGAGCTCCGGCCACAAGACATTCTCGTCCTGGCAACGGATCTCTGTGAAGGGCGTAGGCGAAAAGCTTTCGTTTTCCATTCGAACTGCGAGAGAGGCAGACTGTTACACGGAGCTCTGAGAACAAAGGTGCACGCCCTAGGCTGGCTTGGGCAGAAGAAGCGTTCTCGAGCTCTTGGCTGCCGGCACACTGCTGTGTATGTGGCGCCCCTGCAGCGGCTTCTGGCCGCCGGCAAGTGAAAGCGGAGCAAGGCGTGGGCGAGGGCGGTGAACGAAGCGGCTATGTGCCGTGCTTGTGTGCACCACGTTAGAGGCTACTAGGAGAGGAAGGTGGTTGACTCTCGCTTGCCTTCCCAAGAGCCCTTAGCAGTCGGAAGGAGCAAGCTGAAGCACTGCTGCTTGTGCTGCTCCTTGGTTCCCTTGCAGCCCGCTCTGAAAGCATTGGCGGTCACTTCTAGGCGCCGAGTTGCACACACACAGCACCACGCTAAGTGCCGCGGAGAAGGGAAATCCAGAGTGCAGCGAGGAGCTGGACGTGGCTTACGTTCAGTAAGGAAAAGGTGAACTTAAGCACTGCCTCTTCAATCTGGCCGCCTCTGCTCTGGTAGCAACTTTTGCAAGTCGGCAGAGGGAGCCGCGAGTATGTAGAACGGAGGGCAGCGAGACGCCGTGTGTTATGCGCCCTTTCAGGGCTGCTGACAAGGGGCTACTTTAAGAACGCCTTCTTCGTCCTCGCGTCCTTCTCGCTTCGCTCTAGCTGCATGGAGTACAGCACAGCGAAGGAGTGAAGACGGGCGCTGCCCCAGCTTTTGCCCTGGCGTGCAACGGCTGTGTGCTGCTTTTCCAAGCAGCAAGAGCACTGAGAAGTGAAAGCGATTGTGAAGGAGCTCTTTGGCTGCTCGTGTGCTCTTCGCTGCACTGCGCCGCTCGCAAGCGGCTTCGTTCTTCGGCGTCTGCCGTCCGGAGAGAGCTGAACTGCAGCGGTCAGTTTCAGCTCTGCCCAACAGCGTGCTCTCAGTTCTGCGGACAAGCACACCCTGTTGCCTTGGCTCCGAGTGCAAAGTCCCTAGCGAGCACTCACTCAGTGCAATGCACCCAGAAAGACGCTCTCGCTCGTCTTTCAAGGAGCGATTCCTAACAGCAGAAGCAGCAGAGGCACAAACTGGATGACGAGAAGGGACAATGTAGAACACGTCTCTGTCCTGGCACGTTGTCGTGTGCGATATGTCCCTCCGGGTCTTCGGTCCTTGCGAAGCTCTATGTACTGCGAGCGCAGCTACTTGCAGCTGAGAAGGACCGCGGAGCTAGCAGCGAATTCGGAGAGCGCTAAGCACGAAGTCAAGAAGCGAGACGTGTCCCTGCAACGCGGTGCTAAGATCAGCTTCCTCGCGGCGGGGGCGAGCTCCGGCCACAAGACATTCTCGTCCTGGCAACGGATCTCTGTGAAGGGCGTAGGCGAAAAGCTTTCGTTTTCCATTCGAACTGCGAGAGAGGCAGACTGTTACACGGAGCTCTGAGAACAAAGGTGCACGCCCTAGGCTGGCTTGGGCAGAAGAAGCGTTCTCGAGCTCTTGGCTGCCGGCACACTGCTGTGTATGTGGCGCCCCTGCAGCGGCTTCTGGCCGCCGGCAAGTGAAAGCGGAGCAAGGCGTGGGCGAGGGCGGTGAACGAAGCGGCTATGTGCCGTGCTTGTGTGCACCACGTTAGAGGCTACTAGGAGAGGAAGGTGGTTGACTCTCGCTTGCCTTCCCAAGAGCCCTTAGCAGTCGGAAGGAGCAAGCTGAAGCACTGCTGCTTGTGCTGCTCCTTGGTTCCCTTGCAGCCCGCTCTGAAAGCATTGGCGGTCACTTCTAGGCGCCGAGTTGCACACACACAGCACCACGCTAAGTGCCGCGGAGAAGGGAAATCCAGAGTGCAGCGAGGAGCTGGACGTGGCTTACGTTCAGTAAGGAAAAGGTGAACTTAAGCGCTGCCTCTTCAATCTGGCCGCCTCTGCTCTGGTAGCAACTTTTGCAAGTCGGCAGAGGGAGCCGCGAGTATGCAGAACGGAGGGCAGCGAGACGCCGTGTGTTATGCGCCCTTTCAGGGCTGCTGACAAGGGGCTACTTTAAGAACGCCTTCTACTTCCTCGCGTCCTTCTCGCTTCGTTCTAGCTGCATGGAGTACAGCACAGCGAAGGAGTGAAGACGGGCACTGCCCCAGCTTTTGCACTGGCGTGCAACGGCTGTGTGCTGCTTTTCCAAGCAGCAAGAGCACCGAGAAGTGAAAGCGATTGTGAAGGAGCTCTTTGGCTGCTCGTGTGCTCTTCGCTGCACTGCGCCGCTCGCAAGCGGCTTCGTTCTTCGGCGTCTGCCGTCCGGAGAGAGCTGAACTGCAGCGGTCAGTTTCAGCTCTGCCCAACAGCGTGCTCTCAGTTCTGCGGACAAGCACGCCCTGTTGCCTTGGCTCCGAGTGCAAAGTCCCTAGCGAGCACTCACTCAGTGCAATGCACCCAGAAAGACGCTCTCGCTCGTCTTTCAAGGAGCGATTCCTAACAGCAGAAGCAGCAGAGGCACAAACTGGATGACGAGAAGGGACACTGTAGAACACGTCTCTGTCCTGGCACGTTGCCGTGTGCGATATGTCCCTCCGGGTCTTCGGTCCTTGCGAAGCTCTATGTACTGCGAGCGCAGCTACTCGCAGCTGAGAAGGACCGCGGAGCTAGCAGCGAATTCGGAGAGCGCTAAGCACGAAGTCAAGAAGCGAGACGTGTCCCTGCAACGCGGTGCTAAGAGCAGCTTCCTGGCGGCGGGGGCGAGCTCCGGCCACAAGACATTCTCGTCCTGGCAACGGATCTCTGTGAAGGGCGTAGGCGAAAAGCTTTCGTTTTCCATTCGAACTGCGAGAGAGGCAGACTGTTACACGGAGCTCTGAGAACAAAGGTGCACGCCCTAGGCTGGCTTGGGCAGAAGAAGCGTTCTCGAGCTCTTGGCTGCCGGCACACTGCTGGGTATGTGGCGCCCCTGCAGCGGCTTCTGGCCGCCGGCAAGTGAAAGCGGAGCAAGGCGTGGGCGAGGGCGGTGAACGAAGCGGCTATGTGCCGTGCTTGTGTGCACCACGTTAGAGGCTACTAGGAGAGGAAGGTGGTTGACTCTCGCTTGCCTTCCCAAGAGCCCTTAGCAGTCGGAAGGAGCAAGCTGAAGCACTGCTGCTTGTGCTGCTCCTTGGTTCCCTTGCAGCCCGCTCTGAAAGCATTGGCGGTCACTTCTAGGCGCCGAGTTGCACACACACAGCACCACGCTAAGTGCCGCGGAGAAGGGAAATCCAGAGTGCAGCGAGGAGCTGGACGTGGCTTACGTTCAGTAAGGAAAAGGTGAACTTAAGCACTGCCTCTTCAATCTGGCCGCCTCTGCTCTGGTAGCAACTTTTGCAAGTCGGCAGAGGGAGCCACGAGTATGCAGAACGGAGGGCAGCGAGACGCCGTGTGTTATGCGCCCCTTCAAGGCTGCTGACAAGGGGCTACTTTAAGAAGGCCTTCTACTTCCTCGCGTCCTTCTCGCTTCGCTCTAGCTGCATGGAGAACAGCACAGCGAAGGAGTGAAGACGGGCACTGCCCCAGCTTTTGCCCTGGCGTGCAACGGCTGTGTGCTGCTTTTCCAAGCAGCAAGAGCACTGAGAAGTGAAAGCGATTGTGAAGGAGCTCTTTGGCTGCTCGTGTGCTCTTCGCTGCACTGCGCCGCACGGAAGCGGCTTCGTTCTTCGGCGTCTGCCGTCCGGAGAGAGCTGAACTGCAGCGGTCAGTTTCAGCTCTGCCCAACAGCGTGCTCTCAGTTCTGCGGACAAGCACGCCCTGTTGCCTTGGCTCCGAGTGCAAAGTCCCTAGCGAGCACTCACTCAGTGCAATGCACCCAGAAAGACGCTCTCGCTCGTCTTTCAAGGAGCGATTCCTAACAGCAGAAGCAGCAGAGGCACAAACTGGATGACGAGAAGGGACACTGTAGAACACGTCTCTGTCCTGGCACGTTGCCGTGTGCGATATGTCCCTCCGGGTCTTCGGTCCTTGCGAAGCTCTATGTACTGCGAGCGCAGCTACTTGCAGCTGAGAAGGACCGCGGAGCTAGCAGCGAATTCGGAGAGCGCTAAGCACGAAGTCAAGAAGCGAGACGTGTCCCTGCAACGCGGTGCTAAGAGCAGCTTCCTGGCGGCGGGGGCGAGCTCCGGCCACAAGACATTCTCGTCCTGGCAACGGATCTCTGTGAAGGGCGTAGGCGAAAAGCTTTCGTTTTCCATTCGAACTGCGAGAGAGGCAGACTGTTACACGGAGCTCTGAGAACAAAGGTGCACGCCCTAGGCTGGCTTGGGCAGAAGAAGCGTTCTCGAGCTCTTGGCTGCCGGCACACTGCTGTGTATGTGGCGCCCCTGCAGCGGCTTCTGGCCGCCGGCAAGTGAAAGCGGAGCAAGGCGTGGGCGAGGGCGGTGAACGAAGCGGCTATGTGCCGTGCTTGTGTGCACCACGTTAGAGGCTACTAGGAGAGGAAGGTGGTTGACTCTCGCTTGCCTTCCCAAGAGCCCTTAGCAGTCGGAAGGAGCAAGCTGAAGCACTGCTGCTTGTGCTGCTCCTTGGTTCCCTTGCAGCCCGCTCTGAAAGCATTGGCGGTCACTTCTAGGCGCCGAGTTGCACACACACAGCACCACTGTAAGTGCCGCGGAGAAGGGAAATCCAGAGTGCAGCGAGGAGCTGGACGTGGCTTACGTTCAGTAAGGAAAAGGTGAACTTAAGCACTGCCTCTTCAATCTGGCCGCCTCTGCTCTGGTAGCAACTTTTGCAAGTCGGCAGAGGGAGCCGCGAGTATGCAGAACGGAGGGCAGCGAGACGCCGTGTGTTATGCGCCCTTTCAAGGCTGCTGACAAGGGGCTACTTTAAGAAGGCCTTCTACTTCCTCGCGTCCTTCTCGCTTCGCTCTAGCTGCATGGAGAACAGCACAGCGAAGGAGTGAAGACGGGCACTGCCCCAGCTTTTGCCCTGGCGTGCAACGGCTGTGTGCTGCTTTTCCAAGCAGCAAGAGCACTGAGAAGTGAAAGCGATTGTGAAGGAGCTCTTTGGCTGCTCGTGTGCTCTTCGCTGCACTGCGCCGCTCGCAAGCGGCTTCGTTCTTCGGCGTCTGCCGTCCGGAGAGAGCTGAACTGCAGCGGTCAGTTTCAGCTCTGCCCAACAGCGTGCTCTCAGTTCTGCGGACAAGCACGCCCTGTTGCCTTGGCTCCGAGTGCAAAGTCCCTAGCGAGCACTCACTCAGTGCAATGCACCCAGAAAGACGCTCTCGCTCGTCTTTCAAGGAGCGATTCCTAACAGCAGAAGCAGCAGAGGCACAAACTGGATGACGAGAAGGGACAATGTAGAACACGTCTCTGTCCTGGCACGTTGCCGTGTGCGATATGTCCCTCCGGGTCTTCGGTCCTTGCGAAGCTCTATGTACTGCGAGCGCAGCTACTTGCAGCTGAGAAGGACCGCGGAGCTAGCAGCGAATTCGGAGAGCGCTAAGCACGAAGTCAAGAAGCGAGACGTGTCCCTGCAACGCGGTGCTAAGAGCAGCTTCCTGGCGGCGGGGGCGAGCCCCGGCCACAAGACATTCTCGTCCTGGCAACGGATCTCTGTGAAGGGCGTAGGCGAAAAGCTTTCGTTTTCCATTCGAACTGCGAGAGAGGCAGACTGTTACACGGAGCTCTGAGAACAAAGGTGCACGCCCTAGGCGGGCTTGGGCAGAAGAAGCGTTCTCGAGCTCTTGGCTGCCGGCACACTGCTGTGTATGTGGCGCCCCTGCAGCGGCTTCTGGCTGCCGGCAAGTGAAAGCGGAGCAAGGCGTGGGCGAGGGCGAGGGCGGTGAACGAAGCGGCAAAAGCGCCGTGCTTGTGTGCACCACGTTAGAGGCTACTAGGAGAGGAAGGTGGTTGACTCTCGCTTGCCTTCCCAAGTGCCCTTAGCAGTCGGAAGGAGCAAGCTGAAGCACTGCTGCTTGTGCTGCTCCTTGGTTCCCTTGCAGCCCGCTCTGAAAGCATTGGCGGTCACTTCTAGGCGCCGAGTTGCACACACACAGCACCACGCTAAGTGCCGCGGAGAAGGGAAATCCAGAGTGCAGCGAGGAGCTGGACGTGGCTTACGTTCAGTAAGGAAAAGGTGAACTTAAACACTGCCTCTTCAATCTGGCCGCCTCTGCTCTGGTAGCAACTTTTGCAAGTCGGCAGAGGGAGCCGCGAGTATGTAGAACGGAGGGCAGCGAGACGCCGTGTGTTATGCGCCCTTTCAGGGCTGCTGACAAGGGGCTACTTTAAGAAGGCCTTCTTCGTCCTCGCGTCCTTCTCGCTTCGTTCTAGCTGCATGGAGTACAGCACAGAGAAGGAGTGAAGACGGGCACTGCCCCAACTTTTGCCCTGGCGTGCAACGGCTGTGTGCTGCTTTTCCAAGCAGCAAGAGCACTGAGAAGTGAAAGCGATTGTGAAGGAGCTCTTTGGCTGCTCGTGTGCTCTTCGCTGCACTGCGCCGCTCGCAAGCGGCTTCGTTCTTCGGCGTCTGCCGTCCGGAGAGAGCTGAACTGCAGCGGTCAGTTTCAGCTCTGCCCAACAGCGTGCTCTCAGTTCTGCGGACAAGCACGCCCTGTTGCCTTGGCTCCGAGTGCAAAGTCCCTAGCGAGCACTCACTCAGTGCAATGCACCCAGAAAGACGCTCTCGCTCGTCTTTCAAGGAGCGATTCCTAACAGCAGAAGCAGCAGAGGCACAAACTGGATGACGAGAAGGGACACTGTAGAACACGTCTCTGTCCTGGCACGTTGCCGTGTGCGATATGTCCCTCCGGGTCTTCGGTCCTTGCGAAGCTCTATGTACTGCGAGCGCAGCTACTTGCAGCTGAGAAGGACCGCGGAGCTAGCAGCGAATTCGGAGAGCGCTAAGCACGAAGTCAAGAAGCGAGACGTGTCCCTGCAACGCGGTGCTAAGAGCAGCTTCCTGGCGGCGGGGGCGAGCCCCGGCCACAAGACATTCTCGTCCTGGCAACGGATCTCTGTGAAGGGCGTAGGCGAAAAGCTTTCGTTTTCCATTCGAACTGCGAGAGAGGCAGACTGTTACACGGAGCTCTGAGAACAAAGGTGCACGCCCTAGGCTGGCTTGGGCAGAAGAAGCGTTCTCGAGCTCTTGGCTGCCGGCACACTGCTGTGTATGTGGCGCCCCTGCAGCGGCTTCTGGCCGCCGGCAAGTGAAAGCGGAGCAAGGCGTGGGCGAGGGCGGTGAACGAAGCGGCTATGTGCCGTGCTTGTGTGCACCACGTTAGAGGCTACTAGGAGAGGAAGGTGGTTGACTCTCGCTTGCCTTCCCAAGAGCCCTTAGCAGTCGGAAGGAGCAAGCTGAAGCACTGCTGCTTGTGCTGCTCCTTGGTTCCCTTGCAGCCCGCTCTGAAAGCATTGGCGGTCACTTCTAGGCGCCGAGTTGCACACACACAGCACCACGCTAAGTGCCGCGGAGAAGGGAAATCCAGAGTGCAGCTAGGAGCTGGAAGTGGCTTACGTGCAGTAAGGAAAAGGTGAACCTAAGCACTGCCTCTTCAATCTGGCCGCCTCTGCTCTGGTAGCAACTTTTGCAAGTCGGCAGAGGGAGCCGCGAGTATGCAGAACGGAGGGCAGCGAGACGCCGTGTGTTATGCGCCCTTTCAGGGCTGCTGACAAGGGGCTACTTTAAGAACGCCTTCTACTTCCTCGCGTCCTTCTCGCTTCGTTCTAGCTGCATGGAGTACAGCACAGCGAAGGAGTGAAGACGGGCACTGCCCCAGCTTTTGCACTGGCGTGCAACGGCTGTGTGCTGCTTTTCCAAGCAGCAAGAGCACCGAGAAGTGAAAGCGATTGTGAAGGAGCTCTTTGGCTGCTCGTGTGCTCTTCGCTGCACTGCGCCGCTCGCAAGCGGCTTCGTTCTTCGGCGTCTGCCGTCCGGAGAGAGCTGAACTGCAGCGGTCAGTTTCAGCTCTGCCCAACAGCGTGCTCTCAGTTCTGCGGACAAGCACGCCCTGTTGCCTTGGCTCCGAGTGCAAAGTCCCTAGCGAGCACTCACTCAGTGCAATGCACCCAGAAAGACGCTCTCGCTCGTCTTTCAAGGAGCGATTCCTAACAGCAGAAGCAGCAGAGGCACAAACTGGATGACGAGAAGGGACACTGTAGAACACGTCTCTGTCCTGGCACGTTGCCGTGTGCGATATGTCCCTCCGGGTCTTCGGTCCTTGCGAAGCTCTATGTACTGCGAGCGCAGCTACTTGCAGCTGAGAAGGACCGCGGAGCTAGCAGCGAATTCGGAGAGCGCTAAGCACGAAGTCAAGAAGCGAGACGTGTCCCTGCAACGCGGTGCTAAGAGCAGCTTCCTGGCGGCGGGGGCGAGCTCCGGCCACAAGACATTCTCGTCCTGGCAACGGATCTCTGTGAAGGGCGTAGGCGAAAAGCTTTCGTTTTCCATTCGAACTGCGAGAGAGGCAGACTGTTACACGGAGCTCTGAGAACAAAGGTGCACGCCCTAGGCTGGCTTGGGCAGAAGAAGCGTTCTCGAGCTCTTGGCTGCCGGCACACTGCTGTGTATGTGGCGCCCCTGCAGCGGCTTCTGGCCGCCGGCAAGTGAAAGCGGAGCAAGGCGTGGGCGAGGGCGGTGAACGAAGCGGCTATGTGCCGTGCTTGTGTGCACCACGTTAGAGGCTACTAGGAGAGGAAGGTGGTTGACTCTCGCTTGCCTTCCCAAGAGCCCTTAGCAGTCGGAAGGAGCAAGCTGAAGCACTGCTGCTTGTGCTGCTCCTTGGTTCCCTTGCAGCCCGCTCTGAAAGCATTGGCGGTCACTTCTAGGCGCCGAGTTGCACACACACAGCACCACTGTAAGTGCCGCGGAGAAGGGAAATCCAGAGTGCAGCGAGGAGCTGGACGTGGCTTACGTTCAGTAAGGAAAAGGTGAACTTAAGCACTGCCTCTTCAATCTGGCCGCCTCTGCTCTGGTAGCAACTTTTGCAAGTCGGCAGAGGGAGCCGCGAGTATGCAGAACGGAGGGCAGCGAGACGCCGTGTGTTATGCGCCCTTTCAAGGCTGCTGACAAGGGGCTACTTTAAGAAGGCCTTCTACTTCCTCGCGTCCTTCTCGCTTCGCTCTAGCTGCATGGAGAACAGCACAGCGAAGGAGTGAAGACGGGCACTGCCCCAGCTTTTGCCCTGGCGTGCAACGGCTGTGTGCTGCTTTTCCAAGCAGCAAGAGCACTGAGAAGTGAAAGCGATTGTGAAGGAGCTCTTTGGCTGCTCGTGTGCTCTTCGCTGCACTGCGCCGCACGGAAGCGGCTTCGTTCTTCGGCGTCTGCCGTCCGGAGAGAGCTGAACTGCAGCGGTCAGTTTCAGCTCTGCCCAACAGCGTGCTCTCAGTTCTGCGGACAAGCACGCCCTGTTGCCTTGGCTCCGAGTGCAAAGTCCCTAGCGAGCACTCACTCAGTGCAATGCACCCAGAAAGACGCTCTCGCTCGTCTTTCAAGGAGCGATTCCTAACAGCAGAAGCAGCAGAGGCACAAACTGGATGACGAGAAGGGACAATGTAGAACACGTCTCTGTCCTGGCACGTTGCCGTGTGCGATATGTCCCTCCGGGTCTTCGGTCCTTGCGAAGCTCTATGTACTGCGAGCGCAGCTACTTGCAGCTGAGAAGGACCGCGGAGCTAGCAGCGAATTCGGAGAGCGCTAAGCACGAAGTCAAGAAGCGAGACGTGTCCCTGCAACGCGGTGCTAAGAGCAGCTTCCTGGCGGCGGGGGCGAGCCCCGGCCACAAGACATTCTCGTCCTGGCAACGGATCTCTGTGAAGGGCGTAGGCGAAAAGCTTTCGTTTTCCATTCGAACTGCGAGAGAGGCAGACTGTTACACGGAGCTCTGAGAACAAAGGTGCACGCCCTAGGCGGGCTTGGGCAGAAGAAGCGTTCTCGAGCTCTTGGCTGCCGGCACACTGCTGTGTATGTGGCGCCCCTGCAGCGGCTTCTGGCTGCCGGCAAGTGAAAGCGGAGCAAGGCGTGGGCGAGGGCGAGGGCGGTGAACGAAGCGGCAAAAGCGCCGTGCTTGTGTGCACCACGTTAGAGGCTACTAGGAGAGGAAGGTGGTTGACTCTCGCTTGCCTTCCCAAGTGCCCTTAGCAGTCGGAAGGAGCAAGCTGAAGCACTGCTGCTTGTGCTGCTCCTTGGTTCCCTTGCAGCCCGCTCTGAAAGCATTGGCGGTCACTTCTAGGCGCCGAGTTGCACACACACAGCACCACGCTAAGTGCCGCGGAGAAGGGAAATCCAGAGTGCAGCGAGGAGCTGGACGTGGCTTACGTTCAGTAAGGAAAAGGTGAACCTAAGCACTGCCTCTTCAATCTGGCCGCCTCTGCTCTGGTAGCAACTTTTGCAAGTCGGCAGAGGGAGCCGCGAGTACGTAGAACGGAGGGCTGCGAGACGCCGTGTGTTATGCGCCCTTTCAGGGCTGCTGACAAGGGGCTACTTTAAGAACGCCTTCTTCGTCCTCGCGTCCTTCTCGCTTCGTTCTAGCTGCATGGAGTACAGCACAGCGAAGGAGTGAAGACGGGCACTGCCCCAGCTTTTGCCCTCGCGTGCAACGGCTGTGTGCTGCTTTTCCAAGCAGCAAGAGCACTGAGAAGTGAAAGCGATTGTGAAGGAGCTCTTTGGCTGCTCGTGTGCTCTTCGCTGCACTGCGCCGCTCGCAAGCGGCTTCGTTCTTCGGCGTCTGCCGTCCGGAGAGAGCTGAACTGCAGCGGTCAGTTGCAGCTCTGCCCAACAGCGTGCTCTCAGTTCTGCGGACAAGCACGCCCTGTTGCCTTGGCTCCGAGTGCAAAGTCCCTAGCGAGCACTCACTCAGTGCAATGCACCCAGAAAGACGCTCTCGCTCGTCTTTCAAGGAGCGATTCCTAACAGCAGAAGCAGCAGAGGCACAAACTGGATGACGAGAAGGGACAATGTAGAACACGTCTCTGTCCTGGCACGTTGTCGTGTGCGATATGTCCCTCCGGGTCTTCGGTCCTTGCGAAGCTCTATGTACTGCGAGCGCAGCTACTTGCAGCTGAGAAGGACCGCGGAGCTAGCAGCGAATTCGGAGAGCGCTAAGCACGAAGTCAAGAAGCGAGACGTGTCCCTGCAACGCGGTGCTAAGAGCAGCTTCCTGGCGGCGGGGGCGAGCCCCGGCCACAAGACATTCTCGTCCTGGCAACGGATCTCTGTGAAGGGCGTAGGCGAAAAGCTTTCGTTTTCCATTCGAACTGCGAGAGAGGCAGACTGTTACACGGAGCTCTGAGAACAAAGGTGCACGCCCTAGGCTGGCTTGGGCAGAAGAAGCGTTCTCGAGCTCTTGGCTGCCCGCACACTGCTGGGTATTTGGCGCCCCTGCAGCGGCTTCTGGCCGCCGGCAAGTGAAAGCGGAGCAAGGCGTGGGCGAGGGCGGTGAACGAAGCGGCAAAAGCGCCGTGCTTGTGTGCACCACGTTAGAGGCTACTAGGAGAGGAAGGTGGTTGACTCTCGCTTGCCTTCCCAAGTGCCCTTAGCAGTCGGAAGGAGCAAGCTGAAGCACTGCTGCTTGTGCTGCTCCTTGGTTCCCTTGCAGCCCGCTCTGAAAGCATTGGCGGTCACTTCTAGGCGCCGAGTTGCACACACACAGCACCACGCTAAGTGCCGCGGAGAAGGGAAATCCAGAGTGCAGCGAGGAGCTTGACGTGGCTTACGTTCAGTAAGGAAAAGGTGAACTTAAGCACTGCCTCTTCAATCTGGCCGCCTCTGCTCTGGTAGCAACTTTTGCAAGTCGGCAGAGGGAGCCGCGAGTATGTAGAACGGAGGGCAGCGAGACGCCGTGTGTTATGCGCCCTTTCAGGGCTGCTGACAAGGGGCTACTTTAAGAACGCCTTCTTCGTCCTCGCGTCCTTCTCGCTTCGTTCTAGCTGCATGGAGTACAGCACAGCGAAGGAGTGAAGACGGGCACTGCCCCAGCTTTTGCCCTGGCGTGCAACGGCTGTGTGCTGCTTTTCCAAGCAGCAAGAGCACTGAGAAGTGAAAGCGATTGTGAAGGAGCTCTTTGGCTGCTCGTGTGCTCTTCGCTGCACTGCGCCGCTCGCAAGCGGCTTCGTTCTTCGGCGTCTGCCGTCCGGAGAGAGCTGAACTGCAGCGGTCAGTTGCAGCTCTGCCCAACAGCGTGCTCTCAGTTCTGCGGACAAGCACGCCCTGTTGCCTTGGCTCCGAGTGCAAAGTCCCTAGCGAGCACTCACTCAGTGCAATGCACCCAGAAAGACGCTCTCGCTCGTCTTTCAAGGAACGATTCCTAACAGCAGAAGCAGCAGAGGCACAAACTGGATGACGAGAAGGGACAATGTAGAACACGTCTCTGTCCTGGCACGTTGTCGTGTGCGATATGTCCCTCCGGGTCTTCGGTCCTTGCGAAGCTCTATGTACTGCGAGCGCAGCTACTTGCAGCTGAGAAGGACCGCGGAGCTAGCAGCGAATTCGGAGAGCGCTAAGCACGATGTCAAGAAGCGAGACGTGTCCCTGCAACGCGGTGCTAAGAGCAGCTTCCTGGCGGCGGGGGCGAGCCCCGGCCACAAGACATTCTCGTCCTGGCAACGGATCTCTGTGAAGGGCGTAGGCGAAAAGCTTTCGTTTTCCATTCGAACTGCGAGAGAGGCAGACTGTTACACGGAGCTCTGAGAACAAAGGTGCACGCCCTAGGCTGGCTTGGGCAGAAGAAGCGTTCTCGAGCTCTTGGCTGCCGGCACACTGCTGGGTATGTGGCGCCCCTGCAGCGGCTTCTGGCCGCCGGCAAGTGAAAGCGGAGCAAGGCGTGGGCGAGGGCGGTGAACGAAGCGGCTATGTGCCGTGCTTGTGTGCACCACGTTAGAGGCTACTAGGAGAGGAAGGTGGTTGACTCTCGCTTGCCTTCCCAAGTGCCCTTAGCAGTCGGAAGGAGCAAGCTGAAGCACTGCTGCTTGTGCTGCTCCTTGGTTCCCTTGCAGCCCGCTCTGAAAGCATTGGCGGTCACTTCTAGGCGCCGAGTTGCACACACACAGCACCACGCTAAGTGCCGCGGAGAAGGGAAATCCAGAGTGCAGCGAGGAGCTTGACGTGGCTTACGTTCAGTAAGGAAAAGGTGAACCTAAGCACTGCCTCTTCAATCTGGCCGCCTCTGCTCTGGTAGCAACTTTTGCAAGTCGGCAGAGGGAGCCGCGAGTACGTAGAACGGAGGGCAGCGAGACGCCGTGTGTTATGCGCCCTTTCAGGGCTGCTGACAAGGGGCTACTTTAAGAACGCCTTCTTCGTCCTCGCGTCCTTCTCGCTTCGTTCTAGCTGCATGGAGTACAGCACAGCGAAGGAGTGAAGACGGGCACTGCCCCAGCTTTTGCCCTGGCGTGCAACGGCTGTGTGCTGCTTTTCCAAGCAGCAAGAGCACTGAGAAGTGAAAGCGATTGTGAAGGAGCTCTTTGGCTGCTCGTGTGCTCTTCGCTGCACTGCGCCGCTCGCAAGCGGCTTCGTTCTTCGGCGTCTGCCGTCCGGAGAGAGCTGAACTGCAGCGGTCAGTTGCAGCTCTGCCCAACAGCGTGCTCTCAGTTCTGCGGACAAGCACGCCCTGTTGCCTTGGCTCCGAGTGCAAAGTCCCTAGCGAGCACTCACTCAGTGCAATGCACCCAGAAAGACGCTCTCGCTCGTCTTTCAAGGAGCGATTCCTAACAGCAGAAGCAGCAGAGGCACAAACTGGATGACGAGAAGGGACAATGTAGAACACGTCTCTGTCCTGGCACGTTGTCGTGTGCGATATGTCCCTCCGGGTCTTCGGTCCTTGCGAAGCTCTATGTACTGCGAGCGCAGCTACTCGCAGCTGAGAAGGACCGCGGAGCTAGCAGCGAATTCGGAGAGCGCTAAGCACGAAGTCAAGAAGCGAGACGTGTCCCTGCAACGCGGTGCTAAGAGCAGCTTCCTGGCGGCGGGGGCGAGCTCCGGCCACAAGACATTCTCGTCGTAGCAACGGATCTCCGTGAAGGGCGTAGGCGGAAAGCTTTCGTTTTCCATTCGAACTGCGAGAGAGGCAGACTGTTACACGGAGCTCTGAGAACAAAGGTGCACGCCCTAGGCGGGCTTGGGCAGAAGAAGCGTTCTCGAGCTCTTGGCTGCCGGCACACTGCTGGGTATGTGGCGCCCCTGCAGCGGCTTCTGGCCGCCGGCAAGTGAAAGCGGAGCAAGGCGTGGGCGAGGGCGGTGAACGAAGCGGCTATGTGCCGTGCTTGTGTGCACCACGTTAGAGGCTACTAGGAGAGGAAGGTGGTTGACTCTCGCTTGCCTTCCCAAGTGCCCTTAGCAGTCGGAAGGAGCAAGCTGAAGCACTGCTGCTTGTGCTGCTCCTTGGTTCCCTTGCAGCCCGCTCTGAAAGCATTGGCGGTCACTTCTAGGCGCCGAGTTGCACACACACAGCACCACGCTAAGTGCCGCGGAGAAGGGAAATCCAGAGTGCAGCGAGGAGCTGGACGTGGCTTACGTGCAGTAAGGAAAAGGTGAACTTAAGCACTGCCTCTTCAATCTGGCCGCCTCTGCTCTGGTAGCAACTTTTGCAAGTCGGCAGAGGGAGCCGCGAGTACGTAGAACGGAGGGCAGCGAGACGCCGTGTGTTATGCGCCCTTTCAGGGCTGCTGACAAGGGGCTACTTTAAGAACGCCTTCTTCGTCCTCGCGTCCTTCTCGCTTCGTTCTAGCTGCATGGAGTACAGCACAGCGAAGGAGTGAAGACGGGCACTGCCCCAGCTTTTGCCCTGGCGTGCAACGGCTGTGTGCTGCTTTTCCAAGCAGCAAGAGCACTGAGAAGTGAAAGCGATTGTGAAGGAGCTCTTTGGCTGCTCGTGTGCTCTTCGCTGCACTGCGCCGCTCGCAAGCGGCTTCGTTCTTCGGCGTCTGCCGTCCGGAGAGAGCTGAACTGCAGCGGTCAGTTGCAGCTCTGCCCAACAGCGTGCTCTCAGTTCTGCGGACAAGCACGCCCTGTTGCCTTGGCTCCGAGTGCAAAGTCCCTAGCGAGCACTCACTCAGTGCAATGCACCCAGAAAGACGCTCTCGCTCGTCTTTCAAGGAACGATTCCTAACAGCAGAAGCAGCAGAGGCACAAACTGGATGACGAGAAGGGACAATGTAGAACACGTCTCTGTCCTGGCACGTTGTCGTGTGCGATATGTCCCTCCGGGTCTTCGGTCCTTGCGAAGCTCTATGTACTGCGAGCGCAGCTACTCGCAGCTGAGAAGGACCGCGGAGCTAGCAGCGAATTCGGAGAGCGCTAAGCACGAAGTCAAGAAGCGAGACGTGTCCCTGCAACGCGGTGCTAAGAGCAGCTTCCTGGCGGCGGGGGCGAGCCCCGGCCACAAGACATTCTCGTCCTGGCAACGGATCTCTGTGAAGGGCGTAGGCGAAAAGCTTTCGTTTTCCATTCGAACTGCGAGAGAGGCAGACTGTTACACGGAGCTCTGAGAACAAAGGTGCACGCCCTAGGCGGGCTTGGGCAGAAGAAGCGTTCTCGAGCTCTTGGCTGCCCGCACACTGCTGGGTATGTGGCGCCGCTGCAGCGTCTTCTGGCCGCCGGCAAGTGAAAGCGGAGCCAGGCGTAGGCGTGGGCGAGGGCGGTGAACGAAGCGGCAAAAGCGCCGTGCTTGTGTGCACTACGTTAGAGGCTACTAGGAGAGGAAGGTGGTTGACTCTCGCTTGCCTTCCCAAGTGCCCTTAGCAGTCGGAAGGAGCAAGCTGAAGCACTGCTGCTTGTGCTGCTCCTTGGTTCCCTTGCAGCCCGCTCTGAAAGCATTGGCGGTCACTTCTAGGCGCCGAGTTGCACACACACAGCACCACGCTAAGTGCCGCGGAGAAGGGAAATCCAGAGTGCAGCGAGGAGCTGGACGTGGCTTACGTTCAGTAAGGAAAAGGTGAACTTAAGCACTGCCTCTTCAATCTGGCCGCCTCTGCTCTGGTAGCAACTTTTGCAAGTCGGCAGAGGGAGCCGCGAGTACGTAGAACGGAGGGCAGCGAGACGCCGTGTGTTATGCGCCCTTTCAGGGCTGCTGACAAGGGGCTACTTTAAGAACGCCTTCTTCGTCCTCGCGTCCTTCTCGCTTCGTTCTAGCTGCATGGAGTACAGCACAGCGAAGGAGTGAAGACGGGCACTGCCCCAGCTTTTGCCCTGGCGTGCAACGGCTGTGTGCTGCTTTTCCAAGCAGCAAGAGCACTGAGAAGTGAAAGCGATTGTGAAGGAGCTCTTTGGCTGCTCGTGTGCTCTTCGCTGCACTGCGCCGCTCGCAAGCGGCTTCGTTCTTCGGCGTCTGCCGTCCGGAGAGAGCTGAACTGCAGCGGTCAGTTGCAGCTCTGCCCAACAGCGTGCTCTCAGTTCTGCGGACAAGCACGCCCTGTTGCCTTGGCTCCGAGTGCAAAGTCCCTAGCGAGCACTCACTCAGTGCAATGCACCCAGAAAGACGCTCTCGCTCGTCTTTCAAGGAACGATTCCTAACAGCAGAAGCAGCAGAGGCACAAACTGGATGACGAGAAGGGACAATGTAGAACACGTCTCTGTCCTGGCACGTTGTCGTGTGCGATATGTCCCTCCGGGTCTTCGGTCCTTGCGAAGCTCTATGTACTGCGAGCGCAGCTACTTGCAGCTGAGAAGGACCGCGGAGCTAGCAGCGAATTCGGAGAGCGCTAAGCACGAAGTCAAGAAGCGAGACGAGTCCCTGCAACGCGGTGCTAAGAGCAGCTTCCTGGCGGCGGGGGCGAGCTCCGGCCACAAGACATTCTCGTCGTTGCAACGGATCTCCGTGAAGGGCGTAGGCGGAAAGCTTTCGTTTTCCATTCGAACTGCGAGAGAGGCAGACTGTTACACGGAGCTCTGAGAACAAAGGTGCACGCCCTAGGCGGGCTTGGGCAGAAGAAGCGTTCTCGAGCTCTTGGCTGCCGGCACACTGCTGGGTATGTGGCGCCGCTGCAGCGTCTTCTGGCCGCCGGCAAGTGAAAGCGGAGCCAGGCGTAGGCGTGGGCGAGGGCGGTGAACGAAGCGGCAAAAGCGCCGTGCTTGTGTGCAACACGTTAGAGGCTACTAGGAGAGGAAGGTGGTTGACTCTCGCTTGCCTTCCCAAGTGCCCTTAGCAGTCGGAAGGAGTAAGCTGAAGCACTGCTGCTTGTGCTGCTCCTTGGTTCCCTTGCAACCCGCTCTGAAAGCATTGGCGGTCACTTCTAGGCGCCGAGTTGCACACACACAGCACCACGCTAAGTGCCGCGGAGAAGGGAAATCCAGAGTGCAGCGAGGAGCTGGACGTGGCTTACGTGCAGTAAGGAAAAGGTGAACCTAAGCACTGCCTCTTCAATCTGGCCGCCTCTGCTCTGGTAGCAACTTTTGCAAGTCGGCAAAGGGAGCCGCGAGTACGTAGAACGGAGGGCAGCGAGACGCCGTGTGTTATGCGCCCTTTCAGGGCTGCTGCCAGTAGGCTACTTTAAGAAGGCCTTCTACTTCCTCGCGTCCTTCTCGCTTCGTTCTAGCTGCATGGAGTACAGCACAGCGAAGGAGTGAAGACGGGCACTGCCCCAGCTTTTGCCCTGGCGTGCAACGGCTGTGTGCTGCTTTTCCAAGCAGCAAGAGCACTGAGAAGTGAAAGCGATTGTGAAGGAGCTCTTTGGCTGCTCGTGTGCTCTTCGCTGCACTGCGCCGCTCGCAAGCGGCTTCGTTCTTCGGCGTCTGCCGTCCGGAGAGAGCTGAACTGCAGCGGTCAGTTGCAGCTCTGCCCAACAGCGTGCTCTCAGTTCTGCGGACAAGCACGCCCTGTTGCCTTGGCTCCGAGTGCAAAGTCCCTAGCGAGCACTCACTCAGTGCAATGCACCCAGAAAGACGCTCTCGCTCGTCTTTCAAGGAACGATTCCTAACAGCAGAAGCAGCAGAGGCACAAACTGGATGACGAGAAGGGACAATGTAGAACACGTCTCTGTCCTGGCACGTTGTCGTGTGCGATATGTCCCTCCGGGTCTTCGGTCCTTGCGAAGCTCTATGTACTGCGAGCGCAGCTACTTGCAGCTGAGAAGGACCGCGGAGCTAGCAGCGAATTCGGAGAGCGCTAAGCACGAAGTCAAGAAGCGAGACGTGTCCCTGCAACGCGGTGCTAAGAGCAGCTTCCTGGCGGCGGGGGCGAGCCCCGGCCACAAGACATTCTCGTCCTGGCAACGGATCTCTGTGAAGGGCGTAGGCGAAAAGCTTTCGTTTTCCATTCGAACTGCGAGAGAGGCAGACTGTTACACGGAGCTCTGAGAACAAAGGTGCACGCCCTAGGCTGGCTTGGGCAGAAGAAGCGTTCTCGAGCTCTTGGCTGCCGGCACACTGCTGGGTATGTGGCGCCCCTGCAGCGGCTTCTGGCCGCCGGCAAGTGAAAGCGGAGCAAGGCGTGGGCGAGGGCGGTGAACGAAGCGGCTATGTGCCGTGCTTGTGTGCACCACGTTAGAGGCTACTAGGAGAGGAAGGTGGTTGACTCTCGCTTGCCTTCCCAAGTGCCCTTAGCAGTCGGAAGGAGCAAGCTGAAGCACTGCTGCTTGTGCTGCTCCTTGGTTCCCTTGCAGCCCGCTCTGAAAGCATTGGCGGTCACTTCTAGGCGCCGAGTTGCACACACACAGCACCACGCTAAGTGCCGCGGAGAAGGGAAATCCAGAGTGCAGCGAGGAGCTTGACGTGGCTTACGTTCAGTAAGGAAAAGGTGAACCTAAGCACTGCCTCTTCAATCTGGCCGCCTCTGCTCTGGTAGCAACTTTTGCAAGTCGGCAGAGGGAGCCGCGAGTACGTAGAACGGAGGGCAGCGAGACGCCGTGTGTTATGCGCCCTTTCAGGGCTGCTGACAAGGGGCTACTTTAAGAACGCCTTCTTCGTCCTCGCGTCCTTCTCGCTTCGTTCTAGCTGCATGGAGTACAGCACAGCGAAGGAGTGAAGACGGGCACTGCCCCAGCTTTTGCCCTGGCGTGCAACGGCTGTGTGCTGCTTTTCCAAGCAGCAAGAGCACTGAGAAGTGAAAGCGATTGTGAAGGAGCTCTTTGGCTGCTCGTGTGCTCTTCGCTGCACTGCGCCGCTCGCAAGCGGCTTCGTTCTTCGGCGTCTGCCGTCCGGAGAGAGCTGAACTGCAGCGGTCAGTTGCAGCTCTGCCCAACAGCGTGCTCTCAGTTCTGCGGACAAGCACGCCCTGTTGCCTTGGCTCCGAGTGCAAAGTCCCTAGCGAGCACTCACTCAGTGCAATGCACCCAGAAAGACGCTCTCGCTCGTCTTTCAAGGAACGATTCCTAACAGCAGAAGCAGCAGAGGCACAAACTGGATGACGAGAAGGGACAATGTAGAACACGTCTCTGTCCTGGCACGTTGTCGTGTGCGATATGTCCCTCCGGGTCTTCGGTCCTTGCGAAGCTCTATGTACTGCGAGCGCAGCTACTCGCAGCTGAGAAGGACCGCGGAGCTAGCAGCGAATTCGGAGAGCGCTAAGCACGAAGTCAAGAAGCGAGACGTGTCCCTGCAACGCGGTGCTAAGAGCAGCTTCCTGGCGGCGGGGGCGAGCTCCGGCCACAAGACATTCTCGTCGTAGCAACGGATCTCCGTGAAGGGCGTAGGCGGAAAGCTTTCGTTTTCCATTCGAACTGCGAGAGAGGCAGACTGTTACACGGAGCTCTGAGAACAAAGGTGCACGCCCTAGGCGGGCTTGGGCAGAAGAAGCGTTCTCGAGCTCTTGGCTGCCCGCACACTGCTGGGTATGTGGCGCCGCTGCAGCGTCTTCTGGCCGCCGGCAAGTGAAAGCGGAGCCAGGCGTAGGCGTGGGCGAGGGCGGTGAACGAAGCGGCAAAAGCGCCGTGCTTGTGTGCACCACGTTAGAGGCTACTAGGAGAGGAAGGTGGTTGACTCTCGCTTGCCTTCCCAAGTGCCCTTAGCACTCGGAAGGAGCAAGCTGAAGCACTGCTGCTTGTGCTGCTCCTTGGTTCCCTTGCAGCCCGCTCTGAAAGCATTGGCGGTCACTTCTAGGCGCCGAGTTGCACACACACAGCACCACGCTAAGTGCCGCGGAGAAGGGAAATCCAGAGTGCAGCGAGGAGCTTGACGTGGCTTACGTTCAGTAAGGAAAAGGTGAACTTAAGCACTGCCTCTTCAATCTGGCCGCCTCTGCTCTGGTAGCAACTTTTGCAAGTCGGCAGAGGGAGCCGCGAGTACGTAGAACGGAGGGCTGCGAGACGCCGTGTGTTATGCGCCCTTTCAGGGCTGCTGACAAGGGGCTACTTTAAGAACGCCTTCTTCGTCCTCGCGTCCTTCTCGCTTCGTTCTAGCTGCATGGAGTACAGCACAGCGAAGGAGTGAAGACGGGCACTGCCCCAGCTTTTGCCCTGGCGTGCAACGGCTGTGTGCTGCTTTTCCAAGCAGCAAGAGCACTGAGAAGTGAAAGCGATTGTGAAGGAGCTCTTTGGCTGCTCGTGTGCTCTTCGCTGCACTGCGCCGCTCGCAAGCGGCTTCGTTCTTCGGCGTCTGCCGTCCGGAGAGAGCTGAACTGCAGCGGTCAGTTGCAGCTCTGCCCAACAGCGTGCTCTCAGTTCTGCGGACAAGCACGCCCTGTTGCCTTGGCTCCGAGTGCAAAGTCCCTAGCGAGCACTCACTCAGTGCAATGCACCCAGAAAGACGCTCTCGCTCGTCTTTCAAGGAGCGATTCCTAACAGCAGAAGCAGCAGAGGCACAAACTGGATGACGAGAAGGGACAATGTAGAACACGTCTCTGTCCTGGCACGTTGTCGTGTGCGATATGTCCCTCCGGGTCTTCGGTCCTTGCGAAGCTCTATGTACTGCGAGCGCAGCTACTTGCAGCTGAGAAGGACCGCGGAGCTAGCAGCGAATTCGGAGAGCGCTAAGCACGAAGTCAAGAAGCGAGACGTGTCCCTGCAACGCGGTGCTAAGAGCAGCTTCCTGGCGGCGGGGGCGAGCCCCGGCCACAAGACATTCTCGTCCTGGCAACGGATCTCTGTGAAGGGCGTAGGCGAAAAGCTTTCGTTTTCCATTCGAACTGCGAGAGAGGCAGACTGTTACACGGAGCTCTGAGAACAAAGGTGCACGCCCTAGGCTGGCTTGGGCAGAAGAAGCGTTCTCGAGCTCTTGGCTGCCCGCACACTGCTGGGTATTTGGCGCCCCTGCAGCGGCTTCTGGCCGCCGGCAAGTGAAAGCGGAGCAAGGCGTGGGCGAGGGCGGTGAACGAAGCGGCAAAAGCGCCGTGCTTGTGTGCACCACGTTAGAGGCTACTAGGAGAGGAAGGTGGTTGACTCTCGCTTGCCTTCCCAAGTGCCCTTAGCAGTCGGAAGGAGCAAGCTGAAGCACTGCTGCTTGTGCTGCTCCTTGGTTCCCTTGCAGCCCGCTCTGAAAGCATTGGCGGTCACTTCTAGGCGCCGAGTTGCACACACACAGCACCACGCTAAGTGCCGCGGAGAAGGGAAATCCAGAGTGCAGCGAGGAGCTTGACGTGGCTTACGTTCAGTAAGGAAAAGGTGAACTTAAGCACTGCCTCTTCAATCTGGCCGCCTCTGCTCTGGTAGCAACTTTTGCAAGTCGGCAGAGGGAGCCGCGAGTACGTAGAACGGAGGGCAGCGAGACGCCGTGTGTTATGCGCCCTTTCAGGGCTGCTGACAAGGGGCTACTTTAAGAACGCCTTCTTCGTCCTCGCGTCCTTCTCGCTTCGTTCTAGCTGCATGGAGTACAGCACAGCGAAGGAGTGAAGACGGGCACTGCCCCAGCTTTTGCCCTGGCGTGCAACGGCTGTGTGCTGCTTTTCCAAGCAGCAAGAGCACTGAGAAGTGAAAGCGATTGTGAAGGAGCTCTTTGGCTGCTCGTGTGCTCTTCGCTGCACTGCGCCGCTCGCAAGCGGCTTCGTTCTTCGGCGTCTGCCGTCCGGAGAGAGCTGAACTGCAGCGGTCAGTTTCAGCTCTGCCCAACAGCGTGCTCTCAGTTCTGCGGACAAGCACGCCCTGTTGCCTTGGCTCCGAGTGCAAAGTCCCTAGCGAGCACTCACTCAGTGCAATGCACCCAGAAAGACGCTCTCGCTCGTCTTTCAAGGAACGATTCCTAACAGCAGAAGCAGCAGAGGCACAAACTGGATGACGAGAAGGGACAATGTAGAACACGTCTCTGTCCTGGCACGTTGTCGTGTGCGATATGTCCCTCCGGGTCTTCGGTCCTTGCGAAGCTCTATGTACTGCGAGCGCAGCTACTTGCAGCTGAGAAGGACCGCGGAGCTAGCAGCGAATTCGGAGAGCGCTAAGCACGATGTCAAGAAGCGAGACGTGTCCCTGCAACGCGGTGCTAAGAGCAGCTTCCTGGCGGCGGGGGCGAGCCCCGGCCACAAGACATTCTCGTCCTGGCAACGGATCTCTGTGAAGGGCGTAGGCGAAAAGCTTTCGTTTTCCATTCGAACTGCGAGAGAGGCAGACTGTTACACGGAGCTCTGAGAACAAAGGTGCACGCCCTAGGCTGGCTTGGGCAGAAGAAGCGTTCTCGAGCTCTTGGCTGCCGGCACACTGCTGGGTATGTGGCGCCCCTGCAGCGGCTTCTGGCCGCCGGCAAGTGAAAGCGGAGCAAGGCGTGGGCGAGGGCGGTGAACGAAGCGGCTATGTGCCGTGCTTGTGTGCACCACGTTAGAGGCTACTAGGAGAGGAAGGTGGTTGACTCTCGCTTGCCTTCCCAAGTGCCCTTAGCAGTCGGAAGGAGCAAGCTGAAGCACTGCTGCTTGTGCTGCTCCTTGGTTCCCTTGCAGCCCGCTCTGAAAGCATTGGCGGTCACTTCTAGGCGCCGAGTTGCACACACACAGCACCACGCTAAGTGCCGCGGAGAAGGGAAATCCAGAGTGCAGCGAGGAGCTTGACGTGGCTTACGTTCAGTAAGGAAAAGGTGAACCTAAGCACTGCCTCTTCAATCTGGCCGCCTCTGCTCTGGTAGCAACTTTTGCAAGTCGGCAGAGGGAGCCGCGAGTACGTAGAACGGAGGGCTGCGAGACGCCGTGTGTTATGCGCCCTTTCAGGGCTGCTGACAAGGGGCTACTTTAAGAACGCCTTCTTCGTCCTCGCGTCCTTCTCGCTTCGTTCTAGCTGCATGGAGTACAGCACAGCGAAGGAGTGAAGACGGGCACTGCCCCAGCTTTTGCCCTGGCGTGCAACGGCTGTGTGCTGCTTTACCAAGCAGCAAGAGCACTGAGAAGTGAAAGCGATTGTGAAGGAGCTCTTTGGCTGCTCGTGTGCTCTTCGCTGCACTGCGCCGCTCGCAAGCGGCTTCGTTCTTCGGCGTCTGCCGTCCGGAGAGAGCTGAACTGCAGCGGTCAGTTGCAGCTCTGCCCAACAGCGTGCTCTCAGTTCTGCGGACAAGCACGCCCTGTTGCCTTGGCTCCGAGTGCAAAGTCCCTAGCGAGCACTCACTCAGTGCAATGCACCCAGAAAGACGCTCTCGCTCGTCTTTCAAGGAACGATTCCTAACAGCAGAAGCAGCAGAGGCACAAACTGGATGACGAGAAGGGACAATGTAGAACACGTCTCTGTCCTGGCACGTTGTCGTGTGCGATATGTCCCTCCGGGTCTTCGGTCCTTGCGAAGCTCTATGTACTGCGAGCGCAGCTACTTGCAGCTGAGAAGGACCGCGGAGCTAGCAGCGAATTCGGAGAGCGCTAAGCACGAAGTCAAGAAGCGAGACGTGTCCCTGCAACGCGGTGCTAAGAGCAGCTTCCTGGCGGCGGGGGCGAGCTCCGGCCACAAGACATTCTCGTCGTAGCAACGGATCTCCGTGAAGGGCGTAGGCGGAAAGCTTTCGTTTTCCATTCGAACTGCGAGAGAGGCAGACTGTTACACGGAGCTCTGAGAACAAAGGTGCACGCCCTAGGCGGGCTTGGGCAGAAGAAGCGTTCTCGAGCTCTTGGCTGCCCGCACACTGCTGGGTATGTGGCGCCGCTGCAGCGTCTTCTGGCCGCCGGCAAGTGAAAGCGGAGCCAGGCGTAGGCGTGGGCGAGGGCGGTGAACGAAGCGGCAAAAGCGCCGTGCTTGTGTGCACCACGTTAGAGGCTACTAGGAGAGGAAGGTGGTTGACTCTCGCTTGCCTTCCCAAGTGCCCTTAGCAGTCGGAAGGAGTAAGCTGAAGCACTGCTGCTTGTGCTGCTCCTTGGTTCCCTTGCAACCCGCTCTGAAAGCATTGGCGGTCACTTCTAGGCGCCGAGTTGCACACACAGAGCACCACGCTAAGTGCCGCGGAGAAGGGAAATCCAGAGTGCAGCGAGGAGCTGGACGTGGCTTACGTGCAGTAAGGAAAAGGTGAACCTAAGCACTGCCTCTTCAATCTGGCCGCCTCTGCTCTGGTAGCAACTTTTGCAAGTCGGCAAAGGGAGCCGCGAGTACGTAGAACGGAGGGCAGCGAGACGCCGTGTGTTATGCGCCCTTTCAGGGCTGCTGCCAGTAGGCTACTTTAAGAAGGCCTTCTACTTCCTCGCGTCCTTCTCGCTTCGTTCTAGCTGCATGGAGTACAGCACAGCGAAGGAGTGAAGACGGGCACTGCCCCAGCTTTTGCCCTGGCGTGCAACGGCTGTGTGCTGCTTTTCCAAGCAGCAAGAGCACTGAGAAGTGAAAGCGATTGTGAAGGAGCTCTTTGGCTGCTCGTGTGCTCTTCGCTGCACTGCGCCGCTCGCAAGCGGCTTCGTTCTTCGGCGTCTGCCGTCCGGAGAGAGCTGAACTGCAGCGGTCAGTTGCAGCTCTGCCCAACAGCGTGCTCTCAGTTCTGCGGACAAGCACGCCCTGTTGCCTTGGCTCCGAGTGCAAAGTCCCTAGCGAGCACTCACTCAGTGCAATGCACCCAGAAAGACGCTCTCGCTCGTCTTTCAAGGAACGATTCCTAACAGCAGAAGCAGCAGAGGCACAAACTGGATGACGAGAAGGGACAATGTAGAACACGTCTCTGTCCTGGCACGTTGTCGTGTGCGATATGTCCCTCCGGGTCTTCGGTCCTTGCGAAGCTCTATGTACTGCGAGCGCAGCTACTTGCAGCTGAGAAGGACCGCGGAGCTAGCAGCGAATTCGGAGAGCGCTAAGCACGAAGTCAAGAAGCGAGACGTGTCCCTGCAACGCGGTGCTAAGAGCAGCTTCCTGGCGGCGGGGGCGAGCTCCGGCCACAAGACATTCTCGTCGTAGCAACGGATCTCCGTGAAGGGCGTAGGCGGAAAGCTTTCGTTTTCCATTCGAACTGCGAGAGAGGCAGACTGTTACACGGAGCTCTGAGAACAAAGGTGCACGCCCTAGGCGGGCTTGGGCAGAAGAAGCGTTCTCGAGCTCTTGGCTGCCCGCACACTGCTGGGTATGTGGCGCCGCTGCAGCGTCTTCTGGCCGCCGGCAAGTGAAAGCGGAGCCAGGCGTAGGCGTGGGCGAGGGCGGTGAACGAAGCGGCAAAAGCGCCGTGCTTGTGTGCACCACGTTAGAGGCTACTAGGAGAGGAAGGTGGTTGACTCTCGCTTGCCTTCCCAAGTGCCCTTAGCAGTCGGAAGGAGTAAGCTGAAGCACTGCTGCTTGTGCTGCTCCTTGGTTCCCTTGCAACCCGCTCTGAAAGCATTGGCGGTCACTTCTAGGCGCCGAGTTGCACACACAGAGCACCACGCTAAGTGCCGCGGAGAAGGGAAATCCAGAGTGCAGCGAGGAGCTGGACGTGGCTTACGTGCAGTAAGGAAAAGGTGAACCTAAGCACTGCCTCTTCAATCTGGCCGCCTCTGCTCTGGTAGCAACTTTTGCAAGTCGGCAAAGGGAGCCGCGAGTACGTAGAACGGAGGGCAGCGAGACGCCGTGTGTTATGCGCCCTTTCAGGGCTGCTGCCAGTAGGCTACTTTAAGAAGGCCTTCTACTTCCTCGCGTCCTTCTCGCTTCGTTCTAGCTGCATGGAGTACAGCACAGCGAAGGAGTGAAGACGGGCACTGCCCCAGCTTTTGCCCTGGCGTGCAACGGCTGTGTGCTGCTTTTCCAAGCAGCAAGAGCACTGAGAAGTGAAAGCGATTGTGAAGGAGCTCTTTGGCTGCTCGTGTGCTCTTCGCTGCACTGCGCCGCTCGCAAGCGGCTTCGTTCTTCGGCGTCTGCCGTCCGGAGAGAGCTGAACTGCAGCGGTCAGTTTCAGCTCTGCCCAACAGCGTGCTCTCAGTTCTGCGGACAAGCACGCCCTGTTGCCTTGGCTCCGAGTGCAAAGTCCCTAGCGAGCACTCACTCAGTGCAATGCACCCAGAAAGACGCTCTCGCTCGTCTTTCAAGGAACGATTCCTAACAGCAGAAGCAGCAGAGGCACAAACTGGATGACGAGAAGGGACAATGTAGAACACGTCTCTGTCCTGGCACGTTGTCGTGTGCGATATGTCCCTCCGGGTCTTCGGTCCTTGCGAAGCTCTATGTACTGCGAGCGCAGCTACTTGCAGCTGAGAAGGACCGCGGAGCTAGCAGCGAATTCGGAGAGCGCTAAGCACGAAGTCAAGAAGCGAGACGTGTCCCTGCAACGCGGTGCTAAGAGCAGCTTCCTGGCGGCGGGGGCGAGCTCCGGCCACAAGACATTCTCGTCGTAGCAACGGATCTCCGTGAAGGGCGTAGGCGGAAAGCTTTCGTTTTCCATTCGAACTGCGAGAGAGGCAGACTGTTACACGGAGCTCTGAGAACAAAGGTGCACGCCCTAGGCTGGCTTGGGCAGAAGAAGCGTTCTCGAGCTCTTGGCTGCCGGCACACTGCTGGGTATGTGGCGCCCCTGCAGCGGCTTCTGGCCGCCGGCAAGTGAAAGCGGAGCAAGGCGTGGGCGAGGGCGGTGAACGAAGCGGCTATGTGCCGTGCTTGTGTGCACCACGTTAGAGGCTACTAGGAGAGGAAGGTGGTTGACTCTCGCTTGCCTTCCCAAGTGCCCTTAGCAGTCGGAAGGAGCAAGCTGAAGCACTGCTGCTTGTGCTGCTCCTTGGTTCCCTTGCAGCCCGCTCTGAAAGCATTGGCGGTCACTTCTAGGCGCCGAGTTGCACACACACAGCACCACGCTAAGTGCCGCGGAGAAGGGAAATCCAGAGTGCAGCGAGGAGCTTGACGTGGCTTACGTTCAGTAAGGAAAAGGTGAACTTAAGCACTGCCTCTTCAATCTGGCCGCCTCTGCTCTGGTAGCAACTTTTGCAAGTCGGCAGAGGGAGCCGCGAGTATGTAGAACGGAGGGCAGCGAGACGCCGTGTGTTATGCGCCCTTTCAGGGCTGCTGACAAGGGGCTACTTTAAGAACGCCTTCTTCGTCCTCGCGTCCTTCTCGCTTCGTTCTAGCTGCATGGAGTACAGCACAGCGAAGGAGTGAAGACGGGCACTGCCCCAGCTTTTGCCCTCGCGTGCAACGGCTGTGTGCTGCTTTTCCAAGCAGCAAGAGCACTGAGAAGTGAAAGCGATTGTGAAGGAGCTCTTTGGCTGCTCGTGTGCTCTTCGCTGCACTGCGCCGCTCGCAAGCGGCTTCGTTCTTCGGCGTCTGCCGTCCGGAGAGAGCTGAACTGCAGCGGTCAGTTGCAGCTCTGCCCAACAGCGTGCTCTCAGTTCTGCGGACAAGCACGCCCTGTTGCCTTGGCTCCGAGTGCAAAGTCCCTAGCGAGCACTCACTCAGTGCAATGCACCCAGAAAGACGCTCTCGCTCGTCTTTCAAGGAACGATTCCTAACAGCAGAAGCAGCAGAGGCACAAACTGGATGACGAGAAGGGACAATGTAGAACACGTCTCTGTCCTGGCACGTTGTCGTGTGCGATATGTCCCTCCGGGTCTTCGGTCCTTGCGAAGCTCTATGTACTGCGAGCGCAGCTACTCGCAGCTGAGAAGGACCGCGGAGCTAGCAGCGAATTCGGAGAGCGCTAAGCACGAAGTCAAGAAGCGAGACGTGTCCCTGCAACGCGGTGCTAAGAGCAGCTTCCTGGCGGCGGGGGCGAGCTCCGGCCACAAGACATTCTCGTCGTAGCAACGGATCTCCGTGAAGGGCGTAGGCGGAAAGCTTTCGTTTTCCATTCGAACTGCGAGAGAGGCAGACTGTTACACGGAGCTCTGAGAACAAAGGTGCACGCCCTAGGCGGGCTTGGGCAGAAGAAGCGTTCTCGAGCTCTTGGCTGCCCGCACACTGCTGGGTATGTGGCGCCGCTGCAGCGTCTTCTGGCCGCCGGCAAGTGAAAGCGGAGCCAGGCGTAGGCGTGGGCGAGGGCGGTGAACGAAGCGGCAAAAGCGCCGTGCTTGTGTGCACCACGTTAGAGGCTACTAGGAGAGGAAGGTGGTTGACTCTCGCTTGCCTTCCCAAGTGCCCTTAGCAGTCGGAAGGAGCAAGCTGAAGCACTGCTGCTTGTGCTGCTCCTTGGTTCCCTTGCAGCCCGCTCTGAAAGCATTGGCGGTCACTTCTAGGCGCCGAGTTGCACACACACAGCACCACGCTAAGTGCCGCGGAGAAGGGAAATCCAGAGTGCAGCGAGGAGCTTGACGTGGCTTACGTTCAGTAAGGAAAAGGTGAACCTAAGCACTGCCTCTTCAATCTGGCCGCCTCTGCTCTGGTAGCAACTTTTGCAAGTCGGCAGAGGGAGCCGCGAGTACGTAGAACGGAGGGCTGCGAGACGCCGTGTGTTATGCGCCCTTTCAGGGCTGCTGACAAGGGGCTACTTTAAGAACGCCTTCTTCGTCCTCGCGTCCTTCTCGCTTCGTTCTAGCTGCATGGAGTACAGCACAGCGAAGGAGTGAAGACGGGCACTGCCCCAGCTTTTGCCCTGGCGTGCAACGGCTGTGTGCTGCTTTTCCAAGCAGCAAGAGCACTGAGAAGTGAAAGCGGTTGTGAAGGAGCTCTTTGGCTGCTCGTGTGCTCTTCGCTGCACTGCGCCGCTCGCAAGCGGCTTCGTTCTTCGGCGTCTGCCGTCCGGAGAGAGCTGAACTGCAGCGGTCAGTTGCAGCTCTGCCCAACAGCGTGCTCTCAGTTCTGCGGACAAGCACGCCCTGTTGCCTTGGCTCCGAGTGCAAAGTCCCTAGCGAGCACTCACTCAGTGCAATGCACCCAGAAAGACGCTCTCGCTCGTCTTTCAAGGAACGATTCCTAACAGCAGAAGCAGCAGAGGCACAAACTGGATGACGAGAAGGGACAATGTAGAACACGTCTCTGTCCTGGCACGTTGTCGTGTGCGATATGTCCCTCCGGGTCTTCGGTCCTTGCGAAGCTCTATGTACTGCGAGCGCAGCTACTCGCAGCTGAGAAGGACCGCGGAGCTAGCAGCGAATTCGGAGAGCGCTAAGCACGAAGTCAAGAAGCGAGACGTGTCCCTGCAACGCGGTGCTAAGAGCAGCTTCCTGGCGGCGGGGGCGAGCTCCGGCCACAAGACATTCTCGTCGTAGCAACGGATCTCCGTGAAGGGCGTAGGCGGAAAGCTTTCGTTTTCCATTCGAACTGCGAGAGAGGCAGACTGTTACACGGAGCTCTGAGAACAAAGGTGCACGCCCTAGGCGGGCTTGGGCAGAAGAAGCGTTCTCGAGCTCTTGGCTGCCCGCACACTGCTGGGTATGTGGCGCCGCTGCAGCGTCTTCTGGCCGCCGGCAAGTGAAAGCGGAGCCAGGCGTAGGCGTGGGCGAGGGCGGTGAACGAAGCGGCAAAAGCGCCGTGCTTGTGTGCACCACGTTAGAGGCTACTAGGAGAGGAAGGTGGTTGACTCTCGCTTGCCTTCCCAAGTGCCCTTAGCAGTCGGAAGGAGCAAGCTGAAGCACTGCTGCTTGTGCTGCTCCTTGGTTCCCTTGCAGCCCGCTCTGAAAGCATTGGCGGTCACTTCTAGGCGCCGAGTTGCACACACACAGCACCACGCTAAGTGCCGCGGAGAAGGGAAATCCAGAGTGTAGCGAGGAGCTGGACGTGGCTTACGTTCAGTAAGGAAAAGGTGAACTTAAGCACTGCCTCTTCAATCTGGCCGCCTCTGCTCTGGTAGCAACTTTTGCAAGTCGGCAGAGGGAGCCGCGAGTACGTAGAACGGAGGGCAGCGAGACGCCGTGTGTTATGCGCCCTTTCAGGGCTGCTGACAAGGGGCTACTTTAAGAACGCCTTCTTCGTCCTCGCGTCCTTCTCGCTTCGTTCTAGCTGCATGGAGTACAGCACAGCGAAGGAGTGAAGACGGGCACTGCCCCAGCTTTTGCCCTGGCGTGCAACGGCTGTGTGCTGCTTTTCCAAGCAGCAAGAGCACTGAGAAGTGAAAGCGATTGTGAAGGAGCTCTTTGGCTGCTCGTGTGCTCTTCGCTGCACTGCGCCGCTCGCAAGCGGCTTCGTTCTTCGGCGTCTGCCGTCCGGAGAGAGCTGAACTGCAGCGGTCAGTTGCAGCTCTGCCCAACAGCGTGCTCTCAGTTCTGCGGACAAGCACGCCCTGTTGCCTTGGCTCCGAGTGCAAAGTCCCTAGCGAGCACTCACTCAGTGCAATGCACCCAGAAAGACGCTCTCGCTCGTCTTTCAAGGAACGATTCCTAACAGCAGAAGCAGCAGAGGCACAAACTGGATGACGAGAAGGGACAATGTAGAACACGTCTCTGTCCTGGCACGTTGTCGTGTGCGATATGTCCCTCCGGGTCTTCGGTCCTTGCGAAGCTCTATGTACTGCGAGCGCAGCTACTTGCAGCTGAGAAGGACCGCGGAGCTAGCAGCGAATTCGGAGAGCGCTAAGCACGATGTCAAGAAGCGAGACGTGTCCCTGCAACGCGGTGCTAAGAGCAGCTTCCTGGCGGCGGGGGCGAGCCCCGGCCACAAGACATTCTCGTCCTGGCAACGGATCTCTGTGAAGGGCGTAGGCGAAAAGCTTTCGTTTTCCATTCGAACTGCGAGAGAGGCAGACTGTTACACGGAGCTCTGAGAACAAAGGTGCACGCCCTAGGCGGGCTTGGGCAGAAGAAGCGTTCTCGAGCTCTTGGCTGCCCGCACACTGCTGGGTATGTGGCGCCGCTGCAGCGTCTTCTGGCCGCCGGCAAGTGAAAGCGGAGCCAGGCGTAGGCGTGGGCGAGGGCGGTGAACGAAGCGGCAAAAGCGCCGTGCTTGTGTGCACCACGTTAGAGGCTACTAGGAGAGGAAGGTGGTTGACTCTCGCTTGCCTTCCCAAGTGCCCTTAGCAGTCGGAAGGAGCAAGCTGAAGCACTGCTGCTTGTGCTGCTCCTTGGTTCCCTTGCAGCCCGCTCTGAAAGCATTGGCGGTCACTTCTAGGCGCCGAGTTGCACACACACAGCACCACGCTAAGTGCCGCGGAGAAGGGAAATCCAGAGTGCAGCGAGGAGCTGGACGTGGCTTACGTGCAGTAAGGAAAAGGTGAACCTAAGCACTGCCTCTTCAATCTGGCCGCCTCTGCTCTGGTAGCAACTTTTGCAAGTCGGCAAAGGGAGCCGCGAGTACGTAGAACGGAGGGCAGCGAGACGCCGTGTGTTATGCGCCCTTTCAGGGCTGCTGCCAGTAGGCTACTTTAAGAAGGCCTTCTACTTCCTCGCGTCCTTCTCGCTTCGTTCTAGCTGCATGGAGTACAGCACAGCGAAGGAGTGAAGACGGGCACTGCCCCAGCTTTTGCCCTGGCGTGCAACGGCTGTGTGCTGCTTTTCCAAGCAGCAAGAGCACTGAGAAGTGAAAGCGATTGTGAAGGAGCTCTTTGGCTGCTCGTGTGCTCTTCGCTGCACTGCGCCGCTCGCAAGCGGCTTCGTTCTTCGGCGTCTGCCGTCCGGAGAGAGCTGAACTGCAGCGGTCAGTTTCAGCTCTGCCCAACAGCGTGCTCTCAGTTCTGCGGACAAGCACGCCCTGTTGCCTTGGCTCCGAGTGCAAAGTCCCTAGCGAGCACTCACTCAGTGCAATGCACCCAGAAAGACGCTCTCGCTCGTCTTTCAAGGAGCGATTCCTAACAGCAGAAGCAGCAGAGGCACAAACTGGATGACGAGAAGGGACAATGTAGAACACGTCTCTGTCCTGGCACGTTGCCGTGTGCGATATGTCCCTCCGGGTCTTCGGTCCTTGCGAAGCTCTATGTACTGCGAGCGCAGCTACTTGCAGCTGAGAAGGACCGCGGAGCTAGCAGCGAATTCGGAGAGCGCTAAGCACGAAGTCAAGAAGCGAGACGTGTCCCTGCAACGCGGTGCTAAGAGCAGCTTCCTGGCGGCGGGGGCGAGCCCCGGCCACAAGACATTCTCGTCCTGGCAACGGATCTCTGTGAAGGGCGTAGGCGAAAAGCTTTCGTTTTCCATTCGAACTGCGAGAGAGGCAGACTGTTACACGGAGCTCTGAGAACAAAGGTGCACGCCCTAGGCGGGCTTGGGCAGAAGAAGCGTTCTCGAGCTCTTGGCTGCCGGCACACTGCTGTGTATGTGGCGCCCCTGCAGCGGCTTCTGGCTGCCGGCAAGTGAAAGCGGAGCAAGGCGTGGGCGAGGGCGAGGGCGGTGAACGAAGCGGCAAAAGCGCCGTGCTTGTGTGCACCACGTTAGAGGCTACTAGGAGAGGAAGGTGGTTGACTCTCGCTTGCCTTCCCAAGTGCCCTTAGCAGTCGGAAGGAGCAAGCTGAAGCACTGCTGCTTGTGCTGCTCCTTGGTTCCCTTGCAGCCCGCTCTGAAAGCATTGGCGGTCACTTCTAGGCGCCGAGTTGCACACACACAGCACCACGCTAAGTGCCGCGGAGAAGGGAAATCCAGAGTGCAGCGAGGAGCTGGACGTGGCTTACGTTCAGTAAGGAAAAGGTGAACTTAAACACTGCCTCTTCAATCTGGCCGCCTCTGCTCTGGTAGCAACTTTTGCAAGTCGGCAGAGGGAGCCGCGAGTATGTAGAACGGAGGGCAGCGAGACGCCGTGTGTTATGCGCCCTTTCAGGGCTGCTGACAAGGGGCTACTTTAAGAAGGCCTTCTTCGTCCTCGCGTCCTTCTCGCTTCGTTCTAGCTGCATGGAGTACAGCACAGAGAAGGAGTGAAGACGGGCACTGCCCCAACTTTTGCCCTGGCGTGCAACGGCTGTGTGCTGCTTTTCCAAGCAGCAAGAGCACTGAGAAGTGAAAGCGATTGTGAAGGAGCTCTTTGGCTGCTCGTGTGCTCTTCGCTGCACTGCGCCGCTCGCAAGCGGCTTCGTTCTTCGGCGTCTGCCGTCCGGAGAGAGCTGAACTGCAGCGGTCAGTTTCAGCTCTGCCCAACAGCGTGCTCTCAGTTCTGCGGACAAGCACGCCCTGTTGCCTTGGCTCCGAGTGCAAAGTCCCTAGCGAGCACTCACTCAGTGCAATGCACCCAGAAAGACGCTCTCGCTCGTCTTTCAAGGAGCGATTCCTAACAGCAGAAGCAGCAGAGGCACAAACTGGATGACGAGAAGGGACACTGTAGAACACGTCTCTGTCCTGGCACGTTGCCGTGTGCGATATGTCCCTCCGGGTCTTCGGTCCTTGCGAAGCTCTATGTACTGCGAGCGCAGCTACTTGCAGCTGAGAAGGACCGCGGAGCTAGCAGCGAATTCGGAGAGCGCTAAGCACGAAGTCAAGAAGCGAGACGTGTCCCTGCAACGCGGTGCTAAGAGCAGCTTCCTGGCGGCGGGGGCGAGCCCCGGCCACAAGACATTCTCGTCCTGGCAACGGATCTCTGTGAAGGGCGTAGGCGAAAAGCTTTCGTTTTCCATTCGAACTGCGAGAGAGGCAGACTGTTACACGGAGCTCTGAGAACAAAGGTGCACGCCCTAGGCTGGCTTGGGCAGAAGAAGCGTTCTCGAGCTCTTGGCTGCCGGCACACTGCTGTGTATGTGGCGCCCCTGCAGCGGCTTCTGGCCGCCGGCAAGTGAAAGCGGAGCAAGGCGTGGGCGAGGGCGGTGAACGAAGCGGCTATGTGCCGTGCTTGTGTGCACCACGTTAGAGGCTACTAGGAGAGGAAGGTGGTTGACTCTCGCTTGCCTTCCCAAGAGCCCTTAGCAGTCGGAAGGAGCAAGCTGAAGCACTGCTGCTTGTGCTGCTCCTTGGTTCCCTTGCAGCCCGCTCTGAAAGCATTGGCGGTCACTTCTAGGCGCCGAGTTGCACACACACAGCACCACGCTAAGTGCCGCGGAGAAGGGAAATCCAGAGTGCAGCTAGGAGCTGGAAGTGGCTTACGTGCAGTAAGGAAAAGGTGAACCTAAGCACTGCCTCTTCAATCTGGCCGCCTCTGCTCTGGTAGCAACTTTTGCAAGTCGGCAGAGGGAGCCGCGAGTATGCAGAACGGAGGGCAGCGAGACGCCGTGTGTTATGCGCCCTTTCAGGGCTGCTGACAAGGGGCTACTTTAAGAACGCCTTCTACTTCCTCGCGTCCTTCTCGCTTCGTTCTAGCTGCATGGAGTACAGCACAGCGAAGGAGTGAAGACGGGCACTGCCCCAGCTTTTGCACTGGCGTGCAACGGCTGTGTGCTGCTTTTCCAAGCAGCAAGAGCACCGAGAAGTGAAAGCGATTGTGAAGGAGCTCTTTGGCTGCTCGTGTGCTCTTCGCTGCACTGCGCCGCTCGCAAGCGGCTTCGTTCTTCGGCGTCTGCCGTCCGGAGAGAGCTGAACTGCAGCGGTCAGTTTCAGCTCTGCCCAACAGCGTGCTCTCAGTTCTGCGGACAAGCACGCCCTGTTGCCTTGGCTCCGAGTGCAAAGTCCCTAGCGAGCACTCACTCAGTGCAATGCACCCAGAAAGACGCTCTCGCTCGTCTTTCAAGGAGCGATTCCTAACAGCAGAAGCAGCAGAGGCACAAACTGGATGACGAGAAGGGACACTGTAGAACACGTCTCTGTCCTGGCACGTTGCCGTGTGCGATATGTCCCTCCGGGTCTTCGGTCCTTGCGAAGCTCTATGTACTGCGAGCGCAGCTACTTGCAGCTGAGAAGGACCGCGGAGCTAGCAGCGAATTCGGAGAGCGCTAAGCACGAAGTCAAGAAGCGAGACGTGTCCCTGCAACGCGGTGCTAAGAGCAGCTTCCTGGCGGCGGGGGCGAGCTCCGGCCACAAGACATTCTCGTCCTGGCAACGGATCTCTGTGAAGGGCGTAGGCGAAAAGCTTTCGTTTTCCATTCGAACTGCGAGAGAGGCAGACTGTTACACGGAGCTCTGAGAACAAAGGTGCACGCCCTAGGCTGGCTTGGGCAGAAGAAGCGTTCTCGAGCTCTTGGCTGCCCGCACACTGCTGGGTATGTGGCGCCCCTGCAGCGGCTTCTGGCCGCCGGCAAGTGAAAGCGGAGCAAGGCGTGGGCGAGGGCGGTGAACGAAGCGGCAAAAGCGCCGTGCTTGTGTGCACCACGTTAGAGGCTACTAGGAGAGGAAGGTGGTTGACTCTCGCTTGCCTTCCCAAGTGCCCTTAGCAGTCGGAAGGAGCAAGCTGAAGCACTGCTGCTTGTGCTGCTCCTTGGTTCCCTTGCAGCCCGCTCTGAAAGCATTGGCGGTCACTTCTAGGCGCCGAGTTGCACACACACAGCACCACGCTAAGTGCCGCGGAGAAGGGAAATCCAGAGTGCAGCGAGGAGCTTGACGTGGCTTACGTTCAGTAAGGAAAAGGTGAACTTAAGCACTGCCTCTTCAATCTGGCCGCCTCTGCTCTGGTAGCAACTTTTGCAAGTCGGCAGAGGGAGCCGCGAGTATGTAGAACGGAGGGCAGCGAGACGCCGTGTGTTATGCGCCCTTTCAGGGCTGCTGACAAGGGGCTACTTTAAGAACGCCTTCTTCGTCCTCGCGTCCTTCTCGCTTCGTTCTAGCTGCATGGAGTACAGCACAGCGAAGGAGTGAAGACGGGCACTGCCCCAGCTTTTGCCCTGGCGTGCAACGGCTGTGTGCTGCTTTTCCAAGCAGCAAGAGCACTGAGAAGTGAAAGCGATTGTGAAGGAGCTCTTTGGCTGCTCGTGTGCTCTTCGCTGCACTGCGCCGCTCGCAAGCGGCTTCGTTCTTCGGCGTCTGCCGTCCGGAGAGAGCTGAACTGCAGCGGTCAGTTGCAGCTCTGCCCAACAGCGTGCTCTCAGTTCTGCGGACAAGCACGCCCTGTTGCCTTGGCTCCGAGTGCAAAGTCCCTAGCGAGCACTCACTCAGTGCAATGCACCCAGAAAGACGCTCTCGCTCGTCTTTCAAGGAACGATTCCTAACAGCAGAAGCAGCAGAGGCACAAACTGGATGACGAGAAGGGACAATGTAGAACACGTCTCTGTCCTGGCACGTTGTCGTGTGCGATATGTCCCTCCGGGTCTTCGGTCCTTGCGAAGCTCTATGTACTGCGAGCGCAGCTACTCGCAGCTGAGAAGGACCGCGGAGCTAGCAGCGAATTCGGAGAGCGCTAAGCACGAAGTCAAGAAGCGAGACGTGTCCCTGCAACGCGGTGCTAAGAGCAGCTTCCTGGCGGCGGGGGCGAGCTCCGGCCACAAGACATTCTCGTCGTAGCAACGGATCTCCGTGAAGGGCGTAGGCGGAAAGCTTTCGTTTTCCATTCGAACTGCGAGAGAGGCAGACTGTTACACGGAGCTCTGAGAACAAAGGTGCACGCCCTAGGCGGGCTTGGGCAGAAGAAGCGTTCTCGAGCTCTTGGCTGCCCGCACACTGCTGGGTATGTGGCGCCGCTGCAGCGTCTTCTGGCCGCCGGCAAGTGAAAGCGGAGCCAGGCGTAGGCGTGGGCGAGGGCGGTGAACGAAGCGGCAAAAGCGCCGTGCTTGTGTGCACCACGTTAGAGGCTACTAGGAGAGGAAGGTGGTTGACTCTCGCTTGCCTTCCCAAGTGCCCTTAGCAGTCGGAAGGAGCAAGCTGAAGCACTGCTGCTTGTGCTGCTCCTTGGTTCCCTTGCAGCCCGCTCTGAAAGCATTGGCGGTCACTTCTAGGCGCCGAGTTGCACACACACAGCACCACGCTAAGTGCCGCGGAGAAGGGAAATCCAGAGTGCAGCGAGGAGCTTGACGTGGCTTACGTTCAGTAAGGAAAAGGTGAACCTAAGCACTGCCTCTTCAATCTGGCCGCCTCTGCTCTGGTAGCAACTTTTGCAAGTCGGCAGAGGGAGCCGCGAGTACGTAGAACGGAGGGCTGCGAGACGCCGTGTGTTATGCGCCCTTTCAGGGCTGCTGACAAGGGGCTACTTTAAGAACGCCTTCTTCGTCCTCGCGTCCTTCTCGCTTCGTTCTAGCTGCATGGAGTACAGCACAGCGAAGGAGTGAAGACGGGCACTGCCCCAGCTTTTGCCCTCGCGTGCAACGGCTGTGTGCTGCTTTTCCAAGCAGCAAGAGCACTGAGAAGTGAAAGCGGTTGTGAAGGAGCTCTTTGGCTGCTCGTGTGCTCTTCGCTGCACTGCGCCGCTCGCAAGCGGCTTCGTTCTTCGGCGTCTGCCGTCCGGAGAGAGCTGAACTGCAGCGGTCAGTTGCAGCTCTGCCCAACAGCGTGCTCTCAGTTCTGCGGACAAGCACGCCCTGTTGCCTTGGCTCCGAGTGCAAAGTCCCTAGCGAGCACTCACTCAGTGCAATGCACCCAGAAAGACCCTCTCGCTCGTCTTTCAAGGAACGATTCCTAACAGCAGAAGCAGCAGAGGCACAAACTGGATGACGAGAAGGGACAATGTAGAACACGTCTCTGTCCTGGCACGTTGTCGTGTGCGATATGTCCCTCCGGGTCTTCGGTCCTTGCGAAGCTCTATGTACTGCGAGCGCAGCTACTCGCAGCTGAGAAGGACCGCGGAGCTAGCAGCGAATTCGGAGAGCGCTAAGCACGAAGTCAAGAAGCGAGACGTGTCCCTGCAACGCGGTGCTAAGAGCAGCTTCCTGGCGGCGGGGGCGAGCTCCGGCCACAAGACATTCTCGTCGTAGCAACGGATCTCCGTGAAGGGCGTAGGCGGAAAGCTTTCGTTTTCCATTCGAACTGCGAGAGAGGCAGACTGTTACACGGAGCTCTGAGAACAAAGGTGCACGCCCTAGGCGGGCTTGGGCAGAAGAAGCGTTCTCGAGCTCTTGGCTGCCCGCACACTGCTGGGTATGTGGCGCCGCTGCAGCGTCTTCTGGCCGCCGGCAAGTGAAAGCGGAGCCAGGCGTAGGCGTGGGCGAGGGCGGTGAACGAAGCGGCAAAAGCGCCGTGCTTGTGTGCACCACGTTAGAGGCTACTAGGAGAGGAAGGTGGTTGACTCTCGCTTGCCTTCCCAAGTGCCCTTAGCAGTCGGAAGGAGCAAGCTGAAGCACTGCTGCTTGTGCTGCTCCTTGGTTCCCTTGCAGCCCGCTCTGAAAGCATTGGCGGTCACTTCTAGGCGCCGAGTTGCACACACACAGCACCACGCTAAGTGCCGCGGAGAAGGGAAATCCAGAGTGTAGCGAGGAGCTGGACGTGGCTTACGTTCAGTAAGGAAAAGGTGAACTTAAGCACTGCCTCTTCAATCTGGCCGCCTCTGCTCTGGTAGCAACTTTTGCAAGTCGGCAGAGGGAGCCGCGAGTACGTAGAACGGAGGGCAGCGAGACGCCGTGTGTTATGCGCCCTTTCAGGGCTGCTGACAAGGGGCTACTTTAAGAACGCCTTCTTCGTCCTCGCGTCCTTCTCGCTTCGTTCTAGCTGCATGGAGTACAGCACAGCGAAGGAGTGAAGACGGGCACTGCCCCAGCTTTTGCCCTGGCGTGCAACGGCTGTGTGCTGCTTTTCCAAGCAGCAAGAGCACTGAGAAGTGAAAGCGATTGTGAAGGAGCTCTTTGGCTGCTCGTGTGCTCTTCGCTGCACTGCGCCGCTCGCAAGCGGCTTCGTTCTTCGGCGTCTGCCGTCCGGAGAGAGCTGAACTGCAGCGGTCAGTTGCAGCTCTGCCCAACAGCGTGCTCTCAGTTCTGCGGACAAGCACGCCCTGTTGCCTTGGCTCCGAGTGCAAAGTCCCTAGCGAGCACTCACTCAGTGCAATGCACCCAGAAAGACGCTCTCGCTCGTCTTTCAAGGAACGATTCCTAACAGCAGAAGCAGCAGAGGCACAAACTGGATGACGAGAAGGGACAATGTAGAACACGTCTCTGTCCTGGCACGTTGTCGTGTGCGATATGTCCCTCCGGGTCTTCGGTCCTTGCGAAGCTCTATGTACTGCGAGCGCAGCTACTTGCAGCTGAGAAGGACCGCGGAGCTAGCAGCGAATTCGGAGAGCGCTAAGCACGATGTCAAGAAGCGAGACGTGTCCCTGCAACGCGGTGCTAAGAGCAGCTTCCTGGCGGCGGGGGCGAGCCCCGGCCACAAGACATTCTCGTCCTGGCAACGGATCTCTGTGAAGGGCGTAGGCGAAAAGCTTTCGTTTTCCATTCGAACTGCGAGAGAGGCAGACTGTTACACGGAGCTCTGAGAACAAAGGTGCACGCCCTAGGCGGGCTTGGGCAGAAGAAGCGTTCTCGAGCTCTTGGCTGCCCGCACACTGCTGGGTATGTGGCGCCGCTGCAGCGTCTTCTGGCCGCCGGCAAGTGAAAGCGGAGCCAGGCGTAGGCGTGGGCGAGGGCGGTGAACGAAGCGGCAAAAGCGCCGTGCTTGTGTGCACCACGTTAGAGGCTACTAGGAGAGGAAGGTGGTTGACTCTCGCTTGCCTTCCCAAGTGCCCTTAGCAGTCGGAAGGAGCAAGCTGAAGCACTGCTGCTTGTGCTGCTCCTTGGTTCCCTTGCAGCCCGCTCTGAAAGCATTGGCGGTCACTTCTAGGCGCCGAGTTGCACACACACAGCACCACGCTAAGTGCCGCGGAGAAGGGAAATCCAGAGTGCAGCGAGGAGCTGGACGTGGCTTACGTTCAGTAAGGAAAAGGTGAACCTAAGCACTGCCTCTTCAATCTGGCCGCCTCTGCTCTGGTAGCAACTTTTGCAAGTCGGCAGAGGGAGCCGCGAGTATGTAGAACGGAGGGCAGCGAGACGCCGTGTGTTATGCGCCCTTTCAGGGCTGCTGACAAGGGGCTACTTTAAGAACGCCTTCTTCGTCCTCGCGTCCTTCTCGCTTCGTTCTAGCTGCATGGAGTACAGCACAGCGAAGGAGTGAAGACGGGCACTGCCCCAGCTTTTGCCCTGGCGTGCAACGGCTGTGTGCTGCTTTTCCAAGCAGCAAGAGCACTGAGAAGTGAAAGCGATTGTGAAGGAGCTCTTTGGCTGCTCGTGTGCTCTTCGCTGCACTGCGCCGCTCGCAAGCGGCTTCGTTCTTCGGCGTCTGCCGTCCGGAGAGAGCTGAACTGCAGCGGTCAGTTGCAGCTCTGCCCAACAGCGTGCTCTCAGTTCTGCGGACAAGCACGCCCTGTTGCCTTGGCTCCGAGTGCAAAGTCCCTAGCGAGCACTCACTCAGTGCAATGCACCCAGAAAGACGCTCTCGCTCGTCTTTCAAGGAACGATTCCTAACAGCAGAAGCAGCAGAGGCACAAACTGGATGACGAGAAGGGACAATGTAGAACACGTCTCTGTCCTGGCACGTTGTCGTGTGCGATATGTCCCTCCGGGTCTTCGGTCCTTGCGAAGCTCTATGTACTGCGAGCGCAGCTACTTGCAGCTGAGAAGGACCGCGGAGCTAGCAGCGAATTCGGAGAGCGCTAAGCACGAAGTCAAGAAGCGAGACGTGTCCCTGCAACGCGGTGCTAAGAGCAGCTTCCTGGCGGCGGGGGCGAGCTCCGGCCACAAGACATTCTCGTCGTTGCAACGGATCTCCGTGAAGGGCGTAGGCGGAAAGCTTTCGTTTTCCATTCGAACTGCGAGAGAGGCAGACTGTTACACGGAGCTCTGAGAACAAAGGTGCACGCCCTAGGCGGGCTTGGGCAGAAGAAGCGTTCTCGAGCTCTTGGCTGCCCGCACACTGCTGGGTATGTGGCGCCGCTGCAGCGTCTTCTGGCCGCCGGCAAGTGAAAGCGGAGCCAGGCGTAGGCGTGGGCGAGGGCGGTGAACGAAGCGGCAAAAGCGCCGTGCTTGTGTGCAACACGTTAGAGGCTACTAGGAGAGGAAGGTGGTTGACTCTCGCTTGCCTTCCCAAGTGCCCTTAGCAGTCGGAAGGAGTAAGCTGAAGCACTGCTGCTTGTGCTGCTCCTTGGTTCCCTTGCAACCCGCTCTGAAAGCATTGGCGGTCACTTCTAGGCGCCGAGTTGCACACACACAGCACCACGCTAAGTGCCGCGGAGAAGGGAAATCCAGAGTGCAGCGAGGAGCTGGACGTGGCTTACGTGCAGTAAGGAAAAGGTGAACCTAAGCACTGCCTCTTCAATCTGGCCGCCTCTGCTCTGGTAGCAACTTTTGCAAGTCGGCAAAGGGAGCCGCGAGTACGTAGAACGGAGGGCAGCGAGACGCCGTGTGTTATGCGCCCTTTCAGGGCTGCTGCCAGTAGGCTACTTTAAGAAGGCCTTCTACTTCCTCGCGTCCTTCTCGCTTCGTTCTAGCTGCATGGAGTACAGCACAGCGAAGGAGTGAAGACGGGCACTGCCCCAGCTTTTGCCCTGGCGTGCAACGGCTGTGTGCTGCTTTTCCAAGCAGCAAGAGCACTGAGAAGTGAAAGCGATTGTGAAGGAGCTCTTTGGCTGCTCGTGTGCTCTTCGCTGCACTGCGCCGCTCGCAAGCGGCTTCGTTCTTCGGCGTCTGCCGTCCGGAGAGAGCTGAACTGCAGCGGTCAGTTGCAGCTCTGCCCAACAGCGTGCTCTCAGTTCTGCGGACAAGCACGCCCTGTTGCCTTGGCTCCGAGTGCAAAGTCCCTAGCGAGCACTCACTCAGTGCAATGCACCCAGAAAGACGCTCTCGCTCGTCTTTCAAGGAACGATTCCTAACAGCAGAAGCAGCAGAGGCACAAACTGGATGACGAGAAGGGACAATGTAGAACACGTCTCTGTCCTGGCACGTTGTCGTGTGCGATATGTCCCTCCGGGTCTTCGGTCCTTGCGAAGCTCTATGTACTGCGAGCGCAGCTACTTGCAGCTGAGAAGGACCGCGGAGCTAGCAGCGAATTCGGAGAGCGCTAAGCACGAAGTCAAGAAGCGAGACGTGTCCCTGCAACGCGGTGCTAAGAGCAGCTTCCTGGCGGCGGGGGCGAGCCCCGGCCACAAGACATTCTCGTCCTGGCAACGGATCTCTGTGAAGGGCGTAGGCGAAAAGCTTTCGTTTTCCATTCGAACTGCGAGAGAGGCAGACTGTTACACGGAGCTCTGAGAACAAAGGTGCACGCCCTAGGCTGGCTTGGGCAGAAGAAGCGTTCTCGAGCTCTTGGCTGCCGGCACACTGCTGGGTATTTGGCGCCCCTGCAGCGGCTTCTGGCCGCCGGCAAGTGAAAGCGGAGCAAGGCGTGGGCGAGGGCGGTGAACGAAGCGGCAAAAGCGCCGTGCTTGTGTGCACCACGTTAGAGGCTACTAGGAGAGGAAGGTGGTTGACTCTCGCTTGCCTTCCCAAGTGCCCTTAGCAGTCGGAAGGAGCAAGCTGAAGCACTGCTGCTTGTGCTGCTCCTTGGTTCCCTTGCAGCCCGCTCTGAAAGCATTGGCGGTCACTTCTAGGCGCCGAGTTGCACACACACAGCACCACGCTAAGTGCCGCGGAGAAGGGAAATCCAGAGTGCAGCGAGGAGCTTGACGTGGCTTACGTTCAGTAAGGAAAAGGTGAACTTAAGCACTGCCTCTTCAATCTGGCCGCCTCTGCTCTGGTAGCAACTTTTGCAAGTCGGCAGAGGGAGCCGCGAGTATGTAGAACGGAGGGCAGCGAGACGCCGTGTGTTATGCGCCCTTTCAGGGCTGCTGACAAGGGGCTACTTTAAGAACGCCTTCTTCGTCCTCGCGTCCTTCTCGCTTCGTTCTAGCTGCATGGAGTACAGCACAGCGAAGGAGTGAAGACGGGCACTGCCCCAGCTTTTGCCCTGGCGTGCAACGGCTGTGTGCTGCTTTTCCAAGCAGCAAGAGCACTGAGAAGTGAAAGCGATTGTGAAGGAGCTCTTTGGCTGCTCGTGTGCTCTTCGCTGCACTGCGCCGCTCGCAAGCGGCTTCGTTCTTCGGCGTCTGCCGTCCGGAGAGAGCTGAACTGCAGCGGTCAGTTTCAGCTCTGCCCAACAGCGTGCTCTCAGTTCTGCGGACAAGCACGCCCTGTTGCCTTGGCTCCGAGTGCAAAGTCCCTAGCGAGCACTCACTCAGTGCAATGCACCCAGAAAGACGCTCTCGCTCGTCTTTCAAGGAACGATTCCTAACAGCAGAAGCAGCAGAGGCACAAACTGGATGACGAGAAGGGACAATGTAGAACACGTCTCTGTCCTGGCACGTTGTCGTGTGCGATATGTCCCTCCGGGTCTTCGGTCCTTGCGAAGCTCTATGTACTGCGAGCGCAGCTACTTGCAGCTGAGAAGGACCGCGGAGCTAGCAGCGAATTCGGAGAGCGCTAAGCACGATGTCAAGAAGCGAGACGTGTCCCTGCAACGCGGTGCTAAGAGCAGCTTCCTGGCGGCGGGGGCGAGCCCCGGCCACAAGACATTCTCGTCCTGGCAACGGATCTCTGTGAAGGGCGTAGGCGAAAAGCTTTCGTTTTCCATTCGAACTGCGAGAGAGGCAGACTGTTACACGGAGCTCTGAGAACAAAGGTGCACGCCCTAGGCTGGCTTGGGCAGAAGAAGCGTTCTCGAGCTCTTGGCTGCCGGCACACTGCTGGGTATGTGGCGCCCCTGCAGCGGCTTCTGGCCGCCGGCAAGTGAAAGCGGAGCAAGGCGTGGGCGAGGGCGGTGAACGAAGCGGCTATGTGCCGTGCTTGTGTGCACCACGTTAGAGGCTACTAGGAGAGGAAGGTGGTTGACTCTCGCTTGCCTTCCCAAGTGCCCTTAGCAGTCGGAAGGAGCAAGCTGAAGCACTGCTGCTTGTGCTGCTCCTTGGTTCCCTTGCAGCCCGCTCTGAAAGCATTGGCGGTCACTTCTAGGCGCCGAGTTGCACACACACAGCACCACGCTAAGTGCCGCGGAGAAGGGAAATCCAGAGTGCAGCGAGGAGCTTGACGTGGCTTACGTTCAGTAAGGAAAAGGTGAACCTAAGCACTGCCTCTTCAATCTGGCCGCCTCTGCTCTGGTAGCAACTTTTGCAAGTCGGCAGAGGGAGCCGCGAGTACGTAGAACGGAGGGCAGCGAGACGCCGTGTGTTATGCGCCCTTTCAGGGCTGCTGACAAGGGGCTACTTTAAGAACGCCTTCTTCGTCCTCGCGTCCTTCTCGCTTCGTTCTAGCTGCATGGAGTACAGCACAGCGAAGGAGTGAAGACGGGCACTGCCCCAGCTTTTGCCCTGGCGTGCAACGGCTGTGTGCTGCTTTTCCAAGCAGCAAGAGCACTGAGAAGTGAAAGCGATTGTGAAGGAGCTCTTTGGCTGCTCGTGTGCTCTTCGCTGCACTGCGCCGCTCGCAAGCGGCTTCGTTCTTCGGCGTCTGCCGTCCGGAGAGAGCTGAACTGCAGCGGTCAGTTGCAGCTCTGCCCAACAGCGTGCTCTCAGTTCTGCGGACAAGCACGCCCTGTTGCCTTGGCTCCGAGTGCAAAGTCCCTAGCGAGCACTCACTCAGTGCAATGCACCCAGAAAGACGCTCTCGCTCGTCTTTCAAGGAACGATTCCTAACAGCAGAAGCAGCAGAGGCACAAACTGGATGACGAGAAGGGACAATGTAGAACACGTCTCTGTCCTGGCACGTTGTCGTGTGCGATATGTCCCTCCGGGTCTTCGGTCCTTGCGAAGCTCTATGTACTGCGAGCGCAGCTACTCGCAGCTGAGAAGGACCGCGGAGCTAGCAGCGAATTCGGAGAGCGCTAAGCACGAAGTCAAGAAGCGAGACGTGTCCCTGCAACGCGGTGCTAAGAGCAGCTTCCTGGCGGCGGGGGCGAGCTCCGGCCACAAGACATTCTCGTCGTAGCAACGGATCTCCGTGAAGGGCGTAGGCGGAAAGCTTTCGTTTTCCATTCGAACTGCGAGAGAGGCAGACTGTTACACGGAGCTCTGAGAACAAAGGTGCACGCCCTAGGCGGGCTTGGGCAGAAGAAGCGTTCTCGAGCTCTTGGCTGCCCGCACACTGCTGGGTATGTGGCGCCGCTGCAGCGTCTTCTGGCCGCCGGCAAGTGAAAGCGGAGCCAGGCGTAGGCGTGGGCGAGGGCGGTGAACGAAGCGGCAAAAGCGCCGTGCTTGTGTGCACCACGTTAGAGGCTACTAGGAGAGGAAGGTGGTTGACTCTCGCTTGCCTTCCCAAGTGCCCTTAGCAGTCGGAAGGAGCAAGCTGAAGCACTGCTGCTTGTGCTGCTCCTTGGTTCCCTTGCAGCCCGCTCTGAAAGCATTGGCGGTCACTTCTAGGCGCCGAGTTGCACACACACAGCACCACGCTAAGTGCCGCGGAGAAGGGAAATCCAGAGTGCAGCGAGGAGCTTGACGTGGCTTACGTTCAGTAAGGAAAAGGTGAACCTAAGCACTGCCTCTTCAATCTGGCCGCCTCTGCTCTGGTAGCAACTTTTGCAAGTCGGCAGAGGGAGCCGCGAGTACGTAGAACGGAGGGCTGCGAGACGCCGTGTGTTATGCGCCCTTTCAGGGCTGCTGACAAGGGGCTACTTTAAGAACGCCTTCTTCGTCCTCGCGTCCTTCTCGCTTCGTTCTAGCTGCATGGAGTACAGCACAGCGAAGGAGTGAAGACGGGCACTGCCCCAGCTTTTGCCCTGGCGTGCAACGGCTGTGTGCTGCTTTTCCAAGCAGCAAGAGCACTGAGAAGTGAAAGCGGTTGTGAAGGAGCTCTTTGGCTGCTCGTGTGCTCTTCGCTGCACTGCGCCGCTCGCAAGCGGCTTCGTTCTTCGGCGTCTGCCGTCCGGAGAGAGCTGAACTGCAGCGGTCAGTTGCAGCTCTGCCCAACAGCGTGCTCTCAGTTCTGCGGACAAGCACGCCCTGTTGCCTTGGCTCCGAGTGCAAAGTCCCTAGCGAGCACTCACTCAGTGCAATGCACCCAGAAAGACGCTATCGCTCGTCTTTCAAGGAACGATTCCTAACAGCAGAAGCAGCAGAGGCACAAACTGGATGACGAGAAGGGACAATGTAGAACACGTCTCTGTCCTGGCACGTTGTCGTGTGCGATATGTCCCTCCGGGTCTTCGGTCCTTGCGAAGCTCTATGTACTGCGAGCGCAGCTACTCGCAGCTGAGAAGGACCGCGGAGCTAGCAGCGAATTCGGAGAGCGCTAAGCACGAAGTCAAGAAGCGAGACGTGTCCCTGCAACGCGGTGCTAAGAGCAGCTTCCTGGCGGCGGGGGCGAGCTCCGGCCACAAGACATTCTCGTCGTAGCAACGGATCTCCGTGAAGGGCGTAGGCGGAAAGCTTTCGTTTTCCATTCGAACTGCGAGAGAGGCAGACTGTTACACGGAGCTCTGAGAACAAAGGTGCACGCCCTAGGCGGGCTTGGGCAGAAGAAGCGTTCTCGAGCTCTTGGCTGCCCGCACACTGCTGGGTATGTGGCGCCGCTGCAGCGTCTTCTGGCCGCCGGCAAGTGAAAGCGGAGCCAGGCGTAGGCGTGGGCGAGGGCGGTGAACGAAGCGGCAAAAGCGCCGTGCTTGTGTGCACCACGTTAGAGGCTACTAGGAGAGGAAGGTGGTTGACTCTCGCTTGCCTTCCCAAGTGCCCTTAGCACTCGGAAGGAGCAAGCTGAAGCACTGCTGCTTGTGCTGCTCCTTGGTTCCCTTGCAACCCGCTCTGAAAGTATCGGCGGTCACTTCTAGGCGCCGAGTTGCACACACACAGCACCACGCTAAGTGCCGCGGAGAAGGGAAATCCAGAGTGTAGCGAGGAGCTGGACGTGGCTTACGTTCAGTAAGGAAAAGGTGAACTTAAGCACTGCCTCTTCAATCTGGCCGCCTCTGCTCTGGTAGCAACTTTTGCAAGTCGGCAGAGGGAGCCGCGAGTACGTAGAACGGAGGGCAGCGAGACGCCGTGTGTTATGCGCCCTTTCAGGGCTGCTGACAAGGGGCTACTTTAAGAACGCCTTCTTCGTCCTCGCGTCCTTCTCGCTTCGTTCTAGCTGCATGGAGTACAGCACAGCGAAGGAGTGAAGACGGGCACTGCCCCAGCTTTTGCCCTGGCGTGCAACGGCTGTGTGCTGCTTTTCCAAGCAGCAAGAGCACTGAGAAGTGAAAGCGATTGTGAAGGAGCTCTTTGGCTGCTCGTGTGCTCTTCGCTGCACTGCGCCGCTCGCAAGCGGCTTCGTTCTTCGGCGTCTGCCGTCCGGAGAGAGCTGAACTGCAGCGGTCAGTTGCAGCTCTGCCCAACAGCGTGCTCTCAGTTCTGCGGACAAGCACGCCCTGTTGCCTTGGCTCCGAGTGCAAAGTCCCTAGCGAGCACTCACTCAGTGCAATGCACCCAGAAAGACGCTCTCGCTCGTCTTTCAAGGAACGATTCCTAACAGCAGAAGCAGCAGAGGCACAAACTGGATGACGAGAAGGGACAATGTAGAACACGTCTCTGTCCTGGCACGTTGTCGTGTGCGATATGTCCCTCCGGGTCTTCGGTCCTTGCGAAGCTCTATGTACTGCGAGCGCAGCTACTTGCAGCTGAGAAGGACCGCGGAGCTAGCAGCGAATTCGGAGAGCGCTAAGCACGATGTCAAGAAGCGAGACGTGTCCCTGCAACGCGGTGCTAAGAGCAGCTTCCTGGCGGCGGGGGCGAGCCCCGGCCACAAGACATTCTCGTCCTGGCAACGGATCTCTGTGAAGGGCGTAGGCGAAAAGCTTTCGTTTTCCATTCGAACTGCGAGAGAGGCAGACTGTTACACGGAGCTCTGAGAACAAAGGTGCACGCCCTAGGCTGGCTTGGGCAGAAGAAGCGTTCTCGAGCTCTTGGCTGCCGGCACACTGCTGGGTATGTGGCGCCCCTGCAGCGGCTTCTGGCCGCCGGCAAGTGAAAGCGGAGCAAGGCGTGGGCGAGGGCGGTGAACGAAGCGGCTATGTGCCGTGCTTGTGTGCACCACGTTAGAGGCTACTAGGAGAGGAAGGTGGTTGACTCTCGCTTGCCTTCCCAAGTGCCCTTAGCAGTCGGAAGGAGCAAGCTGAAGCACTGCTGCTTGTGCTGCTCCTTGGTTCCCTTGCAGCCCGCTCTGAAAGCATTGGCGGTCACTTCTAGGCGCCGAGTTGCACACACACAGCACCACGCTAAGTGCCGCGGAGAAGGGAAATCCAGAGTGCAGCGAGGAGCTTGACGTGGCTTACGTTCAGTAAGGAAAAGGTGAACCTAAGCACTGCCTCTTCAATCTGGCCGCCTCTGCTCTGGTAGCAACTTTTGCAAGTCGGCAGAGGGAGCCGCGAGTACGTAGAACGGAGGGCTGCGAGACGCCGTGTGTTATGCGCCCTTTCAGGGCTGCTGACAAGGGGCTACTTTAAGAACGCCTTCTTCGTCCTCGCGTCCTTCTCGCTTCGTTCTAGCTGCATGGAGTACAGCACAGCGAAGGAGTGAAGACGGGCACTGCCCCAGCTTTTGCCCTGGCGTGCAACGGCTGTGTGCTGCTTTTCCAAGCAGCAAGAGCACTGAGAAGTGAAAGCGATTGTGAAGGAGCTCTTTGGCTGCTCGTGTGCTCTTCGCTGCACTGCGCCGCTCGCAAGCGGCTTCGTTCTTCGGCGTCTGCCGTCCGGAGAGAGCTGAACTGCAGCGGTCAGTTGCAGCTCTGCCCAACAGCGTGCTCTCAGTTCTGCGGACAAGCACGCCCTGTTGCCTTGGCTCCGAGTGCAAAGTCCCTAGCGAGCACTCACTCAGTGCAATGCACCCAGAAAGACGCTCTCGCTCGTCTTTCAAGGAACGATTCCTAACAGCAGAAGCAGCAGAGGCACAAACTGGATGACGAGAAGGGACAATGTAGAACACGTCTCTGTCCTGGCACGTTGTCGTGTGCGATATGTCCCTCCGGGTCTTCGGTCCTTGCGAAGCTCTATGTACTGCGAGCGCAGCTACTTGCAGCTGAGAAGGACCGCGGAGCTAGCAGCGAATTCGGAGAGCGCTAAGCACGATGTCAAGAAGCGAGACGTGTCCCTGCAACGCGGTGCTAAGAGCAGCTTCCTGGCGGCGGGGGCGAGCCCCGGCCACAAGACATTCTCGTCCTGGCAACGGATCTCTGTGAAGGGCGTAGGCGAAAAGCTTTCGTTTTCCATTCGAACTGCGAGAGAGGCAGACTGTTACACGGAGCTCTGAGAACAAAGGTGCACGCCCTAGGCTGGCTTGGGCAGAAGAAGCGTTCTCGAGCTCTTGGCTGCCGGCACACTGCTGGGTATGTGGCGCCCCTGCAGCGGCTTCTGGCCGCCGGCAAGTGAAAGCGGAGCAAGGCGTGGGCGAGGGCGGTGAACGAAGCGGCTATGTGCCGTGCTTGTGTGCACCACGTTAGAGGCTACTAGGAGAGGAAGGTGGTTGACTCTCGCTTGCCTTCCCAAGTGCCCTTAGCAGTCGGAAGGAGCAAGCTGAAGCACTGCTGCTTGTGCTGCTCCTTGGTTCCCTTGCAGCCCGCTCTGAAAGCATTGGCGGTCACTTCTAGGCGCCGAGTTGCACACACACAGCACCACGCTAAGTGCCGCGGAGAAGGGAAATCCAGAGTGCAGCGAGGAGCTTGACGTGGCTTACGTTCAGTAAGGAAAAGGTGAACCTAAGCACTGCCTCTTCAATCTGGCCGCCTCTGCTCTGGTAGCAACTTTTGCAAGTCGGCAGAGGGAGCCGCGAGTACGTAGAACGGAGGGCAGCGAGACGCCGTGTGTTATGCGCCCTTTCAGGGCTGCTGACAAGGGGCTACTTTAAGAACGCCTTCTTCGTCCTCGCGTCCTTCTCGCTTCGTTCTAGCTGCATGGAGTACAGCACAGCGAAGGAGTGAAGACGGGCACTGCCCCAGCTTTTGCCCTGGCGTGCAACGGCTGTGTGCTGCTTTTCCAAGCAGCAAGAGCACTGAGAAGTGAAAGCGATTGTGAAGGAGCTCTTTGGCTGCTCGTGTGCTCTTCGCTGCACTGCGCCGCTCGCAAGCGGCTTCGTTCTTCGGCGTCTGCCGTCCGGAGAGAGCTGAACTGCAGCGGTCAGTTGCAGCTCTGCCCAACAGCGTGCTCTCAGTTCTGCGGACAAGCACGCCCTGTTGCCTTGGCTCCGAGTGCAAAGTCCCTAGCGAGCACTCACTCAGTGCAATGCACCCAGAAAGACGCTCTCGCTCGTCTTTCAAGGAACGATTCCTAACAGCAGAAGCAGCAGAGGCACAAACTGGATGACGAGAAGGGACAATGTAGAACACGTCTCTGTCCTGGCACGTTGTCGTGTGCGATATGTCCCTCCGGGTCTTCGGTCCTTGCGAAGCTCTATGTACTGCGAGCGCAGCTACTTGCAGCTGAGAAGGACCGCGGAGCTAGCAGCGAATTCGGAGAGCGCTAAGCACGAAGTCAAGAAGCGAGACGTGTCCCTGCAACGCGGTGCTAAGAGCAGCTTCCTGGCGGCGGGGGCGAGCTCCGGCCACAAGACATTCTCGTCGTAGCAACGGATCTCCGTGAAGGGCGTAGGCGGAAAGCTTTCGTTTTCCATTCGAACTGCGAGAGAGGCAGACTGTTACACGGAGCTCTGAGAACAAAGGTGCACGCCCTAGGCGGGCTTGGGCAGAAGAAGCGTTCTCGAGCTCTTGGCTGCCCGCACACTGCTGGGTATGTGGCGCCGCTGCAGCGTCTTCTGGCCGCCGGCAAGTGAAAGCGGAGCCAGGCGTAGGCGTGGGCGAGGGCGGTGAACGAAGCGGCAAAAGCGCCGTGCTTGTGTGCACCACGTTAGAGGCTACTAGGAGAGGAAGGTGGTTGACTCTCGCTTGCCTTCCCAAGTGCCCTTAGCAGTCGGAAGGAGTAAGCTGAAGCACTGCTGCTTGTGCTGCTCCTTGGTTCCCTTGCAACCCGCTCTGAAAGCATTGGCGGTCACTTCTAGGCGCCGAGTTGCACACACAGAGCACCACGCTAAGTGCCGCGGAGAAGGGAAATCCAGAGTGCAGCGAGGAGCTGGACGTGGCTTACGTGCAGTAAGGAAAAGGTGAACCTAAGCACTGCCTCTTCAATCTGGCCGCCTCTGCTCTGGTAGCAACTTTTGCAAGTCGGCAAAGGGAGCCGCGAGTACGTAGAACGGAGGGCAGCGAGACGCCGTGTGTTATGCGCCCTTTCAGGGCTGCTGCCAGTAGGCTACTTTAAGAAGGCCTTCTACTTCCTCGCGTCCTTCTCGCTTCGTTCTAGCTGCATGGAGTACAGCACAGCGAAGGAGTGAAGACGGGCACTGCCCCAGCTTTTGCCCTGGCGTGCAACGGCTGTGTGCTGCTTTTCCAAGCAGCAAGAGCACTGAGAAGTGAAAGCGATTGTGAAGGAGCTCTTTGGCTGCTCGTGTGCTCTTCGCTGCACTGCGCCGCTCGCAAGCGGCTTCGTTCTTCGGCGTCTGCCGTCCGGAGAGAGCTGAACTGCAGCGGTCAGTTGCAGCTCTGCCCAACAGCGTGCTCTCAGTTCTGCGGACAAGCACGCCCTGTTGCCTTGGCTCCGAGTGCAAAGTCCCTAGCGAGCACTCACTCAGTGCAATGCACCCAGAAAGACGCTCTCGCTCGTCTTTCAAGGAACGATTCCTAACAGCAGAAGCAGCAGAGGCACAAACTGGATGACGAGAAGGGACAATGTAGAACACGTCTCTGTCCTGGCACGTTGTCGTGTGCGATATGTCCCTCCGGGTCTTCGGTCCTTGCGAAGCTCTATGTACTGCGAGCGCAGCTACTTGCAGCTGAGAAGGACCGCGGAGCTAGCAGCGAATTCGGAGAGCGCTAAGCACGAAGTCAAGAAGCGAGACGTGTCCCTGCAACGCGGTGCTAAGAGCAGCTTCCTGGCGGCGGGGGCGAGCTCCGGCCACAAGACATTCTCGTCGTAGCAACGGATCTCCGTGAAGGGCGTAGGCGGAAAGCTTTCGTTTTCCATTCGAACTGCGAGAGAGGCAGACTGTTACACGGAGCTCTGAGAACAAAGGTGCACGCCCTAGGCTGGCTTGGGCAGAAGAAGCGTTCTCGAGCTCTTGGCTGCCGGCACACTGCTGGGTATGTGGCGCCCCTGCAGCGGCTTCTGGCCGCCGGCAAGTGAAAGCGGAGCAAGGCGTGGGCGAGGGCGGTGAACGAAGCGGCAAAAGCGCCGTGCTTGTGTGCACCACGTTAGAGGCTACTAGGAGAGGAAGGTGGTTGACTCTCGCTTGCCTTCCCAAGTGCCCTTAGCAGTCGGAAGGAGCAAGCTGAAGCACTGCTGCTTGTGCTGCTCCTTGGTTCCCTTGCAGCCCGCTCTGAAAGCATTGGCGGTCACTTCTAGGCGCCGAGTTGCACACACACAGCACCACGCTAAGTGCCGCGGAGAAGGGAAATCCAGAGTGCAGCGAGGAGCTTGACGTGGCTTACGTTCAGTAAGGAAAAGGTGAACTTAAGCACTGCCTCTTCAATCTGGCCGCCTCTGCTCTGGTAGCAACTTTTGCAAGTCGGCAGAGGGAGCCGCGAGTATGTAGAACGGAGGGCAGCGAGACGCCGTGTGTTATGCGCCCTTTCAGGGCTGCTGACAAGGGGCTACTTTAAGAACGCCTTCTTCGTCCTCGCGTCCTTCTCGCTTCGTTCTAGCTGCATGGAGTACAGCACAGCGAAGGAGTGAAGACGGGCACTGCCCCAGCTTTTGCCCTGGCGTGCAACGGCTGTGTGCTGCTTTTCCAAGCAGCAAGAGCACTGAGAAGTGAAAGCGATTGTGAAGGAGCTCTTTGGCTGCTCGTGTGCTCTTCGCTGCACTGCGCCGCTCGCAAGCGGCTTCGTTCTTCGGCGTCTGCCGTCCGGAGAGAGCTGAACTGCAGCGGTCAGTTGCAGCTCTGCCCAACAGCGTGCTCTCAGTTCTGCGGACAAGCACGCCCTGTTGCCTTGGCTCCGAGTGCAAAGTCCCTAGCGAGCACTCACTCAGTGCAATGCACCCAGAAAGACGCTATCGCTCGTCTTTCAAGGAACGATTCCTAACAGCAGAAGCAGCAGAGGCACAAACTGGATGACGAGAAGGGACAATGTAGAACACGTCTCTGTCCTGGCACGTTGTCGTGTGCGATATGTCCCTCCGGGTCTTCGGTCCTTGCGAAGCTCTATGTACTGCGAGCGCAGCTACTCGCAGCTGAGAAGGACCGCGGAGCTAGCAGCGAATTCGGAGAGCGCTAAGCACGAAGTCAAGAAGCGAGACGTGTCCCTGCAACGCGGTGCTAAGAGCAGCTTCCTGGCGGCGGGGGCGAGCTCCGGCCACAAGACATTCTCGTCGTAGCAACGGATCTCCGTGAAGGGCGTAGGCGGAAAGCTTTCGTTTTCCATTCGAACTGCGAGAGAGGCAGACTGTTACACGGAGCTCTGAGAACAAAGGTGCACGCCCTAGGCGGGCTTGGGCAGAAGAAGCGTTCTCGAGCTCTTGGCTGCCCGCACACTGCTGGGTATGTGGCGCCGCTGCAGCGTCTTCTGGCCGCCGGCAAGTGAAAGCGGAGCCAGGCGTAGGCGTGGGCGAGGGCGGTGAACGAAGCGGCAAAAGCGCCGTGCTTGTGTGCACCACGTTAGAGGCTACTAGGAGAGGAAGGTGGTTGACTCTCGCTTGCCTTCCCAAGTGCCCTTAGCACTCGGAAGGAGCAAGCTGAAGCACTGCTGCTTGTGCTGCTCCTTGGTTCCCTTGCAACCCGCTCTGAAAGTATCGGCGGTCACTTCTAGGCGCCGAGTTGCACACACACAGCACCACGCTAAGTGCCGCGGAGAAGGGAAATCCAGAGTGTAGCGAGGAGCTGGACGTGGCTTACGTTCAGTAAGGAAAAGGTGAACTTAAGCACTGCCTCTTCAATCTGGCCGCCTCTGCTCTGGTAGCAACTTTTGCAAGTCGGCAGAGGGAGCCGCGAGTACGTAGAACGGAGGGCAGCGAGACGCCGTGTGTTATGCGCCCTTTCAGGGCTGCTGACAAGGGGCTACTTTAAGAACGCCTTCTTCGTCCTCGCGTCCTTCTCGCTTCGTTCTAGCTGCATGGAGTACAGCACAGCGAAGGAGTGAAGACGGGCACTGCCCCAGCTTTTGCCCTGGCGTGCAACGGCTGTGTGCTGCTTTTCCAAGCAGCAAGAGCACTGAGAAGTGAAAGCGATTGTGAAGGAGCTCTTTGGCTGCTCGTGTGCTCTTCGCTGCACTGCGCCGCTCGCAAGCGGCTTCGTTCTTCGGCGTCTGCCGTCCGGAGAGAGCTGAACTGCAGCGGTCAGTTGCAGCTCTGCCCAACAGCGTGCTCTCAGTTCTGCGGACAAGCACGCCCTGTTGCCTTGGCTCCGAGTGCAAAGTCCCTAGCGAGCACTCACTCAGTGCAATGCACCCAGAAAGACGCTCTCGCTCGTCTTTCAAGGAACGATTCCTAACAGCAGAAGCAGCAGAGGCACAAACTGGATGACGAGAAGGGACAATGTAGAACACGTCTCTGTCCTGGCACGTTGTCGTGTGCGATATGTCCCTCCGGGTCTTCGGTCCTTGCGAAGCTCTATGTACTGCGAGCGCAGCTACTTGCAGCTGAGAAGGACCGCGGAGCTAGCAGCGAATTCGGAGAGCGCTAAGCACGATGTCAAGAAGCGAGACGTGTCCCTGCAACGCGGTGCTAAGAGCAGCTTCCTGGCGGCGGGGGCGAGCCCCGGCCACAAGACATTCTCGTCCTGGCAACGGATCTCTGTGAAGGGCGTAGGCGAAAAGCTTTCGTTTTCCATTCGAACTGCGAGAGAGGCAGACTGTTACACGGAGCTCTGAGAACAAAGGTGCACGCCCTAGGCTGGCTTGGGCAGAAGAAGCGTTCTCGAGCTCTTGGCTGCCGGCACACTGCTGGGTATGTGGCGCCCCTGCAGCGGCTTCTGGCCGCCGGCAAGTGAAAGCGGAGCAAGGCGTGGGCGAGGGCGGTGAACGAAGCGGCTATGTGCCGTGCTTGTGTGCACCACGTTAGAGGCTACTAGGAGAGGAAGGTGGTTGACTCTCGCTTGCCTTCCCAAGTGCCCTTAGCAGTCGGAAGGAGCAAGCTGAAGCACTGCTGCTTGTGCTGCTCCTTGGTTCCCTTGCAGCCCGCTCTGAAAGCATTGGCGGTCACTTCTAGGCGCCGAGTTGCACACACACAGCACCACGCTAAGTGCCGCGGAGAAGGGAAATCCAGAGTGCAGCGAGGAGCTTGACGTGGCTTACGTTCAGTAAGGAAAAGGTGAACCTAAGCACTGCCTCTTCAATCTGGCCGCCTCTGCTCTGGTAGCAACTTTTGCAAGTCGGCAGAGGGAGCCGCGAGTACGTAGAACGGAGGGCTGCGAGACGCCGTGTGTTATGCGCCCTTTCAGGGCTGCTGACAAGGGGCTACTTTAAGAACGCCTTCTTCGTCCTCGCGTCCTTCTCGCTTCGTTCTAGCTGCATGGAGTACAGCACAGCGAAGGAGTGAAGACGGGCACTGCCCCAGCTTTTGCCCTGGCGTGCAACGGCTGTGTGCTGCTTTTCCAAGCAGCAAGAGCACTGAGAAGTGAAAGCGATTGTGAAGGAGCTCTTTGGCTGCTCGTGTGCTCTTCGCTGCACTGCGCCGCTCGCAAGCGGCTTCGTTCTTCGGCGTCTGCCGTCCGGAGAGAGCTGAACTGCAGCGGTCAGTTGCAGCTCTGCCCAACAGCGTGCTCTCAGTTCTGCGGACAAGCACGCCCTGTTGCCTTGGCTCCGAGTGCAAAGTCCCTAGCGAGCACTCACTCAGTGCAATGCACCCAGAAAGACGCTCTCGCTCGTCTTTCAAGGAACGATTCCTAACAGCAGAAGCAGCAGAGGCACAAACTGGATGACGAGAAGGGACAATGTAGAACACGTCTCTGTCCTGGCACGTTGTCGTGTGCGATATGTCCCTCCGGGTCTTCGGTCCTTGCGAAGCTCTATGTACTGCGAGCGCAGCTACTTGCAGCTGAGAAGGACCGCGGAGCTAGCAGCGAATTCGGAGAGCGCTAAGCACGATGTCAAGAAGCGAGACGTGTCCCTGCAACGCGGTGCTAAGAGCAGCTTCCTGGCGGCGGGGGCGAGCCCCGGCCACAAGACATTCTCGTCCTGGCAACGGATCTCTGTGAAGGGCGTAGGCGAAAAGCTTTCGTTTTCCATTCGAACTGCGAGAGAGGCAGACTGTTACACGGAGCTCTGAGAACAAAGGTGCACGCCCTAGGCTGGCTTGGGCAGAAGAAGCGTTCTCGAGCTCTTGGCTGCCGGCACACTGCTGGGTATGTGGCGCCCCTGCAGCGGCTTCTGGCCGCCGGCAAGTGAAAGCGGAGCAAGGCGTGGGCGAGGGCGGTGAACGAAGCGGCTATGTGCCGTGCTTGTGTGCACCACGTTAGAGGCTACTAGGAGAGGAAGGTGGTTGACTCTCGCTTGCCTTCCCAAGTGCCCTTAGCAGTCGGAAGGAGCAAGCTGAAGCACTGCTGCTTGTGCTGCTCCTTGGTTCCCTTGCAGCCCGCTCTGAAAGCATTGGCGGTCACTTCTAGGCGCCGAGTTGCACACACACAGCACCACGCTAAGTGCCGCGGAGAAGGGAAATCCAGAGTGCAGCGAGGAGCTTGACGTGGCTTACGTTCAGTAAGGAAAAGGTGAACCTAAGCACTGCCTCTTCAATCTGGCCGCCTCTGCTCTGGTAGCAACTTTTGCAAGTCGGCAGAGGGAGCCGCGAGTACGTAGAACGGAGGGCAGCGAGACGCCGTGTGTTATGCGCCCTTTCAGGGCTGCTGACAAGGGGCTACTTTAAGAACGCCTTCTTCGTCCTCGCGTCCTTCTCGCTTCGTTCTAGCTGCATGGAGTACAGCACAGCGAAGGAGTGAAGACGGGCACTGCCCCAGCTTTTGCCCTGGCGTGCAACGGCTGTGTGCTGCTTTTCCAAGCAGCAAGAGCACTGAGAAGTGAAAGCGATTGTGAAGGAGCTCTTTGGCTGCTCGTGTGCTCTTCGCTGCACTGCGCCGCTCGCAAGCGGCTTCGTTCTTCGGCGTCTGCCGTCCGGAGAGAGCTGAACTGCAGCGGTCAGTTGCAGCTCTGCCCAACAGCGTGCTCTCAGTTCTGCGGACAAGCACGCCCTGTTGCCTTGGCTCCGAGTGCAAAGTCCCTAGCGAGCACTCACTCAGTGCAATGCACCCAGAAAGACGCTCTCGCTCGTCTTTCAAGGAACGATTCCTAACAGCAGAAGCAGCAGAGGCACAAACTGGATGACGAGAAGGGACAATGTAGAACACGTCTCTGTCCTGGCACGTTGTCGTGTGCGATATGTCCCTCCGGGTCTTCGGTCCTTGCGAAGCTCTATGTACTGCGAGCGCAGCTACTTGCAGCTGAGAAGGACCGCGGAGCTAGCAGCGAATTCGGAGAGCGCTAAGCACGAAGTCAAGAAGCGAGACGTGTCCCTGCAACGCGGTGCTAAGAGCAGCTTCCTGGCGGCGGGGGCGAGCTCCGGCCACAAGACATTCTCGTCGTAGCAACGGATCTCCGTGAAGGGCGTAGGCGGAAAGCTTTCGTTTTCCATTCGAACTGCGAGAGAGGCAGACTGTTACACGGAGCTCTGAGAACAAAGGTGCACGCCCTAGGCGGGCTTGGGCAGAAGAAGCGTTCTCGAGCTCTTGGCTGCCCGCACACTGCTGGGTATGTGGCGCCGCTGCAGCGGCTTCTGGCCGCCGGCAAGTGAAAGCGGAGCCAGGCGTAGGCGTGGGCGAGGGCGGTGAACGAAGCGGCAAAAGCGCCGTGCTTGTGTGCACCACGTTAGAGGCTACTAGGAGAGGAAGGTGGTTGACTCTCGCTTGCCTTCCCAAGTGCCCTTAGCAGTCGGAAGGAGTAAGCTGAAGCACTGCTGCTTGTGCTGCTCCTTGGTTCCCTTGCAACCCGCTCTGAAAGCATTGGCGGTCACTTCTAGGCGCCGAGTTGCACACACAGAGCACCACGCTAAGTGCCGCGGAGAAGGGAAATCCAGAGTGCAGCGAGGAGCTGGACGTGGCTTACGTGCAGTAAGGAAAAGGTGAACCTAAGCACTGCCTCTTCAATCTGGCCGCCTCTGCTCTGGTAGCAACTTTTGCAAGTCGGCAAAGGGAGCCGCGAGTACGTAGAACGGAGGGCAGCGAGACGCCGTGTGTTATGCGCCCTTTCAGGGCTGCTGCCAGTAGGCTACTTTAAGAAGGCCTTCTACTTCCTCGCGTCCTTCTCGCTTCGTTCTAGCTGCATGGAGTACAGCACAGCGAAGGAGTGAAGACGGGCACTGCCCCAGCTTTTGCCCTGGCGTGCAACGGCTGTGTGCTGCTTTTCCAAGCAGCAAGAGCACTGAGAAGTGAAAGCGATTGTGAAGGAGCTCTTTGGCTGCTCGTGTGCTCTTCGCTGCACTGCGCCGCTCGCAAGCGGCTTCGTTCTTCGGCGTCTGCCGTCCGGAGAGAGCTGAACTGCAGCGGTCAGTTGCAGCTCTGCCCAACAGCGTGCTCTCAGTTCTGCGGACAAGCACGCCCTGTTGCCTTGGCTCCGAGTGCAAAGTCCCTAGCGAGCACTCACTCAGTGCAATGCACCCAGAAAGACGCTCTCGCTCGTCTTTCAAGGAACGATTCCTAACAGCAGAAGCAGCAGAGGCACAAACTGGATGACGAGAAGGGACAATGTAGAACACGTCTCTGTCCTGGCACGTTGTCGTGTGCGATATGTCCCTCCGGGTCTTCGGTCCTTGCGAAGCTCTATGTACTGCGAGCGCAGCTACTTGCAGCTGAGAAGGACCGCGGAGCTAGCAGCGAATTCGGAGAGCGCTAAGCACGAAGTCAAGAAGCGAGACGTGTCCCTGCAACGCGGTGCTAAGAGCAGCTTCCTGGCGGCGGGGGCGAGCTCCGGCCACAAGACATTCTCGTCGTAGCAACGGATCTCCGTGAAGGGCGTAGGCGGAAAGCTTTCGTTTTCCATTCGAACTGCGAGAGAGGCAGACTGTTACACGGAGCTCTGAGAACAAAGGTGCACGCCCTAGGCTGGCTTGGGCAGAAGAAGCGTTCTCGAGCTCTTGGCTGCCGGCACACTGCTGGGTATGTGGCGCCCCTGCAGCGGCTTCTGGCCGCCGGCAAGTGAAAGCGGAGCAAGGCGTGGGCGAGGGCGGTGAACGAAGCGGCAAAAGCGCCGTGCTTGTGTGCACCACGTTAGAGGCTACTAGGAGAGGAAGGTGGTTGACTCTCGCTTGCCTTCCCAAGTGCCCTTAGCAGTCGGAAGGAGCAAGCTGAAGCACTGCTGCTTGTGCTGCTCCTTGGTTCCCTTGCAGCCCGCTCTGAAAGCATTGGCGGTCACTTCTAGGCGCCGAGTTGCACACACACAGCACCACGCTAAGTGCCGCGGAGAAGGGAAATCCAGAGTGCAGCGAGGAGCTTGACGTGGCTTACGTTCAGTAAGGAAAAGGTGAACTTAAGCACTGCCTCTTCAATCTGGCCGCCTCTGCTCTGGTAGCAACTTTTGCAAGTCGGCAGAGGGAGCCGCGAGTATGTAGAACGGAGGGCAGCGAGACGCCGTGTGTTATGCGCCCTTTCAGGGCTGCTGACAAGGGGCTACTTTAAGAACGCCTTCTTCGTCCTCGCGTCCTTCTCGCTTCGTTCTAGCTGCATGGAGTACAGCACAGCGAAGGAGTGAAGACGGGCACTGCCCCAGCTTTTGCCCTGGCGTGCAACGGCTGTGTGCTGCTTTTCCAAGCAGCAAGAGCACTGAGAAGTGAAAGCGATTGTGAAGGAGCTCTTTGGCTGCTCGTGTGCTCTTCGCTGCACTGCGCCGCTCGCAAGCGGCTTCGTTCTTCGGCGTCTGCCGTCCGGAGAGAGCTGAACTGCAGCGGTCAGTTGCAGCTCTGCCCAACAGCGTGCTCTCAGTTCTGCGGACAAGCACGCCCTGTTGCCTTGGCTCCGAGTGCAAAGTCCCTAGCGAGCACTCACTCAGTGCAATGCACCCAGAAAGACGCTCTCGCTCGTCTTTCAAGGAACGATTCCTAACAGCAGAAGCAGCAGAGGCACAAACTGGATGACGAGAAGGGACAATGTAGAACACGTCTCTGTCCTGGCACGTTGTCGTGTGCGATATGTCCCTCCGGGTCTTCGGTCCTTGCGAAGCTCTATGTACTGCGAGCGCAGCTACTCGCAGCTGAGAAGGACCGCGGAGCTAGCAGCGAATTCGGAGAGCGCTAAGCACGAAGTCAAGAAGCGAGACGTGTCCCTGCAACGCGGTGCTAAGAGCAGCTTCCTGGCGGCGGGGGCGAGCTCCGGCCACAAGACATTCTCGTCGTAGCAACGGATCTCCGTGAAGGGCGTAGGCGGAAAGCTTTCGTTTTCCATTCGAACTGCGAGAGAGGCAGACTGTTACACGGAGCTCTGAGAACAAAGGTGCACGCCCTAGGCGGGCTTGGGCAGAAGAAGCGTTCTCGAGCTCTTGGCTGCCCGCACACTGCTGGGTATGTGGCGCCGCTGCAGCGTCTTCTGGCCGCCGGCAAGTGAAAGCGGAGCCAGGCGTAGGCGTGGGCGAGGGCGGTGAACGAAGCGGCAAAAGCGCCGTGCTTGTGTGCACCACGTTAGAGGCTACTAGGAGAGGAAGGTGGTTGACTCTCGCTTGCCTTCCCAAGTGCCCTTAGCAGTCGGAAGGAGCAAGCTGAAGCACTGCTGCTTGTGCTGCTCCTTGGTTCCCTTGCAGCCCGCTCTGAAAGCATTGGCGGTCACTTCTAGGCGCCGAGTTGCACACACACAGCACCACGCTAAGTGCCGCGGAGAAGGGAAATCCAGAGTGCAGCGAGGAGCTTGACGTGGCTTACGTTCAGTAAGGAAAAGGTGAACCTAAGCACTGCCTCTTCAATCTGGCCGCCTCTGCTCTGGTAGCAACTTTTGCAAGTCGGCAGAGGGAGCCGCGAGTACGTAGAACGGAGGGCTGCGAGACGCCGTGTGTTATGCGCCCTTTCAGGGCTGCTGACAAGGGGCTACTTTAAGAACGCCTTCTTCGTCCTCGCGTCCTTCTCGCTTCGTTCTAGCTGCATGGAGTACAGCACAGCGAAGGAGTGAAGACGGGCACTGCCCCAGCTTTTGCCCTGGCGTGCAACGGCTGTGTGCTGCTTTTCCAAGCAGCAAGAGCACTGAGAAGTGAAAGCGGTTGTGAAGGAGCTCTTTGGCTGCTCGTGTGCTCTTCGCTGCACTGCGCCGCTCGCAAGCGGCTTCGTTCTTCGGCGTCTGCCGTCCGGAGAGAGCTGAACTGCAGCGGTCAGTTGCAGCTCTGCCCAACAGCGTGCTCTCAGTTCTGCGGACAAGCACGCCCTGTTGCCTTGGCTCCGAGTGCAAAGTCCCTAGCGAGCACTCACTCAGTGCAATGCACCCAGAAAGACGCTCTCGCTCGTCTTTCAAGGAACGATTCCTAACAGCAGAAGCAGCAGAGGCACAAACTGGATGACGAGAAGGGACAATGTAGAACACGTCTCTGTCCTGGCACGTTGTCGTGTGCGATATGTCCCTCCGGGTCTTCGGTCCTTGCGAAGCTCTATGTACTGCGAGCGCAGCTACTCGCAGCTGAGAAGGACCGCGGAGCTAGCAGCGAATTCGGAGAGCGCTAAGCACGAAGTCAAGAAGCGAGACGTGTCCCTGCAACGCGGTGCTAAGAGCAGCTTCCTGGCGGCGGGGGCGAGCTCCGGCCACAAGACATTCTCGTCGTAGCAACGGATCTCCGTGAAGGGCGTAGGCGGAAAGCTTTCGTTTTCCATTCGAACTGCGAGAGAGGCAGACTGTTACACGGAGCTCTGAGAACAAAGGTGCACGCCCTAGGCGGGCTTGGGCAGAAGAAGCGTTCTCGAGCTCTTGGCTGCCCGCACACTGCTGGGTATGTGGCGCCGCTGCAGCGTCTTCTGGCCGCCGGCAAGTGAAAGCGGAGCCAGGCGTAGGCGTGGGCGAGGGCGGTGAACGAAGCGGCAAAAGCGCCGTGCTTGTGTGCACCACGTTAGAGGCTACTAGGAGAGGAAGGTGGTTGACTCTCGCTTGCCTTCCCAAGTGCCCTTAGCAGTCGGAAGGAGCAAGCTGAAGCACTGCTGCTTGTGCTGCTCCTTGGTTCCCTTGCAGCCCGCTCTGAAAGCATTGGCGGTCACTTCTAGGCGCCGAGTTGCACACACACAGCACCACGCTAAGTGCCGCGGAGAAGGGAAATCCAGAGTGTAGCGAGGAGCTGGACGTGGCTTACGTTCAGTAAGGAAAAGGTGAACTTAAGCACTGCCTCTTCAATCTGGCCGCCTCTGCTCTGGTAGCAACTTTTGCAAGTCGGCAGAGGGAGCCGCGAGTACGTAGAACGGAGGGCAGCGAGACGCCGTGTGTTATGCGCCCTTTCAGGGCTGCTGACAAGGGGCTACTTTAAGAACGCCTTCTTCGTCCTCGCGTCCTTCTCGCTTCGTTCTAGCTGCATGGAGTACAGCACAGCGAAGGAGTGAAGACGGGCACTGCCCCAGCTTTTGCCCTGGCGTGCAACGGCTGTGTGCTGCTTTTCCAAGCAGCAAGAGCACTGAGAAGTGAAAGCGATTGTGAAGGAGCTCTTTGGCTGCTCGTGTGCTCTTCGCTGCACTGCGCCGCTCGCAAGCGGCTTCGTTCTTCGGCGTCTGCCGTCCGGAGAGAGCTGAACTGCAGCGGTCAGTTGCAGCTCTGCCCAACAGCGTGCTCTCAGTTCTGCGGACAAGCACGCCCTGTTGCCTTGGCTCCGAGTGCAAAGTCCCTAGCGAGCACTCACTCAGTGCAATGCACCCAGAAAGACGCTCTCGCTCGTCTTTCAAGGAACGATTCCTAACAGCAGAAGCAGCAGAGGCACAAACTGGATGACGAGAAGGGACAATGTAGAACACGTCTCTGTCCTGGCACGTTGTCGTGTGCGATATGTCCCTCCGGGTCTTCGGTCCTTGCGAAGCTCTATGTACTGCGAGCGCAGCTACTTGCAGCTGAGAAGGACCGCGGAGCTAGCAGCGAATTCGGAGAGCGCTAAGCACGATGTCAAGAAGCGAGACGTGTCCCTGCAACGCGGTGCTAAGAGCAGCTTCCTGGCGGCGGGGGCGAGCCCCGGCCACAAGACATTCTCGTCCTGGCAACGGATCTCTGTGAAGGGCGTAGGCGAAAAGCTTTCGTTTTCCATTCGAACTGCGAGAGAGGCAGACTGTTACACGGAGCTCTGAGAACAAAGGTGCACGCCCTAGGCGGGCTTGGGCAGAAGAAGCGTTCTCGAGCTCTTGGCTGCCCGCACACTGCTGGGTATGTGGCGCCGCTGCAGCGTCTTCTGGCCGCCGGCAAGTGAAAGCGGAGCCAGGCGTAGGCGTGGGCGAGGGCGGTGAACGAAGCGGCAAAAGCGCCGTGCTTGTGTGCACCACGTTAGAGGCTACTAGGAGAGGAAGGTGGTTGACTCTCGCTTGCCTTCCCAAGTGCCCTTAGCAGTCGGAAGGAGCAAGCTGAAGCACTGCTGCTTGTGCTGCTCCTTGGTTCCCTTGCAGCCCGCTCTGAAAGCATTGGCGGTCACTTCTAGGCGCCGAGTTGCACACACACAGCACCACGCTAAGTGCCGCGGAGAAGGGAAATCCAGAGTGCAGCGAGGAGCTGGACGTGGCTTACGTTCAGTAAGGAAAAGGTGAACCTAAGCACTGCCTCTTCAATCTGGCCGCCTCTGCTCTGGTAGCAACTTTTGCAAGTCGGCAGAGGGAGCCGCGAGTATGTAGAACGGAGGGCAGCGAGACGCCGTGTGTTATGCGCCCTTTCAGGGCTGCTGACAAGGGGCTACTTTAAGAACGCCTTCTTCGTCCTCGCGTCCTTCTCGCTTCGTTCTAGCTGCATGGAGTACAGCACAGCGAAGGAGTGAAGACGGGCACTGCCCCAGCTTTTGCCCTGGCGTGCAACGGCTGTGTGCTGCTTTTCCAAGCAGCAAGAGCACTGAGAAGTGAAAGCGATTGTGAAGGAGCTCTTTGGCTGCTCGTGTGCTCTTCGCTGCACTGCGCCGCTCGCAAGCGGCTTCGTTCTTCGGCGTCTGCCGTCCGGAGAGAGCTGAACTGCAGCGGTCAGTTTCAGCTCTGCCCAACAGCGTGCTCTCAGTTCTGCGGACAAGCACGCCCTGTTGCCTTGGCTCCGAGTGCAAAGTCCCTAGCGAGCACTCACTCAGTGCAATGCACCCAGAAAGACGCTCTCGCTCGTCTTTCAAGGAACGATTCCTAACAGCAGAAGCAGCAGAGGCACAAACTGGATGACGAGAAGGGACAATGTAGAACACGTCTCTGTCCTGGCACGTTGTCGTGTGCGATATGTCCCTCCGGGTCTTCGGTCCTTGCGAAGCTCTATGTACTGCGAGCGCAGCTACTTGCAGCTGAGAAGGACCGCGGAGCTAGCAGCGAATTCGGAGAGCGCTAAGCACGAAGTCAAGAAGCGAGACGTGTCCCTGCAACGCGGTGCTAAGAGCAGCTTCCTGGCGGCGGGGGCGAGCTCCGGCCACAAGACATTCTCGTCGTTGCAACGGATCTCCGTGAAGGGCGTAGGCGGAAAGCTTTCGTTTTCCATTCGAACTGCGAGAGAGGCAGACTGTTACACGGAGCTCTGAGAACAAAGGTGCACGCCCTAGGCGGGCTTGGGCAGAAGAAGCGTTCTCGAGCTCTTGGCTGCCCGCACACTGCTGGGTATGTGGCGCCGCTGCAGCGTCTTCTGGCCGCCGGCAAGTGAAAGCGGAGCCAGGCGTAGGCGTGGGCGAGGGCGGTGAACGAAGCGGCAAAAGCGCCGTGCTTGTGTGCACCACGTTAGAGGCTACTAGGAGAGGAAGGTGGTTGACTCTCGCTTGCCTTCCCAAGTGCCCTTAGCAGTCGGAAGGAGTAAGCTGAAGCACTGCTGCTTGTGCTGCTCCTTGGTTCCCTTGCAACCCGCTCTGAAAGCATTGGCGGTCACTTCTAGGCGCCGAGTTGCACACACACAGCACCACGCTAAGTGCCGCGGAGAAGGGAAATCCAGAGTGCAGCGAGGAGCTGGACGTGGCTTACGTGCAGTAAGGAAAAGGTGAACCTAAGCACTGCCTCTTCAATCTGGCCGCCTCTGCTCTGGTAGCAACTTTTGCAAGTCGGCAAAGGGAGCCGCGAGTACGTAGAACGGAGGGCAGCGAGACGCCGTGTGTTATGCGCCCTTTCAGGGCTGCTGCCAGTAGGCTACTTTAAGAAGGCCTTCTACTTCCTCGCGTCCTTCTCGCTTCGTTCTAGCTGCATGGAGTACAGCACAGCGAAGGAGTGAAGACGGGCACTGCCCCAGCTTTTGCCCTGGCGTGCAACGGCTGTGTGCTGCTTTTCCAAGCAGCAAGAGCACTGAGAAGTGAAAGCGATTGTGAAGGAGCTCTTTGGCTGCTCGTGTGCTCTTCGCTGCACTGCGCCGCTCGCAAGCGGCTTCGTTCTTCGGCGTCTGCCGTCCGGAGAGAGCTGAACTGCAGCGGTCAGTTGCAGCTCTGCCCAACAGCGTGCTCTCAGTTCTGCGGACAAGCACGCCCTGTTGCCTTGGCTCCGAGTGCAAAGTCCCTAGCGAGCACTCACTCAGTGCAATGCACCCAGAAAGACGCTCTCGCTCGTCTTTCAAGGAACGATTCCTAACAGCAGAAGCAGCAGAGGCACAAACTGGATGACGAGAAGGGACAATGTAGAACACGTCTCTGTCCTGGCACGTTGTCGTGTGCGATATGTCCCTCCGGGTCTTCGGTCCTTGCGAAGCTCTATGTACTGCGAGCGCAGCTACTTGCAGCTGAGAAGGACCGCGGAGCTAGCAGCGAATTCGGAGAGCGCTAAGCACGAAGTCAAGAAGCGAGACGTGTCCCTGCAACGCGGTGCTAAGAGCAGCTTCCTGGCGGCGGGGGCGAGCCCCGGCCACAAGACATTCTCGTCCTGGCAACGGATCTCTGTGAAGGGCGTAGGCGAAAAGCTTTCGTTTTCCATTCGAACTGCGAGAGAGGCAGACTGTTACACGGAGCTCTGAGAACAAAGGTGCACGCCCTAGGCTGGCTTGGGCAGAAGAAGCGTTCTCGAGCTCTTGGCTGCCGGCACACTGCTGGGTATTTGGCGCCCCTGCAGCGGCTTCTGGCCGCCGGCAAGTGAAAGCGGAGCAAGGCGTGGGCGAGGGCGGTGAACGAAGCGGCAAAAGCGCCGTGCTTGTGTGCACCACGTTAGAGGCTACTAGGAGAGGAAGGTGGTTGACTCTCGCTTGCCTTCCCAAGTGCCCTTAGCAGTCGGAAGGAGCAAGCTGAAGCACTGCTGCTTGTGCTGCTCCTTGGTTCCCTTGCAGCCCGCTCTGAAAGCATTGGCGGTCACTTCTAGGCGCCGAGTTGCACACACACAGCACCACGCTAAGTGCCGCGGAGAAGGGAAATCCAGAGTGCAGCGAGGAGCTTGACGTGGCTTACGTTCAGTAAGGAAAAGGTGAACTTAAGCACTGCCTCTTCAATCTGGCCGCCTCTGCTCTGGTAGCAACTTTTGCAAGTCGGCAGAGGGAGCCGCGAGTATGTAGAACGGAGGGCAGCGAGACGCCGTGTGTTATGCGCCCTTTCAGGGCTGCTGACAAGGGGCTACTTTAAGAACGCCTTCTTCGTCCTCGCGTCCTTCTCGCTTCGTTCTAGCTGCATGGAGTACAGCACAGCGAAGGAGTGAAGACGGGCACTGCCCCAGCTTTTGCCCTGGCGTGCAACGGCTGTGTGCTGCTTTTCCAAGCAGCAAGAGCACTGAGAAGTGAAAGCGATTGTGAAGGAGCTCTTTGGCTGCTCGTGTGCTCTTCGCTGCACTGCGCCGCTCGCAAGCGGCTTCGTTCTTCGGCGTCTGCCGTCCGGAGAGAGCTGAACTGCAGCGGTCAGTTTCAGCTCTGCCCAACAGCGTGCTCTCAGTTCTGCGGACAAGCACGCCCTGTTGCCTTGGCTCCGAGTGCAAAGTCCCTAGCGAGCACTCACTCAGTGCAATGCACCCAGAAAGACGCTCTCGCTCGTCTTTCAAGGAACGATTCCTAACAGCAGAAGCAGCAGAGGCACAAACTGGATGACGAGAAGGGACAATGTAGAACACGTCTCTGTCCTGGCACGTTGTCGTGTGCGATATGTCCCTCCGGGTCTTCGGTCCTTGCGAAGCTCTATGTACTGCGAGCGCAGCTACTTGCAGCTGAGAAGGACCGCGGAGCTAGCAGCGAATTCGGAGAGCGCTAAGCACGATGTCAAGAAGCGAGACGTGTCCCTGCAACGCGGTGCTAAGAGCAGCTTCCTGGCGGCGGGGGCGAGCCCCGGCCACAAGACATTCTCGTCCTGGCAACGGATCTCTGTGAAGGGCGTAGGCGAAAAGCTTTCGTTTTCCATTCGAACTGCGAGAGAGGCAGACTGTTACACGGAGCTCTGAGAACAAAGGTGCACGCCCTAGGCTGGCTTGGGCAGAAGAAGCGTTCTCGAGCTCTTGGCTGCCGGCACACTGCTGGGTATGTGGCGCCCCTGCAGCGGCTTCTGGCCGCCGGCAAGTGAAAGCGGAGCAAGGCGTGGGCGAGGGCGGTGAACGAAGCGGCTATGTGCCGTGCTTGTGTGCACCACGTTAGAGGCTACTAGGAGAGGAAGGTGGTTGACTCTCGCTTGCCTTCCCAAGTGCCCTTAGCAGTCGGAAGGAGCAAGCTGAAGCACTGCTGCTTGTGCTGCTCCTTGGTTCCCTTGCAGCCCGCTCTGAAAGCATTGGCGGTCACTTCTAGGCGCCGAGTTGCACACACACAGCACCACGCTAAGTGCCGCGGAGAAGGGAAATCCAGAGTGCAGCGAGGAGCTTGACGTGGCTTACGTTCAGTAAGGAAAAGGTGAACCTAAGCACTGCCTCTTCAATCTGGCCGCCTCTGCTCTGGTAGCAACTTTTGCAAGTCGGCAGAGGGAGCCGCGAGTACGTAGAACGGAGGGCAGCGAGACGCCGTGTGTTATGCGCCCTTTCAGGGCTGCTGACAAGGGGCTACTTTAAGAACGCCTTCTTCGTCCTCGCGTCCTTCTCGCTTCGTTCTAGCTGCATGGAGTACAGCACAGCGAAGGAGTGAAGACGGGCACTGCCCCAGCTTTTGCCCTGGCGTGCAACGGCTGTGTGCTGCTTTTCCAAGCAGCAAGAGCACTGAGAAGTGAAAGCGATTGTGAAGGAGCTCTTTGGCTGCTCGTGTGCTCTTCGCTGCACTGCGCCGCTCGCAAGCGGCTTCGTTCTTCGGCGTCTGCCGTCCGGAGAGAGCTGAACTGCAGCGGTCAGTTGCAGCTCTGCCCAACAGCGTGTTCTCAGTTCTGCGGACAAGCACGCCCTGTTGCCTTGGCTCCGAGTGCAAAGTCCCTAGCGAGCACTCACTCAGTGCAATGCACCCAGAAAGACGCTCTCGCTCGTCTTTCAAGGAACGATTCCTAACAGCAGAAGCAGCAGAGGCACAAACTGGATGACGAGAAGGGACAATGTAGAACACGTCTCTGTCCTGGCACGTTGTCGTGTGCGATATGTCCCTCCGGGTCTTCGGTCCTTGCGAAGCTCTATGTACTGCGAGCGCAGCTACTCGCAGCTGAGAAGGACCGCGGAGCTAGCAGCGAATTCGGAGAGCGCTAAGCACGAAGTCAAGAAGCGAGACGTGTCCCTGCAACGCGGTGCTAAGAGCAGCTTCCTGGCGGCGGGGGCGAGCTCCGGCCACAAGACATTCTCGTCGTAGCAACGGATCTCCGTGAAGGGCGTAGGCGGAAAGCTTTCGTTTTCCATTCGAACTGCGAGAGAGGCAGACTGTTACACGGAGCTCTGAGAACAAAGGTGCACGCCCTAGGCGGGCTTGGGCAGAAGAAGCGTTCTCGAGCTCTTGGCTGCCCGCACACTGCTGGGTATGTGGCGCCGCTGCAGCGTCTTCTGGCCGCCGGCAAGTGAAAGCGGAGCCAGGCGTAGGCGTGGGCGAGGGCGGTGAACGAAGCGGCAAAAGCGCCGTGCTTGTGTGCACCACGTTAGAGGCTACTAGGAGAGGAAGGTGGTTGACTCTCGCTTGCCTTCCCAAGTGCCCTTAGCAGTCGGAAGGAGCAAGCTGAAGCACTGCTGCTTGTGCTGCTCCTTGGTTCCCTTGCAGCCCGCTCTGAAAGCATTGGCGGTCACTTCTAGGCGCCGAGTTGCACACACACAGCACCACGCTAAGTGCCGCGGAGAAGGGAAATCCAGAGTGCAGCGAGGAGCTTGACGTGGCTTACGTTCAGTAAGGAAAAGGTGAACCTAAGCACTGCCTCTTCAATCTGGCCGCCTCTGCTCTGGTAGCAACTTTTGCAAGTCGGCAGAGGGAGCCGCGAGTACGTAGAACGGAGGGCTGCGAGACGCCGTGTGTTATGCGCCCTTTCAGGGCTGCTGACAAGGGGCTACTTTAAGAACGCCTTCTTCGTCCTCGCGTCCTTCTCGCTTCGTTCTAGCTGCATGGAGTACAGCACAGCGAAGGAGTGAAGACGGGCACTGCCCCAGCTTTTGCCCTGGCGTGCAACGGCTGTGTGCTGCTTTTCCAAGCAGCAAGAGCACTGAGAAGTGAAAGCGGTTGTGAAGGAGCTCTTTGGCTGCTCGTGTGCTCTTCGCTGCACTGCGCCGCTCGCAAGCGGCTTCGTTCTTCGGCGTCTGCCGTCCGGAGAGAGCTGAACTGCAGCGGTCAGTTGCAGCTCTGCCCAACAGCGTGCTCTCAGTTCTGCGGACAAGCACGCCCTGTTGCCTTGGCTCCGAGTGCAAAGTCCCTAGCGAGCACTCACTCAGTGCAATGCACCCAGAAAGACGCTATCGCTCGTCTTTCAAGGAACGATTCCTAACAGCAGAAGCAGCAGAGGCACAAACTGGATGACGAGAAGGGACAATGTAGAACACGTCTCTGTCCTGGCACGTTGTCGTGTGCGATATGTCCCTCCGGGTCTTCGGTCCTTGCGAAGCTCTATGTACTGCGAGCGCAGCTACTCGCAGCTGAGAAGGACCGCGGAGCTAGCAGCGAATTCGGAGAGCGCTAAGCACGAAGTCAAGAAGCGAGACGTGTCCCTGCAACGCGGTGCTAAGAGCAGCTTCCTGGCGGCGGGGGCGAGCTCCGGCCACAAGACATTCTCGTCGTAGCAACGGATCTCCGTGAAGGGCGTAGGCGGAAAGCTTTCGTTTTCCATTCGAACTGCGAGAGAGGCAGACTGTTACACGGAGCTCTGAGAACAAAGGTGCACGCCCTAGGCGGGCTTGGGCAGAAGAAGCGTTCTCGAGCTCTTGGCTGCCCGCACACTGCTGGGTATGTGGCGCCGCTGCAGCGTCTTCTGGCCGCCGGCAAGTGAAAGCGGAGCCAGGCGTAGGCGTGGGCGAGGGCGGTGAACGAAGCGGCAAAAGCGCCGTGCTTGTGTGCACCACGTTAGAGGCTACTAGGAGAGGAAGGTGGTTGACTCTCGCTTGCCTTCCCAAGTGCCCTTAGCACTCGGAAGGAGCAAGCTGAAGCACTGCTGCTTGTGCTGCTCCTTGGTTCCCTTGCAACCCGCTCTGAAAGTATCGGCGGTCACTTCTAGGCGCCGAGTTGCACACACACAGCACCACGCTAAGTGCCGCGGAGAAGGGAAATCCAGAGTGTAGCGAGGAGCTGGACGTGGCTTACGTTCAGTAAGGAAAAGGTGAACTTAAGCACTGCCTCTTCAATCTGGCCGCCTCTGCTCTGGTAGCAACTTTTGCAAGTCGGCAGAGGGAGCCGCGAGTACGTAGAACGGAGGGCAGCGAGACGCCGTGTGTTATGCGCCCTTTCAGGGCTGCTGACAAGGGGCTACTTTAAGAACGCCTTCTTCGTCCTCGCGTCCTTCTCGCTTCGTTCTAGCTGCATGGAGTACAGCACAGCGAAGGAGTGAAGACGGGCACTGCCCCAGCTTTTGCCCTGGCGTGCAACGGCTGTGTGCTGCTTTTCCAAGCAGCAAGAGCACTGAGAAGTGAAAGCGATTGTGAAGGAGCTCTTTGGCTGCTCGTGTGCTCTTCGCTGCACTGCGCCGCTCGCAAGCGGCTTCGTTCTTCGGCGTCTGCCGTCCGGAGAGAGCTGAACTGCAGCGGTCAGTTGCAGCTCTGCCCAACAGCGTGCTCTCAGTTCTGCGGACAAGCACGCCCTGTTGCCTTGGCTCCGAGTGCAAAGTCCCTAGCGAGCACTCACTCAGTGCAATGCACCCAGAAAGACGCTCTCGCTCGTCTTTCAAGGAACGATTCCTAACAGCAGAAGCAGCAGAGGCACAAACTGGATGACGAGAAGGGACAATGTAGAACACGTCTCTGTCCTGGCACGTTGTCGTGTGCGATATGTCCCTCCGGGTCTTCGGTCCTTGCGAAGCTCTATGTACTGCGAGCGCAGCTACTTGCAGCTGAGAAGGACCGCGGAGCTAGCAGCGAATTCGGAGAGCGCTAAGCACGATGTCAAGAAGCGAGACGTGTCCCTGCAACGCGGTGCTAAGAGCAGCTTCCTGGCGGCGGGGGCGAGCCCCGGCCACAAGACATTCTCGTCCTGGCAACGGATCTCTGTGAAGGGCGTAGGCGAAAAGCTTTCGTTTTCCATTCGAACTGCGAGAGAGGCAGACTGTTACACGGAGCTCTGAGAACAAAGGTGCACGCCCTAGGCGGGCTTGGGCAGAAGAAGCGTTCTCGAGCTCTTGGCTGCCCGCACACTGCTGGGTATGTGGCGCCGCTGCAGCGTCTTCTGGCCGCCGGCAAGTGAAAGCGGAGCCAGGCGTAGGCGTGGGCGAGGGCGGTGAACGAAGCGGCAAAAGCGCCGTGCTTGTGTGCACCACGTTAGAGGCTACTAGGAGAGGAAGGTGGTTGACTCTCGCTTGCCTTCCCAAGTGCCCTTAGCAGTCGGAAGGAGCAAGCTGAAGCACTGCTGCTTGTGCTGCTCCTTGGTTCCCTTGCAGCCCGCTCTGAAAGCATTGGCGGTCACTTCTAGGCGCCGAGTTGCACACACACAGCACCACGCTAAGTGCCGCGGAGAAGGGAAATCCAGAGTGCAGCGAGGAGCTGGACGTGGCTTACGTTCAGTAAGGAAAAGGTGAACCTAAGCACTGCCTCTTCAATCTGGCCGCCTCTGCTCTGGTAGCAACTTTTGCAAGTCGGCAGAGGGAGCCGCGAGTATGTAGAACGGAGGGCAGCGAGACGCCGTGTGTTATGCGCCCTTTCAGGGCTGCTGACAAGGGGCTACTTTAAGAACGCCTTCTTCGTCCTCGCGTCCTTCTCGCTTCGTTCTAGCTGCATGGAGTACAGCACAGCGAAGGAGTGAAGACGGGCACTGCCCCAGCTTTTGCCCTGGCGTGCAACGGCTGTGTGCTGCTTTTCCAAGCAGCAAGAGCACTGAGAAGTGAAAGCGATTGTGAAGGAGCTCTTTGGCTGCTCGTGTGCTCTTCGCTGCACTGCGCCGCTCGCAAGCGGCTTCGTTCTTCGGCGTCTGCCGTCCGGAGAGAGCTGAACTGCAGCGGTCAGTTTCAGCTCTGCCCAACAGCGTGCTCTCAGTTCTGCGGACAAGCACGCCCTGTTGCCTTGGCTCCGAGTGCAAAGTCCCTAGCGAGCACTCACTCAGTGCAATGCACCCAGAAAGACGCTCTCGCTCGTCTTTCAAGGAACGATTCCTAACAGCAGAAGCAGCAGAGGCACAAACTGGATGACGAGAAGGGACAATGTAGAACACGTCTCTGTCCTGGCACGTTGTCGTGTGCGATATGTCCCTCCGGGTCTTCGGTCCTTGCGAAGCTCTATGTACTGCGAGCGCAGCTACTTGCAGCTGAGAAGGACCGCGGAGCTAGCAGCGAATTCGGAGAGCGCTAAGCACGAAGTCAAGAAGCGAGACGTGTCCCTGCAACGCGGTGCTAAGAGCAGCTTCCTGGCGGCGGGGGCGAGCTCCGGCCACAAGACATTCTCGTCGTTGCAACGGATCTCCGTGAAGGGCGTAGGCGGAAAGCTTTCGTTTTCCATTCGAACTGCGAGAGAGGCAGACTGTTACACGGAGCTCTGAGAACAAAGGTGCACGCCCTAGGCGGGCTTGGGCAGAAGAAGCGTTCTCGAGCTCTTGGCTGCCCGCACACTGCTGGGTATGTGGCGCCGCTGCAGCGTCTTCTGGCCGCCGGCAAGTGAAAGCGGAGCCAGGCGTAGGCGTGGGCGAGGGCGGTGAACGAAGCGGCAAAAGCGCCGTGCTTGTGTGCACCACGTTAGAGGCTACTAGGAGAGGAAGGTGGTTGACTCTCGCTTGCCTTCCCAAGTGCCCTTAGCAGTCGGAAGGAGTAAGCTGAAGCACTGCTGCTTGTGCTGCTCCTTGGTTCCCTTGCAACCCGCTCTGAAAGCATTGGCGGTCACTTCTAGGCGCCGAGTTGCACACACACAGCACCACGCTAAGTGCCGCGGAGAAGGGAAATCCAGAGTGCAGCGAGGAGCTGGACGTGGCTTACGTGCAGTAAGGAAAAGGTGAACCTAAGCACTGCCTCTTCAATCTGGCCGCCTCTGCTCTGGTAGCAACTTTTGCAAGTCGGCAAAGGGAGCCGCGAGTACGTAGAACGGAGGGCAGCGAGACGCCGTGTGTTATGCGCCCTTTCAGGGCTGCTGCCAGTAGGCTACTTTAAGAAGGCCTTCTACTTCCTCGCGTCCTTCTCGCTTCGTTCTAGCTGCATGGAGTACAGCACAGCGAAGGAGTGAAGACGGGCACTGCCCCAGCTTTTGCCCTGGCGTGCAACGGCTGTGTGCTGCTTTTCCAAGCAGCAAGAGCACTGAGAAGTGAAAGCGATTGTGAAGGAGCTCTTTGGCTGCTCGTGTGCTCTTCGCTGCACTGCGCCGCTCGCAAGCGGCTTCGTTCTTCGGCGTCTGCCGTCCGGAGAGAGCTGAACTGCAGCGGTCAGTTGCAGCTCTGCCCAACAGCGTGCTCTCAGTTCTGCGGACAAGCACGCCCTGTTGCCTTGGCTCCGAGTGCAAAGTCCCTAGCGAGCACTCACTCAGTGCAATGCACCCAGAAAGACGCTCTCGCTCGTCTTTCAAGGAACGATTCCTAACAGCAGAAGCAGCAGAGGCACAAACTGGATGACGAGAAGGGACAATGTAGAACACGTCTCTGTCCTGGCACGTTGTCGTGTGCGATATGTCCCTCCGGGTCTTCGGTCCTTGCGAAGCTCTATGTACTGCGAGCGCAGCTACTTGCAGCTGAGAAGGACCGCGGAGCTAGCAGCGAATTCGGAGAGCGCTAAGCACGAAGTCAAGAAGCGAGACGTGTCCCTGCAACGCGGTGCTAAGAGCAGCTTCCTGGCGGCGGGGGCGAGCCCCGGCCACAAGACATTCTCGTCCTGGCAACGGATCTCTGTGAAGGGCGTAGGCGAAAAGCTTTCGTTTTCCATTCGAACTGCGAGAGAGGCAGACTGTTACACGGAGCTCTGAGAACAAAGGTGCACGCCCTAGGCTGGCTTGGGCAGAAGAAGCGTTCTCGAGCTCTTGGCTGCCGGCACACTGCTGGGTATTTGGCGCCCCTGCAGCGGCTTCTGGCCGCCGGCAAGTGAAAGCGGAGCAAGGCGTGGGCGAGGGCGGTGAACGAAGCGGCAAAAGCGCCGTGCTTGTGTGCACCACGTTAGAGGCTACTAGGAGAGGAAGGTGGTTGACTCTCGCTTGCCTTCCCAAGTGCCCTTAGCAGTCGGAAGGAGCAAGCTGAAGCACTGCTGCTTGTGCTGCTCCTTGGTTCCCTTGCAGCCCGCTCTGAAAGCATTGGCGGTCACTTCTAGGCGCCGAGTTGCACACACACAGCACCACGCTAAGTGCCGCGGAGAAGGGAAATCCAGAGTGCAGCGAGGAGCTTGACGTGGCTTACGTTCAGTAAGGAAAAGGTGAACTTAAGCACTGCCTCTTCAATCTGGCCGCCTCTGCTCTGGTAGCAACTTTTGCAAGTCGGCAGAGGGAGCCGCGAGTATGTAGAACGGAGGGCAGCGAGACGCCGTGTGTTATGCGCCCTTTCAGGGCTGCTGACAAGGGGCTACTTTAAGAACGCCTTCTTCGTCCTCGCGTCCTTCTCGCTTCGTTCTAGCTGCATGGAGTACAGCACAGCGAAGGAGTGAAGACGGGCACTGCCCCAGCTTTTGCCCTGGCGTGCAACGGCTGTGTGCTGCTTTTCCAAGCAGCAAGAGCACTGAGAAGTGAAAGCGATTGTGAAGGAGCTCTTTGGCTGCTCGTGTGCTCTTCGCTGCACTGCGCCGCTCGCAAGCGGCTTCGTTCTTCGGCGTCTGCCGTCCGGAGAGAGCTGAACTGCAGCGGTCAGTTTCAGCTCTGCCCAACAGCGTGCTCTCAGTTCTGCGGACAAGCACGCCCTGTTGCCTTGGCTCCGAGTGCAAAGTCCCTAGCGAGCACTCACTCAGTGCAATGCACCCAGAAAGACGCTCTCGCTCGTCTTTCAAGGAACGATTCCTAACAGCAGAAGCAGCAGAGGCACAAACTGGATGACGAGAAGGGACAATGTAGAACACGTCTCTGTCCTGGCACGTTGTCGTGTGCGATATGTCCCTCCGGGTCTTCGGTCCTTGCGAAGCTCTATGTACTGCGAGCGCAGCTACTTGCAGCTGAGAAGGACCGCGGAGCTAGCAGCGAATTCGGAGAGCGCTAAGCACGATGTCAAGAAGCGAGACGTGTCCCTGCAACGCGGTGCTAAGAGCAGCTTCCTGGCGGCGGGGGCGAGCCCCGGCCACAAGACATTCTCGTCCTGGCAACGGATCTCTGTGAAGGGCGTAGGCGAAAAGCTTTCGTTTTCCATTCGAACTGCGAGAGAGGCAGACTGTTACACGGAGCTCTGAGAACAAAGGTGCACGCCCTAGGCTGGCTTGGGCAGAAGAAGCGTTCTCGAGCTCTTGGCTGCCGGCACACTGCTGGGTATGTGGCGCCCCTGCAGCGGCTTCTGGCCGCCGGCAAGTGAAAGCGGAGCAAGGCGTGGGCGAGGGCGGTGAACGAAGCGGCTATGTGCCGTGCTTGTGTGCACCACGTTAGAGGCTACTAGGAGAGGAAGGTGGTTGACTCTCGCTTGCCTTCCCAAGTGCCCTTAGCAGTCGGAAGGAGCAAGCTGAAGCACTGCTGCTTGTGCTGCTCCTTGGTTCCCTTGCAGCCCGCTCTGAAAGCATTGGCGGTCACTTCTAGGCGCCGAGTTGCACACACACAGCACCACGCTAAGTGCCGCGGAGAAGGGAAATCCAGAGTGCAGCGAGGAGCTTGACGTGGCTTACGTTCAGTAAGGAAAAGGTGAACCTAAGCACTGCCTCTTCAATCTGGCCGCCTCTGCTCTGGTAGCAACTTTTGCAAGTCGGCAGAGGGAGCCGCGAGTACGTAGAACGGAGGGCAGCGAGACGCCGTGTGTTATGCGCCCTTTCAGGGCTGCTGACAAGGGGCTACTTTAAGAACGCCTTCTTCGTCCTCGCGTCCTTCTCGCTTCGTTCTAGCTGCATGGAGTACAGCACAGCGAAGGAGTGAAGACGGGCACTGCCCCAGCTTTTGCCCTGGCGTGCAACGGCTGTGTGCTGCTTTTCCAAGCAGCAAGAGCACTGAGAAGTGAAAGCGATTGTGAAGGAGCTCTTTGGCTGCTCGTGTGCTCTTCGCTGCACTGCGCCGCTCGCAAGCGGCTTCGTTCTTCGGCGTCTGCCGTCCGGAGAGAGCTGAACTGCAGCGGTCAGTTGCAGCTCTGCCCAACAGCGTGCTCTCAGTTCTGCGGACAAGCACGCCCTGTTGCCTTGGCTCCGAGTGCAAAGTCCCTAGCGAGCACTCACTCAGTGCAATGCACCCAGAAAGACGCTCTCGCTCGTCTTTCAAGGAACGATTCCTAACAGCAGAAGCAGCAGAGGCACAAACTGGATGACGAGAAGGGACAATGTAGAACACGTCTCTGTCCTGGCACGTTGTCGTGTGCGATATGTCCCTCCGGGTCTTCGGTCCTTGCGAAGCTCTATGTACTGCGAGCGCAGCTACTCGCAGCTGAGAAGGACCGCGGAGCTAGCAGCGAATTCGGAGAGCGCTAAGCACGAAGTCAAGAAGCGAGACGTGTCCCTGCAACGCGGTGCTAAGAGCAGCTTCCTGGCGGCGGGGGCGAGCTCCGGCCACAAGACATTCTCGTCGTAGCAACGGATCTCCGTGAAGGGCGTAGGCGGAAAGCTTTCGTTTTCCATTCGAACTGCGAGAGAGGCAGACTGTTACACGGAGCTCTGAGAACAAAGGTGCACGCCCTAGGCGGGCTTGGGCAGAAGAAGCGTTCTCGAGCTCTTGGCTGCCCGCACACTGCTGGGTATGTGGCGCCGCTGCAGCGTCTTCTGGCCGCCGGCAAGTGAAAGCGGAGCCAGGCGTAGGCGTGGGCGAGGGCGGTGAACGAAGCGGCAAAAGCGCCGTGCTTGTGTGCACCACGTTAGAGGCTACTAGGAGAGGAAGGTGGTTGACTCTCGCTTGCCTTCCCAAGTGCCCTTAGCAGTCGGAAGGAGCAAGCTGAAGCACTGCTGCTTGTGCTGCTCCTTGGTTCCCTTGCAGCCCGCTCTGAAAGCATTGGCGGTCACTTCTAGGCGCCGAGTTGCACACACACAGCACCACGCTAAGTGCCGCGGAGAAGGGAAATCCAGAGTGCAGCGAGGAGCTTGACGTGGCTTACGTTCAGTAAGGAAAAGGTGAACCTAAGCACTGCCTCTTCAATCTGGCCGCCTCTGCTCTGGTAGCAACTTTTGCAAGTCGGCAGAGGGAGCCGCGAGTACGTAGAACGGAGGGCTGCGAGACGCCGTGTGTTATGCGCCCTTTCAGGGCTGCTGACAAGGGGCTACTTTAAGAACGCCTTCTTCGTCCTCGCGTCCTTCTCGCTTCGTTCTAGCTGCATGGAGTACAGCACAGCGAAGGAGTGAAGACGGGCACTGCCCCAGCTTTTGCCCTGGCGTGCAACGGCTGTGTGCTGCTTTTCCAAGCAGCAAGAGCACTGAGAAGTGAAAGCGGTTGTGAAGGAGCTCTTTGGCTGCTCGTGTGCTCTTCGCTGCACTGCGCCGCTCGCAAGCGGCTTCGTTCTTCGGCGTCTGCCGTCCGGAGAGAGCTGAACTGCAGCGGTCAGTTGCAGCTCTGCCCAACAGCGTGCTCTCAGTTCTGCGGACAAGCACGCCCTGTTGCCTTGGCTCCGAGTGCAAAGTCCCTAGCGAGCACTCACTCAGTGCAATGCACCCAGAAAGACGCTATCGCTCGTCTTTCAAGGAACGATTCCTAACAGCAGAAGCAGCAGAGGCACAAACTGGATGACGAGAAGGGACAATGTAGAACACGTCTCTGTCCTGGCACGTTGTCGTGTGCGATATGTCCCTCCGGGTCTTCGGTCCTTGCGAAGCTCTATGTACTGCGAGCGCAGCTACTCGCAGCTGAGAAGGACCGCGGAGCTAGCAGCGAATTCGGAGAGCGCTAAGCACGAAGTCAAGAAGCGAGACGTGTCCCTGCAACGCGGTGCTAAGAGCAGCTTCCTGGCGGCGGGGGCGAGCTCCGGCCACAAGACATTCTCGTCGTAGCAACGGATCTCCGTGAAGGGCGTAGGCGGAAAGCTTTCGTTTTCCATTCGAACTGCGAGAGAGGCAGACTGTTACACGGAGCTCTGAGAACAAAGGTGCACGCCCTAGGCGGGCTTGGGCAGAAGAAGCGTTCTCGAGCTCTTGGCTGCCCGCACACTGCTGGGTATGTGGCGCCGCTGCAGCGTCTTCTGGCCGCCGGCAAGTGAAAGCGGAGCCAGGCGTAGGCGTGGGCGAGGGCGGTGAACGAAGCGGCAAAAGCGCCGTGCTTGTGTGCACCACGTTAGAGGCTACTAGGAGAGGAAGGTGGTTGACTCTCGCTTGCCTTCCCAAGTGCCCTTAGCACTCGGAAGGAGCAAGCTGAAGCACTGCTGCTTGTGCTGCTCCTTGGTTCCCTTGCAACCCGCTCTGAAAGTATCGGCGGTCACTTCTAGGCGCCGAGTTGCACACACACAGCACCACGCTAAGTGCCGCGGAGAAGGGAAATCCAGAGTGTAGCGAGGAGCTGGACGTGGCTTACGTTCAGTAAGGAAAAGGTGAACTTAAGCACTGCCTCTTCAATCTGGCCGCCTCTGCTCTGGTAGCAACTTTTGCAAGTCGGCAGAGGGAGCCGCGAGTACGTAGAACGGAGGGCAGCGAGACGCCGTGTGTTATGCGCCCTTTCAGGGCTGCTGACAAGGGGCTACTTTAAGAACGCCTTCTTCGTCCTCGCGTCCTTCTCGCTTCGTTCTAGCTGCATGGAGTACAGCACAGCGAAGGAGTGAAGACGGGCACTGCCCCAGCTTTTGCCCTGGCGTGCAACGGCTGTGTGCTGCTTTTCCAAGCAGCAAGAGCACTGAGAAGTGAAAGCGATTGTGAAGGAGCTCTTTGGCTGCTCGTGTGCTCTTCGCTGCACTGCGCCGCTCGCAAGCGGCTTCGTTCTTCGGCGTCTGCCGTCCGGAGAGAGCTGAACTGCAGCGGTCAGTTGCAGCTCTGCCCAACAGCGTGCTCTCAGTTCTGCGGACAAGCACGCCCTGTTGCCTTGGCTCCGAGTGCAAAGTCCCTAGCGAGCACTCACTCAGTGCAATGCACCCAGAAAGACGCTCTCGCTCGTCTTTCAAGGAACGATTCCTAACAGCAGAAGCAGCAGAGGCACAAACTGGATGACGAGAAGGGACAATGTAGAACACGTCTCTGTCCTGGCACGTTGTCGTGTGCGATATGTCCCTCCGGGTCTTCGGTCCTTGCGAAGCTCTATGTACTGCGAGCGCAGCTACTTGCAGCTGAGAAGGACCGCGGAGCTAGCAGCGAATTCGGAGAGCGCTAAGCACGATGTCAAGAAGCGAGACGTGTCCCTGCAACGCGGTGCTAAGAGCAGCTTCCTGGCGGCGGGGGCGAGCCCCGGCCACAAGACATTCTCGTCCTGGCAACGGATCTCTGTGAAGGGCGTAGGCGAAAAGCTTTCGTTTTCCATTCGAACTGCGAGAGAGGCAGACTGTTACACGGAGCTCTGAGAACAAAGGTGCACGCCCTAGGCTGGCTTGGGCAGAAGAAGCGTTCTCGAGCTCTTGGCTGCCGGCACACTGCTGGGTATGTGGCGCCCCTGCAGCGGCTTCTGGCCGCCGGCAAGTGAAAGCGGAGCAAGGCGTGGGCGAGGGCGGTGAACGAAGCGGCTATGTGCCGTGCTTGTGTGCACCACGTTAGAGGCTACTAGGAGAGGAAGGTGGTTGACTCTCGCTTGCCTTCCCAAGTGCCCTTAGCAGTCGGAAGGAGCAAGCTGAAGCACTGCTGCTTGTGCTGCTCCTTGGTTCCCTTGCAGCCCGCTCTGAAAGCATTGGCGGTCACTTCTAGGCGCCGAGTTGCACACACACAGCACCACGCTAAGTGCCGCGGAGAAGGGAAATCCAGAGTGCAGCGAGGAGCTTGACGTGGCTTACGTTCAGTAAGGAAAAGGTGAACCTAAGCACTGCCTCTTCAATCTGGCCGCCTCTGCTCTGGTAGCAACTTTTGCAAGTCGGCAGAGGGAGCCGCGAGTACGTAGAACGGAGGGCTGCGAGACGCCGTGTGTTATGCGCCCTTTCAGGGCTGCTGACAAGGGGCTACTTTAAGAACGCCTTCTTCGTCCTCGCGTCCTTCTCGCTTCGTTCTAGCTGCATGGAGTACAGCACAGCGAAGGAGTGAAGACGGGCACTGCCCCAGCTTTTGCCCTGGCGTGCAACGGCTGTGTGCTGCTTTTCCAAGCAGCAAGAGCACTGAGAAGTGAAAGCGATTGTGAAGGAGCTCTTTGGCTGCTCGTGTGCTCTTCGCTGCACTGCGCCGCTCGCAAGCGGCTTCGTTCTTCGGCGTCTGCCGTCCGGAGAGAGCTGAACTGCAGCGGTCAGTTGCAGCTCTGCCCAACAGCGTGCTCTCAGTTCTGCGGACAAGCACGCCCTGTTGCCTTGGCTCCGAGTGCAAAGTCCCTAGCGAGCACTCACTCAGTGCAATGCACCCAGAAAGACGCTCTCGCTCGTCTTTCAAGGAACGATTCCTAACAGCAGAAGCAGCAGAGGCACAAACTGGATGACGAGAAGGGACAATGTAGAACACGTCTCTGTCCTGGCACGTTGTCGTGTGCGATATGTCCCTCCGGGTCTTCGGTCCTTGCGAAGCTCTATGTACTGCGAGCGCAGCTACTTGCAGCTGAGAAGGACCGCGGAGCTAGCAGCGAATTCGGAGAGCGCTAAGCACGAAGTCAAGAAGCGAGACGTGTCCCTGCAACGCGGTGCTAAGAGCAGCTTCCTGGCGGCGGGGGCGAGCCCCGGCCACAAGACATTCTCGTCCTGGCAACGGATCTCTGTGAAGGGCGTAGGCGAAAAGCTTTCGTTTTCCATTCGAACTGCGAGAGAGGCAGACTGTTACACGGAGCTCTGAGAACAAAGGTGCACGCCCTAGGCTGGCTTGGGCAGAAGAAGCGTTCTCGAGCTCTTGGCTGCCGGCACACTGCTGGGTATTTGGCGCCCCTGCAGCGGCTTCTGGCCGCCGGCAAGTGAAAGCGGAGCAAGGCGTGGGCGAGGGCGGTGAACGAAGCGGCAAAAGCGCCGTGCTTGTGTGCACCACGTTAGAGGCTACTAGGAGAGGAAGGTGGTTGACTCTCGCTTGCCTTCCCAAGTGCCCTTAGCAGTCGGAAGGAGCAAGCTGAAGCACTGCTGCTTGTGCTGCTCCTTGGTTCCCTTGCAGCCCGCTCTGAAAGCATTGGCGGTCACTTCTAGGCGCCGAGTTGCACACACACAGCACCACGCTAAGTGCCGCGGAGAAGGGAAATCCAGAGTGCAGCGAGGAGCTTGACGTGGCTTACGTTCAGTAAGGAAAAGGTGAACCTAAGCACTGCCTCTTCAATCTGGCCGCCTCTGCTCTGGTAGCAACTTTTGCAAGTCGGCAGAGGGAGCCGCGAGTACGTAGAACGGAGGGCAGCGAGACGCCGTGTGTTATGCGCCCTTTCAGGGCTGCTGACAAGGGGCTACTTTAAGAACGCCTTCTTCGTCCTCGCGTCCTTCTCGCTTCGTTCTAGCTGCATGGAGTACAGCACAGCGAAGGAGTGAAGACGGGCACTGCCCCAGCTTTTGCCCTGGCGTGCAACGGCTGTGTGCTGCTTTTCCAAGCAGCAAGAGCACTGAGAAGTGAAAGCGATTGGGAAGGAGCTCTTTGGCTGCTCGTGTGCTCTTCGCTGCACTGCGCCGCTCGCAAGCGGCTTCGTTCTTCGGCGTCTGCCGTCCGGAGAGAGCTGAACTGCAGCGGTCAGTTGCAGCTCTGCCCAACAGCGTGCTCTCAGTTCTGCGGACAAGCACGCCCTGTTGCCTTGGCTCCGAGTGCAAAGTCCCTAGCGAGCACTCACTCAGTGCAATGCACCCAGAAAGACGCTCTCGCTCGTCTTTCAAGGAACGATTCCTAACAGCAGAAGCAGCAGAGGCACAAACTGGATGACGAGAAGGGACAATGTAGAACACGTCTCTGTCCTGGCACGTTGTCGTGTGCGATATGTCCCTCCGGGTCTTCGGTCCTTGCGAAGCTCTATGTACTGCGAGCGCAGCTACTTGCAGCTGAGAAGGACCGCGGAGCTAGCAGCGAATTCGGAGAGCGCTAAGCACGAAGTCAAGAAGCGAGACGTGTCCCTGCAACGCGGTGCTAAGAGCAGCTTCCTGGCGGCGGGGGCGAGCTCCGGCCACAAGACATTCTCGTCGTAGCAACGGATCTCCGTGAAGGGCGTAGGCGGAAAGCTTTCGTTTTCCATTCGAACTGCGAGAGAGGCAGACTGTTACACGGAGCTCTGAGAACAAAGGTGCACGCCCTAGGCGGGCTTGGGCAGAAGAAGCGTTCTCGAGCTCTTGGCTGCCCGCACACTGCTGGGTATGTGGCGCCGCTGCAGCGTCTTCTGGCCGCCGGCAAGTGAAAGCGGAGCCAGGCGTAGGCGTGGGCGAGGGCGGTGAACGAAGCGGCAAAAGCGCCGTGCTTGTGTGCAACACGTTAGAGGCTACTAGGAGAGGAAGGTGGTTGACTCTCGCTTGCCTTCCCAAGTGCCCTTAGCAGTCGGAAGGAGTAAGCTGAAGCACTGCTGCTTGTGCTGCTCCTTGGTTCCCTTGCAACCCGCTCTGAAAGCATTGGCGGTCACTTCTAGGCGCCGAGTTGCACACACACAGCACCACGCTAAGTGCCGCGGAGAAGGGAAATCCAGAGTGCAGCGAGGAGCTTGACGTGGCTTACGTGCAGTAAGGAAAAGGTGAACCTAAGCACTGCCTCTTCAATCTGGCCGCCTCTGCTCTGGTAGCAACTTTTGCAAGTCGGCAAAGGGAGCCGCGAGTACGTAGAACGGAGGGCAGCGAGACGCCGTGTGTTATGCGCCCTTTCAGGGCTGCTGCCAGTAGGCTACTTTAAGAAGGCCTTCTACTTCCTCGCGTCCTTCTCGCTTCGTTCTAGCTGCATGGAGTACAGCACAGCGAAGGAGTGAAGACGGGCACTGCCCCAGCTTTTGCCCTGGCGTGCAACGGCTGTGTGCTGCTTTTCCAAGCAGCAAGAGCACTGAGAAGTGAAAGCGATTGTGAAGGAGCTCTTTGGCTGCTCGTGTGCTCTTCGCTGCACTGCGCCGCTCGCAAGCGGCTTCGTTCTTCGGCGTCTGCCGTCCGGAGAGAGCTGAACTGCAGCGGTCAGTTGCAGCTCTGCCCAACAGCGTGCTCTCAGTTCTGCGGACAAGCACGCCCTGTTGCCTTGGCTCCGAGTGCAAAGTCCCTAGCGAGCACTCACTCAGTGCAATGCACCCAGAAAGACGCTCTCGCTCGTCTTTCAAGGAACGATTCCTAACAGCAGAAGCAGCAGAGGCACAAACTGGATGACGAGAAGGGACAATGTAGAACACGTCTCTGTCCTGGCACGTTGTCGTGTGCGATATGTCCCTCCGGGTCTTCGGTCCTTGCGAAGCTCTATGTACTGCGAGCGCAGCTACTTGCAGCTGAGAAGGACCGCGGAGCTAGCAGCGAATTCGGAGAGCGCTAAGCACGAAGTCAAGAAGCGAGACGTGTCCCTGCAACGCGGTGCTAAGAGCAGCTTCCTGGCGGCGGGGGCGAGCCCCGGCCACAAGACATTCTCGTCCTGGCAACGGATCTCTGTGAAGGGCGTAGGCGAAAAGCTTTCGTTTTCCATTCGAACTGCGAGAGAGGCAGACTGTTACACGGAGCTCTGAGAACAAAGGTGCACGCCCTAGGCTGGCTTGGGCAGAAGAAGCGTTCTCGAGCTCTTGGCTGCCGGCACACTGCTGGGTATTTGGCGCCCCTGCAGCGGCTTCTGGCCGCCGGCAAGTGAAAGCGGAGCAAGGCGTGGGCGAGGGCGGTGAACGAAGCGGCAAAAGCGCCGTGCTTGTGTGCACCACGTTAGAGGCTACTAGGAGAGGAAGGTGGTTGACTCTCGCTTGCCTTCCCAAGTGCCCTTAGCAGTCGGAAGGAGCAAGCTGAAGCACTGCTGCTTGTGCTGCTCCTTGGTTCCCTTGCAGCCCGCTCTGAAAGCATTGGCGGTCACTTCTAGGCGCCGAGTTGCACACACACAGCACCACGCTAAGTGCCGCGGAGAAGGGAAATCCAGAGTGCAGCGAGGAGCTTGACGTGGCTTACGTTCAGTAAGGAAAAGGTGAACTTAAGCACTGCCTCTTCAATCTGGCCGCCTCTGCTCTGGTAGCAACTTTTGCAAGTCGGCAGAGGGAGCCGCGAGTATGTAGAACGGAGGGCAGCGAGACGCCGTGTGTTATGCGCCCTTTCAGGGCTGCTGACAAGGGGCTACTTTAAGAACGCCTTCTTCGTCCTCGCGTCCTTCTCGCTTCGTTCTAGCTGCATGGAGTACAGCACAGCGAAGGAGTGAAGACGGGCACTGCCCCAGCTTTTGCCCTGGCGTGCAACGGCTGTGTGCTGCTTTTCCAAGCAGCAAGAGCACTGAGAAGTGAAAGCGATTGTGAAGGAGCTCTTTGGCTGCTCGTGTGCTCTTCGCTGCACTGCGCCGCTCGCAAGCGGCTTCGTTCTTCGGCGTCTGCCGTCCGGAGAGAGCTGAACTGCAGCGGTCAGTTGCAGCTCTGCCCAACAGCGTGCTCTCAGTTCTGCGGACAAGCACGCCCTGTTGCCTTGGCTCCGAGTGCAAAGTCCCTAGCGAGCACTCACTCAGTGCAATGCACCCAGAAAGACGCTCTCGCTCGTCTTTCAAGGAACGATTCCTAACAGCAGAAGCAGCAGAGGCACAAACTGGATGACGAGAAGGGACAATGTAGAACACGTCTCTGTCCTGGCACGTTGTCGTGTGCGATATGTCCCTCCGGGTCTTCGGTCCTTGCGAAGCTCTATGTACTGCGAGCGCAGCTACTTGCAGCTGAGAAGGACCGCGGAGCTAGCAGCGAATTCGGAGAGCGCTAAGCACGATGTCAAGAAGCGAGACGTGTCCCTGCAACGCGGTGCTAAGAGCAGCTTCCTGGCGGCGGGGGCGAGCCCCGGCCACAAGACATTCTCGTCCTGGCAACGGATCTCTGTGAAGGGCGTAGGCGAAAAGCTTTCGTTTTCCATTCGAACTGCGAGAGAGGCAGACTGTTACACGGAGCTCTGAGAACAAAGGTGCACGCCCTAGGCTGGCTTGGGCAGAAGAAGCGTTCTCGAGCTCTTGGCTGCCGGCACACTGCTGGGTATGTGGCGCCCCTGCAGCGGCTTCTGGCCGCCGGCAAGTGAAAGCGGAGCAAGGCGTGGGCGAGGGCGGTGAACGAAGCGGCTATGTGCCGTGCTTGTGTGCACCACGTTAGAGGCTACTAGGAGAGGAAGGTGGTTGACTCTCGCTTGCCTTCCCAAGTGCCCTTAGCAGTCGGAAGGAGCAAGCTGAAGCACTGCTGCTTGTGCTGCTCCTTGGTTCCCTTGCAGCCCGCTCTGAAAGCATTGGCGGTCACTTCTAGGCGCCGAGTTGCACACACACAGCACCACGCTAAGTGCCGCGGAGAAGGGAAATCCAGAGTGCAGCGAGGAGCTTGACGTGGCTTACGTTCAGTAAGGAAAAGGTGAACCTAAGCACTGCCTCTTCAATCTGGCCGCCTCTGCTCTGGTAGCAACTTTTGCAAGTCGGCAGAGGGAGCCGCGAGTACGTAGAACGGAGGGCAGCGAGACGCCGTGTGTTATGCGCCCTTTCAGGGCTGCTGACAAGGGGCTACTTTAAGAACGCCTTCTTCGTCCTCGCGTCCTTCTCGCTTCGTTCTAGCTGCATGGAGTACAGCACAGCGAAGGAGTGAAGACGGGCACTGCCCCAGCTTTTGCCCTGGCGTGCAACGGCTGTGTGCTGCTTTTCCAAGCAGCAAGAGCACTGAGAAGTGAAAGCGATTGTGAAGGAGCTCTTTGGCTGCTCGTGTGCTCTTCGCTGCACTGCGCCGCTCGCAAGCGGCTTCGTTCTTCGGCGTCTGCCGTCCGGAGAGAGCTGAACTGCAGCGGTCAGTTGCAGCTCTGCCCAACAGCGTGCTCTCAGTTCTGCGGACAAGCACGCCCTGTTGCCTTGGCTCCGAGTGCAAAGTCCCTAGCGAGCACTCACTCAGTGCAATGCACCCAGAAAGACGCTCTCGCTCGTCTTTCAAGGAACGATTCCTAACAGCAGAAGCAGCAGAGGCACAAACTGGATGACGAGAAGGGACAATGTAGAACACGTCTCTGTCCTGGCACGTTGTCGTGTGCGATATGTCCCTCCGGGTCTTCGGTCCTTGCGAAGCTCTATGTACTGCGAGCGCAGCTACTCGCAGCTGAGAAGGACCGCGGAGCTAGCAGCGAATTCGGAGAGCGCTAAGCACGAAGTCAAGAAGCGAGACGTGTCCCTGCAACGCGGTGCTAAGAGCAGCTTCCTGGCGGCGGGGGCGAGCTCCGGCCACAAGACATTCTCGTCGTAGCAACGGATCTCCGTGAAGGGCGTAGGCGGAAAGCTTTCGTTTTCCATTCGAACTGCGAGAGAGGCAGACTGTTACACGGAGCTCTGAGAACAAAGGTGCACGCCCTAGGCGGGCTTGGGCAGAAGAAGCGTTCTCGAGCTCTTGGCTGCCCGCACACTGCTGGGTATGTGGCGCCGCTGCAGCGTCTTCTGGCCGCCGGCAAGTGAAAGCGGAGCCAGGCGTAGGCGTGGGCGAGGGCGGTGAACGAAGCGGCAAAAGCGCCGTGCTTGTGTGCACCACGTTAGAGGCTACTAGGAGAGGAAGGTGGTTGACTCTCGCTTGCCTTCCCAAGTGCCCTTAGCAGTCGGAAGGAGCAAGCTGAAACACTGCTGCTTGTGCTGCTCCTTGGTTCCCTTGCAGCCCGCTCTGAAAGCATTGGCGGTCACTTCTAGGCGCCGAGTTGCACACACACAGCACCACGCTAAGTGCCGCGGAGAAGGGAAATCCAGAGTGCAGCGAGGAGCTTGACGTGGCTTACGTTCAGTAAGGAAAAGGTGAACCTAAGCACTGCCTCTTCAATCTGGCCGCCTCTGCTCTGGTAGCAACTTTTGCAAGTCGGCAGAGGGAGCCGCGAGTACGTAGAACGGAGGGCTGCGAGACGCCGTGTGTTATGCGCCCTTTCAGGGCTGCTGACAAGGGGCTACTTTAAGAACGCCTTCTTCGTCCTCGCGTCCTTCTCGCTTCGTTCTAGCTGCATGGAGTACAGCACAGCGAAGGAGTGAAGACGGGCACTGCCCCAGCTTTTGCCCTGGCGTGCAACGGCTGTGTGCTGCTTTTCCAAGCAGCAAGAGCACTGAGAAGTGAAAGCGATTGTGAAGGAGCTCTTTGGCTGCTCGTGTGCTCTTCGCTGCACTGCGCCGCTCGCAAGCGGCTTCGTTCTTCGGCGTCTGCCGTCCGGAGAGAGCTGAACTGCAGCGGTCAGTTGCAGCTCTGCCCAACAGCGTGCTCTCAGTTCTGCGGACAAGCACGCCCTGTTGCCTTGGCTCCGAGTGCAAAGTCCCTAGCGAGCACTCACTCAGTGCAATGCACCCAGAAAGACGCTCTCGCTCGTCTTTCAAGGAGCGATTCCTAACAGCAGAAGCAGCAGAGGCACAAACTGGATGACGAGAAGGGACAATGTAGAACACGTCTCTGTCCTGGCACGTTGTCGTGTGCGATATGTCCCTCCGGGTCTTCGGTCCTTGCGAAGCTCTATGTACTGCGAGCGCAGCTACTCGCAGCTGAGAAGGACCGCGGAGCTAGCAGCGAATTCGGAGAGCGCTAAGCACGAAGTCAAGAAGCGAGACGTGTCCCTGCAACGCGGTGCTAAGAGCAGCTTCCTGGCGGCGGGGGCGAGCCCCGGCCACAAGACATTCTCGTCCTGGCAACGGATCTCTGTGAAGGGCGTAGGCGAAAAGCTTTCGTTTTCCATTCGAACTGCGAGAGAGGCAGACTGTTACACGGAGCTCTGAGAACAAAGGTGCACGCCCTAGGCTGGCTTGGGCAGAAGAAGCGTTCTCGAGCTCTTGGCTGCCGGCACACTGCTGGGTATGTGGCGCCGCTGCAGCGGCTTCTGGCCGCCGACAAGTGAAAGGGGAGCAAGGCGTGGGCGAGGGCGGTGAACGAAGCGGCAAAAGCGCCGTGCTTGTGTGCACCACGTTAGAGGCTACTAGGAGAGGAAGGTGGTTGACTCTCGCTTGCCTTCCCAAGTGCCCTTAGCAGTCGGAAGGAGCAAGCTGAAGCACTGCTGCTTGTGCTGCTCCTTGGTTCCCTTGCAGCCCGCTCTGAAAGCATTGGCGGTCACTTCTAGGCGCCGAGTTGCACACACACAGCACCACGCTAAGTGCCGCGGAGAAGGGAAATCCAGAGTGCAGCGAGGAGCTTGACGTAGCTTACGTTCAGTAAGGAAAAGGTGAACTTAAGCACTGCCTCTTCAATCTGGCCGCCTCTGCTCTGGTAGCAACTTTTGCAAGTCGGCAGAGGGAGCCGCGAGTATGTAGAACGGAGGGCAGCGAGACGCCGTGTGTTATGCGCCCTTTCAGGGCTGCTGACAAGGGGCTACTTTAAGAACGCCTTCTTCGTCCTCGCGTCCTTCTCGCTTCGTTCTAGCTGCATGGAGTACAGCACAGCGAAGGAGTGAAGACGGGCACTGCCCCAGCTTTTGCCCTGGCGTGCAACGGCTGTGTGCTGCTTTTCCAAGCAGCAAGAGCACTGAGAAGTGAAAGCGATTGTGAAGGAGCTCTTTGGCTGCTCGTGTGCTCTTCGCTGCACTGCGCCGCTCGCAAGCGGCTTCGTTCTTCGGCGTCTGCCGTCCGGAGAGAGCTGAACTGCAGCGGTCAGTTGCAGCTCTGCCCAACAGCGTGCTCTCAGTTCTGCGGACAAGCACGCCCTGTTGCCTTGGCTCCGAGTGCAAAGTCCCTAGCGAGCACTCACTCAGTGCAATGCACCCAGAAAGACGCTCTCGCTCGTCTTTCAAGGAACGATTCCTAACAGCAGAAGCAGCAGAGGCACAAACTGGATGACGAGAAGGGACAATGTAGAACACGTCTCTGTCCTGGCACGTTGTCGTGTGCGATATGTCCCTCCGGGTCTTCGGTCCTTGCGAAGCTCTATGTACTGCGAGCGCAGCTACTTGCAGCTGAGAAGGACCGCGGAGCTAGCAGCGAATTCGGAGAGCGCTAAGCACGATGTCAAGAAGCGAGACGTGTCCCTGCAACGCGGTGCTAAGAGCAGCTTCCTGGCGGCGGGGGCGAGCCCCGGCCACAAGACATTCTCGTCCTGGCAACGGATCTCTGTGAAGGGCGTAGGCGAAAAGCTTTCGTTTTCCATTCGAACTGCGAGAGAGGCAGACTGTTACACGGAGCTCTGAGAACAAAGGTGCACGCCCTAGGCTGGCTTGGGCAGAAGAAGCGTTCTCGAGCTCTTGGCTGCCGGCACACTGCTGGGTATGTGGCGCCCCTGCAGCGGCTTCTGGCCGCCGGCAAGTGAAAGCGGAGCAAGGCGTGGGCGAGGGCGGTGAACGAAGCGGCTATGTGCCGTGCTTGTGTGCACCACGTTAGAGGCTACTAGGAGAGGAAGGTGGTTGACTCTCGCTTGCCTTCCCAAGTGCCCTTAGCAGTCGGAAGGAGCAAGCTGAAGCACTGCTGCTTGTGCTGCTCCTTGGTTCCCTTGCAGCCCGCTCTGAAAGCATTGGCGGTCACTTCTAGGCGCCGAGTTGCACACACACAGCACCACGCTAAGTGCCGCGGAGAAGGGAAATCCAGAGTGCAGCGAGGAGCTTGACGTGGCTTACGTTCAGTAAGGAAAAGGTGAACCTAAGCACTGCCTCTTCAATCTGGCCGCCTCTGCTCTGGTAGCAACTTTTGCAAGTCGGCAGAGGGAGCCGCGAGTACGTAGAACGGAGGGCAGCGAGACGCCGTGTGTTATGCGCCCTTTCAGGGCTGCTGACAAGGGGCTACTTTAAGAACGCCTTCTTCGTCCTCGCGTCCTTCTCGCTTCGTTCTAGCTGCATGGAGTACAGCACAGCGAAGGAGTGAAGACGGGCACTGCCCCAGCTTTTGCCCTGGCGTGCAACGGCTGTGTGCTGCTTTTCCAAGCAGCAAGAGCACTGAGAAGTGAAAGCGATTGGGAAGGAGCTCTTTGGCTGCTCGTGTGCTCTTCGCTGCACTGCGCCGCTCGCAAGCGGCTTCGTTCTTCGGCGTCTGCCGTCCGGAGAGAGCTGAACTGCAGCGGTCAGTTTCAGCTCTGCCCAACAGCGTGCTCTCAGTTCTGCGGACAAGCACGCCCTGTTGCCTTGGCTCCGAGTGCAAAGTCCCTAGCGAGCACTCACTCAGTGCAATGCACCCAGAAAGACGCTCTCGCTCGTCTTTCAAGGAACGATTCCTAACAGCAGAAGCAGCAGAGGCACAAACTGGATGACGAGAAGGGACAATGTAGAACACGTCTCTGTCCTGGCACGTTGTCGTGTGCGATATGTCCCTCCGGGTCTTCGGTCCTTGCGAAGCTCTATGTACTGCGAGCGCAGCTACTTGCAGCTGAGAAGGACCGCGGAGCTAGCAGCGAATTCGGAGAGCGCTAAGCACGATGTCAAGAAGCGAGACGTGTCCCTGCAACGCGGTGCTAAGAGCAGCTTCCTGGCGGCGGGGCGAGCTCCGGCCACAAGACATTCTCGTCGTAGCAACGGATCTCCGTGAAGGGCGTAGGCGGAAAGCTTTCGTTTTCCATTCGAACTGCGAGAGAGGCAGACTGTTACACGGAGCTCTGAGAACAAAGGTGCACGCCCTAGGCGGGCTTGGGCAGAAGAAGCGTTCTCGAGCTCTTGGCTGCCCGCACACTGCTGGGTATGTGGCGCCGCTGCAGCGTCTTCTGGCCGCCGGCAAGTGAAAGCGGAGCCAGGCGTAGGCGTGGGCGAGGGCGGTGAACGAAGCGGCAAAAGCGCCGTGCTTGTGTGCACCACGTTAGAGGCTACTAGGAGAGGAAGGTGGTTGACTCTCGCTTGCCTTCCCAAGTGCCCTTAGCAGTCGGAAGGAGCAAGCTGAAGCACTGCTGCTTGTGCTGCTCCTTGGTTCCCTTGCAACCCGCTCTGAAAGCATTGGCGGTCACTTCTAGGCGCCGAGTTGCACACACACAGCACCACGCTAAGTGCCGCGGAGAAGGGAAATCCAGAGTGCAGCGAGGAGCTGGACGTGGCTTACGTGCAGTAAGGAAAAGGTGAACCTAAGCACTGCCTCTTCAATCTGGCCGCCTCTGCTCTGGTAGCAACTTTTGCAAGTCGGCAGAGGGAGCCGCGAGTACGTAGAACGGAGGGCAGCGAGACGCCGTGTGTTATGCGCCCTTTCAGGGCTGCTGCCAGTAGGCTACTTTAAGAAGGCCTTCTACTTCCTCGCGTCCTTCTCGCTTCGTTCTAGCTGCATGGAGTACAGCACAGCGAAGGAGTGAAGACGGGCACTGCCCCAGCTTTTGCCCTGGCGTGCAACGGCTGTGTGCTGCTTTTCCAAGCAGCAAGAGCACTGAGAAGTGAAAGCGATTGTGAAGGAGCTCTTTGGCTGCTCGTGTGCTCTTCGCTGCACTGCGCCGCTCGCAAGCGGCTTCGTTCTTCGGCGTCTGCCGTCCGGAGAGAGCTGAACTGCAGCGGTCAGTTGCAGCTCTGCCCAACAGCGTGCTCTCAGTTCTGCGGACAAGCACGCCCTGTTGCCTTGGCTCCGAGTGCAAAGTCCCTAGCGAGCACTCACTCAGTGCAATGCACCCAGAAAGACGCTCTCGCTCGTCTTTCAAGGAACGATTCCTAACAGCAGAAGCAGCAGAGGCACAAACTGGATGACGAGAAGGGACAATGTAGAACACGTCTCTGTCCTGGCACGTTGTCGTGTGCGATATGTCCCTCCGGGTCTTCGGTCCTTGCGAAGCTCTATGTACTGCGAGCGCAGCTACTTGCAGCTGAGAAGGACCGCGGAGCTAGCAGCGAATTCGGAGAGCGCTAAGCACGATGTCAAGAAGCGAGACGTGTCCCTGCAACGCGGTGCTAAGAGCAGCTTCCTGGCGGCGGGGGCGAGCTCCGGCCACAAGACATTCTCGTCGTAGCAACGGATCTCCGTGAAGGGCGTAGGCGGAAAGCTTTCGTTTTCCATTCGAACTGCGAGAGAGGCAGACTGTTACACGGAGCTCTGAGAACAAAGGTGCACGCCCTAGGCGGGCTTGGGCAGAAGAAGCGTTCTCGAGCTCTTGGCTGCCCGCACACTGCTGGGTATGTGGCGCCGCTGCAGCGTCTTCTGGCCGCCGGCAAGTGAAAGCGGAGCCAGGCGTAGGCGTGGGCGAGGGCGGTGAACGAAGCGGCAAAAGCGCCGTGCTTGTGTGCACCACGTTAGAGGCTACTAGGAGAGGAAGGTGGTTGACTCTCGCTTGCCTTCCCAAGTGCCCTTAGCAGTCGGAAGGAGCAAGCTGAAGCACTGCTGCTTGTGCTGCTCCTTGGTTCCCTTGCAACCCGCTCTGAAAGCATTGGCGGTCACTTCTAGGCGCCGAGTTGCACACACACAGCACCACGCTAAGTGCCGCGGAGAAGGGAAATCCAGAGTGCAGCGAGGAGCTGGACGTGGCTTACGTGCAGTAAGGAAAAGGTGAACCTAAGCACTGCCTCTTCAATCTGGCCGCCTCTGCTCTGGTAGCAACTTTTGCAAGTCGGCAGAGGGAGCCGCGAGTACGTAGAACGGAGGGCAGCGAGACGCCGTGTGTTATGCGCCCTTTCAGGGCTGCTGCCAGTAGGCTACTTTAAGAACGCCTTCTTCGTCCTCGCGTCCTTCTCGCTTCGTTCTAGCTGCATGGAGTACAGCACAGCGAAGGAGTGAAGACGGGCACTGCCCCAGCTTTTGCCCTGGCGTGCAACGGCTGTGTGCTGCTTTTCCAAGCAGCAAGAGCACTGAGAAGTGAAAGCGATTGGGAAGGAGCTCTTTGGCTGCTCGTGTGCTCTTCGCTGCACTGCGCCGCTCGCAAGCGGCTTCGTTCTTCGGCGTCTGCCGTCCGGAGAGAGCTGAACTGCAGCGGTCAGTTGCAGCTCTGCCCAACAGCGTGCTCTCAGTTCTGCGGACAAGCACGCCCTGTTGCCTTGGCTCCGAGTGCAAAGTCCCTAGCGAGCACTCACTCAGTGCAATGCACCCAGAAAGACGCTCTCGCTCGTCTTTCAAGGAACGATTCCTAACAGCAGAAGCAGCAGAGGCACAAACTGGATGACGAGAAGGGACAATGTAGAACACGTCTCTGTCCTGGCACGTTGTCGTGTGCGATATGTCCCTCCGGGTCTTCGGTCCTTGCGAAGCTCTATGTACTGCGAGCGCAGCTACTTGCAGCTGAGAAGGACCGCGGAGCTAGCAGCGAATTCGGAGAGCGCTAAGCACGAAGTCAAGAAGCGAGACGTGTCCCTGCAACGCGGTGCTAAGAGCAGCTTCCTGGCGGCGGGGGCGAGCTCCGGCCACAAGACATTCTCGTCGTTGCAACGGATCTCCGTGAAGGGCGTAGGCGGAAAGCTTTCGTTTTCCATTCGAACTGCGAGAGAGGCAGACTGTTACACGGAGCTCTGAGAACAAAGGTGCACGCCCTAGGCGGGCTTGGGCAGAAGAAGCGTTCTCGAGCTCTTGGCTGCCCGCACACTGCTGGGTATGTGGCGCCGCTGCAGCGTCTTCTGGCCGCCGGCAAGTGAAAGCGGAGCCAGGCGTAGGCGTGGGCGAGGGCGGTGAACGAAGCGGCAAAAGCGCCGTGCTTGTGTGCAACACGTTAGAGGCTACTAGGAGAGGAAGGTGGTTGACTCTCGCTTGCCTTCCCAAGTGCCCTTAGCAGTCGGAAGGAGTAAGCTGAAGCACTGCTGCTTGTGCTGCTCCTTGGTTCCCTTGCAACCCGCTCTGAAAGCATTGGCGGTCACTTCTAGGCGCCGAGTTGCACACACACAGCACCACGCTAAGTGCCGCGGAGAAGGGAAATCCAGAGTGCAGCGAGGAGCTTGACGTGGCTTACGTGCAGTAAGGAAAAGGTGAACCTAAGCACTGCCTCTTCAATCTGGCCGCCTCTGCTCTGGTAGCAACTTTTGCAAGTCGGCAAAGGGAGCCGCGAGTACGTAGAACGGAGGGCAGCGAGACGCCGTGTGTTATGCGCCCTTTCAGGGCTGCTGCCAGTAGGCTACTTTATGAAGGCCTTCTACTTCCTCGCGTCCTTCTCGCTTCGTTCTAGCTGCATGGAGTACAGCACAGCGAAGGAGTGAAGACGGGCACTGCCCCAGCTTTTGCCCTGGCGTGCAACGGCTGTGTGCTGCTTTTCCAAGCAGCAAGAGCACTGAGAAGTGAAAGCGATTGGGAAGGAGCTCTTTGGCTGCTCGTGTGCTCTTCGCTGCACTGCGCCGCTCGCAAGCGGCTTCGTTCTTCGGCGTCTGCCGTCCGGAGAGAGCTGAACTGCAGCGGTCAGTTGCAGCTCTGCCCAACAGCGTGCTCTCAGTTCTGCGGACAAGCACGCCCTGTTGCCTTGGCTCCGAGTGCAAAGTCCCTAGCGAGCACTCACTCAGTGCAATGCACCCAGAAAGACGCTCTCGCTCGTCTTTCAAGGAACGATTCCTAACAGCAGAAGCAGCAGAGGCACAAACTGGATGACGAGAAGGGACAATGTAGAACACGTCTCTGTCCTGGCACGTTGTCGTGTGCGATATGTCCCTCCGGGTCTTCGGTCCTTGCGAAGCTCTATGTACTGCGAGCGCAGCTACTTGCAGCTGAGAAGGACCGCGGAGCTAGCAGCGAATTCGGAGAGCGCTAAGCACGAAGTCAAGAAGCGAGACGTGTCCCTGCAACGCGGTGCTAAGAGCAGCTTCCTGGCGGCGGGGGCGAGCCCCGGCCACAAGACATTCTCGTCCTGGCAACGGATCTCTGTGAAGGGCGTAGGCGAAAAGCTTTCGTTTTCCATTCGAACTGCGAGAGAGGCAGACTGTTACACGGAGCTCTGAGAACAAAGGTGCACGCCCTAGGCTGGCTTGGGCAGAAGAAGCGTTCTCGAGCTCTTGGCTGCCGGCACACTGCTGGGTATTTGGCGCCCCTGCAGCGGCTTCTGGCCGCCGGCAAGTGAAAGCGGAGCAAGGCGTGGGCGAGGGCGGTGAACGAAGCGGCAAAAGCGCCGTGCTTGTGTGCACCACGTTAGAGGCTACTAGGAGAGGAAGGTGGTTGACTCTCGCTTGCCTTCCCAAGTGCCCTTAGCAGTCGGAAGGAGCAAGCTGAAGCACTGCTGCTTGTGCTGCTCCTTGGTTCCCTTGCAGCCCGCTCTGAAAGCATTGGCGGTCACTTCTAGGCGCCGAGTTGCACACACACAGCACCACGCTAAGTGCCGCGGAGAAGGGAAATCCAGAGTGCAGCGAGGAGCTTGACGTGGCTTACGTTCAGTAAGGAAAAGGTGAACTTAAGCACTGCCTCTTCAATCTGGCCGCCTCTGCTCTGGTAGCAACTTTTGCAAGTCGGCAGAGGGAGCCGCGAGTACGTAGAACGGAGGGCAGCGAGACGCCGTGTGTTATGCGCCCTTTCAGGGCTGCTGACAAGGGGCTACTTTAAGAACGCCTTCTTCGTCCTCGCGTCCTTCTCGCTTCGTTCTAGCTGCATGGAGTACAGCACAGCGAAGGAGTGAAGACGGGCACTGCCCCAGCTTTTGCCCTGGCGTGCAACGGCTGTGTGCTGCTTTTCCAAGCAGCAAGAGCACTGAGAAGTGAAAGCGATTGGGAAGGAGCTCTTTGGCTGCTCGTGTGCTCTTCGCTGCACTGCGCCGCTCGCAAGCGGCTTCGTTCTTCGGCGTCTGCCGTCCGGAGAGAGCTGAACTGCAGCGGTCAGTTGCAGCTCTGCCCAACAGCGTGCTCTCAGTTCTGCGGACAAGCACGCCCTGTTGCCTTGGCTCCGAGTGCAAAGTCCCTAGCGAGCACTCACTCAGTGCAATGCACCCAGAAAGACGCTCTCGCTCGTCTTTCAAGGAACGATTCCTAACAGCAGAAGCAGCAGAGGCACAAACTGGATGACGAGAAGGGACAATGTAGAACACGTCTCTGTCCTGGCACGTTGTCGTGTGCGATATGTCCCTCCGGGTCTTCGGTCCTTGCGAAGCTCTATGTACTGCGAGCGCAGCTACTTGCAGCTGAGAAGGACCGCGGAGCTAGCAGCGAATTCGGAGAGCGCTAAGCACGATGTCAAGAAGCGAGACGTGTCCCTGCAACGCGGTGCTAAGAGCAGCTTCCTGGCGGCGGGGGCGAGCCCCGGCCACAAGACATTCTCGTCCTGGCAACGGATCTCTGTGAAGGGCGTAGGCGAAAAGCTTTCGTTTTCCATTCGAACTGCGAGAGAGGCAGACTGTTACACGGAGCTCTGAGAACAAAGGTGCACGCCCTAGGCTGGCTTGGGCAGAAGAAGCGTTCTCGAGCTCTTGGCTGCCGGCACACTGCTGGGTATGTGGCGCCCCTGCAGCGGCTTCTGGCCGCCGGCAAGTGAAAGCGGAGCAAGGCGTGGGCGAGGGCGGTGAACGAAGCGGCTATGTGCCGTGCTTGTGTGCACCACGTTAGAGGCTACTAGGAGAGGAAGGTGGTTGACTCTCGCTTGCCTTCCCAAGTGCCCTTAGCAGTCGGAAGGAGCAAGCTGAAGCACTGCTGCTTGTGCTGCTCCTTGGTTCCCTTGCAACCCGCTCTGAAAGCATTGGCGGTCACTTCTAGGCGCCGAGTTGCACACACACAGCACCACGCTAAGTGCCGCGGAGAAGGGAAATCCAGAGTGCAGCGAGGAGCTTGACGTGGCTTACGTGCAGTAAGGAAAAGGTGAACCTAAGCACTGCCTCTTCAATCTGGCCGCCTCTGCTCTGGTAGCAACTTTTGCAAGTCGGCAAAGGGAGCCGCGAGTACGTAGAACGGAGGGCAGCGAGACGCCGTGTGTTATGCGCCCTTTCAGGGCTGCTGCCAGTAGGCTACTTTATGAAGGCCTTCTACTTCCTCGCGTCCTTCTCGCTTCGTTCTAGCTGCATGGAGTACAGCACAGCGAAGGAGTGAAGACGGGCACTGCCCCAGCTTTTGCCCTGGCGTGCAACGGCTGTGTGCTGCTTTTCCAAGCAGCAAGAGCACTGAGAAGTGAAAGCGATTGGGAAGGAGCTCTTTGGCTGCTCGTGTGCTCTTCGCTGCACTGCGCCGCTCGCAAGCGGCTTCGTTCTTCGGCGTCTGCCGTCCGGAGAGAGCTGAACTGCAGCGGTCAGTTGCAGCTCTGCCCAACAGCGTGCTCTCAGTTCTGCGGACAAGCACGCCCTGTTGCCTTGGCTCCGAGTGCAAAGTCCCTAGCGAGCACTCACTCAGTGCAATGCACCCAGAAAGACGCTCTCGCTCGTCTTTCAAGGAACGATTCCTAACAGCAGAAGCAGCAGAGGCACAAACTGGATGACGAGAAGGGACAATGTAGAACACGTCTCTGTCCTGGCACGTTGTCGTGTGCGATATGTCCCTCCGGGTCTTCGGTCCTTGCGAAGCTCTATGTACTGCGAGCGCAGCTACTTGCAGCTGAGAAGGACCGCGGAGCTAGCAGCGAATTCGGAGAGCGCTAAGCACGAAGTCAAGAAGCGAGACGTGTCCCTGCAACGCGGTGCTAAGAGCAGCTTCCTGGCGGCGGGGGCGAGCCCCGGCCACAAGACATTCTCGTCCTGGCAACGGATCTCTGTGAAGGGCGTAGGCGAAAAGCTTTCGTTTTCCATTCGAACTGCGAGAGAGGCAGACTGTTACACGGAGCTCTGAGAACAAAGGTGCACGCCCTAGGCTGGCTTGGGCAGAAGAAGCGTTCTCGAGCTCTTGGCTGCCGGCACACTGCTGGGTATTTGGCGCCCCTGCAGCGGCTTCTGGCCGCCGGCAAGTGAAAGCGGAGCAAGGCGTGGGCGAGGGCGGTGAACGAAGCGGCAAAAGCGCCGTGCTTGTGTGCACCACGTTAGAGGCTACTAGGAGAGGAAGGTGGTTGACTCTCGCTTGCCTTCCCAAGTGCCCTTAGCAGTCGGAAGGAGCAAGCTGAAGCACTGCTGCTTGTGCTGCTCCTTGGTTCCCTTGCAGCCCGCTCTGAAAGCATTGGCGGTCACTTCTAGGCGCCGAGTTGCACACACACAGCACCACGCTAAGTGCCGCGGAGAAGGGAAATCCAGAGTGCAGCGAGGAGCTTGACGTGGCTTACGTTCAGTAAGGAAAAGGTGAACTTAAGCACTGCCTCTTCAATCTGGCCGCCTCTGCTCTGGTAGCAACTTTTGCAAGTCGGCAGAGGGAGCCGCGAGTACGTAGAACGGAGGGCAGCGAGACGCCGTGTGTTATGCGCCCTTTCAGGGCTGCTGACAAGGGGCTACTTTAAGAACGCCTTCTTCGTCCTCGCGTCCTTCTCGCTTCGTTCTAGCTGCATGGAGTACAGCACAGCGAAGGAGTGAAGACGGGCACTGCCCCAGCTTTTGCCCTGGCGTGCAACGGCTGTGTGCTGCTTTTCCAAGCAGCAAGAGCACTGAGAAGTGAAAGCGATTGGGAAGGAGCTCTTTGGCTGCTCGTGTGCTCTTCGCTGCACTGCGCCGCTCGCAAGCGGCTTCGTTCTTCGGCGTCTGCCGTCCGGAGAGAGCTGAACTGCAGCGGTCAGTTGCAGCTCTGCCCAACAGCGTGCTCTCAGTTCTGCGGACAAGCACGCCCTGTTGCCTTGGCTCCGAGTGCAAAGTCCCTAGCGAGCACTCACTCAGTGCAATGCACCCAGAAAGACGCTCTCGCTCGTCTTTCAAGGAACGATTCCTAACAGCAGAAGCAGCAGAGGCACAAACTGGATGACGAGAAGGGACAATGTAGAACACGTCTCTGTCCTGGCACGTTGTCGTGTGCGATATGTCCCTCCGGGTCTTCGGTCCTTGCGAAGCTCTATGTACTGCGAGCGCAGCTACTTGCAGCTGAGAAGGACCGCGGAGCTAGCAGCGAATTCGGAGAGCGCTAAGCACGATGTCAAGAAGCGAGACGTGTCCCTGCAACGCGGTGCTAAGAGCAGCTTCCTGGCGGCGGGGGCGAGCCCCGGCCACAAGACATTCTCGTCCTGGCAACGGATCTCTGTGAAGGGCGTAGGCGAAAAGCTTTCGTTTTCCATTCGAACTGCGAGAGAGGCAGACTGTTACACGGAGCTCTGAGAACAAAGGTGCACGCCCTAGGCTGGCTTGGGCAGAAGAAGCGTTCTCGAGCTCTTGGCTGCCGGCACACTGCTGGGTATGTGGCGCCCCTGCAGCGGCTTCTGGCCGCCGGCAAGTGAAAGCGGAGCAAGGCGTGGGCGAGGGCGGTGAACGAAGCGGCTATGTGCCGTGCTTGTGTGCACCACGTTAGAGGCTACTAGGAGAGGAAGGTGGTTGACTCTCGCTTGCCTTCCCAAGTGCCCTTAGCAGTCGGAAGGAGCAAGCTGAAGCACTGCTGCTTGTGCTGCTCCTTGGTTCCCTTGCAGCCCGCTCTGAAAGCATTGGCGGTCACTTCTAGGCGCCGAGTTGCACACACACAGCACCACGCTAAGTGCCGCGGAGAAGGGAAATCCAGAGTGCAGCGAGGAGCTTGACGTGGCTTACGTTCAGTAAGGAAAAGGTGAACTTAAGCACTGCCTCTTCAATCTGGCCGCCTCTGCTCTGGTAGCAACTTTTGCAAGTCGGCAGAGGGAGCCGCGAGTATGTAGAACGGAGGGCAGCGAGACGCCGTGTGTTATGCGCCCTTTCAGGGCTGCTGACAAGGGGCTACTTTAAGAACGCCTTCTTCGTCCTCGCGTCCTTCTCGCTTCGTTCTAGCTGCATGGAGTACAGCACAGCGAAGGAGTGAAGACGGGCACTGCCCCAGCTTTTGCCCTGGCGTGCAACGGCTGTGTGCTGCTTTTCCAAGCAGCAAGAGCACTGAGAAGTGAAAGCGATTGTGAAGGAGCTCTTTGGCTGCTCGTGTGCTCTTCGCTGCACTGCGCCGCTCGCAAGCGGCTTCGTTCTTCGGCGTCTGCCGTCCGGAGAGAGCTGAACTGCAGCGGTCAGTTGCAGCTCTGCCCAACAGCGTGCTCTCAGTTCTGCGGACAAGCACGCCCTGTTGCCTTGGCTCCGAGTGCAAAGTCCCTAGCGAGCACTCACTCAGTGCAATGCACCCAGAAAGACGCTCTCGCTCGTCTTTCAAGGAACGATTCCTAACAGCAGAAGCAGCAGAGGCACAAACTGGATGACGAGAAGGGACAATGTAGAACACGTCTCTGTCCTGGCACGTTGTCGTGTGCGATATGTCCCTCCGGGTCTTCGGTCCTTGCGAAGCTCTATGTACTGCGAGCGCAGCTACTTGCAGCTGAGAAGGACCGCGGAGCTAGCAGCGAATTCGGAGAGCGCTAAGCACGATGTCAAGAAGCGAGACGTGTCCCTGCAACGCGGTGCTAAGAGCAGCTTCCTGGCGGCGGGGGCGAGCCCCGGCCACAAGACATTCTCGTCCTGGCAACGGATCTCTGTGAAGGGCGTAGGCGAAAAGCTTTCGTTTTCCATTCGAACTGCGAGAGAGGCAGACTGTTACACGGAGCTCTGAGAACAAAGGTGCACGCCCTAGGCTGGCTTGGGCAGAAGAAGCGTTCTCGAGCTCTTGGCTGCCGGCACACTGCTGGGTATGTGGCGCCCCTGCAGCGTCTTCTGGCCGCCGGCAAGTGAAAGCGGAGCCAGGCGTAGGCGTGGGCGAGGGCGGTGAACGAAGCGGCAAAAGCGCCGTGCTTGTGTGCACCACGTTAGAGGCTACTAGGAGAGGAAGGTGGTTGACTCTCGCTTGCCTTCCCAAGTGCCCTTAGCAGTCGGAAGGAGCAAGCTGAAGCACTGCTGCTTGTGCTGCTCCTTGGTTCCCTTGCAGCCCGCTCTGAAAGCATTGGCGGTCACTTCTAGGCGCCGAGTTGCACACACACAGCACCACGCTAAGTGCCGCGGAGAAGGGAAATCCAGAGTGCAGCGAGGAGCTTGACGTGGCTTACGTTCAGTAAGGAAAAGGTGAACCTAAGCACTGCCTCTTCAATCTGGCCGCCTCTGCTCTGGTAGCAACTTTTGCAAGTCGGCAGAGGGAGCCGCGAGTACGTAGAACGGAGGGCTGCGAGACGCCGTGTGTTATGCGCCCTTTCAGGGCTGCTGACAAGGGGCTACTTTAAGAACGCCTTCTTCGTCCTCGCGTCCTTCTCGCTTCGTTCTAGCTGCATGGAGTACAGCACAGCGAAGGAGTGAAGACGGGCACTGCCCCAGCTTTTGCCCTGGCGTGCAACGGCTGTGTGCTGCTTTTCCAAGCAGCAAGAGCACTGAGAAGTGAAAGCGGTTGTGAAGGAGCTCTTTGGCTGCTCGTGTGCTCTTCGCTGCACTGCGCCGCTCGCAAGCGGCTTCGTTCTTCGGCGTCTGCCGTCCGGAGAGAGCTGAACTGCAGCGGTCAGTTGCAGCTCTGCCCAACAGCGTGCTCTCAGTTCTGCGGACAAGCACGCCCTGTTGCCTTGGCTCCGAGTGCAAAGTCCCTAGCGAGCACTCACTCAGTGCAATGCACCCAGAAAGACGCTCTCGCTCGTCTTTCAAGGAACGATTCCTAACAGCAGAAGCAGCAGAGGCACAAACTGGATGACGAGAAGGGACAATGTAGAACACGTCTCTGTCCTGGCACGTTGTCGTGTGCGATATGTCCCTCCGGGTCTTCGGTCCTTGCGAAGCTCTATGTACTGCGAGCGCAGCTACTCGCAGCTGAGAAGGACCGCGGAGCTAGCAGCGAATTCGGAGAGCGCTAAGCACGAAGTCAAGAAGCGAGACGTGTCCCTGCAACGCGGTGCTAAGAGCAGCTTCCTGGCGGCGGGGGCGAGCTCCGGCCACAAGACATTCTCGTCGTAGCAACGGATCTCCGTGAAGGGCGTAGGCGGAAAGCTTTCGTTTTCCATTCGAACTGCGAGAGAGGCAGACTGTTACACGGAGCTCTGAGAACAAAGGTGCACGCCCTAGGCGGGCTTGGGCAGAAGAAGCGTTCTCGAGCTCTTGGCTGCCCGCACACTGCTGGGTATGTGGCGCCGCTGCAGCGTCTTCTGGCCGCCGGCAAGTGAAAGCGGAGCCAGGCGTAGGCGTGGGCGAGGGCGGTGAACGAAGCGGCAAAAGCGCCGTGCTTGTGTGCACCACGTTAGAGGCTACTAGGAGAGGAAGGTGGTTGACTCTCGCTTGCCTTCCCAAGTGCCCTTAGCACTCGGAAGGAGCAAGCTGAAGCACTGCTGCTTGTGCTGCTCCTTGGTTCCCTTGCAACCCGCTCTGAAAGTATCGGCGGTCACTTCTAGGCGCCGAGTTGCACACACACAGCACCACGCTAAGTGCCGCGGAGAAGGGAAATCCAGAGTGTAGCGAGGAGCTGGACGTGGCTTACGTTCAGTAAGGAAAAGGTGAACTTAAGCACTGCCTCTTCAATCTGGCCGCCTCTGCTCTGGTAGCAACTTTTGCAAGTCGGCAGAGGGAGCCGCGAGTACGTAGAACGGAGGGCAGCGAGACGCCGTGTGTTATGCGCCCTTTCAGGGCTGCTGACAAGGGGCTACTTTAAGAACGCCTTCTTCGTCCTCGCGTCCTTCTCGCTTCGTTCTAGCTGCATGGAGTACAGCACAGCGAAGGAGTGAAGACGGGCACTGCCCCAGCTTTTGCCCTGGCGTGCAACGGCTGTGTGCTGCTTTTCCAAGCAGCAAGAGCACTGAGAAGTGAAAGCGATTGTGAAGGAGCTCTTTGGCTGCTCGTGTGCTCTTCGCTGCACTGCGCCGCTCGCAAGCGGCTTCGTTCTTCGGCGTCTGCCGTCCGGAGAGAGCTGAACTGCAGCGGTCAGTTGCAGCTCTGCCCAACAGCGTGCTCTCAGTTCTGCGGACAAGCACGCCCTGTTGCCTTGGCTCCGAGTGCAAAGTCCCTAGCGAGCACTCACTCAGTGCAATGCACCCAGAAAGACGCTCTCGCTCGTCTTTCAAGGAGCGATTCCTAACAGCAGAAGCAGCAGAGGCACAAACTGGATGACGAGAAGGGACAATGTAGAACACGTCTCTGTCCTGGCACGTTGTCGTGTGCGATATGTCCCTCCGGGTCTTCGGTCCTTGCGAAGCTCTATGTACTGCGAGCGCAGCTACTCGCAGCTGAGAAGGACCGCGGAGCTAGCAGCGAATTCGGAGAGCGCTAAGCACGAAGTCAAGAAGCGAGACGTGTCCCTGCAACGCGGTGCTAAGAGCAGCTTCCTGGCGGCGGGGGCGAGCCCCGGCCACAAGACATTCTCGTCCTGGCAACGGATCTCTGTGAAGGGCGTAGGCGAAAAGCTTTCGTTTTCCATTCGAACTGCGAGAGAGGCAGACTGTTACACGGAGCTCTGAGAACAAAGGTGCACGCCCTAGGCTGGCTTGGGCAGAAGAAGCGTTCTCGAGCTCTTGGCTGCCGGCACACTGCTGGGTATGTGGCGCCCCTGCAGCGGCTTCTGGCCGCCGACAAGTGAAAGGGGAGCAAGGCGTGGGCGAGGGCGGTGAACGAAGCGGCAAAAGCGCCGTGCTTGTGTGCACCACGTTAGAGGCTACTAGGAGAGGAAGGTGGTTGACTCTCGCTTGCCTTCCCAAGTGCCCTTAGCAGTCGGAAGGAGCAAGCTGAAGCACTGCTGCTTGTGCTGCTCCTTGGTTCCCTTGCAGCCCGCTCTGAAAGCATTGGCGGTCACTTCTAGGCGCCGAGTTGCACACACACAGCACCACGCTAAGTGCCGCGGAGAAGGGAAATCCAGAGTGCAGCGAGGAGCTTGACGTGGCTTACGTTCAGTAAGGAAAAGGTGAACTTAAGCACTGCCTCTTCAATCTGGCCGCCTCTGCTCTGGTAGCAACTTTTGCAAGTCGGCAGAGGGAGCCGCGAGTATGTAGAACGGAGGGCAGCGAGACGCCGTGTGTTATGCGCCCTTTCAGGGCTGCTGACAAGGGGCTACTTTAAGAACGCCTTCTTCGTCCTCGCGTCCTTCTCGCTTCGTTCTAGCTGCATGGAGTACAGCACAGCGAAGGAGTGAAGACGGGCACTGCCCCAGCTTTTGCCCTGGCGTGCAACGGCTGTGTGCTGCTTTTCCAAGCAGCAAGAGCACTGAGAAGTGAAAGCGATTGTGAAGGAGCTCTTTGGCTGCTCGTGTGCTCTTCGCTGCACTGCGCCGCTCGCAAGCGGCTTCGTTCTTCGGCGTCTGCCGTCCGGAGAGAGCTGAACTGCAGCGGTCAGTTGCAGCTCTGCCCAACAGCGTGCTCTCAGTTCTGCGGACAAGCACGCCCTGTTGCCTTGGCTCCGAGTGCAAAGTCCCTAGCGAGCACTCACTCAGTGCAATGCACCCAGAAAGACGCTCTCGCTCGTCTTTCAAGGAACGATTCCTAACAGCAGAAGCAGCAGAGGCACAAACTGGATGACGAGAAGGGACAATGTAGAACACGTCTCTGTCCTGGCACGTTGTCGTGTGCGATATGTCCCTCCGGGTCTTCGGTCCTTGCGAAGCTCTATGTACTGCGAGCGCAGCTACTTGCAGCTGAGAAGGACCGCGGAGCTAGCAGCGAATTCGGAGAGCGCTAAGCACGATGTCAAGAAGCGAGACGTGTCCCTGCAACGCGGTGCTAAGAGCAGCTTCCTGGCGGCGGGGGCGAGCCCCGGCCACAAGACATTCTCGTCCTGGCAACGGATCTCTGTGAAGGGCGTAGGCGAAAAGCTTTCGTTTTCCATTCGAACTGCGAGAGAGGCAGACTGTTACACGGAGCTCTGAGAACAAAGGTGCACGCCCTAGGCTGGCTTGGGCAGAAGAAGCGTTCTCGAGCTCTTGGCTGCCGGCACACTGCTGGGTATGTGGCGCCCCTGCAGCGGCTTCTGGCCGCCGGCAAGTGAAAGCGGAGCAAGGCGTGGGCGAGGGCGGTGAACGAAGCGGCTATGTGCCGTGCTTGTGTGCACCACGTTAGAGGCTACTAGGAGAGGAAGGTGGTTGACTCTCGCTTGCCTTCCCAAGTGCCCTTAGCAGTCGGAAGGAGCAAGCTGAAGCACTGCTGCTTGTGCTGCTCCTTGGTTCCCTTGCAGCCCGCTCTGAAAGCATTGGCGGTCACTTCTAGGCGCCGAGTTGCACACACACAGCACCACGCTAAGTGCCGCGGAGAAGGGAAATCCAGAGTGCAGCGAGGAGCTTGACGTGGCTTACGTTCAGTAAGGAAAAGGTGAACCTAAGCACTGCCTCTTCAATCTGGCCGCCTCTGCTCTGGTAGCAACTTTTGCAAGTCGGCAGAGGGAGCCGCGAGTACGTAGAACGGAGGGCAGCGAGACGCCGTGTGTTATGCGCCCTTTCAGGGCTGCTGACAAGGGGCTACTTTAAGAACGCCTTCTTCGTCCTCGCGTCCTTCTCGCTTCGTTCTAGCTGCATGGAGTACAGCACAGCGAAGGAGTGAAGACGGGCACTGCCCCAGCTTTTGCCCTGGCGTGCAACGGCTGTGTGCTGCTTTTCCAAGCAGCAAGAGCACTGAGAAGTGAAAGCGATTGGGAAGGAGCTCTTTGGCTGCTCGTGTGCTCTTCGCTGCACTGCGCCGCTCGCAAGCGGCTTCGTTCTTCGGCGTCTGCCGTCCGGAGAGAGCTGAACTGCAGCGGTCAGTTTCAGCTCTGCCCAACAGCGTGCTCTCAGTTCTGCGGACAAGCACGCCCTGTTGCCTTGGCTCCGAGTGCAAAGTCCCTAGCGAGCACTCACTCAGTGCAATGCACCCAGAAAGACGCTCTCGCTCGTCTTTCAAGGAACGATTCCTAACAGCAGAAGCAGCAGAGGCACAAACTGGATGACGAGAAGGGACAATGTAGAACACGTCTCTGTCCTGGCACGTTGTCGTGTGCGATATGTCCCTCCGGGTCTTCGGTCCTTGCGAAGCTCTATGTACTGCGAGCGCAGCTACTTGCAGCTGAGAAGGACCGCGGAGCTAGCAGCGAATTCGGAGAGCGCTAAGCACGAAGTCAAGAAGCGAGACGTGTCCCTGCAACGCGGTGCTAAGAGCAGCTTCCTGGCGGCGGGGCGAGCTCCGGCCACAAGACATTCTCGTCGTAGCAACGGATCTCCGTGAAGGGCGTAGGCGGAAAGCTTTCGTTTTCCATTCGAACTGCGAGAGAGGCAGACTGTTACACGGAGCTCTGAGAACAAAGGTGCACGCCCTAGGCGGGCTTGGGCAGAAGAAGCGTTCTCGAGCTCTTGGCTGCCCGCACACTGCTGGGTATGTGGCGCCGCTGCAGCGTCTTCTGGCCGCCGGCAAGTGAAAGCGGAGCCAGGCGTAGGCGTGGGCGAGGGCGGTGAACGAAGCGGCAAAAGCGCCGTGCTTGTGTGCACCACGTTAGAGGCTACTAGGAGAGGAAGGTGGTTGACTCTCGCTTGCCTTCCCAAGTGCCCTTAGCAGTCGGAAGGAGCAAGCTGAAGCACTGCTGCTTGTGCTGCTCCTTGGTTCCCTTGCAACCCGCTCTGAAAGCATTGGCGGTCACTTCTAGGCGCCGAGTTGCACACACACAGCACCACGCTAAGTGCCGCGGAGAAGGGAAATCCAGAGTGCAGCGAGGAGCTGGACGTGGCTTACGTGCAGTAAGGAAAAGGTGAACCTAAGCACTGCCTCTTCAATCTGGCCGCCTCTGCTCTGGTAGCAACTTTTGCAAGTCGGCAGAGGGAGCCGCGAGTACGTAGAACGGAGGGCAGCGAGACGCCGTGTGTTATGCGCCCTTTCAGGGCTGCTGCCAGTAGGCTACTTTAAGAAGGCCTTCTACTTCCTCGCGTCCTTCTCGCTTCGTTCTAGCTGCATGGAGTACAGCACAGCGAAGGAGTGAAGACGGGCACTGCCCCAGCTTTTGCCCTGGCGTGCAACGGCTGTGTGCTGCTTTTCCAAGCAGCAAGAGCACTGAGAAGTGAAAGCGATTGTGAAGGAGCTCTTTGGCTGCTCGTGTGCTCTTCGCTGCACTGCGCCGCTCGCAAGCGGCTTCGTTCTTCGGCGTCTGCCGTCCGGAGAGAGCTGAACTGCAGCGGTCAGTTGCAGCTCTGCCCAACAGCGTGCTCTCAGTTCTGCGGACAAGCACGCCCTGTTGCCTTGGCTCCGAGTGCAAAGTCCCTAGCGAGCACTCACTCAGTGCAATGCACCCAGAAAGACGCTCTCGCTCGTCTTTCAAGGAACGATTCCTAACAGCAGAAGCAGCAGAGGCACAAACTGGATGACGAGAAGGGACAATGTAGAACACGTCTCTGTCCTGGCACGTTGTCGTGTGCGATATGTCCCTCCGGGTCTTCGGTCCTTGCGAAGCTCTATGTACTGCGAGCGCAGCTACTTGCAGCTGAGAAGGACCGCGGAGCTAGCAGCGAATTCGGAGAGCGCTAAGCACGATGTCAAGAAGCGAGACGTGTCCCTGCAACGCGGTGCTAAGAGCAGCTTCCTGGCGGCGGGGGCGAGCTCCGGCCACAAGACATTCTCGTCGTAGCAACGGATCTCCGTGAAGGGCGTAGGCGGAAAGCTTTCGTTTTCCATTCGAACTGCGAGAGAGGCAGACTGTTACACGGAGCTCTGAGAACAAAGGTGCACGCCCTAGGCGGGCTTGGGCAGAAGAAGCGTTCTCGAGCTCTTGGCTGCCCGCACACTGCTGGGTATGTGGCGCCGCTGCAGCGTCTTCTGGCCGCCGGCAAGTGAAAGCGGAGCCAGGCGTAGGCGTGGGCGAGGGCGGTGAACGAAGCGGCAAAAGCGCCGTGCTTGTGTGCACCACGTTAGAGGCTACTAGGAGAGGAAGGTGGTTGACTCTCGCTTGCCTTCCCAAGTGCCCTTAGCAGTCGGAAGGAGCAAGCTGAAGCACTGCTGCTTGTGCTGCTCCTTGGTTCCCTTGCAACCCGCTCTGAAAGCATTGGCGGTCACTTCTAGGCGCCGAGTTGCACACACACAGCACCACGCTAAGTGCCGCGGAGAAGGGAAATCCAGAGTGCAGCGAGGAGCTGGACGTGGCTTACGTGCAGTAAGGAAAAGGTGAACCTAAGCACTGCCTCTTCAATCTGGCCGCCTCTGCTCTGGTAGCAACTTTTGCAAGTCGGCAGAGGGAGCCGCGAGTACGTAGAACGGAGGGCAGCGAGACGCCGTGTGTTATGCGCCCTTTCAGGGCTGCTGCCAGTAGGCTACTTTAAGAACGCCTTCTTCGTCCTCGCGTCCTTCTCGCTTCGTTCTAGCTGCATGGAGTACAGCACAGCGAAGGAGTGAAGACGGGCACTGCCCCAGCTTTTGCCCTGGCGTGCAACGGCTGTGTGCTGCTTTTCCAAGCAGCAAGAGCACTGAGAAGTGAAAGCGATTGGGAAGGAGCTCTTTGGCTGCTCGTGTGCTCTTCGCTGCACTGCGCCGCTCGCAAGCGGCTTCGTTCTTCGGCGTCTGCCGTCCGGAGAGAGCTGAACTGCAGCGGTCAGTTGCAGCTCTGCCCAACAGCGTGCTCTCAGTTCTGCGGACAAGCACGCCCTGTTGCCTTGGCTCCGAGTGCAAAGTCCCTAGCGAGCACTCACTCAGTGCAATGCACCCAGAAAGACGCTCTCGCTCGTCTTTCAAGGAACGATTCCTAACAGCAGAAGCAGCAGAGGCACAAACTGGATGACGAGAAGGGACAATGTAGAACACGTCTCTGTCCTGGCACGTTGTCGTGTGCGATATGTCCCTCCGGGTCTTCGGTCCTTGCGAAGCTCTATGTACTGCGAGCGCAGCTACTTGCAGCTGAGAAGGACCGCGGAGCTAGCAGCGAATTCGGAGAGCGCTAAGCACGAAGTCAAGAAGCGAGACGTGTCCCTGCAACGCGGTGCTAAGAGCAGCTTCCTGGCGGCGGGGGCGAGCTCCGGCCACAAGACATTCTCGTCGTAGCAACGGATCTCCGTGAAGGGCGTAGGCGGAAAGCTTTCGTTTTCCATTCGAACTGCGAGAGAGGCAGACTGTTACACGGAGCTCTGAGAACAAAGGTGCACGCCCTAGGCGGGCTTGGGCAGAAGAAGCGTTCTCGAGCTCTTGGCTGCCCGCACACTGCTGGGTATGTGGCGCCGCTGCAGCGTCTTCTGGCCGCCGGCAAGTGAAAGCGGAGCCAGGCGTAGGCGTGGGCGAGGGCGGTGAACGAAGCGGCTATGTGCCGTGCTTGTGTGCACCACGTTAGAGGCTACTAGGAGAGGAAGGTGGTTGACTCTCGCTTGCCTTCCCAAGTGCCCTTAGCAGTCGGAAGGAGCAAGCTGAAGCACTGCTGCTTGTGCTGCTCCTTGGTTCCGTTGCAGCCCGCTCTGAAAGCATTGGCGGTCACTTCTAGGCGCCGAGTTGCACACACACAGCACCACGCTAAGTGCCGCGGAGAAGGGAAATCCAGAGTGCAGCGAGGAGCTTGACGTGGCTTACGTGCAGTAAGGAAAAGGTGAACCTAAGCACTGCCTCTTCAATCTGGCCGCCTCTGCTCTGGTAGCAACTTTTGCAAGTCGGCAGAGGGAGCCGCGAGTATGTAGAACGGAGGGCAGCGAGACGCCGTGTGTTATGCGCCCTTTCAGGGCTGCTGACAAGGGGCTACTTTAAGAACGCCTTCTTCGTCCTCGCGTCCTTCTCGCTTCGTTCTAGCTGCATGGAGTACAGCACAGCGAAGGAGTGAAGACGGGCACTGCCCCAGCTTTTGCCCTGGCGTGCAACGGCTGTGTGCTGCTTTTCCAAGCAGCAAGAGCACTGAGAAGTGAAAGCGATTGTGAAGGAGCTCTTTGGCTGCTCGTGTGCTCTTCGCTGCACTGCGCCGCTCGCAAGCGGCTTCGTTCTTCGGCGTCTGCCGTCCGGAGAGAGCTGAACTGCAGCGGTCAGTTGCAGCTCTGCCCAACAGCGTGCTCTCAGTTCTGCGGACAAGCACGCCCTGTTGCCTTGGCTCCGAGTGCAAAGTCCCTAGCGAGCACTCACTCAGTGCAATGCACCCAGAAAGACGCTCTCGCTCGTCTTTCAAGGAACGATTCCTAACAGCAGAAGCAGCAGAGGCACAAACTGGATGACGAGAAGGGACAATGTAGAACACGTCTCTGTCCTGGCACGTTGTCGTGTGCGATATGTCCCTCCGGGTCTTCGGTCCTTGCGAAGCTCTATGTACTGCGAGCGCAGCTACTTGCAGCTGAGAAGGACCGCGGAGCTAGCAGCGAATTCGGAGAGCGCTAAGCACGAAGTCAAGAAGCGAGACGTGTCCCTGCAACGCGGTGCTAAGAGCAGCTTCCTGGCGGCGGGGGCGAGCTCCGGCCACAAGACATTCTCGTCGTAGCAACGGATCTCCGTGAAGGGCGTAGGCGGAAAGCTTTCGTTTTCCATTCGAACTGCGAGAGAGGCAGACTGTTACACGGAGCTCTGAGAACAAAGGTGCACGCCCTAGGCGGGCTTGGGCAGAAGAAGCGTTCTCGAGCTCTTGGCTGCCCGCACACTGCTGGGTATGTGGCGCCGCTGCAGCGTCTTCTGGCCGCCGGCAAGTGAAAGCGGAGCCAGGCGTAGGCGTGGGCGAGGGCGGTGAACGAAGCGGCAAAAGCGCCGTGCTTGTGTGCACCACGTTAGAGGCTACTAGGAGAGGAAGGTGGTTGACTCTCGCTTGCCTTCCCAAGTGCCCTTAGCAGTCGGAAGGAGCAAGCTGAAGCACTGCTGCTTGTGCTGCTCCTTGGTTCCCTTGCAGCCCGCTCTGAAAGCATTGGCGGTCACTTCTAGGCGCCGAGTTGCACACACACAGCACCACGCTAAGTGCCGCGGAGAAGGGAAATCCAGAGTGCAGCGAGGAGCTTGACGTGGCTTACGTTCAGTAAGGAAAAGGTGAACCTAAGCACTGCCTCTTCAATCTGGCCGCCTCTGCTCTGGTAGCAACTTTTGCAAGTCGGCAGAGGGAGCCGCGAGTACGTAGAACGGAGGGCTGCGAGACGCCGTGTGTTATGCGCCCTTTCAGGGCTGCTGACAAGGGGCTACTTTAAGAACGCCTTCTTCGTCCTCGCGTCCTTCTCGCTTCGTTCTAGCTGCATGGAGTACAGCACAGCGAAGGAGTGAAGACGGGCACTGCCCCAGCTTTTGCCCTGGCGTGCAACGGCTGTGTGCTGCTTTTCCAAGCAGCAAGAGCACTGAGAAGTGAAAGCGATTGTGAAGGAGCTCTTTGGCTGCTCGTGTGCTCTTCGCTGCACTGCGCCGCTCGCAAGCGGCTTCGTTCTTCGGCGTCTGCCGTCCGGAGAGAGCTGAACTGCAGCGGTCAGTTGCAGCTCTGCCCAACAGCGTGCTCTCAGTTCTGCGGACAAGCACGCCCTGTTGCCTTGGCTCCGAGTGCAAAGTCCCTAGCGAGCACTCACTCAGTGCAATGCACCCAGAAAGACGCTCTCGCTCGTCTTTCAAGGAACGATTCCTAACAGCAGAAGCAGCAGAGGCACAAACTGGATGACGAGAAGGGACAATGTAGAACACGTCTCTGTCCTGGCACGTTGTCGTGTGCGATATGTCCCTCCGGGTCTTCGGTCCTTGCGAAGCTCTATGTACTGCGAGCGCAGCTACTTGCAGCTGAGAAGGACCGCGGAGCTAGCAGCGAATTCGGAGAGCGCTAAGCACGAAGTCAAGAAGCGAGACGTGTCCCTGCAACGCGGTGCTAAGAGCAGCTTCCTGGCGGCGGGGGCGAGCTCCGGCCACAAGACATTCTCGTCGTTGCAACGGATCTCCGTGAAGGGCGTAGGCGGAAAGCTTTCGTTTTCCATTCGAACTGCGAGAGAGGCAGACTGTTACACGGAGCTCTGAGAACAAAGGTGCACGCCCTAGGCGGGCTTGGGCAGAAGAAGCGTTCTCGAGCTCTTGGCTGCCCGCACACTGCTGGGTATGTGGCGCCGCTGCAGCGTCTTCTGGCCGCCGGCAAGTGAAAGCGGAGCCAGGCGTAGGCGTGGGCGAGGGCGGTGAACGAAGCGGCAAAAGCGCCGTGCTTGTGTGCACCACGTTAGAGGCTACTAGGAGAGGAAGGTGGTTGACTCTCGCTTGCCTTCCCAAGTGCCCTTAGCAGTCGGAAGGAGTAAGCTGAAGCACTGCTGCTTGTGCTGCTCCTTGGTTCCCTTGCAACCCGCTCTGAAAGCATTGGCGGTCACTTCTAGGCGCCGAGTTGCACACACACAGCACCACGCTAAGTGCCGCGGAGAAGGGAAATCCAGAGTGCAGCGAGGAGCTGGACGTGGCTTACGTGCAGTAAGGAAAAGGTGAACCTAAGCACTGCCTCTTCAATCTGGCCGCCTCTGCTCTGGTAGCAACTTTTGCAAGTCGGCAGAGGGAGCCGCGAGTATGTAGAACGGAGGGCAGCGAGACGCCGTGTGTTATGCGCCCTTTCAGGGCTGCTGACAAGGGGCTACTTTAAGAACGCCTTCTTCGTCCTCGCGTCCTTCTCGCTTCGTTCTAGCTGCATGGAGTACAGCACAGCGAAGGAGTGAAGACGGGCACTGCCCCAGCTTTTGCCCTGGCGTGCAACGGCTGTGTGCTGCTTTTCCAAGCAGCAAGAGCACTGAGAAGTGAAAGCGATTGTGAAGGAGCTCTTTGGCTGCTCGTGTGCTCTTCGCTGCACTGCGCCGCTCGCAAGCGGCTTCGTTCTTCGGCGTCTGCCGTCCGGAGAGAGCTGAACTGCAGCGGTCAGTTGCAGCTCTGCCCAACAGCGTGCTCTCAGTTCTGCGGACAAGCACGCCCTGTTGCCTTGGCTCCGAGTGCAAAGTCCCTAGCGAGCACTCACTCAGTGCAATGCACCCAGAAAGACGCTCTCGCTCGTCTTTCAAGGAACGATTCCTAACAGCACAAGCAGCAGAGGCACAAACTGGATGACGAGAAGGGACAATGTAGAACACGTCTCTGTCCTGGCACGTTGTCGTGTGCGATATGTCCCTCCGGGTCTTCGGTCCTTGCGAAGCTCTATGTACTGCGAGCGCAGCTACTTGCAGCTGAGAAGGACCGCGGAGCTAGCAGCGAATTCGGAGAGCGCTAAGCACGAAGTCAAGAAGCGAGACGTGTCCCTGCAACGCGGTGCTAAGAGCAGCTTCCTGGCGGCGGGGGCGAGCCCCGGCCACAAGACATTCTCGTCCTGGCAACGGATCTCTGTGAAGGGCGTAGGCGAAAAGCTTTCGTTTTCCATTCGAACTGCGAGAGAGGCAGACTGTTACACGGAGCTCTGAGAACAAAGGTGCACGCCCTAGGCTGGCTTGGGCAGAAGAAGCGTTCTCGAGCTCTTGGCTGCCGGCACACTGCTGGGTATGTGGCGCCGCTGCAGCGGCTTCTGGCCGCCGGCAAGTGAAAGCGGAGCCAGGCGTAGGCGTGGGCGAGGGCGGTGAACGAAGCGGCAAAAGCGCCGTGCTTGTGTGCACCACGTTAGAGGCTACTAGGAGAGGAAGGTGGTTGACTCTCGCTTGCCTTCCCAAGTGCCCTTAGCAGTCGGAAGGAGCAAGCTGAAGCACTGCTGCTTGTGCTGCTCCTTGGTTCCCTTGCAGCCCGCTCTGAAAGCATTGGCGGTCACTTCTAGGCGCCGAGTTGCACACACACAGCACCACGCTAAGTGCCGCGGAGAAGGGAAATCCAGAGTGCAGCGAGGAGCTTGACGTGGCTTACGTTCAGTAAGGAAAAGGTGAACTTAAGCACTGCCTCTTCAATCTGGCCGCCTCTGCTCTGGTAGCAACTTTTGCAAGTCGGCAGAGGGAGCCGCGAGTATGTAGAACGGAGGGCAGCGAGACGCCGTGTGTTATGCGCCCTTTCAGGGCTGCTGACAAGGGGCTACTTTAAGAACGCCTTCTTCGTCCTCGCGTCCTTCTCGCTTCGTTCTAGCTGCATGGAGTACAGCACAGCGAAGGAGTGAAGACGGGCACTGCCCCAGCTTTTGCCCTGGCGTGCAACGGCTGTGTGCTGCTTTTCCAAGCAGCAAGAGCACTGAGAAGTGAAAGCGATTGTGAAGGAGCTCTTTGGCTGCTCGTGTGCTCTTCGCTGCACTGCGCCGCTCGCAAGCGGCTTCGTTCTTCGGCGTCTGCCGTCCGGAGAGAGCTGAACTGCAGCGGTCAGTTGCAGCTCTGCCCAACAGCGTGCTCTCAGTTCTGCGGACAAGCACGCCCTGTTGCCTTGGCTCCGAGTGCAAAGTCCCTAGCGAGCACTCACTCAGTGCAATGCACCCAGAAAGACGCTCTCGCTCGTCTTTCAAGGAACGATTCCTAACAGCAGAAGCAGCAGAGGCACAAACTGGATGACGAGAAGGGACAATGTAGAACACGTCTCTGTCCTGGCACGTTGTCGTGTGCGATATGTCCCTCCGGGTCTTCGGTCCTTGCGAAGCTCTATGTACTGCGAGCGCAGCTACTTGCAGCTGAGAAGGACCGCGGAGCTAGCAGCGAATTCGGAGAGCGCTAAGCACGAAGTCAAGAAGCGAGACGTGTCCCTGCAACGCGGTGCTAAGAGCAGCTTCCTGGCGGCGGGGGCGAGCTCCGGCCACAAGACATTCTCGTCGTAGCAACGGATCTCCGTGAAGGGCGTAGGCGGAAAGCTTTCGTTTTCCATTCGAACTGCGAGAGAGGCAGACTGTTACACGGAGCTCTGAGAACAAAGGTGCACGCCCTAGGCGGGCTTGGGCAGAAGAAGCGTTCTCGAGCTCTTGGCTGCCCGCACACTGCTGGGTATGTGGCGCCGCTGCAGCGTCTTCTGGCCGCCGGCAAGTGAAAGCGGAGCCAGGCGTAGGCGTGGGCGAGGGCGGTGAACGAAGCGGCAAAAGCGCCGTGCTTGTGTGCACCACGTTAGAGGCTACTAGGAGAGGAAGGTGGTTGACTCTCGCTTGCCTTCCCAAGTGCCCTTAGCAGTCGGAAGGAGTAAGCTGAAGCACTGCTGCTTGTGCTGCTCCTTGGTTCCCTTGCAACCCGCTCTGAAAGCATTGGCGGTCACTTCTAGGCGCCGAGTTGCACACACACAGCACCACGCTAAGTGCCGCGGAGAAGGGAAATCCAGAGTGCAGCGAGGAGCTGGACGTGGCTTACGTGCAGTAAGGAAAAGGTGAACCTAAGCACTGCCTCTTCAATCTGGCCGCCTCTGCTCTGGTAGCAACTTTTGCAAGTCGGCAAAGGGAGCCGCGAGTACGTAGAACGGAGGGCAGCGAGACGCCGTGTGTTATGCGCCCTTTCAGGGCTGCTGCCAGTAGGCTACTTTAAGAAGGCCTTCTACTTCCTCGCGTCCTTCTCGCTTCGTTCTAGCTGCATGGAGTACAGCACAGCGAAGGAGTGAAGACGGGCACTGCCCCAGCTTTTGCCCTGGCGTGCAACGGCTGTGTGCTGCTTTTCCAAGCAGCAAGAGCACTGAGAAGTGAAAGCGATTGTGAAGGAGCTCTTTGGCTGCTCGTGTGCTCTTCGCTGCACTGCGCCGCTCGCAAGCGGCTTCGTTCTTCGGCGTCTGCCGTCCGGAGAGAGCTGAACTGCAGCGGTCAGTTGCAGCTCTGCCCAACAGCGTGCTCTCAGTTCTGCGGACAAGCACGCCCTGTTGCCTTGGCTCCGAGTGCAAAGTCCCTAGCGAGCACTCACTCAGTGCAATGCACCCAGAAAGACGCTCTCGCTCGTCTTTCAAGGAACGATTCCTAACAGCAGAAGCAGCAGAGGCACAAACTGGATGACGAGAAGGGACAATGTAGAACACGTCTCTGTCCTGGCACGTTGTCGTGTGCGATATGTCCCTCCGGGTCTTCGGTCCTTGCGAAGCTCTATGTACTGCGAGCGCAGCTACTTGCAGCTGAGAAGGACCGCGGAGCTAGCAGCGAATTCGGAGAGCGCTAAGCACGAAGTCAAGAAGCGAGACGTGTCCCTGCAACGCGGTGCTAAGAGCAGCTTCCTGGCGGCGGGGGCGAGCTCCGGCCACAAGACATTCTCGTCGTTGCAACGGATCTCCGTGAAGGGCGTAGGCGGAAAGCTTTCGTTTTCCATTCGAACTGCGAGAGAGGCAGACTGTTACACGGAGCTCTGAGAACAAAGGTGCACGCCCTAGGCGGGCTTGGGCAGAAGAAGCGTTCTCGAGCTCTTGGCTGCCCGCACACTGCTGGGTATGTGGCGCCGCTGCAGCGTCTTCTGGCCGCCGGCAAGTGAAAGCGGAGCCAGGCGTAGGCGTGGGCGAGGGCGGTGAACGAAGCGGCAAAAGCGCCGTGCTTGTGTGCAACACGTTAGAGGCTACTAGGAGAGGAAGGTGGTTGACTCTCGCTTGCCTTCCCAAGTGCCCTTAGCAGTCGGAAGGAGTAAGCTGAAGCACTGCTGCTTGTGCTGCTCCTTGGTTCCCTTGCAACCCGCTCTGAAAGCATTGGCGGTCACTTCTAGGCGCCGAGTTGCACACACACAGCACCACGCTAAGTGCCGCGGAGAAGGGAAATCCAGAGTGCAGCGAGGAGCTGGACGTGGCTTACGTGCAGTAAGGAAAAGGTGAACCTAAGCACTGCCTCTTCAATCTGGCCGCCTCTGCTCTGGTAGCAACTTTTGCAAGTCGGCAAAGGGAGCCGCGAGTACGTAGAACGGAGGGCAGCGAGACGCCGTGTGTTATGCGCCCTTTCAGGGCTGCTGCCAGTAGGCTACTTTAAGAAGGCCTTCTACTTCCTCGCGTCCTTCTCGCTTCGTTCTAGCTGCATGGAGTACAGCACAGCGAAGGAGTGAAGACGGGCACTGCCCCAGCTTTTGCCCTGGCGTGCAACGGCTGTGTGCTGCTTTTCCAAGCAGCAAGAGCACTGAGAAGTGAAAGCGATTGTGAAGGAGCTCTTTGGCTGCTCGTGTGCTCTTCGCTGCACTGCGCCGCTCGCAAGCGGCTTCGTTCTTCGGCGTCTGCCGTCCGGAGAGAGCTGAACTGCAGCGGTCAGTTGCAGCTCTGCCCAACAGCGTGCTCTCAGTTCTGCGGACAAGCACGCCCTGTTGCCTTGGCTCCGAGTGCAAAGTCCCTAGCGAGCACTCACTCAGTGCAATGCACCCAGAAAGACGCTCTCGCTCGTCTTTCAAGGAACGATTCCTAACAGCAGAAGCAGCAGAGGCACAAACTGGATGACGAGAAGGGACAATGTAGAACACGTCTCTGTCCTGGCACGTTGTCGTGTGCGATATGTCCCTCCGGGTCTTCGGTCCTTGCGAAGCTCTATGTACTGCGAGCGCAGCTACTTGCAGCTGAGAAGGACCGCGGAGCTAGCAGCGAATTCGGAGAGCGCTAAGCACGAAGTCAAGAAGCGAGACGTGTCCCTGCAACGCGGTGCTAAGAGCAGCTTCCTGGCGGCGGGGGCGAGCCCCGGCCACAAGACATTCTCGTCCTGGCAACGGATCTCTGTGAAGGGCGTAGGCGAAAAGCTTTCGTTTTCCATTCGAACTGCGAGAGAGGCAGACTGTTACACGGAGCTCTGAGAACAAAGGTGCACGCCCTAGGCTGGCTTGGGCAGAAGAAGCGTTCTCGAGCTCTTGGCTGCCGGCACACTGCTGGGTATTTGGCGCCCCTGCAGCGGCTTCTGGCCGCCGGCAAGTGAAAGCGGAGCAAGGCGTGGGCGAGGGCGGTGAACGAAGCGGCAAAAGCGCCGTGCTTGTGTGCACCACGTTAGAGGCTACTAGGAGAGGAAGGTGGTTGACTCTCGCTTGCCTTCCCAAGTGCCCTTAGCAGTCGGAAGGAGCAAGCTGAAGCACTGCTGCTTGTGCTGCTCCTTGGTTCCCTTGCAGCCCGCTCTGAAAGCATTGGCGGTCACTTCTAGGCGCCGAGTTGCACACACACAGCACCACGCTAAGTGCCGCGGAGAAGGGAAATCCAGAGTGCAGCGAGGAGCTTGACGTAGCTTACGTTCAGTAAGGAAAAGGTGAACTTAAGCACTGCCTCTTCAATCTGGCCGCCTCTGCTCTGGTAGCAACTTTTGCAAGTCGGCAGAGGGAGCCGCGAGTATGTAGAACGGAGGGCAGCGAGACGCCGTGTGTTATGCGCCCTTTCAGGGCTGCTGACAAGGGGCTACTTTAAGAACGCCTTCTTCGTCCTCGCGTCCTTCTCGCTTCGTTCTAGCTGCATGGAGTACAGCACAGCGAAGGAGTGAAGACGGGCACTGCCCCAGCTTTTGCCCTGGCGTGCAACGGCTGTGTGCTGCTTTTCCAAGCAGCAAGAGCACTGAGAAGTGAAAGCGATTGGGAAGGAGCTCTTTGGCTGCTCGTGTGCTCTTCGCTGCACTGCGCCGCTCGCAAGCGGCTTCGTTCTTCGGCGTCTGCCGTCCGGAGAGAGCTGAACTGCAGCGGTCAGTTGCAGCTCTGCCCAACAGCGTGCTCTCAGTTCTGCGGACAAGCACGCCCTGTTGCCTTGGCTCCGAGTGCAAAGTCCCTAGCGAGCACTCACTCAGTGCAATGCACCCAGAAAGACGCTCTCGCTCGTCTTTCAAGGAACGATTCCTAACAGCAGAAGCAGCAGAGGCACAAACTGGATGACGAGAAGGGACAATGTAGAACACGTCTCTGTCCTGGCACGTTGTCGTGTGCGATATGTCCCTCCGGGTCTTCGGTCCTTGCGAAGCTCTATGTACTGCGAGCGCAGCTACTTGCAGCTGAGAAGGACCGCGGAGCTAGCAGCGAATTCGGAGAGCGCTAAGCACGAAGTCAAGAAGCGAGACGTGTCCCTGCAACGCGGTGCTAAGAGCAGCTTCCTGGCGGCGGGGGCGAGCCCCGGCCACAAGACATTCTCGTCCTGGCAACGGATCTCTGTGAAGGGCGTAGGCGAAAAGCTTTCGTTTTCCATTCGAACTGCGAGAGAGGCAGACTGTTACACGGAGCTCTGAGAACAAAGGTGCACGCCCTAGGCTGGCTTGGGCAGAAGAAGCGTTCTCGAGCTCTTGGCTGCCGGCACACTGCTGGGTATGTGGCGCCGCTGCAGCGTCTTCTGGCCGCCGGCAAGTGAAAGCGGAGCCAGGCGTAGGCGTGGGCGAGGGCGGTGAACGAAGCGGCAAAAGCGCCGTGCTTGTGTGCACCACGTTAGAGGCTACTAGGAGAGGAAGGTGGTTGACTCTCGCTTGCCTTCCCAAGTGCCCTTAGCAGTCGGAAGGAGCAAGCTGAAGCACTGCTGCTTGTGCTGCTCCTTGGTTCCCTTGCAGCCCGCTCTGAAAGCATTGGCGGTCACTTCTAGGCGCCGAGTTGCACACACACAGCACCACGCTAAGTGCCGCGGAGAAGGGAAATCCAGAGTGCAGCGAGGAGCTTGACGTGGCTTACGTTCAGTAAGGAAAAGGTGAACCTAAGCACTGCCTCTTCAATCTGGCCGCCTCTGCTCTGGTAGCAACTTTTGCAAGTCGGCAGAGGGAGCCGCGAGTACGTAGAACGGAGGGCTGCGAGACGCCGTGTGTTATGCGCCCTTTCAGGGCTGCTGACAAGGGGCTACTTTAAGAACGCCTTCTTCGTCCTCGCGTCCTTCTCGCTTCGTTCTAGCTGCATGGAGTACAGCACAGCGAAGGAGTGAAGACGGGCACTGCCCCAGCTTTTGCCCTGGCGTGCAACGGCTGTGTGCTGCTTTTCCAAGCAGCAAGAGCACTGAGAAGTGAAAGCGGTTGTGAAGGAGCTCTTTGGCTGCTCGTGTGCTCTTCGCTGCACTGCGCCGCTCGCAAGCGGCTTCGTTCTTCGGCGTCTGCCGTCCGGAGAGAGCTGAACTGCAGCGGTCAGTTGCAGCTCTGCCCAACAGCGTGCTCTCAGTTCTGCGGACAAGCACGCCCTGTTGCCTTGGCTCCGAGTGCAAAGTCCCTAGCGAGCACTCACTCAGTGCAATGCACCCAGAAAGACGCTCTCGCTCGTCTTTCAAGGAACGATTCCTAACAGCAGAAGCAGCAGAGGCACAAACTGGATGACGAGAAGGGACAATGTAGAACACGTCTCTGTCCTGGCACGTTGTCGTGTGCGATATGTCCCTCCGGGTCTTCGGTCCTTGCGAAGCTCTATGTACTGCGAGCGCAGCTACTCGCAGCTGAGAAGGACCGCGGAGCTAGCAGCGAATTCGGAGAGCGCTAAGCACGAAGTCAAGAAGCGAGACGTGTCCCTGCAACGCGGTGCTAAGAGCAGCTTCCTGGCGGCGGGGGCGAGCTCCGGCCACAAGACATTCTCGTCGTAGCAACGGATCTCCGTGAAGGGCGTAGGCGGAAAGCTTTCGTTTTCCATTCGAACTGCGAGAGAGGCAGACTGTTACACGGAGCTCTGAGAACAAAGGTGCACGCCCTAGGCGGGCTTGGGCAGAAGAAGCGTTCTCGAGCTCTTGGCTGCCCGCACACTGCTGGGTATGTGGCGCCGCTGCAGCGTCTTCTGGCCGCCGGCAAGTGAAAGCGGAGCCAGGCGTAGGCGTGGGCGAGGGCGGTGAACGAAGCGGCAAAAGCGCCGTGCTTGTGTGCACCACGTTAGAGGCTACTAGGAGAGGAAGGTGGTTGACTCTCGCTTGCCTTCCCAAGTGCCCTTAGCAGTCGGAAGGAGTAAGCTGAAGCACTGCTGCTTGTGCTGCTCCTTGGTTCCCTTGCAGCCCGCTCTGAAAGCATTGGCGGTCACTTCTAGGCGCCGAGTTGCACACACACAGCACCACGCTAAGTGCCGCGGAGAAGGGAAATCCAGAGTGCAGCGAGGAGCTGGACGTGGCTTACGTGCAGTAAGGAAAAGGTGAACCTAAGCACTGCCTCTTCAATCTGGCCGCCTCTGCTCTGGTAGCAACTTTTGCAAGTCGGCAAAGGGAGCCGCGAGTACGTAGAACGGAGGGCAGCGAGACGCCGTGTGTTATGCGCCCTTTCAGGGCTGCTGCCAGTAGGCTACTTTAAGAAGGCCTTCTACTTCCTCGCGTCCTTCTCGCTTCGTTCTAGCTGCATGGAGTACAGCACAGCGAAGGAGTGAAGACGGGCACTGCCCCAGCTTTTGCCCTGGCGTGCAACGGCTGTGTGCTGCTTTTCCAAGCAGCAAGAGCACTGAGAAGTGAAAGCGATTGTGAAGGAGCTCTTTGGCTGCTCGTGTGCTCTTCGCTGCACTGCGCCGCTCGCAAGCGGCTTCGTTCTTCGGCGTCTGCCGTCCGGAGAGAGCTGAACTGCAGCGGTCAGTTGCAGCTCTGCCCAACAGCGTGCTCTCAGTTCTGCGGACAAGCACGCCCTGTTGCCTTGGCTCCGAGTGCAAAGTCCCTAGCGAGCACTCACTCAGTGCAATGCACCCAGAAAGACGCTCTCGCTCGTCTTTCAAGGAACGATTCCTAACAGCAGAAGCAGCAGAGGCACAAACTGGATGACGAGAAGGGACAATGTAGAACACGTCTCTGTCCTGGCACGTTGTCGTGTGCGATATGTCCCTCCGGGTCTTCGGTCCTTGCGAAGCTCTATGTACTGCGAGCGCAGCTACTTGCAGCTGAGAAGGACCGCGGAGCTAGCAGCGAATTCGGAGAGCGCTAAGCACGATGTCAAGAAGCGAGACGTGTCCCTGCAACGCGGTGCTAAGAGCAGCTTCCTGGCGGCGGGGGCGAGCCCCGGCCACAAGACATTCTCGTCCTGGCAACGGATCTCTGTGAAGGGCGTAGGCGAAAAGCTTTCGTTTTCCATTCGAACTGCGAGAGAGGCAGACTGTTACACGGAGCTCTGAGAACAAAGGTGCACGCCCTAGGCGGGCTTGGGCAGAAGAAGCGTTCTCGAGCTCTTGGCTGCCGGCACACTGCTGGGTATGTGGCGCCCCTGCAGCGGCTTCTGGCCGCCGGCAAGTGAAAGCGGAGCAAGGCGTGGGCGAGGGCGGTGAACGAAGCGGCTATGTGCCGTGCTTGTGTGCACCACGTTAGAGGCTACTAGGAGAGGAAGGTGGTTGACTCTCGCTTGCCTTCCCAAGTGCCCTTAGCAGTCGGAAGGAGCAAGCTGAAGCACTGCTGCTTGTGCTGCTCCTTGGTTCCCTTGCAGCCCGCTCTGAAAGCATTGGCGGTCACTTCTAGGCGCCGAGTTGCACACACACAGCACCACGCTAAGTGCCGCGGAGAAGGGAAATCCAGAGTGCAGCGAGGAGCTGGACGTGGCTTACGTGCAGTAAGGAAAAGGTGAACCTAAGCACTGCCTCTTCAATCTGGCCGCCTCTGCTCTGGTAGCAACTTTTGCAAGTCGGCAGAGGGAGCCGCGAGTACGTAGAACGGAGGGCTGCGAGACGCCGTGTGTTATGCGCCCTTTCAGGGCTGCTGACAAGGGGCTACTTTAAGAACGCCTTCTTCGTCCTCGCGTCCTTCTCGCTTCGTTCTAGCTGCATGGAGTACAGCACAGCGAAGGAGTGAAGACGGGCACTGCCCCAGCTTTTGCCCTGGCGTGCAACGGCTGTGTGCTGCTTTTCCAAGCAGCAAGAGCACTGAGAAGTGAAAGCGATTGGGAAGGAGCTCTTTGGCTGCTCGTGTGCTCTTCGCTGCACTGCGCCGCTCGCAAGCGGCTTCGTTCTTCGGCGTCTGCCGTCCGGAGAGAGCTGAACTGCAGCGGTCAGTTGCAGCTCTGCCCAACAGCGTGCTCTCAGTTCTGCGGACAAGCACGCCCTGTTGCCTTGGCTCCGAGTGCAAAGTCCCTAGCGAGCACTCACTCAGTGCAATGCACCCAGAAAGACGCTCTCGCTCGTCTTTCAAGGAACGATTCCTAACAGCAGAAGCAGCAGAGGCACAAACTGGATGACGAGAAGGGACAATGTAGAACACGTCTCTGTCCTGGCACGTTGTCGTGTGCGATATGTCCCTCCGGGTCTTCGGTCCTTGCGAAGCTCTATGTACTGCGAGCGCAGCTACTTGCAGCTGAGAAGGACCGCGGAGCTAGCAGCGAATTCGGAGAGCGCTAAGCACGAAGTCAAGAAGCGAGACGTGTCCCTGCAACGCGGTGCTAAGAGCAGCTTCCTGGCGGCGGGGGCGAGCTCCGGCCACAAGACATTCTCGTCGTAGCAACGGATCTCCGTGAAGGGCGTAGGCGGAAAGCTTTCGTTTTCCATTCGAACTGCGAGAGAGGCAGACTGTTACACGGAGCTCTGAGAACAAAGGTGCACGCCCTAGGCGGGCTTGGGCAGAAGAAGCGTTCTCGAGCTCTTGGCTGCCCGCACACTGCTGGGTATGTGGCGCCGCTGCAGCGTCTTCTGGCCGCCGGCAAGTGAAAGCGGAGCCAGGCGTAGGCGTGGGCGAGGGCGGTGAACGAAGCGGCTATGTGCCGTGCTTGTGTGCACCACGTTAGAGGCTACTAGGAGAGGAAGGTGGTTGACTCTCGCTTGCCTTCCCAAGTGCCCTTAGCAGTCGGAAGGAGCAAGCTGAAGCACTGCTGCTTGTGCTGCTCCTTGGTTCCCTTGCAGCCCGCTCTGAAAGCATTGGCGGTCACTTCTAGGCGCCGAGTTGCACACACACAGCACCACGCTAAGTGCCGCGGAGAAGGGAAATCCAGAGTGCAGCGAGGAGCTGGACGTGGCTTACGTTCAGTAAGGAAAAGGTGAACCTAAGCACTGCCTCTTCAATCTGGCCGCCTCTGCTCTGGTAGCAACTTTTGCAAGTCGGCAGAGGGAGCCGCGAGTATGTAGAACGGAGGGCAGCGAGACGCCGTGTGTTATGCGCCCTTTCAGGGCTGCTGACAAGGGGCTACTTTAAGAACGCCTTCTTCGTCCTCGCGTCCTTCTCGCTTCGTTCTAGCTGCATGGAGTACAGCACAGCGAAGGAGTGAAGACGGGCACTGCCCCAGCTTTTGCCCTGGCGTGCAACGGCTGTGTGCTGCTTTTCCAAGCAGCAAGAGCACTGAGAAGTGAAAGCGATTGTGAAGGAGCTCTTTGGCTGCTCGTGTGCTCTTCGCTGCACTGCGCCGCTCGCAAGCGGCTTCGTTCTTCGGCGTCTGCCGTCCGGAGAGAGCTGAACTGCAGCGGTCAGTTGCAGCTCTGCCCAACAGCGTGCTCTCAGTTCTGCGGACAAGCACGCCCTGTTGCCTTGGCTCCGAGTGCAAAGTCCCTAGCGAGCACTCACTCAGTGCAATGCACCCAGAAAGACGCTCTCGCTCGTCTTTCAAGGAACGATTCCTAACAGCAGAAGCAGCAGAGGCACAAACTGGATGACGAGAAGGGACAATGTAGAACACGTCTCTGTCCTGGCACGTTGTCGTGTGCGATATGTCCCTCCGGGTCTTCGGTCCTTGCGAAGCTCTATGTACTGCGAGCGCAGCTACTTGCAGCTGAGAAGGACCGCGGAGCTAGCAGCGAATTCGGAGAGCGCTAAGCACGAAGTCAAGAAGCGAGACGTGTCCCTGCAACGCGGTGCTAAGAGCAGCTTCCTGGCGGCGGGGGCGAGCTCCGGCCACAAGACATTCTCGTCGTAGCAACGGATCTCCGTGAAGGGCGTAGGCGGAAAGCTTTCGTTTTCCATTCGAACTGCGAGAGAGGCAGACTGTTACACGGAGCTCTGAGAACAAAGGTGCACGTCCTAGGCGGGCTTGGGCAGAAGCAGCGTTCTCGAGCTCTTGGCAGGCGGCACAATGCTGGCGGTGGGGCGCCCATGCAGCGGCTTCTGGCCGCCGGCAAGTGAAAGCGGCGCCAGGGGAGGGCGAGGGAAAGGGCGGTGAACGAAGCGGCACAAGAGCCGTGCTTATGTGCACCACGTTACAGGCTACTAGGAGAGGAAGGTGGTTGACTCTCGCTTTCCTTCGCAAGTGCCCTTAGCAGTCGGAAGGAGCTGAACTCCAGCGGTCAGTTTCAGCTCTGCCCAACAGCGTGTTCTCAGTTCAGCTGGCAAGCACGCCCTGTTGCCTTGGCTCCGAGTGCATAGTCACTAGCGAGCACTCACTCGTGTGCTCTTCGCTGCACAGCGCCGCTCGCAAGCGGCTTCGTTCTTCGCCTTCTGCCGTCCGGAGAGAGCTGAACTCCAGCGGTCAGTTTCAGCTCTGCCCAAAAGCGTGTTCTCAGTTCTGCGAGCAAGCACGCCCTCTTGCCTTCGCTCCGAGTGCAAAGACCCTAGCGAGCACTCACTCAGTGCAGTGCACCCAGAAAGACGCTCTCGCTCGTCTTTCAAGGAGCGATTCCTAACAGCAAAGGAAGCAGATGTACAAACTGGATGACGAGAAAGGATAAAGTAGAACACGTCTCTGTCCTCGTACATTTTCGTGTGCGGTACTTCCCTCCGGGTCTTCGGTCCTTGCGAAGCTCTATGTACTTCGAGCGCTGCTACTTGCAGCTGAGAAGGACCGTGGGGCTAGCAGCGAATTTCGGAGAGCGTTAAGCACGTAGTCAAGAAGCGAGACGTGTCCCTGCAATGCGGTGCTAAGAGCAGCTTCCTCGCGGCGGGGGCGAGCTCCGGCTACAAGTCATTCTCGTTCTGGCAACGGATCTCTGTGAAGGGCGTAGGCGAAAAGCTTTCGTTTTCCGTTCGAAGTGCGAGAGAGGCAGACTGTTGCACGGAGCTCTGAGAACAAAGGTGCACGTCCTAGGCGGGCTTGGGCAGAAGCAGCGTTCTCGAGCTCTTGGCAGGCGGCACACTGCTGGCTATGTGGCGCCCCTGCAGCGGCTTCTGGCCGCCGGGAAGTGAAAGCGGAGCCAGGCGTGGGCGAGGGAGAAGGCGGTGAACGAAGCGGCACAAGAGCCGTGTTTTTGTGCACCACGTTACAGGCTACTAGGAGAGGAAGGTGGTTGACTCTCGCTTGCCTTCCCAGGTGCCCTTAGCAGTCGGAAGGAGCTGAACTCCAGCGGTCAGTTTCAGCTCTGCCCAACAGCGTGTTCTCAGTTCAGCTGGCAAGCACGCCCTGTTGCCTTGGCTCCGAGTGCATAGTCCCTAGCGAGCACTCACTCGTGTGCTCTTCGCTGCACAGCGCCGCTCGCAAGCGGCTTCGTTCTTCGCCTTCTGCCGTCCGGAGAGAGCTGAACTCCAGCGGTCAGTTTAAGCTCTGCCCAAAAGCGTGTTCTCAGTTCTGCGAGCAAGCACGCCCTCTTGCCTTGGCTCCGAGTGCAAAGACCCTAGCGAGCACTCAGTGCAGTGCACCCAGAAAGACGCTCTCGCTCGTCTTTCAAGGAGCGATTCCTAACAGCAAAGGAAGCAGATGTACAAACTGGATGACGAGAAAGGATAAAGTAGAACACGTCTCTGTCCTCGTACATTTTCGTGTGCGATACTTCCCTCCGGGTCTTCGGTCCTTGCGAAGCTCTATGTACTGCGAGCGCTGCTACTTGCAGCTGAGAAGGACCGTGGGGCTAGCAGCGAATTCGGAGAGCGCTAAGCACGTAGTCAAGAAGCGAGACGTGTCCTTGCAATGCGGTGCTAAGAGCAGCTTCCTCGCGGCGGGGGCGAGCTCCGGCTACAAGTCATTCTCGTTCTGGCAACGGATCTCTGTGAAGGGCTTAGGCGAAAAGCTTTCGTTTTCCGTTCGAACTGCGAGAGAGGCAGACTGTTGCACGGAGCTCTGAGAACAAATGTGCACGTCCTAGGCGGGCTTGGGCAGAAGCAGCGTTCTCGAGCTCTTGGCTGCCGGCACACTGCTGGCTATGTGGCGCCCCTGCAGCGTCTTCTGGCCGCCGGCAAGTGAAAGCGGAGCCAGGCGTAGGCGTGGGCGAGGGCGGTGAACGAAGCGGCACAAGAGCCGTGTTTTTGTGCACCACGTTACAGGCTACTAGGAGAGGAAGGTGGTTGACTCTCGCTTGCCTTCCCAGGTGCCCTTAGCAGTCGGAAGGAGCTGAACTCCAGCGGTCAGTTTAAGCTCTGCCCAAAAGCGTGTTCTCAGTTCTGCGAGCAAGCACGCCCTCTTGCCTTGGCTCCGAGTGCAAAGACCCTAGCGAGCACTCAGTGCAGTGCACCCAGAAAGACGCTCTCGCTCGTCTTTCAAGGAGCGATTCCTAACAGCAAAGGAAGCAGATGTACAAACTGGATGACGAGAAAGGATAAAGTAGAACACGTCTCTGTCCTCGTACATTTTCGTGTGCGATACTTCCCTCCGGGTCTTCGGTCCTTGCGAAGCTCTATGTACTGCGAGCGCTGCTACTTGCAGCTGAGAAGGACCGTGGGGCTAGCAGCGAATTCGGAGAGCGCTAAGCACGTAGTCAAGAAGCGAGACGTGTCCCTGCAATGCGGTGCTAAGAGCAGCTTCCTCGCGGCGGGGGCGAGCTCCGGCTACAAGTCATTCTCGTCCTGGCAAGGGATCTCTGTGAAGGGCTTATGCGAAAAGCTTTCGTTTTCCGTTCGAAGTGAGAGAGAGGCAGACTGTTGCACGGAGCTCTGAGAACAAAGGTGCACGTCCTAGGCGGGCTTGGGCAGAAGCAGCGTTCTCGAGCTCTTGGCTGCCAGAACACTGCTGGCAGTGGGGCGCCCCTGCAGCGGCTTCTGGCCGCCGGGAAGTGAAAGCGGCGCCAGGCGAGGGCGAGGGAGAGGGCGGTGAACGAAGCGGCACAAGAGCCGTGCTTGTGTGCACCACGTTACAGGCTACTAGGAGAGGAAGGTGGTTGACTCCCCCTTGTCTTCCCAGGTGCCCTTAGCAGTAGGAAGGAGCTGAACTCCAGCGGTCAGTTTCAGCTCTGCCCAACAGCGTGTTCTCAGTTCAGCTGGCAAGCACGCCCTCTTGCCTTGGCTCCGAGTGCAAAGCCCCTAGCGAGCACTCAGTGCAGTGCAACCAGAAAGACGCTCTCGCTTGTCTTTCAAGGAGCGATTCCTAACAGCAAAGGAAGCAGATGTACAAACTGGATGAAGAGAAAGGACAATGTAGAACACGTCTCTGTCCTGCCACATTTTCGTGTGCGATATGTCCCTCCGGGTCTTCGGTCCTTGCGAAGCTCTATGTACTGCGAGCGCAGCTACTTGCAGCTGAGAAGGACCGCGGAGCTAGCAGCGAATTCGGAGAGCGCTAAGCACGTAGTCAAGAAGCGAGACGTGTCCTTGCAATGCGGTGCTAAGAGCAGCTTCCTCGCGGCGGGGGCGAGCTCCGGCTACAAGTCATTCTCGTCCTGGCAACGCATCTCTGTGAAGGGGGTAGGCGAAAAGCTTTCGTTTTCCATTCGAAGTGCGTGAGAGGCAGACTGTTGCACGGAGCTCTGAGAACAAAGGTGCACGCCCTAGGCGGGCTTGGGCAGAAGCAGCGTTCTCGAGCTCTTGGCTGCCGGCACATTGCTGGCTATGTGGCGCCCCTGCAGGGGCTTCTGGCCGCCGGCAAGTGAAAGCGGAGCCAGGCGTAGGCGTGGGCGAGGGCGGTGAACGAAGCGGCACAAGAGCCGTGCTTGTGTGCACCACGTTACAGGCTACTAGGAGAGGAAGGTGGTTGACTCTCGCTTGCCTTCGCAAGTGCCCTTAGCAGTAGGAAGGAGCTGAACTCCAGCGGTCAGTTTCAGCTCTGCCCAACAGCGTGTTCTCAGTTCAGCTGGCAAGCACGCCCTGTTGCCTTGGCTCCGAGTGCATAGTCACTAGCGAGCACTCACTCGTGTGCTCTTCGCTGCACAGCGCCGCTCGCAAGCGGCTTCGTTCTTCGCCTTCTGCCGTCCGGAGAGAGCTGAACTCCAGCGGTCAGTTTCAGCTCTGCCCAAAAGCGTGTTCTCAGTTCTGCGAGCAAGCACGCCCTCTTGCCTTCGCTCCGAGTGCAAAGACCCTAGCGAGCACTCACTCAGTGCAGTGCACCCAGAAAGACGCTCTCGCTCGTCTTTCAGGGAGAGATTCCTAACAGCAGAAGGAGCAGAAGCACAAAGTGGATGACGAGAAGGGAAAATGTAGAACACGTCTCTGTCCTGCCACATTTTCGTGTGAGATATGTCCCTCCGGGTCTTCGGTCCTTGCGAAGATCTATGTACTGCGAGCGCTGCTACTTCCAGCTGAGAAGGACCGTGGGGCTAGCAGCGAATTCGGAGAGCGCTAAGCACGTAGTCAAGAAGCGAGACGTGTCCCTGCAATGCGGTGCTAAGAGCAGCTTCCTCGCGGCGGAGGCGAGCTCCGGCTACAAGTCATTCTCGTCCTGGCAACGGATCTCTTTGAAGGGCGTAGGCGAAAAGCTTTCGTTTTCCATTCGAACTGCCAGAGAGGCAGACTGTTGCACGGAGCTCTGAGAACAAAGGTGAACGCCCTAGGCTGGCTTGGGCAGAAGCAGCGTTCTCGAGCTCTTGGCTGCCGGCACACTGCTGGCTATGTGGCGCCCCTGCAGCGTCTTCTGGCCGCCGGGAAGTGAAAGCGGAGCCAGGCGTAGGCGTGGGCGAGGGCGGTGAACGAAGCGGCACAAGAGCCTTGTTTGTGTGCACCACGTTAGAGGCTACTAGGAGAGGAAGGTGGTTGACTCTCGCTTTCCCTCGCAAGTGCCCTTAGCAGTCGTAAGGAGCTGAACTCCAGCGGTCAGTTTCAGCTCTGCCCAAACAGCTTGTTCTCAGTTCAGCAGGCAAGCACGCCCTCTTGCCTTGGCTCCGAGTGCAAAGTTACTAGCGAGCACTCACTCGTGTGCTCTGCGCTGCACTGCTCCGCTCGCAAGCGGCTTCGTTCTTCGCCTTCTGCCGTCCGGAGAGAGCTGAACTCCAGCGGTCTGTTTCAGCTCTGCCCAAAAGCGTGTTCTCAGTTCTGCGAGCAAGCACGCCCTCTTGCCTTGGCTCCGAGTGCAAAGACCCTAGCAAGCACTCACTCAGTGCAATGCACCCAGAAAGACGCTCTCGCTCGTCTTTCAAGGAGCAATTCCTAACAGCAGAAGCAGCAGAAACACAAAGTGGATGACGAGAAGGGAAAATGTAGAACACGTCTCTGTCCTGCCACATTTTCGTGTGCGATACTTCCCTCCGGGTCTTCGGTCCTTGCGAAGCTCTATGTACTGCGAGCGCTGCTACTTGCAGCTGAGAAGGACCGTGGGGCTAGCAGCGAATTCGGAGAGCGCTATGCACGTAGTCAAGAAGCGAGACGTGTCCCTGCAATGCGGTGCTAAGAGCAGCTTCCTCGCGGCGGGGGCGAGCTCAGGCTTCAGGTCATTCTCGTCCTGGCAACGGATCTCTGTGAAGGGCGTAGGCGAAAAGCTTTCGTTTTCCGTTGGAACTGCGAGAGAGGCAGACTGTTGCACGGAGCTCTGAGAACAAAGGTGCACGCCCTAGGCGGGCTTGGGCAGAAGCAGCGTTCTCGAGCTCTTGGCTGCCGGCACACTGCTGGCTATGTGGCGCCCCTGCAGCGCCTTCTGGCCGCCGGGAAGTGAAAGCGGCGCCAGGCGAGGGCGAGGGAGAGAGCGGTGAACGAAGCGGCACAAGAGCCGTGCTTGTGTGCACCACGTTACAGGCTACTAGGAGAGGAAGGTGGTTGACTCTCGCTTGCCTTCCCAGGTGCCCTTAGCAGTCGGAAGGAGCTGAACTCCAGCGGTCAGTTTCAGCTCTGCCCAACAGCGTGTTCTCAGTTCAGCTGGCAAGCACGCCCTGTTGCCTTGGCTCCGAGTGCATAGTCACTAGCAAGCACTCACTCAGTGCAATGCACCCAGAAAGACGCTCTCGCTCGTCTTTCAAGGAGTGATTCCTAACAGCAGAAGCAGCAGAAGCACAAAGTGGATGACGAGAAAGGACAATGTAGAACACGTCTCTGTCCTGCCACATTTTCGTGTGAGATATGTCCCTCCGGGTCTTCGGTCCTTGCGAAGCTCTATGTACTGCGAGCGCTGCTACTTGCAGCTGAGAAGGACCGTGTGGCTAGCAGCGAATTCGGAGAGCGCTAAGCACGTAGTCAAGAAGCGAGACGTGTCCCTGCAATGCGGTGCTAAGAGCAGCTTCCTCGCGGCGGGGGCGAGCTCCGGCTACAAGTCATTCTCGTCCTGGCAACGGATCTCTGTGAAGGGCGTAGGCGAAAAGCTTTCGTTTTCCGTTCGAAGTGAGAGAGAGACAGACTGTTGACCGGAGCTCTGAGAACAAAGGTGCACGTCCTAAGCGGGCTTGGGCAGAAGCAGCGTTCTCGAGCTCTTGGCTGCCGGAACACTGCTGGCTATGTGGCGCCCCTGCAGCGTCTTCTGGCCGCCGGCAAGTGAAAGCGGAGCCAGGCGTAGGCGTGGGCGAGGGCGGTGAACGAAGCGGCACAAGAGCCGTGGTTTTGTGCACCACGTTACAGGCTACTAGGAGAGGAAGGTGGTTGACTCTCGCTTGCCTTCCCAGGTGCCCTTAGCAGTCGGAAGGAGCTGAACTCCAGCGGTCAGTTTCAGCTCTGCCCAACAGCGTGTTCTCAGTTCAGCTGGCAAGCACGCCCTGTTGCCTTGGCTCCGAGTGCATAGTCACTAGCAAGCACTCACTCAGTGCAATGCACCCAGAAAGACGCTCTCGCTCGTCTTTCAAGGAGTGATTCCTAACAGCAGAAGCAGCAGAAGCACAAAGTGGATGACGAGAAGGGACAATGTAGAACACGTCTCTGTCCTGCCACATTTTCGTGTGAGATATGTCCCTCCGGGTCTTCGGTCCTTGCGAAGCTCTATGTACTGCGAGCGCTGCTACTTGCAGCTGAGAAGGACCGTGGGGCTAGCAGCGAATTCGGAGAGCGCTAAGCACGTAGTCAAGAAGCGAGACGTGTCCCTGCAATGCGGTGCTAAGAGCAGCTTCCTCGCGGCGGGGGCGAGCTCCGGCTACAAGTCATTCTCGTCCTGGCAACGGATCTCTGTGAAGGGCTTAGGCGAAAAGCTTTCGTTTTCCGTTCGAACTGCCAGAGAGGCAGACTGTTGCACGGAGCTCTGAGAACAAAGGTGCACGTCCTAAGCGGGCTTGGGCAGAAGCAGCGTTCTCGAGCTCTTGGCTGCCGGCACACTGCTGGCTATGTGGCGCCCCTGCAGCGTCTTCTGGCCGCCGGGAAGTGAAAGCGGAGCCAGGCGTAGGCGTGGGCGAGGGCGGTGAACGAAGCGGCACAAGAGCCGTGGTTTTGTGCACCACGTTACAGGCTGCTAGGAGAGGAAGGTGGTTGACTCTCGCTTGCCTTCCCAGGTGCCCTTAGCAGTCGGAAGGAGCTGAACTCCAGCGGTCAGTTTCAGCTCTGCCCAACAGCGTGTTCTCAGTTCAGCTGGCAAGCACGCCCTCTTGCCTTGGCTCCGAGTGCAAAGACCCTAGCGAGCACTCAGTGCAGTGCAACCAGAAAGACGCTCTCGCTTGTCTTTCAAGGAGCGATTCCTAACAGCAAAGGAAGCAGATGTACAAACTGGATGACGAGAAAGGACAATGTAGAACACGTCTCTGTCCTCGTACATTTTCGTGTGCGATATGTCCCTCCGGGTCTTCGGTCCTTGCGAAGCTCTATGTACTGCGAGCGCTGCTACTTGCAGCTGAGAAAGACCGTGGGGCTAGCAGCGAATTCGGAGAGCGCTAAGCACGTAGACAAGAAGCGAGACGTGTCCCTGCAATGCGGTGCTAAGAGCAGCTTCCTCGCGGCGAGGGCGAGCTCCGGCTACAAGTCATTCTCGTTCTGGCAACGGATCTCTGTGAAGGGCTTAGGCAAAAAGCTTTCGTTTTCCGTTCGAAGTGAGAGAGAGGCAGACTGTTGCACGGAGCTCTGAGAACAAAGGTGCACGTCCTAGGCGGGCTTGGGCAGAAGCAGCGTTCTCGAGCTCTTGGCAGGCGGCACAATGCTGGCGGTGGGGCGCCCATGCAGCGGCTTCTGGCCGCCGGCAAGTGAAAGCGGCGCCAGGGGAGGGCGAGGGAAAGGGCGGTGAACGAAGCGGCACAAGAGCCGTGCTTATGTGCACCACGTTACAGGCTACTAGGAGAGGAAGGTGGTTGACTCTCGCTTTCCTTCGCAAGTGCCCTTAGCAGTAGGAAGGAGCTGAACTCCAGCGGTCAGTTTCAGCTCTGCCCAACAGCGTGTTCTCAGTTCAGCTGGCAAGCACGCCCTGTTGCCTTGGCTCCGAGTGCATAGTCACTAGCGAGCACTCACTCGTGTGCTCTTCGCTGCACAGCGCCGCTCGCAAGCGGCTTCGTTCTTCGCCTTCTGCCGTCCGGAGAGAGCTGAACTCCAGCGGTCAGTTTCAGCTCTGCCCAAAAGCGTGTTCTCAGTTCTGCGAGCAAGCACGCCCTCTTGCCTTCGCTCCGAGTGCAAAGACCCTAGCGAGCACTCACTCAGTGCAGTGCACCCAGAAAGACGCTCTCGCTCGTCTTTCAAGGAGCGATTCCTAACAGCAAAGGAAGCAGATGTACAAACTGGATGACGAGAAAGGATAAAGTAGAACACGTCTCTGTCCTCGTACATTTTCGTGTGCGGTACTTCCCTCCGGGTCTTCGGTCCTTGCGAAGCTCTATGTACTTCGAGCGCTGCTACTTGCAGCTGAGAAGGACCGTGGGGCTAGCAGCGAATTTCGGAGAGCGTTAAGCACGTAGTCAAGAAGCGAGACGTGTCCCTGCAATGCGGTGCTAAGAGCAGCTTCCTCGCGGCGGGGGCGAGCTCCGGCTACAAGTCATTCTCGTTCTGGCAACGGATCTCTGTGAAGGGCGTAGGCGAAAAGCTTTCGTTTTCCGTTCGAACTGCGAGAGAGGCAGACTGTTGCACGGAGCTCTGAGAACAAAGGTGCACGTCCTAGGCGGGCTTGGGCAGAAGCAGCGTTCTCGAGCTCTTGGCAGGCGGCACACTGCTGGCTATGTGGCGCCCCTGCAGCGGCTTCTGGCCGCCGGGAAGTGAAAGCGGAGCCAGGCGTGGGCGAGGGAGAAGGCGGTGAACGAAGCGGCACAAGAGCCGTGTTTTTGTGCACCACGTTACAGGCTACTAGGAGAGGAAGGTGGTTGACTCTCGCTTGCCTTCCCAGGTGCCCTTAGCAGTCGGAAGGAGCTGAACTCCAGCGGTCAGTTTCAGCTCTGCCCAACAGCGTGTTCTCAGTTCAGCTGGCAAGCACGCCCTGTTGCCTTGGCTCCGAGTGCATAGTCCCTAGCGAGCACTCACTCGTGTGCTCTTCGCTGCACAGCGCCGCTCGCAAGCGGCTTCGTTCTTCGCCTTCTGCCGTCCGGAGAGAGCTGAACTCCAGCGGTCAGTTTAAGCTCTGCCCAAAAGCGTGTTCTCAGTTCTGCGAGCAAGCACGCCCTCTTGCCTTGGCTCCGAGTGCAAAGACCCTAGCGAGCACTCAGTGCAGTGCACCCAGAAAGACGCTCTCGCTCGTCTTTCAAGGAGCGATTCCTAACAGCAAAGGAAGCAGATGTACAAACTGGATGACGAGAAAGGATAAAGTAGAACACGTCTCTGTCCTCGTACATTTTCGTGTGCGATACTTCCCTCCGGGTCTTCGGTCCTTGCGAAGCTCTATGTACTGCGAGCGCTGCTACTTGCAGCTGAGAAGGACCGTGGGGCTAGCAGCGAATTCGGAGAGCGCTAAGCACGTAGTCAAGAAGCGAGACGTGTCCCTGCAATGCGGTGCTAAGAGCAGCTTCCTCGCGGCGGGGGCGAGCTCCGGCTACAAGTCATTCTCGTTCTGGCAACGGATCTCTGTGAAGGGCTTAGGCGAAAAGCTTTCGTTTTCCGTTCGAACTGCGAGAGAGGCAGACTGTTGCACGGAGCTCTGAGAACAAATGTGCACGTCCTAGGCGGGCTTGGGCAGAAGCAGCGTTCTCGAGCTCTTGGCTGCCGGCACACTGCTGGCTATGTGGCGCCCCTGCAGCGTCTTCTGGCCGCCGGCAAGTGAAAGCGGAGCCAGGCGTAGGCGTGGGCGAGGGCGGTGAACGAAGCGGCACAAGAGCCGTGTTTTTGTGCACCACGTTACAGGCTACTAGGAGAGGAAGGTGGTTGACTCTCGCTTGCCTTCCCAGGTGCCCTTAGCAGTCGGAAGGAGCTGAACTCCAGCGGTCAGTTTCAGCTCTGCCCAACAGCGTGTTCTCAGTTCAGCTGGCAAGCACGCCCTGTTGCCTTGGCTCCGAGTGCATAGTCCCTAGCGAGCACTCACTCGTGTGCTCTTCGCTGCACAGCGCCGCTCGCAAGCGGCTTCGTTCTTCGCCTTCTGCCGTACGGAGAGAGCTGAACTCCAGCGGTCAGTTTAAGCTCTGCCCAAAAGCGTGTTCTCAGTTCTGCGAGCAAGCACGCCCTCTTGCCTTGGCTCCGAGTGCAAAGACCCTAGCGAGCACTCAGTGCAGTGCACCCAGAAAGACGCTCTCGCTCGTCTTTCAAGGAGCGATTCCTAACAGCAAAGGAAGCAGATGTACAAACTGGATGACGAGAAAGGATAAAGTAGAACACGTCTCTGTCCTCGTACATTTTCGTGTGCGATACTTCCCTCCGGGTCTTCGGTCCTTGCGAAGCTCTATGTACTGCGAGCGCTGCTACTTGCAGCTGAGAAGGACCGTGGGGCTAGCAGCGAATTCGGAGAGCGCTAAGCACGTAGTCAAGAAGCGAGACGTGTCCCTGCAATGCGGTGCTAAGAGCAGCTTCCTCGCGGCGGGGGCGAGCTCCGGCTACAAGTCATTCTCGTTCTGGCAACGGATCTCTGTGAAGGGCTTATGCGAAAAGCTTTCGTTTTCCGTTCGAAGTGAGAGAGAGGCAGACTGTTGCACGGAGCTCTGAGAACAAAGGTGCACGTCCTAGGCGGGCTTGGGCAGAAGCAGCGTTCTCGAGCTCTTGGCTGCCAGAACACTGCTGGCAGTGGGGCGCCCCTGCAGCGGCTTCTGGCCGCCGGGAAGTGAAAGCGGCGCCAGGCGAGGGCGAGGGAGAGGGCGGTGAACGAAGCGGCACAAGAGCCGTGCTTGTGTGCACCACGTTACAGGCTACTAGGAGAGGAAGGTGGTTGACTCCCCCTTGCCTTCCCAGGTGCCCTTAGCAGTAGGAAGGAGCTGAACTCCAGCGGTCAGTTTCAGCTCTGCCCAACAGCGTGTTCTCAGTTCAGCTGGCAAGCACGCCCTCTTGCCTTGGCTCCGAGTGCAAAGCCCCTAGCGAGCACTCAGTGCAGTGCAACCAGAAAGACGCTCTCGCTTGTCTTTCAAGGAGCGATTCCTAACAGCAAAGGAAGCAGATGTACAAACTGGATGAAGAGAAAGGACAATGTAGAACACGTCTCTGTCCTGCCACATTTTCGTGTGCGATATGTCCCTCCGGGTCTTCGGTCCTTGCGAAGCTCTATGTACTGCGAGCGCAGCTACTTGCAGCTGAGAAGGACCGCGGAGCTAGCAGCGAATTCGGAGAGCGCTAAGCACGTAGTCAAGAAGCGAGACGTGTCCTTGCAATGCGGTGCTAAGAGCAGCTTCCTCGCGGCGGGGGCGAGCTCCGGCTACAAGTCATTCTCGTCCTGGCAACGCATCTCTGTGAAGGGGGTAGGCGAAAAGCTTTCGTTTTCCATTCGAAGTGCGTGAGAGGCAGACTGTTGCACGGAGCTCTGAGAACAAAGGTGCACGCCCTAGGCGGGCTTGGGCAGAAGCAGCGTTCTCGAGCTCTTGGCTGCCGGCACATTGCTGGCTATGTGGCGCCCCTGCAGGGGCTTCTGGCCGCCGGCAAGTGAAAGCGGAGCCAGGCGTAGGCGTGGGCGAGGGCGGTGAACGAAGCGGCACAAGAGCCGTGCTTGTGTGCACCACGTTACAGGCTACTAGGAGAGGAAGGTGGTTGACTCTCGCTTGCCTTCGCAAGTGCCCTTAGCAGTAGGAAGGAGCTGAACTCCAGCGGTCAGTTTCAGCTCTGCCCAACAGCGTGTTCTCAGTTCAGCTGGCAAGCACGCCCTGTTGCCTTGGCTCCGAGTGCATAGTCACTAGCGAGCACTCACTCGTGTGCTCTTCGCTGCACAGCGCCGCTCGCAAGCGGCTTCGTTCTTCGCCTTCTGCCGTCCGGAGAGAGCTGAACTCCAGCGGTCAGTTTCAGCTCTGCCCAAAAGCGTGTTCTCAGTTCTGCGAGCAAGCACGCCCTCTTGCCTTCGCTCCGAGTGCAAAGACCCTAGCGAGCACTCACTCAGTGCAGTGCACCCAGAAAGACGCTCTCGCTCGTCTTTCAGGGAGAGATTCCTAACAGCAGAAGGAGCAGAAGCACAAAGTGGATGACGAGAAGGGAAAATGTAGAACACGTCTCTGTCCTGCCACATTTTCGTGTGAGATATGTCCCTCCGGGTCTTCGGTCCTTGCGAAGATCTATGTACTGCGAGCGCTGCTACTTGCAGCTGAGAAGGACCGTGGGGCTAGCAGCGAATTCGGAGAGCGCTAAGCACGTAGTCAAGAAGCGAGACGTGTCCCTGCAATGCGGTGCTAAGAGCAGCTTCCTCGCGGCGGAGGCGAGCTCCGGCTACAAGTCATTCTCGTCCTGGCAACGGATCTCTGTGAAGGGCGTAGGCGAAAAGCTTTCGTTTTCCATTCGAACTGCCAGAGAGGCAGACTGTTGCACGGAGCTCTGAGAACAAAGGTGAACGCCCTAGGCGGGCTTGGGCAGAAGCAGCGTTCTCGAGCTCTTGGCTGCCGGCACACTGCTGGCTATGTGGCGCCCCTGCAGCGTCTTCTGGCCGCCGGGAAGTGAAAGCGGAGCCAGGCGTAGGCGTGGGCGAGGGCGGTGAACGAAGCGGCACAAGAGCCTTGTTTGTGTGCACCACGTTACAGGCTACTAGGAGAGGAAGGTGGTTGACTCTCGCTTTCCCTCGCAAGTGCCCTTAGCAGTCGTAAGGAGCTGAACTCCAGCGGTCAGTTTCAGCTCTGCCCAAACAGCTTGTTCTCAGTTCAGCAGGCAAGCACGCCCTCTTGCCTTGGCTCCGAGTGCAAAGTTACTAGCGAGCACTCACTCGTGTGCTCTTCGCTGCACTGCTCCGCTCGCAAGCGGCTTCGTTCTTCGCCTTCTGCCGTCCGGAGAGAGCTGAACTCCAGCGGTCTGTTTCAGCTCTGCCCAAAAGCGTGTTCTCAGTTCTGCGAGCAAGCACGCCCTCTTGCCTTGGCTCCGAGTGCAAAGACCCTAGCAAGCACTCGACTCAGTGCAATGCACCCAGAAAGACGCTCTCGCTCGTCTTTCAAGGAGCAATTCCTAACAGCAGAAGCAGCAGAAACACAAAGTGGATGACGAGAAGGGAAAATGTAGAACACGTCTCTGTCCTGCCACATTTTCGTGTGCGATACTTCCCTCCGGGTCTTCGGTCCTTGCGAAGCTCTATGTACTGCGAGCGCTGCTACTTGCAGCTGAGAAGGACCGTGGGGCTAGCAGCGAATTCGGAGAGCGCTATGCACGTAGTCAAGAAGCGAGACGTGTCCCTGCAATGCGGTGCTAAGAGCAGCTTCCTCGCGGCGGGGGCGAGCTCAGGCTACAGGTCATTCTCGTCCTGGCAACGGATCTCTGTGAAGGGCGTAGGCGAAAAGCTTTCGTTTTCCGTTGGAACTGCGAGAGAGGCAGACTGTTGCACGGAGCTCTGAGAACAAAGGTGCACGCCCTAGGCGGGCTTGGGCAGAAGCAGCGTTCTCTAGCTCTTGGCTGCCGGCACACTGCTGGCTATGTGGCGCCCCTGCAGCGCCTTCTGGCCGCCGGGAAGTGAAAGCGGCGCCAGGCGAGGGCGAGGGAGAGAGCGGTGAACGAAGCGGCACAAGAGCCGTGGTTTTGTGCACCACGTTAGAGGCTACTAGGAGAGGAAGGTGGTTGACTCTCGCTTGCCTTCCCAGGTGCCCTTAGCAGTCGGAAGGAGCTGAACTCCAGCGGTCAGTTTCAGCTCTGCCCAACAGCGTGTTCTCAGTTCAGCTGGCAAGCACGCCCTGTTGCCTTGGCTCCGAGTGCATAGTCACTAGCAAGCACTCACTCAGTGCAATGCACCCAGAAAGACGCTCTCGCTCGTCTTTCAAGGAGTGATTCCTAACAGCAGAAGCAGCAGAAGCACAAAGTGGATGACGAGAAAGGACAATGTAGAACACGTCTCTGTCCTGCCACATTTTCGTGTGAGATATGTCCCTCCGGGTCTTCGGTCCTTGCGAAGCTCTATGTACTGCGAGCGCTGCTACTTGCAGCTGAGAAGGACCGTGTGGCTAGCAGCGAATTCGGAGAGCGCTAAGCACGTAGTCAAGAAGCGAGACGTGTCCCTGCAATGCGGTGCTAAGAGCAGCTTCCTCGCGGCGGGGGCGAGCTCCGGCTACAAGTCATTCTCGTCCTGGCAACGGATCTCTGTGAAGGGCTTATGCGAAAAGCTTTCGTTTTCCGTTCGAAGTGAGAGAGAGGCAGACTGTTGCACGGAGCTCTGAGAACAAAGGTGCACGTCCTAGGCGGGCTTGGGCAGAAGCAGCGTTCTCGAGCTCTTGGCTGCCAGAACACTGCTGGCAGTGGGGCGCCCCTGCAGCGGCTTCTGGCCGCCGGGAAGTGAAAGCGGCGCCAGGCGAGGGCGAGGGAGAGGGCGGTGAACGAAGCGGCACAAGAGCCGTGCTTGTGTGCACCACGTTACAGGCTACTAGGAGAGGAAGGTGGTTGACTCCCCCTTGCCTTCCCAGGTGCCCTTAGCAGTAGGAAGGAGCTGAACTCCAGCGGTCAGTTTCAGCTCTGCCCAACAGCGTGTTCTCAGTTCAGCTGGCAAGCACGCCCTCTTGCCTTGGCTCCGAGTGCAAAGCCCCTAGCGAGCACTCAGTGCAGTGCAACCAGAAAGACGCTCTCGCTTGTCTTTCAAGGAGCGATTCCTAACAGCAAAGGAAGCAGATGTACAAACTGGATGAAGAGAAAGGACAATGTAGAACACGTCTCTGTCCTGCCACATTTTCGTGTGCGATATGTCCCTCCGGGTCTTCGGTCCTTGCGAAGCTCTATGTACTGCGAGCGCAGCTACTTGCAGCTGAGAAGGACCGCGGAGCTAGCAGCGAATTCGGAGAGCGCTAAGCACGTAGTCAAGAAGCGAGACGTGTCCTTGCAATGCGGTGCTAAGAGCAGCTTCCTCGCGGCGGGGGCGAGCTCCGGCTACAAGTCATTCTCGTCCTGGCAACGCATCTCTGTGAAGGGGGTAGGCGAAAAGCTTTCGTTTTCCATTCGAAGTGCGTGAGAGGCAGACTGTTGCACGGAGCTCTGAGAACAAAGGTGCACGCCCTAGGCGGGCTTGGGCAGAAGCAGCGTTCTCGAGCTCTTGGCTGCCGGCACATTGCTGGCTATGTGGCGCCCCTGCAGGGGCTTCTGGCCGCCGGCAAGTGAAAGCGGAGCCAGGCGTAGGCGTGGGCGAGGGCGGTGAACGAAGCGGCACAAGAGCCGTGCTTGTGTGCACCACGTTACAGGCTACTAGGAGAGGAAGGTGGTTGACTCTCGCTTGCCTTCGCAAGTGCCCTTAGCAGTAGGAAGGAGCTGAACTCCAGCGGTCAGTTTCAGCTCTGCCCAACAGCGTGTTCTCAGTTCAGCTGGCAAGCACGCCCTGTTGCCTTGGCTCCGAGTGCATAGTCACTAGCGAGCACTCACTCGTGTGCTCTTCGCTGCACAGCGCCGCTCGCAAGCGGCTTCGTTCTTCGCCTTCTGCCGTCCGGAGAGAGCTGAACTCCAGCGGTCAGTTTCAGCTCTGCCCAAAAGCGTGTTCTCAGTTCTGCGAGCAAGCACGCCCTCTTGCCTTCGCTCCGAGTGCAAAGACCCTAGCGAGCACTCACTCAGTGCAGTGCACCCAGAAAGACGCTCTCGCTCGTCTTTCAGGGAGAGATTCCTAACAGCAGAAGGAGCAGAAGCACAAAGTGGATGACGAGAAGGGAAAATGTAGAACACGTCTCTGTCCTGCCACATTTTCGTGTGAGATATGTCCCTCCGGGTCTTCGGTCCTTGCGAAGATCTATGTACTGCGAGCGCTGCTACTTGCAGCTGAGAAGGACCGTGGGGCTAGCAGCGAATTCGGAGAGCGCTAAGCACGTAGTCAAGAAGCGAGACGTGTCCCTGCAATGCGGTGCTAAGAGCAGCTTCCTCGCGGCGGAGGCGAGCTCCGGCTACAAGTCATTCTCGTCCTGGCAACGGATCTCTGTGAAGGGCGTAGGCGAAAAGCTTTCGTTTTCCATTCGAACTGCCAGAGAGGCAGACTGTTGCACGGAGCTCTGAGAACAAAGGTGAACGCCCTAGGCGGGCTTGGGCAGAAGCAGCGTTCTCGAGCTCTTGGCTGCCGGCACACTGCTGGCTATGTGGCGCCCCTGCAGCGTCTTCTGGCCGCCGGGAAGTGAAAGCGGAGCCAGGCGTAGGCGTGGGCGAGGGCGGTGAACGAAGCGGCACAAGAGCCTTGTTTGTGTGCACCACGTTACAGGCTACTAGGAGAGGAAGGTGGTTGACTCTCGCTTTCCCTCGCAAGTGCCCTTAGCAGTCGTAAGGAGCTGAACTCCAGCGGTCAGTTTCAGCTCTGCCCAAACAGCTTGTTCTCAGTTCAGCAGGCAAGCACGCCCTCTTGCCTTGGCTCCGAGTGCAAAGTTACTAGCGAGCACTCACTCGTGTGCTCTTCGCTGCACTGCTCCGCTCGCAAGCGGCTTCGTTCTTCGCCTTCTGCCGTCCGGAGAGAGCTGAACTCCAGCGGTCTGTTTCAGCTCTGCCCAAAAGCGTGTTCTCAGTTCTGCGAGCAAGCACGCCCTCTTGCCTTGGCTCCGAGTGCAAAGACCCTAGCAAGCACTCACTCAGTGCAATGCACCCAGAAAGACGCTCTCGCTCGTCTTTCAAGGAGCAATTCCTAACAGCAGAAGCAGCAGAAACACAAAGTGGATGACGAGAAGGGAAAATGTAGAACACGTCTCTGTCCTGCCACATTTTCGTGTGCGATACTTCCCTCCGGGTCTTCGGTCCTTGCGAAGCTCTATGTACTGCGAGCGCTGCTACTTGCAGCTGAGAAGGACCGTGGGGCTAGCAGCGAATTCGGAGAGCGCTATGCACGTAGTCAAGAAGCGAGACGTGTCCCTGCAATGCGGTGCTAAGAGCAGCTTCCTCGCGGCGGGGGCGAGCTCAGGCTACAGGTCATTCTCGTCCTGGCAACGGATCTCTGTGAAGGGCGTAGGCGAAAAGCTTTCGTTTTCCGTTGGAACTGCGAGAGAGGCAGACTGTTGCACGGAGCTCTGAGAACAAAGGTGCACGCCCTAGGCGGGCTTGGGCAGAAGCAGCGTTCTCTAGCTCTTGGCTGCCGGCACACTGCTGGCTATGTGGCGCCCCTGCAGCGCCTTCTGGCCGCCGGGAAGTGAAAGCGGCGCCAGGCGAGGGCGAGGGAGAGAGCGGTGAACGAAGCGGCACAAGAGCCGTGCTTGTGTGCACCACGTTACAGGCTACTAGGAGAGGAAGGTGGTTGACTCTCGCTTGCCTTCCCAGGTGCCCTTAGCAGTCGGAAGGAGCTGAACTCCAGCGGTCAGTTTCAGCTCTGCCCAACAGCGTGTTCTCAGTTCAGCTGGCAAGCACGCCCTGTTGCCTTGGCTCCGAGTGCATAGTCACTAGCAAGCACTCACTCAGTGCAATGCACCCAGAAAGACGCTCTCGCTCGTCTTTCAAGGAGTGATTCCTAACAGCAGAAGCAGCAGAAGCACAAAGTGGATGACGAGAAAGGACAATGTAGAACACGTCTCTGTCCTGCCACATTTTCGTGTGAGATATGTCCCTCCGGGTCTTCGGTCCTTGCGAAGCTCTATGTACTGCGAGCGCTGCTACTTGCAGCTGAGAAGGACCGTGTGGCTAGCAGCGAATTCGGAGAGCGCTAAGCACGTAGTCAAGAAGCGAGACGTGTCCCTGCAATGCGGTGCTAAGAGCAGCTTCCTCGCGGCGGGGGCGAGCTCCGGCTACAAGTCATTCTCGTCCTGGCAACGGATCTCTGTGAAGGGCTTATGCGAAAAGCTTTCGTTTTCCGTTCGAAGTGAGAGAGAGGCAGACTGTTGCACGGAGCTCTGAGAACAAAGGTGCACGTCCTAGGCGGGCTTGGGCAGAAGCAGCGTTCTCGAGCTCTTGGCTGCCAGAACACTGCTGGCAGTGGGGCGCCCCTGCAGCGGCTTCTGGCCGCCGGGAAGTGAAAGCGGCGCCAGGCGAGGGCGAGGGAGAGGGCGGTGAACGAAGCGGCACAAGAGCCGTGCTTGTGTGCACCACGTTACAGGCTACTAGGAGAGGAAGGTGGTTGACTCCCCCTTGCCTTCCCAGGTGCCCTTAGCAGTAGGAAGGAGCTGAACTCCAGCGGTCAGTTTCAGCTCTGCCCAACAGCGTGTTCTCAGTTCAGCTGGCAAGCACGCCCTCTTGCCTTGGCTCCGAGTGCAAAGACCCTAGCGAGCACTCAGTGCAGTGCAACCAGAAAGACGCTCTCGCTTGTCTTTCAAGGAGCGATTCCTAACAGCAAAGGAAGCAGATGTACAAACTGGATGAAGAGAAAGGACAATGTAGAACACGTCTCTGTCCTGCCACATTTTCGTGTGCGATATGTCCCTCCGGGTCTTCGGTCCTTGCGAAGCTCTATGTACTGCGAGCGCAGCTACTTGCAGCTGAGAAGGACCGCGGAGCTAGCAGCGAATTCGGAGAGCGCTAAGCACGTAGTCAAGAAGCGAGACGTGTCCTTGCAATGCGGTGCTAAGAGCAGCTTCCTCGCGGCGGGGGCGAGCTCCGGCTACAAGTCATTCTCGTCCTGGCAACGCATCTCTGTGAAGGGGGTAGGCGAAAAGCTTTCGTTTTCCATTCGAAGTGCGTGAGAGGCAGACTGTTGCACGGAGCTCTGAGAACAAAGGTGCACGCCCTAGGCGGGCTTGGGCAGAAGCAGCGTTCTCGAGCTCTTGGCTGCCGGCACATTGCTGGCTATGTGGCGCCCCTGCAGGGGCTTCTGGCCGCCGGCAAGTGAAAGCGGAGCCAGGCGTAGGCGTGGGCGAGGGCGGTGAACGAAGCGGCACAAGAGCCGTGCTTGTGTGCACCACGTTAGAGGCTACTAGGAGAGGAAGGTGGTTGACTCTCGCTTGCCTTCGCAAGTGCCCTTAGCAGTAGGAAGGAGCTGAACTCCAGCGGTCAGTTTCAGCTCTGCCCAACAGCGTGTTCTCAGTTCAGCTGGCAAGCACGCCCTGTTGCCTTGGCTCCGAGTGCATAGTCACTAGCGAGCACTCACTCGTGTGCTCTTCGCTGCACAGCGCCGCTCGCAAGCGGCTTCGTTCTTCGCCTTCTGCCGTCCGGAGAGAGCTGAACTCCAGCGGTCAGTTTCAGGTCTGCCCAAAAGCGTGTTCTCAGTTCTGCGAGCAAGCACGCCCTCTTGCCTGCGCTCCGAGTGCAAAGACCCTAGCGAGCACTCACTCAGTGCAGTGCACCCAGAAAGACGCTCTCGCTCGTCTTTCAGGGAGAGATTCCTAACAGCAGAAGGAGCAGAAGCACAAAGTGGATGACGAGAAGGGAAAATGTAGAACACGTCTCTGTCCTGCCACATTTTCGTGTGAGATATGTCCCTCCGGGTCTTCGGTCCTTGCGAAGATCTATGTACTGCGAGCGCTGCTACTTGCAGCTGAGAAGGACCGTGGGGCTAGCAGCGAATTCGGAGAGCGCTATGCACGTAGTCAAGAAGCGAGACGTGTCCCTGCAATGCGGTGCTAAGAGCAGCATCCTCGCGGCGGGGGCGAGCTCAGGCTACAGGTCATTCTCGTCCTGGCAACGGATCTCTGTGAAGGGCGTAGGCGAAAAGCTTTCGTTTTCCGTTGGAACTGCGAGAGAGGCAGACTGTTGCACGGAGCTCTGAGAACAAAGGTGCACGCCCTAGGCGGGCTTGGGCAGAAGCAGCGTTCTCTAGCTCTTGGCTGCCGGCACACTGCTGGCTATGTGGCGCCCCTGCAGCGCCTTCTGGCCGCCGGGAAGTGAAAGCGGCGCCAGGCGAGGGCGAGGGAGAGAGCGGTGAACGAAGCGGCACAAGAGCCGTGCTTGTGTGCACCACGTTACAGGCTACTAGGAGAGGAAGGTGGTTGACTCTCGCTTGCCTTCCCAGGTGCCCTTAGCAGTCGGAAGGAGCTGAACTCCAGCGGTCAGTTTCAGCTCTGCCCAACAGCGTGTTCTCAGTTCAGCTGGCAAGCACGCCCTGTTGCCTTGGCTCCGAGTGCATAGTCACTAGCAAGCACTCACTCAGTGCAATGCACCCAGAAAGACGCTCTCGCTCGTCTTTCAAGGAGTGATTCCTAACAGCAGAAGCAGCAGAAGCACAAAGTGGATGACGAGAAAGGACAATGTAGAACACGTCTCTGTCCTGCCACATTTTCGTGTGAGATATGTCCCTCCGGGTCTTCGGTCCTTGCGAAGCTCTATGTACTGCGAGCGCTGCTACTTGCAGCTGAGAAGGACCGTGTGGCTAGCAGCGAATTCGGAGAGCGCTAAGCACGTAGTCAAGAAGCGAGACGTGTCCCTGCAATGCGGTGCTAAGAGCAGCTTCCTCGCGGCGGGGGCGAGCTCCGGCTACAAGTCATTCTCGTCCTGGCAACGGATCTCTGTGAAGGGCGTAGGCGAAAAGCTTTCGTTTTCCGTTCGAAGTGAGAGAGAGACAGACTGTTGACCGGAGCTCTGAGAACAAAGGTGCACGTCCTAAGCGGGCTTGGGCAGAAGCAGCGTTCTCGAGCTCTTGGCTGCCGGAACACTGCTGGCTATGTGGCGCCCCTGCAGCGTCTTCTGGCCGCCGGCAAGTGAAAGCGGAGCCAGGCGTAGGCGTGGGCGAGGGCGGTGAACGAAGCGGCACAAGAGCCGTGGTTTTGTGCACCACGTTACAGGCTACTAGGAGAGGAAGGTGGTTGACTCTCGCTTGCCTTCCCAGGTGCCCTTAGCAGTCGGAAGGAGCTGAACTCCAGCGGTCAGTTTCAGCTCTGCCCAACAGCGTGTTCTCAGTTCAGCTGGCAAGCACGCCCTCTTGCCTTGGCTCCGAGTGCATAGTCACTAGCAAGCACTCACTCAGTGCAATGCACCCAGAAAGACGCTCTCGCTCGTCTTTCAAGGAGTGATTCCTAACAGCAGAAGCAGCAGAAGCACAAAGTGGATGACGAGAAGGGACAATGTAGAACACGTCTCTGTCCTGCCACATTTTCGTGTGAGATATGTCCCTCCGGGTCTTCGGTCCTTGCGAAGCTCTATGTACTGCGAGCGCTGCTACTTGCAGCTGAGAAGGACCGTGGGGCTAGCAGCGAATTCGGAGAGCGCTAAGCACGTAGTCAAGAAGCGAGACGTGTCCCTGCAATGCGGTGCTAAGAGCAGCTTCCTCGCGGCGGGGGCGAGCTCCGGCTACAAGTCATTCTCGTCCTGGCAACGGATCTCTGTGAAGGGCTTAGGCGAAAAGCTTTCGTTTTCCGTTCGAACTGCCAGAGAGGCAGACTGTTGCACGGAGCTCTGAGAACAAAGGTGCACGTCCTAAGCGGGCTTGGGCAGAAGCAGCGTTCTCGAGCTCTTGGCTGCCGGAACACTGCTGGCTATGTGGCGCCCCTGCAGCGTCTTCTGGCCGCCGGGAAGTGAAAGCGGAGCCAGGCGTAGGCGTGGGCGAGGGCGGTGAACGAAGCGGCACAAGAGCCGTGGTTTTGTGCACCACGTTAGAGGCTACTAGGAGAGGAAGGTGGTTGACTCTCGCTTGCCTTCCCAGGTGCCCTTAGCAGTCGGAAGGAGCTGAACTCCAGCGGTCAGTTTCAGCTCTGCCCAACAGCGTGTTCTCAGTTCAGCTGGCAAGCACGCCCTCTTGCCTTGGCTCCGAGTGCAAAGACCCTAGCGAGCACTCAGTGCAGTGCAACCAGAAAGACGCTCTCGCTTGTCTTTCAAGGAGCGATTCCTAACAGCAAAGGAAGCAGATGTACAAACTGGATGACGAGAAAGGACAATGTAGAACACGTCTCTGTCCTCGTACATTTTCGTGTGCGATATGTCCCTCCGGGTCTTCGGTCCTTGCGAAGCTCTATGTACTGCGAGCGCTGCTACTTGCAGCTGAGAAAGACCGTGGGGCTAGCAGCGAATTCGGAGAGCGCTAAGCACGTAGACAAGAAGCGAGACGTGTCCCTGCAATGCGGTGCTAAGAGCAGCTTCCTCGCGGCGGGGGCGAGCTCCGGCTACAAGTCATTCTCGTCCTGGCAACGGATCTCTGTGAAGGGCTTAGGCAAAAAGCTTTCGTTTTCCGTTCGAAGTGAGAGAGAGGCAGACTGTTGCACGGAGCTCTGAGAACAAAGGTGCACGTCCTAAGCGGGCTTGGGCAGAAGCAGCGTTCTCGAGCTCTTGGCAGGCGGCACAATGCTGGCGGTGGGGCGCCCATGCAGCGGCTTCTGGCCGCCGGCAAGTGAAAGCGGCGCCAGGGGAGGGCGAGGGAAAGGGCGGTGAACGAAGCGGCACAAGAGCCGTGCTTATGTGCACCACGTTACAGGCTACTAGGAGAGGAAGGTGGTTGACTCTCGCTTTCCTTCGCAAGTGCCCTTAGCAGTAGGAAGGAGCTGAACTCCAGCGGTCAGTTTCAGCTCTGCCCAACAGCGTGTTCTCAGTTCAGCTGGCAAGCACGCCCTGTTGCCTTGGCTCCGAGTGCATAGTCACTAGCGAGCACTCACTCGTGTGCTCTTCGCTGCACAGCGCCGCTCGCAAGCGGCTTCGTTCTTCGCCTTCTGCCGTCCGGAGAGAGCTGAACTCCAGCGGTCAGTTTCAGCTCTGCCCAAAAGCGTGTTCTCAGTTCTGCGAGCAAGCACGCCCTCTTGCCTTCGCTCCGAGTGCAAAGACCCTAGCGAGCACTCACTCAGTGCAGTGCACCCAGAAAGACGCTCTCGCTCGTCTTTCAAGGAGCGATTCCTAACAGCAAAGGAAGCAGATGTACAAACTGGATGACGAGAAAGGATAAAGTAGAACACGTCTCTGTCCTCGTACATTTTCGTGTGCGGTACTTCCCTCCGGGTCTTCGGTCCTTGCGAAGCTCTATGTACTTCGAGCGCTGCTACTTGCAGCTGAGAAGGACCGTGGGGCTAGCAGCGAATTTCGGAGAGCGTTAAGCACGTAGTCAAGAAGCGAGACGTGTCCCTGCAATGCGGTGCTAAGAGCAGCTTCCTCGCGGCGGGGGCGAACTCCGGCTACAAGTCATTCTCGTTCTGGCAACGGATCTCTGTGAAGGGCGTAGGCGAAAAGCTTTCGTTTTCCGTTCGAACTGCGAGAGAGGCAGACTGTTGCACGGAGCTCTGAGAACAAAGGTGCACGTCCTAGGCTGGCTTGGGCAGAAGCAGCGTTCTCGAGCTCTTGGCAGGCGGCACACTGCTGGCTATGTGGCGCCCCTGCAGCGGCTTCTGGCCGCCGGGAAGTGAAAGCGGAGCCAGGCGTGGGCGAGGGAGAAGGCGGTGAACGAAGCGGCACAAGAGCCGTGTTTTTGTGCACCACGTTACAGGCTACTAGGAGAGGAAGGTGGTTGACTCTCGCTTGCCTTCCCAGGTGCCCTTAGCAGTCGGAAGGAGCTGAACTCCAGCGGTCAGTTTCAGCTCTGCCCAACAGCGTGTTCTCAGTTCAGCTGGCAAGCACGCCCTGTTGCCTTGGCTCCGAGTGCATAGTCCCTAGCGAGCACTCACTCGTGTGCTCTTCGCTGCACAGCGCCGCTCGCAAGCGGCTTCGTTCTTCGCCTTCTGCCGTACGGAGAGAGCTGAACTCCAGCGGTCAGTTTAAGCTCTGCCCAAAAGCGTGTTCTCAGTTCTGCGAGCAAGCACGCCCTCTTGCCTTGGCTCCGAGTGCAAAGACCCTAGCGAGCACTCAGTGCAGTGCACCCAGAAAGACGCTCTCGCTCGTCTTTCAAGGAGCGATTCCTAACAGCAAAGGAAGCAGATGTACAAACTGGATGACGAGAAAGGATAAAGTAGAACACGTCTCTGTCCTCGTACATTTTCGTGTGCGATACTTCCCTCCGGGTCTTCGGTCCTTGCGAAGCTCTATGTACTGCGAGCGCTGCTACTTGCAGCTGAGAAGGACCGTGGGGCTAGCAGCGAATTCGGAGAGCGCTAAGCACGTAGTCAAGAAGCGAGACGTGTCCCTGCAATGCGGTGCTAAGAGCAGCTTCCTCGCGGCGGGGGCGAGCTCCGGCTACAAGTCATTCTCGTCCTGGCAACGGATCTCTGTGAAGGGCTTAGGCGAAAAGCTTTCGTTTTCCGTTCGAACTGCGAGAGAGGCAGACTGTTGCACGGAGCTCTGAGAACAAAGGTGCACGTCCTAGGCGGGCTTGGGCAGAAGCAGCGTTCTCGAGCTCTTGGCTGCCGGCACACTGCTGGGTATGTGGCGCCCCTGCAGCGTCTTCTGGCCGCCGGCAAGTGAAAGCGGAGCCAGGCGTAGGCGTGGGCGAGGGCGGTGAACGAAGCGGCACAAGAGCCGTGTTTTTGTGCACCACGTTACAGGCTACTAGGAGAGGAAGGTGGTTGACTCTCGCTTGCCTTCCCAGGTGCCCTTAGCAGTCGGAAGGAGCTGAACTCCAGCGGTCAGTTTCAGCTCTGCCCAACAGCGTGTTCTCAGTTCAGCTGGCAAGCACGCCCTGTTGCCTTGGCTCCGAGTGCATAGTCCCTAGCGAGCACTCACTCGTGTGCTCTTCGCTGCACAGCGCCGCTCGCAAGCGGCTTCGTTCTTCGCCTTCTGCCGTACGGAGAGAGCTGAACTCCAGCGGTCAGTTTAAGCTCTGCCCAAAAGCGTGTTCTCAGTTCTGCGAGCAAGCACGCCCTCTTGCCTTGGCTCCGAGTGCAAAGACCCTAGCGAGCACTCAGTGCAGTGCAACCAGAAAGACGCTCTCGCTCGTCTTTCAAGGAGCGATTCCTAACAGCAAAGGAAGCAGATGTACAAACTGGATGACGAGAAAGGATAAAGTAGAACACGTCTCTGTCCTCGTACATTTTCGTGTGCGATACTTCCCTCCGGGTCTTCGGTCCTTGCGAAGCTCTATGTACTGCGAGCGCTGCTACTTGCAGCTGAGAAGGACCGTGGGGCTAGCAGCGAATTCGGAGAGCGCTAAGCACGTAGTCAAAAAGCGAGACGTGTCCCTGCAATGCGGTGCTAAGAGCAGCTTCCTCGCGGCGGGGGCGAGCTCCGGCTACAAGTCATTCTCGTCCTGGCAACGGATCTCTGTGAAGGGCGTAGGCGAAAAGCTTTCGTTTTCCGTTCGAAGTGAGAGAGAGACAGAATGTTGCACGGAGGTCTGAGAACAAAGGTGCACGTCCTAAGCGGGCTTGGGCAGAAGCAGCGTTCTCGAGCTCTTGGCTGCCGGAACACTGCTGGCTATGTGGCGCCCCTGCAGCGTCTTCTGGCCGCCGGCAAGTGAAAGCGGAGCCAGGCGTAGGCGTGGGCGAGGGCGGTGAACGAAGCGGCACAAGAGCCGTGTTTTTGTGCACCACGTTACAGGCTACTAGGAGAGGAAGGTGGTTGACTCTCGCTTGCCTTCCCAGGTGCCCTTAGCAGTCGGAAGGAGCTGAACTCCAGCGGTCAGTTTCAGCTCTGCCCAACAGCGTGTTATCAGTTCAGCTGGCAAGCACGCCCTGTTGCCTTGGCTCCGAGTGCAAAGACCCTAGCGAGCACTCAGTGCAGTGCAACCAGAAAGACGCTCTCGCTTGTCTTTCAAGGAGCGATTCCTAACAGCAAAGGAAGCAGATGTACAAACTGGATGACGAGAAAGGACAATGTAGAACACGTCTCTGTCCTCGTACATTTTCGTGTGCGATATGTCCCTCCGGGTCTTCGGTCCTTGCGAAGCTCTATGTACTGCGAGCGCTGCTACTTGCAGCTGAGAAGGACCGTGGGGCTAGCAGCGAATTCGGAGAGCGCTAAGCACGTAGACAAGAAGCGAGACGTGTCCCTGCAATGCGGTGCTAAGAGCAGCTTCCTCGCGGCGGGGGCGAGCTCCGGCTACAAGTCATTCTCGTTCTGGCAACGGATCTCTGTGAAGGGCATAGGCGAAAAGCTTTCGTTTTCCGTTCGAACTGCGAGAGAGGCAGACTGTTGCACGGAGCTCTGAGAACAAAGGTGCACGTCCTAGGCTGGCTTGGGCAGAAGCAGCGTTCTCGAGCTCTTGGCTGCCAGCACACTGCTGGCGGTGGGGCGCCCCTGCAGCGGCTTCTGGCCGCCGGCAAGTGAAAGCGGAGCCAGGCGAGGGCGAGGGAGAGGGCGGTGAACGAAGCGGCACAAGAGCCGTGTTTTTGTGCACCACGTTACAGGCTACTAGGAGAGGAAGGTGGTTGACTCTCGCTTGCCTTCCCAGGTGCCCTTAGCAGTCGGAAGGAGCTGTACTCCAGCGGTCAGTTTCAGCTGTGCCCAACAGCGTGTTCTCAGTTCAGCTGGCAAGCACGCCCTGTTGCCTTGGCTCCGAGTGCAAAGACCCTAGCGAGCACTCACTCGTGTGCTCTTCGCTGCACAGCGCCGCTCGCAAGCGGCTTCGTTCTTCGGCGTCTGCCGTCCGGAGAGAGCTGAACTGCAGCGGTCAGTTTCAGCTCTGCCCAACAGCGTGCTCTCAGTTCTGCGGACAAGCACGCCCTGTTGCCTTGGCTCCGAGTGCAAAGTCCCTAGCGAGCACTCACTCAGTGCAATGCACCCAGAAAGACGCTCTCGCTCGTCTTTCAAGGAGCGATTCCTAACAGCAGAAGCAGCAGAGGCACAAACTGGATGACGAGAAGGGACAATGTAGAACACGTCTCTGTCCTGGCACGTTGCCGTGTGCGATATGTCCCTCCGGGTCTTCGGTCCTTGCGAAGCTCTATGTACTGCGAGCGCAGCTACTTGCAGCTGAGAAGGACCGCGGAGCTAGCAGCGAATTCGGAGAGCGCTAAGCACGAAGTCAAGAAGCGAGACGTGTCCCTGCAACGCGGTGCTAAGAGCAGCTTCCTGGCGGCGGGGGCGAGCTCCGGCCACAAGACATTCTCGTCCTGGCAACGGATCTCTGTGAAGGGCGTAGGCGAAAAGCTTTCGTTTTCCATTCGAACTGCGAGAGAGGCAGACTGTTACACGGAGCTCTGAGAACAAAGGTGCACGTCCTAGGCGGGCTTGGGCAGAAGCAGCGTTCTCGAGCTCTTGGCTGCCGGCACACTGCTGGCTATTTGGCGCCCCTGCAGCGGCTTCTGGCTGCCGGCAAGTGAAAGCGGAGCAAGGCGTGGGCGAGGGCGGTGAACGAAGCGGCTATGTGCCGTGCTTGTGTGCACCACGTTAGAGGCTACTAGGAGAGGAAGGTGGTTGACTCTCGCTTGCCTTCCCAAGTGCCCTTAGCAGTCGGAAGGAGCAAGCTGAAGCACTGCTGCTTGTGCTGCTCCTTGGTTCCCTTGCAGCCCGCTCTGAAAGCATTGGCGGTCACTTCTAGGCGCCGAGTTGCACACACACAGCACCACGCTAAGTGCCGCGGAGAAGGGAAATCCAGAGTGCAGCGAGGAGCTGGACGTGGCTTACGTGCAGTAAGGAAAAGGTGAACCTAAGCAGTGCCTCTTCAATCTGGCCGCCTCTGCTCTGGTAGCAACTTTTGCAAGTCGGCAAAGGGAGCCGCGAGTACGTAGAACGGAGGGCACCGAGACGCCGTGTGTTATGCGCCCTTTCAGGGCTGCTGACAAGGGGCTACTTTAAGAACGCCTTCTTCGTCCTCGCGTCCTTCTCGCTTCGTTCTAGCTGCATGGAGTACAGCACAGCGAAGGAGTGAAGACGGGCACTGCCCCAGCTTTTGCCCTGGCGTGCAACGGCTGTGTGCTGCTTTTCCAAGCAGCAAGAGCACTGAGAAGTGAAAGCGATTGTGAAGGAGCTCTTTGGCTGCTCGTGTGCTCTTCGCTGCACTGCGCCGCTCGCAAGCGGCTTCGTTCTTCGGCGTCTGCCGTCCGGAGAGAGCTGAACTGCAGCGGTCAGTTTCAGCTCTGCCCAACAGCGTGTTCTCAGTTCAGCTGGCAAGCACGCCCTGTTGCCTTGGCTCCGAGTGCATAGTCCCTAGCGAGCACTCACTCGTGTGCTCTTCGCTGCACAGCGCCGCTCGCAAGCGGCTTCGTTCTTCGCCTTCTGCCGTACGGAGAGAGCTGAACTCCAGCGGTCAGTTTAAGCTCTGCCCAAAAGCGTGTTCTCAGTTCTGCGAGCAAGCACGCCCTCTTGCCTTGGCTCCGAGTGCAAAGACCCTAGCGAGCACTCAGTGCAGTGCACCCAGAAAGACGCTCTCGCTCGTCTTTCAAGGAGCGATTCCTAACAGCAAAGGAAGCAGATGTACAAACTGGATGACGAGAAAGGATAAAGTAGAACACGTCTCTGTCCTCGTACATTTTCGTGTGCGATACTTCCCTCCGGGTCTTCGGTCCTTGCGAAGCTCTATGTACTGCGAGCGCTGCTACTTGCAGCTGAGAAGGACCGTGGGGCTAGCAGCGAATTCGGAGAGCGCTAAGCACGTAGTCAAGAAGCGAGACGTGTCCCTGCAATGCGGTGCTAAGAGCAGCTTCCTCGCGGCGGGGGCGAGCTCCGGCTACAAGTCATTCTCGTCCTGGCAAGGGATCTCTGTGAAGGGCTTATGCGAAAAGCTTTCGTTTTCCGTTCGAAGTGAGAGAGAGGCAGACTGTTGCACGGAGCTCTGAGAACAAAGGTGCACGTCCTAGGCGGGCTTGGGCAGAAGCAGCGTTCTCGAGCTCTTGGCTGCCAGAACACTGCTGGCAGTGGGGCGCCCCTGCAGCGGCTTCTGGCCGCCGGGAAGTGAAAGCGGCGCCAGGCGAGGGCGAGGGAGAGGGCGGTGAACGAAGCGGCACAAGAGCCGTGCTTGTGTGCACCACGTTACAGGCTACTAGGAGAGGAAGGTGGTTGACTCCCCCTTGCCTTCCCAGGTGCCCTTAGCAGTAGGAAGGAGCTGAACTCCAGCGGTCAGTTTCAGCTCTGCCCAACAGCGTGTTCTCAGTTCAGCTGGCAAGCACGCCCTCTTGCCTTGGCTCCGAGTGCAAAGCCCCTAGCGAGCACTCAGTGCAGTGCAACCAGAAAGACGCTCTCGCTTGTCTTTCAAGGAGCGATTCCTAACAGCAAAGGAAGCAGATGTACAAACTGGATGAAGAGAAAGGACAATGTAGAACACGTCTCTGTCCTGCCACATTTTCGTGTGCGATATGTCCCTCCGGGTCTTCGGTCCTTGCGAAGCTCTATGTACTGCGAGCGCAGCTACTTGCAGCTGAGAAGGACCGCGGAGCTAGCAGCGAATTCGGAGAGCGCTAAGCACGTAGTCAAGAAGCGAGACGTGTCCTTGCAATGCGGTGCTAAGAGCAGCTTCCTCGCGGCGGGGGCGAGCTCCGGCTACAAGTCATTCTCGTCCTGGCAACGCATCTCTGTGAAGGGGGTAGGCGAAAAGCTTTCGTTTTCCATTCGAAGTGCGTGAGAGGCAGACTGTTGCACGGAGCTCTGAGAACAAAGGTGCACGCCCTAGGCGGGCTTGGGCAGAAGCAGCGTTCTCGAGCTCTTGGCTGCCGGCACATTGCTGGCTATGTGGCGCCCCTGCAGGGGCTTCTGGCCGCCGGCAAGTGAAAGCGGAGCCAGGCGTAGGCGTGGGCGAGGGCGGTGAACGAAGCGGCACAAGAGCCGTGCTTGTGTGCACCACGTTACAGGCTACTAGGAGAGGAAGGTGGTTGACTCTCGCTTGCCTTCGCAAGTGCCCTTAGCAGTAGGAAGGAGCTGAACTCCAGCGGTCAGTTTCAGCTCTGCCCAACAGCGTGTTCTCAGTTCAGCTGGCAAGCACGCCCTGTTGCCTTGGCTCCGAGTGCATAGTCACTAGCGAGCACTCACTCGTGTGCTCTTCGCTGCACAGCGCCGCTCGCAAGCGGCTTCGTTCTTCGCCTTCTGCCGTCCGGAGAGAGCTGAACTCCAGCGGTCAGTTTCAGCTCTGCCCAAAAGCGTGTTCTCAGTTCTGCGAGCAAGCACGCCCTCTTGCCTTCGCTCCGAGTGCAAAGACCCTAGCGAGCACTCACTCAGTGCAGTGCACCCAGAAAGACGCTCTCGCTCGTCTTTCAGGGAGAGATTCCTAACAGCAGAAGGAGCAGAAGCACAAAGTGGATGACGAGAAGGGAAAATGTAGAACACGTCTCTGTCCTGCCACATTTTCGTGTGAGATATGTCCCTCCGGGTCTTCGGTCCTTGCGAAGATCTATGTACTGCGAGCGCTGCTACTTCCAGCTGAGAAGGACCGTGGGGCTAGCAGCGAATTCGGAGAGCGCTAAGCACGTAGTCAAGAAGCGAGACGTGTCCCTGCAATGCGGTGCTAAGAGCAGCTTCCTCGCGGCGGAGGCGAGCTCCGGCTACAAGTCATTCTCGTCCTGGCAACGGATCTCTGTGAAGGGCGTAGGCGAAAAGCTTTCGTTTTCCATTCGAACTGCCAGAGAGGCAGACTGTTGCACGGAGCTCTGAGAACAAAGGTGAACGCCCTAGGCTGGCTTGGGCAGAAGCAGCGTTCTCGAGCTCTTGGCTGCCGGCACACTGCTGGCTATGTGGCGCCCCTGCAGCGTCTTCTGGCCGCCGGGAAGTGAAAGCGGAGCCAGGCGTAGGCGTGGGCGAGGGCGGTGAACGAAGCGGCACAAGAGCCTTGTTTGTGTGCACCACGTTACAGGCTACTAGGAGAGGAAGGTGGTTGACTCTCGCTTTCCCTCGCAAGTGCCCTTAGCAGTCGTAAGGAGCTGAACTCCAGCGGTCAGTTTCAGCTCTGCCCAAACAGCTTGTTCTCAGTTCAGCAGGCAAGCACGCCCTCTTGCCTTGGCTCCGAGTGCAAAGTTACTAGCGAGCACTCACTCGTGTGCTCTTCGCTGCACTGCTCCGCTCGCAAGCGGCTTCGTTCTTCGCCTTCTGCCGTCCGGAGAGAGCTGAACTCCAGCGGTCTGTTTCAGCTCTGCCCAAAAGCGTGTTCTCAGTTCTGCGAGCAAGCACGCCCTCTTGCCTTGGCTCCGAGTGCAAAGACCCTAGCAAGCACTCACTCAGTGCAATGCACCCAGAAAGACGCTCTCGCTCGTCTTTCAAGGAGCAATTCCTAACAGCAGAAGCAGCAGAAACACAAAGTGGATGACGAGAAGGGAAAATGTAGAACACGTCTCTGTCCTGCCACATTTTCGTGTGCGATACTTCCCTCCGGGTCTTCGGTCCTTGCGAAGCTCTATGTACTGCGAGCGCTGCTACTTGCAGCTGAGAAGGACCGTGGGGCTAGCAGCGAATTCGGAGAGCGCTATGCACGTAGTCAAGAAGCGAGACGTGTCCCTGCAATGCGGTGCTAAGAGCAGCTTCCTCGCGGCGGGGGCGAGCTCAGGCTACAGGTCATTCTCGTCCTGGCAACGGATCTCTGTGAAGGGCGTAGGCGAAAAGCTTTCGTTTTCCGTTGGAACTGCGAGAGAGGCAGACTGTTGCACGGAGCTCTGAGAACAAAGGTGCACGCCCTAGGCGGGCTTGGGCAGAAGCAGCGTTCTCGAGCTCTTGGCTGCCGGCACACTGCTGGCTATGTGGCGCCCCTGCAGCGCCTTCTGGCCGCCGGGAAGTGAAAGCGGCGCCAGGCGAGGGCGAGGGAGAGAGCGGTGAACGAAGCGGCACAAGAGCCGTGCTTGTGTGCACCACGTTACAGGCTACTAGGAGAGGAAGGTGGTTGACTCTCGCTTGCCTTCCCAGGTGCCCTTAGCAGTCGGAAGGAGCTGAACTCCAGCGGTCAGTTTCAGCTCTGCCCAACAGCGTGTTCTCAGTTCAGCTGGCAAGCACGCCCTGTTGCCTTGGCTCCGAGTGCATAGTCACTAGCAAGCACTCACTCAGTGCAATGCACCCAGAAAGACGCTCTCGCTCGTCTTTCAAGGAGTGATTCCTAACAGCAGAAGCAGCAGAAGCACAAAGTGGATGACGAGAAAGGACAATGTAGAACACGTCTCTGTCCTGCCACATTTTCGTGTGAGATATGTCCCTCCGGGTCTTCGGTCCTTGCGAAGCTCTATGTACTGCGAGCGCTGCTACTTGCAGCTGAGAAGGACCGTGTGGCTAGCAGCGAATTCGGAGAGCGCTAAGCACGTAGTCAAGAAGCGAGACGTGTCCCTGCAATGCGGTGCTAAGAGCAGCTTCCTCGCGGCGGGGGCGAGCTCCGGCTACAAGTCATTCTCGTCCTGGCAACGGATCTCTGTGAAGGGCGTAGGCGAAAAGCTTTCGTTTTCCGTTCGAAGTGAGAGAGAGACAGACTGTTGACCGGAGCTCTGAGAACAAAGGTGCACGTCCTAAGCGGGCTTGGGCAGAAGCAGCGTTCTCGAGCTCTTGGCTGCCGGCACACTGCTGGCTATGTGGCGCCCCTGCAGCGTCTTCTGGCCGCCGGCAAGTGAAAGCGGAGCCAGGCGTAGGCGTGGGCGAGGGCGGTGAACGAAGCGGCACAAGAGCCGTGTTTTTGTGCACCACGTTACAGGCTACTAGGAGAGGAAGGTGGTTGACTCTCGCTTGCCTTCCCAGGTGCCCTTAGCAGTCGGAAGGAGCTGAACTCCAGCGGTCAGTTTCAGCTCTGCCCAACAGCGTGTTCTCAGTTCAGCTGGCAAGCACGCCCTGTTGCCTTGGCTCCGAGTGCATAGTCACTAGCGAGCACTCACTCGTGTGCTCTTCGCTGCACAGCGCCGCTCGCAAGCGGCTTCGTTCTTCGCCTTCTGCCGTCCGGAGAGAGCTGAACTCCAGCGGTCAGTTTCAGCTCTGCCCAAAAGCGTGTTCTCAGTTCTGCGAGCAAGCACGCCCTCTTGCCTTCGCTCCGAGTGCAAAGACCCTAGCGAGCACTCACTCAGTGCAGTGCACCCAGAAAGACGCTCTCGCTCGTCTTTCAAGGAGCGATTCCTAACAGCAAAGGAAGCAGATGTACAAACTGGATGACGAGAAAGGATAAAGTAGAACACGTCTCTGTCCTCGTACATTTTCGTGTGCGGTACTTCCCTCCGGGTCTTCGGTCCTTGCGAAGCTCTATGTACTTCGAGCGCTGCTACTTGCAGCTGAGAAGGACCGTGGGGCTAGCAGCGAATTTCGGAGAGCGTTAAGCACGTAGTCAAGAAGCGAGACGTGTCCCTGCAATGCGGTGCTAAGAGCAGCTTCCTCGCGGCGGGGGCGAGCTCCGGCTACAAGTCATTCTCGTTCTGGCAACGGATCTCTGTGAAGGGCGTAGGCGAAAAGCTTTCGTTTTCCGTTCGAACTGCGAGAGAGGCAGACTGTTGCACGGAGCTCTGAGAACAAAGGTGCACGTCCTAGGCGGGCTTGGGCAGAAGCAGCGTTCTCGAGCTCTTGGCAGGCGGCACACTGCTGGCTATGTGGCGCCCCTGCAGCGGCTTCTGGCCGCCGGGAAGTGAAAGCGGAGCCAGGCGTGGGCGAGGGAGAAGGCGGTGAACGAAGCGGCACAAGAGCCGTGTTTTTGTGCACCACGTTACAGGCTACTAGGAGAGGAAGGTGGTTGACTCTCGCTTGCCTTCCCAGGTGCCCTTAGCAGTCGGAAGGAGCTGAACTCCAGCGGTCAGTTTCAGCTCTGCCCAACAGCGTGTTCTCAGTTCAGCTGGCAAGCACGCCCTGTTGCCTTGGCTCCGAGTGCATAGTCCCTAGCGAGCACTCACTCGTGTGCTCTTCGCTGCACAGCGCCGCTCGCAAGCGGCTTCGTTCTTCGCCTTCTGCCGTACGGAGAGAGCTGAACTCCAGCGGTCAGTTTAAGCTCTGCCCAAAAGCGTGTTCTCAGTTCTGCGAGCAAGCACGCCCTCTTGCCTTGGCTCCGAGTGCAAAGACCCTAGCGAGCACTCAGTGCAGTGCACCCAGAAAGACGCTCTCGCTCGTCTTTCAAGGAGAGATTCCTAACAGCAGAAGGAGCAGAAGCACAAAGTGGATGACGAGAAGGGAAAATGTAGAACACGTCTCTGTCCTGCCACATTTTCGTGTGAGATATGTCCCTCCGGGTCTTCGGTCCTTGCGAAGATCTATGTACTGCGAGCGCTGCTACTTGCAGCTGAGAAGGACCGTGGGGCTAGCAGCGAATTCGGAGAGCGCTAAGCACGTAGTCAAGAAGCGAGACGTGTCCCTGCAATGCGGTGCTAAGAGCAGCTTCCTCGCGGCGGAGGCGAGCTCCGGCTACAAGTCATTCTCGTCCTGGCAACGGATCTCTGTGAAGGGCGTAGGCGAAAAGCTTTCGTTTTCCATTCGAACTGCCAGAGAGGCAGACTGTTGCACGGAGCTCTGAGAACAAAGGTGAACGCCCTAGGCTGGCTTGGGCAGAAGCAGCGTTCTCGAGCTCTTGGCTGCCGGCACACTGCTGGCTATGTGGCGCCCCTGCAGCGTCTTCTGGCCGCCGGGAAGTGAAAGCGGAGCCAGGCGTAGGCGTGGGCGAGGGCGGTGAACGAAGCGGCACAAGAGCCTTGTTTGTGTGCACCACGTTACAGGCTACTAGGAGAGGAAGGTGGTTGACTCTCGCTTTCCCTCGCAAGTGCCCTTAGCAGTCGTAAGGAGCTGAACTCCAGCGGTCAGTTTCAGCTCTGCCCAAACAGCTTGTTCTCAGTTCAGCAGGCAAGCACGCCCTCTTGCCTTGGCTCCGAGTGCAAAGTTACTAGCGAGCACTCACTCGTGTGCTCTTCGCTGCACTGCTCCGCTCGCAAGCGGCTTCGTTCTTCGCCTTCTGCCGTCCGGAGAGAGCTGAACTCCAGCGGTCTGTTTCAGCTCTGCCCAAAAGCGTGTTCTCAGTTCTGCGAGCAAGCACGCCCTCTTGCCTTGGCTCCGAGTGCAAAGACCCTAGCAAGCACTCACTCAGTGCAATGCACCCAGAAAGACGCTCTCGCTCGTCTTTCAAGGAGCAATTCCTAACAGCAGAAGCAGCAGAAACACAAAGTGGATGACGAGAAGGGAAAATGTAGAACACGTCTCTGTCCTGCCACATTTTCGTGTGCGATACTTCCCTCCGGGTCTTCGGTCCTTGCGAAGCTCTATGTACTGCGAGCGCTGCTACTTGCAGCTGAGAAGGACCGTGGGGCTAGCAGCGAATTCGGAGAGCGCTATGCACGTAGTCAAGAAGCGAGACGTGTCCCTGCAATGCGGTGCTAAGAGCAGCTTCCTCGCGGCGGGGGCGAGCTCAGGCTACAGGTCATTCTCGTCCTGGCAACGGATCTCTGTGAAGGGCGTAGGCGAAAAGCTTTCGTTTTCCGTTGGAACTGCGAGAGAGGCAGACTGTTGCACGGAGCTCTGAGAACAAAGGTGCACGCCCTAGGCGGGCTTGGGCAGAAGCAGCGTTCTCGAGCTCTTGGCTGCCGGCACACTGCTGGCTATGTGGCGCCCCTGCAGCGCCTTCTGGCCGCCGGGAAGTGAAAGCGGCGCCAGGCGAGGGCGAGGGAGAGAGCGGTGAACGAAGCGGCACAAGAGCCGTGCTTGTGTGCACCACGTTACAGGCTACTAGGAGAGGAAGGTGGTTGACTCTCGCTTGCCTTCCCAGGTGCCCTTAGCAGTCGGAAGGAGCTGAACTCCAGCGGTCAGTTTCAGCTCTGCCCAACAGCGTGTTCTCAGTTCAGCTGGCAAGCACGCCCTGTTGCCTTGGCTCCGAGTGCATAGTCACTAGCAAGCACTCACTCAGTGCAATGCACCCAGAAAGACGCTCTCGCTCGTCTTTCAAGGAGTGATTCCTAACAGCAGAAGCAGCAGAAGCACAAAGTGGATGACGAGAAAGGACAATGTAGAACACGTCTCTGTCCTGCCACATTTTCGTGTGAGATATGTCCCTCCGGGTCTTCGGTCCTTGCGAAGCTCTATGTACTGCGAGCGCTGCTACTTGCAGCTGAGAAGGACCGTGTGGCTAGCAGCGAATTCGGAGAGCGCTAAGCACGTAGTCAAGAAGCGAGACGTGTCCCTGCAATGCGGTGCTAAGAGCAGCTTCCTCGCGGCGGGGGCGAGCTCCGGCTACAAGTCATTCTCGTCCTGGCAACGGATCTCTGTGAAGGGCGTAGGCGAAAAGCTTTCGTTTTCCGTTCGAAGTGAGAGAGAGACAGACTGTTGACCGGAGCTCTGAGAACAAAGGTGCACGTCCTAAGCGGGCTTGGGCAGAAGCAGCGTTCTCGAGCTCTTGGCTGCCGGAACACTGCTGGCTATGTGGCGCCCCTGCAGCGTCTTCTGGCCGCCGGCAAGTGAAAGCGGAGCCAGGCGTAGGCGTGGGCGAGGGCGGTGAACGAAGCGGCACAAGAGCCGTGGTTTTGTGCACCACGTTACAGGCTACTAGGAGAGGAAGGTGGTTGACTCTCGCTTGCCTTCCCAGGTGCCCTTAGCAGTCGGAAGGAGCTGAACTCCAGCGGTCAGTTTCAGCTCTGCCCAACAGCGTGTTCTCAGTTCAGCTGGCAAGCACGCCCTGTTGCCTTGGCTCCGAGTGCATAGTCACTAGCAAGCACTCACTCAGTGCAATGCACCCAGAAAGACGCTCTCGCTCGTCTTTCAAGGAGTGATTCCTAACAGCAGAAGCAGCAGAAGCACAAAGTGGATGACGAGAAGGGACAATGTAGAACACGTCTCTGTCCTGCCACATTTTCGTGTGAGATATGTCCCTCCGGGTCTTCGGTCCTTGCGAAGCTCTATGTACTGCGAGCGCTGCTACTTGCAGCTGAGAAGGACCGTGGGGCTAGCAGCGAATTCGGAGAGCGCTAAGCACGTAGTCAAGAAGCGAGACGTGTCCCTGCAATGCGGTGCTAAGAGCAGCTTCCTCGCGGCGGGGGCGAGCTCCGGCTACAAGTCATTCTCGTCCTGGCAACGGATCTCTGTGAAGGGCTTAGGCGAAAAGCTTTCGTTTTCCGTTCGAACTGCCAGAGAGGCAGACTGTTGCACGGAGCTCTGAGAACAAAGGTGCACGTCCTAAGCGGGCTTGGGCAGAAGCAGCGTTCTCGAGCTCTTGGCTGCCGGCACACTGCTGGCTATGTGGCGCCCCTGCAGCGTCTTCTGGCCGCCGGGAAGTGAAAGCGGAGCCAGGCGTAGGCGTGGGCGAGGGCGGTGAACGAAGCGGCACAAGAGCCGTGGTTTTGTGCACCACGTTACAGGCTGCTAGGAGAGGAAGGTGGTTGACTCTCGCTTGCCTTCCCAGGTGCCCTTAGCAGTCGGAAGGAGCTGAACTCCAGCGGTCAGTTTCAGCTCTGCCCAACAGCGTGTTCTCAGTTCAGCTGGCAAGCACGCCCTCTTGCCTTGGCTCCGAGTGCAAAGACCCTAGCGAGCACTCAGTGCAGTGCAACCAGAAAGACGCTCTCGCTTGTCTTTCAAGGAGCGATTCCTAACAGCAAAGGAAGCAGATGTACAAACTGGATGACGAGAAAGGACAATGTAGAACACGTCTCTGTCCTCGTACATTTTCGTGTGCGATATGTCCCTCCGGGTCTTCGGTCCTTGCGAAGCTCTATGTACTGCGAGCGCTGCTACTTGCAGCTGAGAAAGACCGTGGGGCTAGCAGCGAATTCGGAGAGCGCTAAGCACGTAGACAAGAAGCGAGACGTGTCCCTGCAATGCGGTGCTAAGAGCAGCTTCCTCGCGGCGGGGGCGAGCTCCGGCTACAAGTCATTCTCGTTCTGGCAACGGATCTCTGTGAAGGGCTTAGGCAAAAAGCTTTCGTTTTCCGTTCGAAGTGAGAGAGAGGCAGACTGTTGCACGGAGCTCTGAGAACAAAGGTGCACGTCCTAGGCGGGCTTGGGCAGAAGCAGCGTTCTCGAGCTCTTGGCAGGCGGCACAATGCTGGCGGTGGGGCGCCCATGCAGCGGCTTCTGGCCGCCGGCAAGTGAAAGCGGCGCCAGGGGAGGGCGAGGGAAAGGGCGGTGAACGAAGCGGCACAAGAGCCGTGCTTATGTGCACCACGTTACAGGCTACTAGGAGAGGAAGGTGGTTGACTCTCGCTTTCCTTCGCAAGTGCCCTTAGCAGTAGGAAGGAGCTGAACTCCAGCGGTCAGTTTCAGCTCTGCCCAACAGCGTGTTCTCAGTTCAGCTGGCAAGCACGCCCTGTTGCCTTGGCTCCGAGTGCATAGTCACTAGCGAGCACTCACTCGTGTGCTCTTCGCTGCACAGCGCCGCTCGCAAGCGGCTTCGTTCTTCGCCTTCTGCCGTCCGGAGAGAGCTGAACTCCAGCGGTCAGTTTCAGCTCTGCCCAAAAGCGTGTTCTCAGTTCTGCGAGCAAGCACGCCCTCTTGCCTTCGCTCCGAGTGCAAAGACCCTAGCGAGCACTCACTCAGTGCAGTGCACCCAGAAAGACGCTCTCGCTCGTCTTTCAAGGAGCGATTCCTAACAGCAAAGGAAGCAGATGTACAAACTGGATGACGAGAAAGGATAAAGTAGAACACGTCTCTGTCCTCGTACATTTTCGTGTGCGGTACTTCCCTCCGGGTCTTCGGTCCTTGCGAAGCTCTATGTACTTCGAGCGCTGCTACTTGCAGCTGAGAAGGACCGTGGGGCTAGCAGCGAATTTCGGAGAGCGTTAAGCACGTAGTCAAGAAGCGAGACGTGTCCCTGCAATGCGGTGCTAAGAGCAGCTTCCTCGCGGCGGGGGCGAGCTCCGGCTACAAGTCATTCTCGTTCTGGCAACGGATCTCTGTGAAGGGCGTAGGCGAAAAGCTTTCGTTTTCCGTTCGAACTGCGAGAGAGGCAGACTGTTGCACGGAGCTCTGAGAACAAAGGTGCACGTCCTAGGCGGGCTTGGGCAGAAGCAGCGTTCTCGAGCTCTTGGCAGGCGGCACACTGCTGGCTATGTGGCGCCCCTGCAGCGGCTTCTGGCCGCCGGGAAGTGAAAGCGGAGCCAGGCGTGGGCGAGGGAGAAGGCGGTGAACGAAGCGGCACAAGAGCCGTGTTTTTGTGCACCACGTTACAGGCTACTAGGAGAGGAAGGTGGTTGACTCTCGCTTGCCTTCCCAGGTGCCCTTAGCAGTCGGAAGGAGCTGAACTCCAGCGGTCAGTTTCAGCTCTGCCCAACAGCGTGTTCTCAGTTCAGCTGGCAAGCACGCCCTGTTGCCTTGGCTCCGAGTGCATAGTCCCTAGCGAGCACTCACTCGTGTGCTCTTCGCTGCACAGCGCCGCTCGCAAGCGGCTTCGTTCTTCGCCTTCTGCCGTACGGAGAGAGCTGAACTCCAGCGGTCAGTTTAAGCTCTGCCCAAAAGCGTGTTCTCAGTTCTGCGAGCAAGCACGCCCTCTTGCCTTGGCTCCGAGTGCAAAGACCCTAGCGAGCACTCAGTGCAGTGCACCCAGAAAGACGCTCTCGCTCGTCTTTCAAGGAGCGATTCCTAACAGCAAAGGAAGCAGATGTACAAACTGGATGACGAGAAAGGATAAAGTAGAACACGTCTCTGTCCTCGTACATTTTCGTGTGCGATACTTCCCTCCGGGTCTTCGGTCCTTGCGAAGCTCTATGTACTGCGAGCGCTGCTACTTGCAGCTGAGAAGGACCGTGGGGCTAGCAGCGAATTCGGAGAGCGCTAAGCACGTAGTCAAGAAGCGAGACGTGTCCCTGCAATGCGGTGCTAAGAGCAGCTTCCTCGCGGCGGGGGCGAGCTCCGGCTACAAGTCATTCTCGTTCTGGCAACGGATCTCTGTGAAGGGCTTAGGCGAAAAGCTTTCGTTTTCCGTTCGAACTGCGAGAGAGGCAGACTGTTGCACGGAGCTCTGAGAACAAATGTGCACGTCCTAGGCGGGCTTGGGCAGAAGCAGCGTTCTCGAGCTCTTGGCTGCCGGCACACTGCTGGCTATGTGGCGCCCCTGCAGCGTCTTCTGGCCGCCGGCAAGTGAAAGCGGAGCCAGGCGTAGGCGTGGGCGAGGGCGGTGAACGAAGCGGCACAAGAGCCGTGTTTTTGTGCACCACGTTACAGGCTACTAGGAGAGGAAGGTGGTTGACTCTCGCTTGCCTTCCCAGGTGCCCTTAGCAGTCGGAAGGAGCTGAACTCCAGCGGTCAGTTTCAGCTCTGCCCAACAGCGTGTTCTCAGTTCAGCTGGCAAGCACGCCCTGTTGCCTTGGCTCCGAGTGCATAGTCCCTAGCGAGCACTCACTCGTGTGCTCTTCGCTGCACAGCGCCGCTCGCAAGCGGCTTCGTTCTTCGCCTTCTGCCGTACGGAGAGAGCTGAACTCCAGCGGTCAGTTTAAGCTCTGCCCAAAAGCGTGTTCTCAGTTCTGCGAGCAAGCACGCCCTCTTGCCTTGGCTCCGAGTGCAAAGACCCTAGCGAGCACTCAGTGCAGTGCACCCAGAAAGACGCTCTCGCTCGTCTTTCAAGGAGCGATTCCTAACAGCAAAGGAAGCAGATGTACAAACTGGATGACGAGAAAGGATAAAGTAGAACACGTCTCTGTCCTCGTACATTTTCGTGTGCGATACTTCCCTCCGGGTCTTCGGTCCTTGCGAAGCTCTATGTACTGCGAGCGCTGCTACTTGCAGCTGAGAAGGACCGTGTGGCTAGCAGCGAATTCGGAGAGCGCTAAGCACGTAGTCAAGAAGCGAGACGTGTCCCTGCAATGCGGTGCTAAGAGCAGCTTCCTCGCGGCGGGGGCGAGCTCCGGCTACAAGTCATTCTCGTTCTGGCAACGGATCTCTGTGAAGGGCTTATGCGAAAAGCTTTCGTTTTCCGTTCGAAGTGAGAGAGAGGCAGACTGTTGCACGGAGCTCTGAGAACAAAGGTGCACGTCCTAGGCGGGCTTGGGCAGAAGCAGCGTTCTCGAGCTCTTGGCTGCCAGAACACTGCTGGCAGTGGGGCGCCCCTGCAGCGGCTTCTGGCCGCCGGGAAGTGAAAGCGGCGCCAGGCGAGGGCGAGGGAGAGGGCGGTGAACGAAGCGGCACAAGAGCCGTGCTTGTGTGCACCACGTTACAGGCTACTAGGAGAGGAAGGTGGTTGACTCCCCCTTGCCTTCCCAGGTGCCCTTAGCAGTAGGAAGGAGCTGAACTCCAGCGGTCAGTTTCAGCTCTGCCCAACAGCGTGTTCTCAGTTCAGCTGGCAAGCACGCCCTCTTGCCTTGGCTCCGAGTGCAAAGCCCCTAGCGAGCACTCAGTGCAGTGCAACCAGAAAGACGCTCTCGCTTGTCTTTCAAGGAGCGATTCCTAACAGCAAAGGAAGCAGATGTACAAACTGGATGAAGAGAAAGGACAATGTAGAACACGTCTCTGTCCTGCCACATTTTCGTGTGCGATATGTCCCTCCGGGTCTTCGGTCCTTGCGAAGCTCTATGTACTGCGAGCGCAGCTACTTGCAGCTGAGAAGGACCGCGGAGCTAGCAGCGAATTCGGAGAGCGCTAAGCACGTAGTCAAGAAGCGAGACGTGTCCTTGCAATGCGGTGCTAAGAGCAGCTTCCTCGCGGCGGGGGCGAGCTCCGGCTACAAGTCATTCTCGTCCTGGCAACGCATCTCTGTGAAGGGGGTAGGCGAAAAGCTTTCGTTTTCCATTCGAAGTGCGTGAGAGGCAGACTGTTGCACGGAGCTCTGAGAACAAAGGTGCACGCCCTAGGCGGGCTTGGGCAGAAGCAGCGTTCTCGAGCTCTTGGCTGCCGGCACATTGCTGGCTATGTGGCGCCCCTGCAGGGGCTTCTGGCCGCCGGCAAGTGAAAGCGGAGCCAGGCGTAGGCGTGGGCGAGGGCGGTGAACGAAGCGGCACAAGAGCCGTGCTTGTGTGCACCACGTTACAGGCTACTAGGAGAGGAAGGTGGTTGACTCTCGCTTGCCTTCGCAAGTGCCCTTAGCAGTAGGAAGGAGCTGAACTCCAGCGGTCAGTTTCAGCTCTGCCCAACAGCGTGTTCTCAGTTCAGCTGGCAAGCACGCCCTGTTGCCTTGGCTCCGAGTGCATAGTCACTAGCGAGCACTCACTCGTGTGCTCTTCGCTGCACAGCGCCGCTCGCAAGCGGCTTCGTTCTTCGCCTTCTGCCGTCCGGAGAGAGCTGAACTCCAGCGGTCAGTTTCAGCTCTGCCCAAAAGCGTGTTCTCAGTTCTGCGAGCAAGCACGCCCTCTTGCCTTCGCTCCGAGTGCAAAGACCCTAGCGAGCACTCACTCAGTGCAGTGCACCCAGAAAGACGCTCTCGCTCGTCTTTCAGGGAGAGATTCCTAACAGCAGAAGGAGCAGAAGCACAAAGTGGATGACGAGAAGGGAAAATGTAGAACACGTCTCTGTCCTGCCACATTTTCGTGTGAGATATGTCCCTCCGGGTCTTCGGTCCTTGCGAAGATCTATGTACTGCGAGCGCTGCTACTTGCAGCTGAGAAGGACCGTGGGGCTAGCAGCGAATTCGGAGAGCGCTAAGCACGTAGTCAAGAAGCGAGACGTGTCCCTGCAATGCGGTGCTAAGAGCAGCTTCCTCGCGGCGGAGGCGAGCTCCGGCTACAAGTCATTCTCGTCCTGGCAACGGATCTCTGTGAAGGGCGTAGGCGAAAAGCTTTCGTTTTCCATTCGAACTGCCAGAGAGGCAGACTGTTGCACGGAGCTCTGAGAACAAAGGTGAACGCCCTAGGCGGGCTTGGGCAGAAGCAGCGTTCTCGAGCTCTTGGCTGCCGGCACACTGCTGGCTATGTGGCGCCCCTGCAGCGTCTTCTGGCCGCCGGGAAGTGAAAGCGGAGCCAGGCGTAGGCGTGGGCGAGGGCGGTGAACGAAGCGGCACAAGAGCCTTGTTTGTGTGCACCACGTTACAGGCTACTAGGAGAGGAAGGTGGTTGACTCTCGCTTTCCCTCGCAAGTGCCCTTAGCAGTCGTAAGGAGCTGAACTCCAGCGGTCAGTTTCAGCTCTGCCCAAACAGCTTGTTCTCAGTTCAGCAGGCAAGCACGCCCTCTTGCCTTGGCTCCGAGTGCAAAGTTACTAGCGAGCACTCACTCGTGTGCTCTTCGCTGCACTGCTCCGCTCGCAAGCGGCTTCGTTCTTCGCCTTCTGCCGTCCGGAGAGAGCTGAACTCCAGCGGTCTGTTTCAGCTCTGCCCAAAAGCGTGTTCTCAGTTCTGCGAGCAAGCACGCCCTCTTGCCTTGGCTCCGAGTGCAAAGACCCTAGCAAGCACTCACTCAGTGCAATGCACCCAGAAAGACGCTCTCGCTCGTCTTTCAAGGAGCAATTCCTAACAGCAGAAGCAGCAGAAACACAAAGTGGATGACGAGAAGGGAAAATGTAGAACACGTCTCTGTCCTGCCACATTTTCGTGTGCGATACTTCCCTCCGGGTCTTCGGTCCTTGCGAAGCTCTATGTACTGCGAGCGCTGCTACTTGCAGCTGAGAAGGACCGTGGGGCTAGCAGCGAATTCGGAGAGCGCTATGCACGTAGTCAAGAAGCGAGACGTGTCCCTGCAATGCGGTGCTAAGAGCAGCTTCCTCGCGGCGGGGGCGAGCTCAGGCTACAGGTCATTCTCGTCCTGGCAACGGATCTCTGTGAAGGGCGTAGGCGAAAAGCTTTCGTTTTCCGTTGGAACTGCGAGAGAGGCAGACTGTTGCACGGAGCTCTGAGAACAAAGGTGCACGCCCTAGGCGGGCTTGGGCAGAAGCAGCGTTCTCTAGCTCTTGGCTGCCGGCACACTGCTGGCTATGTGGCGCCCCTGCAGCGCCTTCTGGCCGCCGGGAAGTGAAAGCGGCGCCAGGCGAGGGCGAGGGAGAGAGCGGTGAACGAAGCGGCACAAGAGCCGTGGTTTTGTGCACCACGTTAGAGGCTACTAGGAGAGGAAGGTGGTTGACTCTCGCTTGCCTTCCCAGGTGCCCTTAGCAGTCGGAAGGAGCTGAACTCCAGCGGTCAGTTTCAGCTCTGCCCAACAGCGTGTTCTCAGTTCAGCTGGCAAGCACGCCCTGTTGCCTTGGCTCCGAGTGCATAGTCACTAGCAAGCACTCACTCAGTGCAATGCACCCAGAAAGACGCTCTCGCTCGTCTTTCAAGGAGTGATTCCTAACAGCAGAAGCAGCAGAAGCACAAAGTGGATGACGAGAAAGGACAATGTAGAACACGTCTCTGTCCTGCCACATTTTCGTGTGAGATATGTCCCTCCGGGTCTTCGGTCCTTGCGAAGCTCTATGTACTGCGAGCGCTGCTACTTGCAGCTGAGAAGGACCGTGTGGCTAGCAGCGAATTCGGAGAGCGCTAAGCACGTAGTCAAGAAGCGAGACGTGTCCCTGCAATGCGGTGCTAAGAGCAGCTTCCTCGCGGCGGGGGCGAGCTCCGGCTACAAGTCATTCTCGTCCTGGCAACGGATCTCTGTGAAGGGCTTATGCGAAAAGCTTTCGTTTTCCGTTCGAAGTGAGAGAGAGGCAGACTGTTGCACGGAGCTCTGAGAACAAAGGTGCACGTCCTAGGCGGGCTTGGGCAGAAGCAGCGTTCTCGAGCTCTTGGCTGCCAGAACACTGCTGGCAGTGGGGCGCCCCTGCAGCGGCTTCTGGCCGCCGGGAAGTGAAAGCGGCGCCAGGCGAGGGCGAGGGAGAGGGCGGTGAACGAAGCGGCACAAGAGCCGTGCTTGTGTGCACCACGTTACAGGCTACTAGGAGAGGAAGGTGGTTGACTCCCCCTTGCCTTCCCAGGTGCCCTTAGCAGTAGGAAGGAGCTGAACTCCAGCGGTCAGTTTCAGCTCTGCCCAACAGCGTGTTCTCAGTTCAGCTGGCAAGCACGCCCTCTTGCCTTGGCTCCGAGTGCAAAGCCCCTAGCGAGCACTCAGTGCAGTGCAACCAGAAAGACGCTCTCGCTTGTCTTTCAAGGAGCGATTCCTAACAGCAAAGGAAGCAGATGTACAAACTGGATGAAGAGAAAGGACAATGTAGAACACGTCTCTGTCCTGCCACATTTTCGTGTGCGATATGTCCCTCCGGGTCTTCGGTCCTTGCGAAGCTCTATGTACTGCGAGCGCAGCTACTTGCAGCTGAGAAGGACCGCGGAGCTAGCAGCGAATTCGGAGAGCGCTAAGCACGTAGTCAAGAAGCGAGACGTGTCCTTGCAATGCGGTGCTAAGAGCAGCTTCCTCGCGGCGGGGGCGAGCTCCGGCTACAAGTCATTCTCGTCCTGGCAACGCATCTCTGTGAAGGGGGTAGGCGAAAAGCTTTCGTTTTCCATTCGAAGTGCGTGAGAGGCAGACTGTTGCACGGAGCTCTGAGAACAAAGGTGCACGCCCTAGGCGGGCTTGGGCAGAAGCAGCGTTCTCGAGCTCTTGGCTGCCGGCACATTGCTGGCTATGTGGCGCCCCTGCAGGGGCTTCTGGCCGCCGGCAAGTGAAAGCGGAGCCAGGCGTAGGCGTGGGCGAGGGCGGTGAACGAAGCGGCACAAGAGCCGTGCTTGTGTGCACCACGTTACAGGCTACTAGGAGAGGAAGGTGGTTGACTCTCGCTTGCCTTCGCAAGTGCCCTTAGCAGTAGGAAGGAGCTGAACTCCAGCGGTCAGTTTCAGCTCTGCCCAACAGCGTGTTCTCAGTTCAGCTGGCAAGCACGCCCTGTTGCCTTGGCTCCGAGTGCATAGTCACTAGCGAGCACTCACTCGTGTGCTCTTCGCTGCACAGCGCCGCTCGCAAGCGGCTTCGTTCTTCGCCTTCTGCCGTCCGGAGAGAGCTGAACTCCAGCGGTCAGTTTCAGCTCTGCCCAAAAGCGTGTTCTCAGTTCTGCGAGCAAGCACGCCCTCTTGCCTTCGCTCCGAGTGCAAAGACCCTAGCGAGCACTCACTCAGTGCAGTGCACCCAGAAAGACGCTCTCGCTCGTCTTTCAGGGAGAGATTCCTAACAGCAGAAGGAGCAGAAGCACAAAGTGGATGACGAGAAGGGAAAATGTAGAACACGTCTCTGTCCTGCCACATTTTCGTGTGAGATATGTCCCTCCGGGTCTTCGGTCCTTGCGAAGATCTATGTACTGCGAGCGCTGCTACTTGCAGCTGAGAAGGACCGTGGGGCTAGCAGCGAATTCGGAGAGCGCTAAGCACGTAGTCAAGAAGCGAGACGTGTCCCTGCAATGCGGTGCTAAGAGCAGCTTCCTCGCGGCGGAGGCGAGCTCCGGCTACAAGTCATTCTCGTCCTGGCAACGGATCTCTGTGAAGGGCGTAGGCGAAAAGTTTTCGTTTTCCATTCGAACTGCCAGAGAGGCAGACTGTTGCACGGAGCTCTGAGAACAAAGGTGAACGCCCTAGGCTGGCTTGGGCAGAAGCAGCGTTCTCGAGCTCTTGGCTGCCGGCACACTGCTGGCTATGTGGCGCCCCTGCAGCGTCTTCTGGCCGCCGGGAAGTGAAAGCGGAGCCAGGCGTAGGCGTGGGCGAGGGCGGTGAACGAAGCGGCACAAGAGCCTTGTTTGTGTGCACCACGTTACAGGCTACTAGGAGAGGAAGGTGGTTGACTCTCGCTTTCCCTCGCAAGTGCCCTTAGCAGTCGTAAGGAGCTGAACTCCAGCGGTCAGTTTCAGCTCTGCCCAAACAGCTTGTTCTCAGTTCAGCAGGCAAGCACGCCCTCTTGCCTTGGCTCCGAGTGCAAAGTTACTAGCGAGCACTCACTCGTGTGCTCTTCGCTGCACTGCTCCGCTCGCAAGCGGCTTCGTTCTTCGCCTTCTGCCGTCCGGAGAGAGCTGAACTCCAGCGGTCTGTTTCAGCTCTGCCCAAAAGCGTGTTCTCAGTTCTGCGAGCAAGCACGCCCTCTTGCCTTGGCTCCGAGTGCAAAGACCCTAGCAAGCACTCACTCAGTGCAATGCACCCAGAAAGACGCTCTCGCTCGTCTTTCAAGGAGCAATTCCTAACAGCAGAAGCAGCAGAAACACAAAGTGGATGACGAGAAGGGAAAATGTAGAACACGTCTCTGTCCTGCCACATTTTCGTGTGCGATACTTCCCTCCGGGTCTTCGGTCCTTGCGAAGCTCTATGTACTGCGAGCGCTGCTACTTGCAGCTGAGAAGGACCGTGGGGCTAGCAGCGAATTCGGAGAGCGCTATGCACGTAGTCAAGAAGCGAGACGTGTCCCTGCAATGCGGTGCTAAGAGCAGCTTCCTCGCGGCGGGGGCGAGCTCAGGCTACAGGTCATTCTCGTCCTGGCAACGGATCTCTGTGAAGGGCGTAGGCGAAAAGCTTTCGTTTTCCGTTGGAACTGCGAGAGAGGCAGACTGTTGCACGGAGCTCTGAGAACAAAGGTGCACGCCCTAGGCGGGCTTGGGCAGAAGCAGCGTTCTCTAGCTCTTGGCTGCCGGCACACTGCTGGCTATGTGGCGCCCCTGCAGCGCCTTCTGGCCGCCGGGAAGTGAAAGCGGCGCCAGGCGAGGGCGAGGGAGAGAGCGGTGAACGAAGCGGCACAAGAGCCGTGGTTTTGTGCACCACGTTAGAGGCTACTAGGAGAGGAAGGTGGTTGACTCTCGCTTGCCTTCCCAGGTGCCCTTAGCAGTCGGAAGGAGCTGAACTCCAGCGGTCAGTTTCAGCTCTGCCCAACAGCGTGTTCTCAGTTCAGCTGGCAAGCACGCCCTGTTGCCTTGGCTCCGAGTGCATAGTCACTAGCAAGCACTCACTCAGTGCAATGCACCCAGAAAGACGCTCTCGCTCGTCTTTCAAGGAGTGATTCCTAACAGCAGAAGCAGCAGAAGCACAAAGTGGATGACGAGAAAGGACAATGTAGAACACGTCTCTGTCCTGCCACATTTTCGTGTGAGATATGTCCCTCCGGGTCTTCGGTCCTTGCGAAGCTCTATGTACTGCGAGCGCTGCTACTTGCAGCTGAGAAGGACCGTGTGGCTAGCAGCGAATTCGGAGAGCGCTAAGCACGTAGTCAAGAAGCGAGACGTGTCCCTGCAATGCGGTGCTAAGAGCAGCTTCCTCGCGGCGGGGGCGAGCTCCGGCTACAAGTCATTCTCGTCCTGGCAACGGATCTCTGTGAAGGGCTTATGCGAAAAGCTTTCGTTTTCCGTTCGAAGTGAGAGAGAGGCAGACTGTTGCACGGAGCTCTGAGAACAAAGGTGCACGTCCTAGGCGGGCTTGGGCAGAAGCAGCGTTCTCGAGCTCTTGGCTGCCAGAACACTGCTGGCAGTGGGGCGCCCCTGCAGCGGCTTCTGGCCGCCGGGAAGTGAAAGCGGCGCCAGGCGAGGGCGAGGGAGAGGGCGGTGAACGAAGCGGCACAAGAGCCGTGCTTGTGTGCACCACGTTACAGGCTACTAGGAGAGGAAGGTGGTTGACTCCCCCTTGCCTTCCCAGGTGCCCTTAGCAGTAGGAAGGAGCTGAACTCCAGCGGTCAGTTTCAGCTCTGCCCAACAGCGTGTTCTCAGTTCAGCTGGCAAGCACGCCCTCTTGCCTTGGCTCCGAGTGCAAAGCCCCTAGCGAGCACTCAGTGCAGTGCAACCAGAAAGACGCTCTCGCTTGTCTTTCAAGGAGCGATTCCTAACAGCAAAGGAAGCAGATGTACAAACTGGATGAAGAGAAAGGACAATGTAGAACACGTCTCTGTCCTGCCACATTTTCGTGTGCGATATGTCCCTCCGGGTCTTCGGTCCTTGCGAAGCTCTATGTACTGCGAGCGCAGCTACTTGCAGCTGAGAAGGACCGCGGAGCTAGCAGCGAATTCGGAGAGCGCTAAGCACGTAGTCAAGAAGCGAGACGTGTCCTTGCAATGCGGTGCTAAGAGCAGCTTCCTCGCGGCGGGGGCGAGCTCCGGCTACAAGTCATTCTCGTCCTGGCAACGCATCTCTGTGAAGGGGGTAGGCGAAAAGCTTTCGTTTTCCATTCGAAGTGCGTGAGAGGCAGACTGTTGCACGGAGCTCTGAGAACAAAGGTGCACGCCCTAGGCGGGCTTGGGCAGAAGCAGCGTTCTCGAGCTCTTGGCTGCCGGCACATTGCTGGCTATGTGGCGCCCCTGCAGGGGCTTCTGGCCGCCGGCAAGTGAAAGCGGAGCCAGGCGTAGGCGTGGGCGAGGGCGGTGAACGAAGCGGCACAAGAGCCGTGCTTGTGTGCACCACGTTACAGGCTACTAGGAGAGGAAGGTGGTTGACTCTCGCTTGCCTTCGCAAGTGCCCTTAGCAGTAGGAAGGAGCTGAACTCCAGCGGTCAGTTTCAGCTCTGCCCAACAGCGTGTTCTCAGTTCAGCTGGCAAGCACGCCCTGTTGCCTTGGCTCCGAGTGCATAGTCACTAGCGAGCACTCACTCGTGTGCTCTTCGCTGCACAGCGCCGCTCGCAAGCGGCTTCGTTCTTCGCCTTCTGCCGTCCGGAGAGAGCTGAACTCCAGCGGTCAGTTTCAGCTCTGCCCAAAAGCGTGTTCTCAGTTCTGCGAGCAAGCACGCCCTCTTGCCTTCGCTCCGAGTGCAAAGACCCTAGCGAGCACTCACTCAGTGCAGTGCACCCAGAAAGACGCTCTCGCTCGTCTTTCAGGGAGAGATTCCTAACAGCAGAAGGAGCAGAAGCACAAAGTGGATGACGAGAAGGGAAAATGTAGAACACGTCTCTGTCCTGCCACATTTTCGTGTGAGATATGTCCCTCCGGGTCTTCGGTCCTTGCGAAGATCTATGTACTGCGAGCGCTGCTACTTCCAGCTGAGAAGGACCGTGGGGCTAGCAGCGAATTCGGAGAGCGCTAAGCACGTAGTCAAGAAGCGAGACGTGTCCCTGCAATGCGGTGCTAAGAGCAGCTTCCTCGCGGCGGAGGCGAGCTCCGGCTACAAGTCATTCTCGTCCTGGCAACGGATCTCTGTGAAGGGCGTAGGCGAAAAGTTTTCGTTTTCCATTCGAACTGCCAGAGAGGCAGACTGTTGCACGGAGCTCTGAGAACAAAGGTGAACGCCCTAGGCTGGCTTGGGCAGAAGCAGCGTTCTCGAGCTCTTGGCTGCCGGCACACTGCTGGCTATGTGGCGCCCCTGCAGCGTCTTCTGGCCGCCGGGAAGTGAAAGCGGAGCCAGGCGTAGGCGTGGGCGAGGGCGGTGAACGAAGCGGCACAAGAGCCTTGTTTGTGTGCACCACGTTACAGGCTACTAGGAGAGGAAGGTGGTTGACTCTCGCTTTCCCTCGCAAGTGCCCTTAGCAGTCGTAAGGAGCTGAACTCCAGCGGTCAGTTTCAGCTCTGCCCAAACAGCTTGTTCTCAGTTCAGCAGGCAAGCACGCCCTCTTGCCTTGGCTCCGAGTGCAAAGTTACTAGCGAGCACTCACTCGTGTGCTCTTCGCTGCACTGCTCCGCTCGCAAGCGGCTTCGTTCTTCGCCTTCTGCCGTCCGGAGAGAGCTGAACTCCAGCGGTCTGTTTCAGCTCTGCCCAAAAGCGTGTTCTCAGTTCTGCGAGCAAGCACGCCCTCTTGCCTTGGCTCCGAGTGCAAAGACCCTAGCAAGCACTCACTCAGTGCAATGCACCCAGAAAGACGCTCTCGCTCGTCTTTCAAGGAGCAATTCCTAACAGCAGAAGCAGCAGAAACACAAAGTGGATGACGAGAAGGGAAAATGTAGAACACGTCTCTGTCCTGCCACATTTTCGTGTGCGATACTTCCCTCCGGGTCTTCGGTCCTTGCGAAGCTCTATGTACTGCGAGCGCTGCTACTTGCAGCTGAGAAGGACCGTGGGGCTAGCAGCGAATTCGGAGAGCGCTATGCACGTAGTCAAGAAGCGAGACGTGTCCCTGCAATGCGGTGCTAAGAGCAGCTTCCTCGCGGCGGGGGCGAGCTCAGGCTACAGGTCATTCTCGTCCTGGCAACGGATCTCTGTGAAGGGCGTAGGCGAAAAGCTTTCGTTTTCCGTTGGAACTGCGAGAGAGGCAGACTGTTGCACGGAGCTCTGAGAACAAAGGTGCACGCCCTAGGCGGGCTTGGGCAGAAGCAGCGTTCTCTAGCTCTTGGCTGCCGGCACACTGCTGGCTATGTGGCGCCCCTGCAGCGCCTTCTGGCCGCCGGGAAGTGAAAGCGGCGCCAGGCGAGGGCGAGGGAGAGAGCGGTGAACGAAGCGGCACAAGAGCCGTGCTTGTGTGCACCACGTTACAGGCTACTAGGAGAGGAAGGTGGTTGACTCTCGCTTGCCTTCCCAGGTGCCCTTAGCAGTCGGAAGGAGCTGAACTCCAGCGGTCAGTTTCAGCTCTGCCCAACAGCGTGTTCTCAGTTCAGCTGGCAAGCACGCCCTGTTGCCTTGGCTCCGAGTGCATAGTCACTAGCAAGCACTCACTCAGTGCAATGCACCCAGAAAGACGCTCTCGCTCGTCTTTCAAGGAGTGATTCCTAACAGCAGAAGCAGCAGAAGCACAAAGTGGATGACGAGAAAGGACAATGTAGAACACGTCTCTGTCCTGCCACATTTTCGTGTGAGATATGTCCCTCCGGGTCTTCGGTCCTTGCGAAGCTCTATGTACTGCGAGCGCTGCTACTTGCAGCTGAGAAGGACCGTGTGGCTAGCAGCGAATTCGGAGAGCGCTAAGCACGTAGTCAAGAAGCGAGACGTGTCCCTGCAATGCGGTGCTAAGAGCAGCTTCCTCGCGGCGGGGGCGAGCTCCGGCTACAAGTCATTCTCGTCCTGGCAACGGATCTCTGTGAAGGGCTTATGCGAAAAGCTTTCGTTTTCCGTTCGAAGTGAGAGAGAGGCAGACTGTTGCACGGAGCTCTGAGAACAAAGGTGCACGTCCTAGGCGGGCTTGGGCAGAAGCAGCGTTCTCGAGCTCTTGGCTGCCAGAACACTGCTGGCAGTGGGGCGCCCCTGCAGCGGCTTCTGGCCGCCGGGAAGTGAAAGCGGCGCCAGGCGAGGGCGAGGGAGAGGGCGGTGAACGAAGCGGCACAAGAGCCGTGCTTGTGTGCACCACGTTACAGGCTACTAGGAGAGGAAGGTGGTTGACTCCCCCTTGCCTTCCCAGGTGCCCTTAGCAGTAGGAAGGAGCTGAACTCCAGCGGTCAGTTTCAGCTCTGCCCAACAGCGTGTTCTCAGTTCAGCTGGCAAGCACGCCCTCTTGCCTTGGCTCCGAGTGCAAAGACCCTAGCGAGCACTCAGTGCAGTGCAACCAGAAAGACGCTCTCGCTTGTCTTTCAAGGAGCGATTCCTAACAGCAAAGGAAGCAGATGTACAAACTGGATGAAGAGAAAGGACAATGTAGAACACGTCTCTGTCCTGCCACATTTTCGTGTGCGATATGTCCCTCCGGGTCTTCGGTCCTTGCGAAGCTCTATGTACTGCGAGCGCAGCTACTTGCAGCTGAGAAGGACCGCGGAGCTAGCAGCGAATTCGGAGAGCGCTAAGCACGTAGTCAAGAAGCGAGACGTGTCCTTGCAATGCGGTGCTAAGAGCAGCTTCCTCGCGGCGGGGGCGAGCTCCGGCTACAAGTCATTCTCGTCCTGGCAACGCATCTCTGTGAAGGGGGTAGGCGAAAAGCTTTCGTTTTCCATTCGAAGTGCGTGAGAGGCAGACTGTTGCACGGAGCTCTGAGAACAAAGGTGCACGCCCTAGGCGGGCTTGGGCAGAAGCAGCGTTCTCGAGCTCTTGGCTGCCGGCACATTGCTGGCTATGTGGCGCCCCTGCAGGGGCTTCTGGCCGCCGGCAAGTGAAAGCGGAGCCAGGCGTAGGCGTGGGCGAGGGCGGTGAACGAAGCGGCACAAGAGCCGTGCTTGTGTGCACCACGTTACAGGCTACTAGGAGAGGAAGGTGGTTGACTCTCGCTTGCCTTCGCAAGTGCCCTTAGCAGTAGGAAGGAGCTGAACTCCAGCGGTCAGTTTCAGCTCTGCCCAACAGCGTGTTCTCAGTTCAGCTGGCAAGCACGCCCTGTTGCCTTGGCTCCGAGTGCATAGTCACTAGCGAGCACTCACTCGTGTGCTCTTCGCTGCACAGCGCCGCTCGCAAGCGGCTTCGTTCTTCGCCTTCTGCCGTCCGGAGAGAGCTGAACTCCAGCGGTCAGTTTCAGCTCTGCCCAAAAGCGTGTTCTCAGTTCTGCGAGCAAGCACGCCCTCTTGCCTTCGCTCCGAGTGCAAAGACCCTAGCGAGCACTCACTCAGTGCAGTGCACCCAGAAAGACGCTCTCGCTCGTCTTTCAGGGAGAGATTCCTAACAGCAGAAGGAGCAGAAGCACAAAGTGGATGACGAGAAGGGAAAATGTAGAACACGTCTCTGTCCTGCCACATTTTCGTGTGAGATATGTCCCTCCGGGTCTTCGGTCCTTGCGAAGATCTATGTACTGCGAGCGCTGCTACTTGCAGCTGAGAAGGACCGTGGGGCTAGCAGCGAATTCGGAGAGCGCTATGCACGTAGTCAAGAAGCGAGACGTGTCCCTGCAATGCGGTGCTAAGAGCAGCATCCTCGCGGCGGGGGCGAGCTCAGGCTACAGGTCATTCTCGTCCTGGCAACGGATCTCTGTGAAGGGCGTAGGCGAAAAGCTTTCGTTTTCCGTTGGAACTGCGAGAGAGGCAGACTGTTGCACGGAGCTCTGAGAACAAAGGTGCACGCCCTAGGCGGGCTTGGGCAGAAGCAGCGTTCTCTAGCTCTTGGCTGCCGGCACACTGCTGGCTATGTGGCGCCCCTGCAGCGCCTTCTGGCCGCCGGGAAGTGAAAGCGGCGCCAGGCGAGGGCGAGGGAGAGAGCGGTGAACGAAGCGGCACAAGAGCCGTGCTTGTGTGCACCACGTTACAGGCTACTAGGAGAGGAAGGTGGTTGACTCTCGCTTGCCTTCCCAGGTGCCCTTAGCAGTCGGAAGGAGCTGAACTCCAGCGGTCAGTTTCAGCTCTGCCCAACAGCGTGTTCTCAGTTCAGCTGGCAAGCACGCCCTGTTGCCTTGGCTCCGAGTGCATAGTCACTAGCAAGCACTCACTCAGTGCAATGCACCCAGAAAGACGCTCTCGCTCGTCTTTCAAGGAGTGATTCCTAACAGCAGAAGCAGCAGAAGCACAAAGTGGATGACGAGAAAGGACAATGTAGAACACGTCTCTGTCCTGCCACATTTTCGTGTGAGATATGTCCCTCCGGGTCTTCGGTCCTTGCGAAGCTCTATGTACTGCGAGCGCTGCTACTTGCAGCTGAGAAGGACCGTGTGGCTAGCAGCGAATTCGGAGAGCGCTAAGCACGTAGTCAAGAAGCGAGACGTGTCCCTGCAATGCGGTGCTAAGAGCAGCTTCCTCGCGGCGGGGGCGAGCTCCGGCTACAAGTCATTCTCGTCCTGGCAACGGATCTCTGTGAAGGGCGTAGGCGAAAAGCTTTCGTTTTCCGTTCGAAGTGAGAGAGAGACAGACTGTTGACCGGAGCTCTGAGAACAAAGGTGCACGTCCTAAGCGGGCTTGGGCAGAAGCAGCGTTCTCGAGCTCTTGGCTGCCGGAACACTGCTGGCTATGTGGCGCCCCTGCAGCGTCTTCTGGCCGCCGGCAAGTGAAAGCGGAGCCAGGCGTAGGCGTGGGCGAGGGCGGTGAACGAAGCGGCACAAGAGCCGTGGTTTTGTGCACCACGTTACAGGCTACTAGGAGAGGAAGGTGGTTGACTCTCGCTTGCCTTCCCAGGTGCCCTTAGCAGTCGGAAGGAGCTGAACTCCAGCGGTCAGTTTCAGCTCTGCCCAACAGCGTGTTCTCAGTTCAGCTGGCAAGCACGCCCTCTTGCCTTGGCTCCGAGTGCATAGTCACTAGCAAGCACTCACTCAGTGCAATGCACCCAGAAAGACGCTCTCGCTCGTCTTTCAAGGAGTGATTCCTAACAGCAGAAGCAGCAGAAGCACAAAGTGGATGACGAGAAGGGACAATGTAGAACACGTCTCTGTCCTGCCACATTTTCGTGTGAGATATGTCCCTCCGGGTCTTCGGTCCTTGCTAAGCTCTATGTACTGCGAGCGCTGCTACTTGCAGCTGAGAAGGACCGTGGGGCTAGCAGCGAATTCGGAGAGCGCTAAGCACGTAGTCAAGAAGCGAGACGTGTCCCTGCAATGCGGTGCTAAGAGCAGCTTCCTCGCGGCGGGGGCGAGCTCCGGCTACAAGTCATTCTCGTCCTGGCAACGGATCTCTGTGAAGGGCTTAGGCGAAAAGCTTTCGTTTTCCGTTCGAACTGCCAGAGAGGCAGACTGTTGCACGGAGCTCTGAGAACAAAGGTGCACGTCCTAAGCGGGCTTGGGCAGAAGCAGCGTTCTCGAGCTCTTGGCTGCCGGAACACTGCTGGCTATGTGGCGCCCCTGCAGCGTCTTCTGGCCGCCGGGAAGTGAAAGCGGAGCCAGGCGTAGGCGTGGGCGAGGGCGGTGAACGAAGCGGCACAAGAGCCGTGGTTTTGTGCACCACGTTACAGGCTGCTAGGAGAGGAAGGTGGTTGACTCTCGCTTGCCTTCCCAGGTGCCCTTAGCAGTCGGAAGGAGCTGAACTCCAGCGGTCAGTTTCAGCTCTGCCCAACAGCGTGTTCTCAGTTCAGCTGGCAAGCACGCCCTCTTGCCTTGGCTCCGAGTGCAAAGACCCTAGCGAGCACTCAGTGCAGTGCAACCAGAAAGACGCTCTCGCTTGTCTTTCAAGGAGCGATTCCTAACAGCAAAGGAAGCAGATGTACAAACTGGATGACGAGAAAGGACAATGTAGAACACGTCTCTGTCCTCGTACATTTTCGTGTGCGATATGTCCCTCCGGGTCTTCGGTCCTTGCGAAGCTCTATGTACTGCGAGCGCTGCTACTTGCAGCTGAGAAAGACCGTGGGGCTAGCAGCGAATTCGGAGAGCGCTAAGCACGTAGACAAGAAGCGAGACGTGTCCCTGCAATGCGGTGCTAAGAGCAGCTTCCTCGCGGCGGGGGCGAGCTCCGGCTACAAGTCATTCTCGTTCTGGCAACGGATCTCTGTGAAGGGCTTAGGCAAAAAGCTTTCGTTTTCCGTTCGAAGTGAGAGAGAGGCAGACTGTTGCACGGAGCTCTGAGAACAAAGGTGCACGTCCTAGGCGGGCTTGGGCAGAAGCAGCGTTCTCGAGCTCTTGGCAGGCGGCACAATGCTGGCGGTGGGGCGCCCATGCAGCGGCTTCTGGCCGCCGGCAAGTGAAAGCGGCGCCAGGGGAGGGCGAGGGAAAGGGCGGTGAACGAAGCGGCACAAGAGCCGTGCTTATGTGCACCACGTTACAGGCTACTAGGAGAGGAAGGTGGTTGACTCTCGCTTTCCTTCGCAAGTGCCCTTAGCAGTAGGAAGGAGCTGAACTCCAGCGGTCAGTTTCAGCTCTGCCCAACAGCGTGTTCTCAGTTCAGCTGGCAAGCACGCCCTGTTGCCTTGGCTCCGAGTGCATAGTCACTAGCGAGCACTCACTCGTGTGCTCTTCGCTGCACAGCGCCGCTCGCAAGCGGCTTCGTTCTTCGCCTTCTGCCGTCCGGAGAGAGCTGAACTCCAGCGGTCAGTTTCAGCTCTGCCCAAAAGCGTGTTCTCAGTTCTGCGAGCAAGCACGCCCTCTTGCCTTCGCTCCGAGTGCAAAGACCCTAGCGAGCACTCACTCAGTGCAGTGCACCCAGAAAGACGCTCTCGCTCGTCTTTCAAGGAGCGATTCCTAACAGCAAAGGAAGCAGATGTACAAACTGGATGACGAGAAAGGATAAAGTAGAACACGTCTCTGTCCTCGTACATTTTCGTGTGCGGTACTTCCCTCCGGGTCTTCGGTCCTTGCGAAGCTCTATGTACTTCGAGCGCTGCTACTTGCAGCTGAGAAGGACCGTGGGGCTAGCAGCGAATTTCGGAGAGCGTTAAGCACGTAGTCAAGAAGCGAGACGTGTCCCTGCAATGCGGTGCTAAGAGCAGCTTCCTCGCGGCGGGGGCGAACTCCGGCTACAAGTCATTCTCGTTCTGGCAACGGATCTCTGTGAAGGGCGTAGGCGAAAAGCTTTCGTTTTCCGTTCGAACTGCGAGAGAGGCAGACTGTTGCACGGAGCTCTGAGAACAAAGGTGCACGTCCTAGGCTGGCTTGGGCAGAAGCAGCGTTCTCGAGCTCTTGGCAGGCGGCACACTGCTGGCTATGTGGCGCCCCTGCAGCGGCTTCTGGCCGCCGGGAAGTGAAAGCGGAGCCAGGCGTGGGCGAGGGAGAAGGCGGTGAACGAAGCGGCACAAGAGCCGTGTTTTTGTGCACCACGTTACAGGCTACTAGGAGAGGAAGGTGGTTGACTCTCGCTTGCCTTCCCAGGTGCCCTTAGCAGTCGGAAGGAGCTGAACTCCAGCGGTCAGTTTCAGCTCTGCCCAACAGCGTGTTCTCAGTTCAGCTGGCAAGCACGCCCTGTTGCCTTGGCTCCGAGTGCATAGTCCCTAGCGAGCACTCACTCGTGTGCTCTTCGCTGCACAGCGCCGCTCGCAAGCGGCTTCGTTCTTCGCCTTCTGCCGTACGGAGAGAGCTGAACTCCAGCGGTCAGTTTAAGCTCTGCCCAAAAGCGTGTTCTCAGTTCTGCGAGCAAGCACGCCCTCTTGCCTTGGCTCCGAGTGCAAAGACCCTAGCGAGCACTCAGTGCAGTGCACCCAGAAAGACGCTCTCGCTCGTCTTTCAAGGAGCGATTCCTAACAGCAAAGGAAGCAGATGTACAAACTGGATGACGAGAAAGGATAAAGTAGAACACGTCTCTGTCCTCGTACATTTTCGTGTGCGATACTTCCCTCCGGGTCTTCGGTCCTTGCGAAGCTCTATGTACTGCGAGCGCTGCTACTTGCAGCTGAGAAGGACCGTGGGGCTAGCAGCGAATTCGGAGAGCGCTAAGCACGTAGTCAAGAAGCGAGACGTGTCCCTGCAATGCGGTGCTAAGAGCAGCTTCCTCGCGGCGGGGGCGAGCTCCGGCTACAAGTCATTCTCGTTCTGGCAACGGATCTCCGTGAAGGGCTTAGGCGAAAAGCTTTCGTTTTCCGTTCGAACTGCGAGAGAGGCAGACTGTTGCACGGAGCTCTGAGAACAAAGGTGCACGTCCTAGGCGGGCTTGGGCAGAAGCAGCGTTCTCGAGCTCTTGGCTGCCGGCACACTGCTGGGTATGTGGCGCCCCTGCAGCGTCTTCTGGCCGCCGGCAAGTGAAAGCGGAGCCAGGCGTAGGCGTGGGCGAGGGCGGTGAACGAAGCGGCACAAGAGCCGTGTTTTTGTGCACCACGTTACAGGCTACTAGGAGAGGAAGGTGGTTGACTCTCGCTTGCCTTCCCAGGTGCCCTTAGCAGTCGGAAGGAGCTGAACTCCAGCGGTCAGTTTCAGCTCTGCCCAACAGCGTGTTCTCAGTTCAGCTGGCAAGCACGCCCTGTTGCCTTGGCTCCGAGTGCATAGTCCCTAGCGAGCACTCACTCGTGTGCTCTTCGCTGCACAGCGCCGCTCGCAAGCGGCTTCGTTCTTCGCCTTCTGCCGTACGGAGAGAGCTGAACTCCAGCGGTCAGTTTAAGCTCTGCCCAAAAGCGTGTTCTCAGTTCTGCGAGCAAGCACGCCCTCTTGCCTTGGCTCCGAGTGCAAAGACCCTAGCGAGCACTCAGTGCAGTGCAACCAGAAAGACGCTCTCGCTCGTCTTTCAAGGAGCGATTCCTAACAGCAAAGGAAGCAGATGTACAAACTGGATGACGAGAAAGGATAAAGTAGAAAACGTCTCTGTCCTCGTACATTTTCGTGTGCGATACTTCCCTCCGGGTCTTCGGTCCTTGCGAAGCTCTATGTACTGCGAGCGCTGCTACTTGCAGCTGAGAAGGACCGTGGGGCTAGCAGCGAATTCGGAGAGCGCTAAGCACGTAGTCAAAAAGCGAGACGTGTCCCTGCAATGCGGTGCTAAGAGCAGCTTCCTCGCGGCGGGGGCGAGCTCCGGCTACAAGTCATTCTCGTCCTGGCAACGGATCTCTGTGAAGGGCGTAGGCGAAAAGCTTTCGTTTTCCGTTCGAAGTGAGAGAGAGACAGAATGTTGCACGGAGGTCTGAGAACAAAGGTGCACGTCCTAAGCGGGCTTGGGCAGAAGCAGCGTTCTCGAGCTCTTGGCTGCCGGAACACTGCTGGCTATGTGGCGCCCCTGCAGCGTCTTCTGGCCGCCGGCAAGTGAAAGCGGAGCCAGGCGTAGGCGTGGGCGAGGGCGGTGAACGAAGCGGCACAAGAGCCGTGTTTTTGTGCACCACGTTACAGGCTACTAGGAGAGGAAGGTGGTTGACTCTCGCTTGCCTTCCCAGGTGCCCTTAGCAGTCGGAAGGAGCTGAACTCCAGCGGTCAGTTTCAGCTCTGCCCAACAGCGTGTTATCAGTTCAGCTGGCAAGCACGCCCTGTTGCCTTGGCTCCGAGTGCAAAGACCCTAGCGAGCACTCAGTGCAGTGCAACCAGAAAGACGCTCTCGCTTGTCTTTCAAGGAGCGATTCCTAACAGCAAAGGAAGCAGATGTACAAACTGGATGACGAGAAAGGACAATGTAGAACACGTCTCTGTCCTCGTACATTTTCGTGTGCGATATGTCCCTCCGGGTCTTCGGTCCTTGCGAAGCTCTATGTACTGCGAGCGCTGCTACTTGCAGCTGAGAAGGACCGTGGGGCTAGCAGCGAATTCGGAGAGCGCTAAGCACGTAGACAAGAAGCGAGACGTGTCCCTGCAATGCGGTGCTAAGAGCAGCTTCCTCGCGGCGGGGGCGAGCTCCGGCTACAAGTCATTCTCGTTCTGGCAACGGATCTCTGTGAAGGGCATAGGCGAAAAGCTTTCGTTTTCCGTTCGAACTGCGAGAGAGGCAGACTGTTGCACGGAGCTCTGAGAACAAAGGTGCACGTCCTAGGCTGGCTTGGGCAGAAGCAGCGTTCTCGAGCTCTTGGCTGCCAGCACACTGCTGGCGGTGGGGCGCCCCTGCAGCGGCTTCTGGCCGCCGGCAAGTGAAAGCGGAGCCAGGCGAGGGCGAGGGAGAGGGCGGTGAACGAAGCGGCACAAGAGCCGTGTTTTTGTGCACCACGTTACAGGCTACTAGGAGAGGAAGGTGGTTGACTCTCGCTTGCCTTCCCAGGTGCCCTTAGCAGTCGGAAGGAGCTGTACTCCAGCGGTCAGTTTCAGCTGTGCCCAACAGCGTGTTCTCAGTTCAGCTGGCAAGCACGCCCTGTTGCCTTGGCTCCGAGTGCAAAGACCCTAGCGAGCACTCACTCGTGTGCTCTTCGCTGCACAGCGCCGCTCGCAAGCGGCTTCGTTCTTCGGCGTCTGCCGTCCGGAGAGAGCTGAACTGCAGCGGTCAGTTTCAGCTCTGCCCAACAGCGTGCTCTCAGTTCTGCGGACAAGCACGCCCTGTTGCCTTGGCTCCGAGTGCAAAGTCCCTAGCGAGCACTCACTCAGTGCAATGCACCCAGAAAGACGCTCTCGCTCGTCTTTCAAGGAGCGATTCCTAACAGCAGAAGCAGCAGAGGCACAAACTGGATGACGAGAAGGGACAATGTAGAACACGTCTCTGTCCTGGCACGTTGCCGTGTGCGATATGTCCCTCCGGGTCTTCGGTCCTTGCGAAGCTCTATGTACTGCGAGCGCAGCTACTTGCAGCTGAGAAGGACCGCGGAGCTAGCAGCGAATTCGGAGAGCGCTAAGCACGAAGTCAAGAAGCGAGACGTGTCCCTGCAACGCGGTGCTAAGAGCAGCTTCCTGGCGGCGGGGGCGAGCTCCGGCCACAAGACATTCTCGTCCTGGCAACGGATCTCTGTGAAGGGCGTAGGCGAAAAGCTTTCGTTTTCCATTCGAACTGCGAGAGAGGCAGACTGTTACACGGAGCTCTGAGAACAAAGGTGCACGTCCTAGGCGGGCTTGGGCAGAAGCAGCGTTCTCGAGCTCTTGGCTGCCGGCACACTGCTGGCTATTTGGCGCCCCTGCAGCGGCTTCTGGCTGCCGGCAAGTGAAAGCGGAGCAAGGCGTGGGCGAGGGCGGTGAACGAAGCGGCTATGTGCCGTGCTTGTGTGCACCACGTTAGAGGCTACTAGGAGAGGAAGGTGGTTGACTCTCGCTTGCCTTCCCAAGTGCCCTTAGCAGTCGGAAGGAGCAAGCTGAAGCACTGCTGCTTGTGCTGCTCCTTGGTTCCCTTGCAGCCCGCTCTGAAAGCATTGGCGGTCACTTCTAGGCGCCGAGTTGCACACACACAGCACCACGCTAAGTGCCGCGGAGAAGGGAAATCCAGAGTGCAGCGAGGAGCTGGACGTGGCTTACGTGCAGTAAGGAAAAGGTGAACCTAAGCAGTGCCTCTTCAATCTGGCCGCCTCTGCTCTGGTAGCAACTTTTGCAAGTCGGCAAAGGGAGCCGCGAGTATGTAGAACGGAGGGCAGCGAGACGCCGTGTGTTATGCGCCCTTTCAGGGCTGCTGACAAGGGGCTACTTTAAGAACGCCTTCTTCGTCCTCGCGTCCTTCTCGCTTCGTTCTAGCTGCATGGAGTACAGCACAGCGAAGGAGTGAAGACGGGCACTGCCCCAGCTTTTGCCCTGGCGTGCAACGGCTGTGTGCTGCTTTTCCAAGCAGCAAGAGCACTGAGAAGTGAAAGCGATTGTGAAGGAGCTCTTTGGCTGCTCGTGTGCTCTTCGCTGCACTGCGCCGCTCGCAAGCGGCTTCGTTCTTCGGCGTCTGCCGTCCGGAGAGAGCTGAACTGCAGCGGTCAGTTTCAGCTCTGCCCAACAGCGTGCTCTCAGTTCTGCGGACAAGCACGCCCTGTTGCCTTGGCTCCGAGTGCAAAGTCCCTAGCGAGCACTCACTCAGTGCAATGCACCCAGAAAGACGCTCTCGCTCGTCTTTCAAGGAGCGATTCCTAACAGCAGAAGCAGCAGAGGCACAAACTGGATGACGAGAAGGGACAATGTAGAACACGTCTCTGTCCTGGCACGTTGTCGTGTGCGATATGTCCCTCCGGGTCTTCGGTCCTTGCGAAGCTCTCTGTACTGCGAGCGCAGCTACTTGCAGCTGAGAAGGACCGTGGGGCTAGCAGCGAATTCGGAGAGCGCTAAGCACGTAGTCAAGAAGCGAGACGTGTCCCTGCAATGCGGTGCTAAGAGCAGCTTCCTGGCGGCGGGGGCGAGCTCCGGCCACAAGACATTCTCGTCGTAGCAACGGATCTCCGTGAAGGGCGTAGGCGAAAAGCTTTCGTTTTCCATTCGAACTGCGAGAGAGGCAGACTGTTACACGGAGCTCTGAGAACAAAGGTGCACGCCCTAGGCGGGCTTGGGCAGAAGAAGCGTTCTCGAGCTCTTGGCTGCCCGCACACTGCTGGGTATGTGGCGCCCCTGCAGCGGCTTCTGGCCGCCGGCAAGTGAAAGCGGAGCAAGGCGTGGGCGAGGGCGAGGGCGGTGAACGAAGCGGCAAAAACGCCGTGCTTGTGTGCACCACGTTAGAGGCTACTAGGAGAGGAAGGTGGTTGACTCTCGCTTGCCTTCCCAAGTGCCCTTAGCAGTCGGAAGGAGCAAGCTGAAGCACTGCTGCTTGTGCTGCTCCTTGGTTCCCTTGCAGCCCGCTCTGAAAGCATTGGCGGTCACTTCTAGGCGCCGAGTTGCACACACACAGCACCACGCTAAGTGCCGCGGAGAAGGGAAATCCAGAGTGCAGCGAGGAGCTGGACGTGGCTTACGTTCAGTAAGGAAAAGGTGAACCTAAGCACTGCCTCTTCAATCTGGCCGCCTCTGCTCTGGTAGCAACTTTTGCAAGTCGGCAAAGGGAGCCGCGAGTACTTAGAACGGAGGGCAGCGAGACGCCGTGTGTTATGCGCCCTTTCAGGCCTCTGCCAGTAGGCTACTTTAAGAACGCCTTCTACTTCCTCGCGTCCTTCTCGCTTCGCTCTAGCTGCATGGAGAACAGCACAGCGAAGGAGTGAAGACGGGCACTGCCCCAGCTTTTGCCCTGGCGTGCAACGGCTGTGTGCTGCTTTTCCAAGCAGCAAGAGCACTGAGAAGTGAAAGCGATTGTGAAGGAGCTCTTTGGCTGCTCGTGTGCTCTTCGCTGCACTGCGCCGCTCGCAAGCGGCTTCGTTCTTCGGCGTCTGCCGTCCGGAGAGAGCTGAACTGCAGCGGTCAGTTTCAGCTCTGCCCAACAGCGTGCTCTCAGTTCTGCGGACAAGCACGCCCTGTTGCCTTGGCTCCGAGTGCAAAGTCCCTAGCGAGCACTCACTCAGTGCAATGCACCCAGAAAGACGCTCCCGCTCGTCTTTCAAGGAGCGATTCCTAACAGCAGGAGCAGCAGAGGCACAAACTGGATGACGAGAAGGGACAATGTAGAACACGTCTCTGTCCTGGCACGTTGTCGTGTGCGATATGTCCCTCCGGGTCTTCGGTCCTTGCGAAGCTCTATGTACTGCGAGCGCAGCTACTTGCAGCTGAGAAGGACCGCGGAGCTAGCAGCGAATTCGGAGAGCGCTAAGCACGTAGTCAAGAAGCGAGACGTGTCCCTGCAACGCGGTGCTAAGAGCAGCTTCCTGGCGGCGGGGGCGAGCTCCGGCCACAAGACATTCTCGTCGTAGCAACGGATCTCCGTGAAGGGCGTAGGCGAAAAGCTTTCGTTTTCCATTCGAACTGCGAGAGAGGCAGACTGTTACACGGAGCTCTGAGAACAAAGGTGCACGCCCTAGGCTGGCTTGGGCAGAAGAAGCGTTCTCGAGCTCTTGGCTGCCGGCACACTGCTGGGTATTTGGCGCCCCTGCAGCGGCTTCTGGCTGCCGGCAAGTGAAAGCGGAGCAAGGCGTGGGCGAGGGCGGTGAACGAAGCGGCTATGTGCCGTGCTTGTGTGCACCACGTTAGAGGCTACTAGGAGAGGAAGGTGGTTGACTCTCGCTTGCCTTCCCAAGTGCCGTTAGCACTCGGAAGGAGCAAGCTGAAGCACTGCTGCTTGTGCTGCTCCTTGGTTCCCTTGCAGCCCGCTCTGAAAGCATTGGCGGTCACTTCTAGGCGCCGAGTTGCACACACACAGCACCACGCTAAGTGCCGCGGAGAAGGGAAATCCAGAGTGCAGCGAGGAGCTGGACGTGGCTTACGTGCAGTAAGGAAAAGGTGAACCTAAGCAGTGCCTCTTCAATCTGGCCGCCTCTGCTCTGGTAGCAACTTTTGCAAGTCGGCAAAGGGAGCCGCGAGTACGTAGAACGGAGGGCAGCGAGACGCCGTGTGTTATGCGCCCTTTCAGGGCTGCTGCCAGTAGGCTACTTTAAGAAGGCCTTCTACTTCCTCGCGTCCTTCTCGCTTCGTTCTAGCTGCATGGAGTACAGCACAGCGAAGGAGTGAAGACGGGCACTGCCCCAGCTTTTGCCCTGGCGTGCAACGGCTGTGTGCTGCTTTTCCAAGCAGCAAGAGCACTGAGAAGTGAAAGCGATTGTGAAGGAGCTCTTTGGCTGCTCGTGTGCTCTTCGCTGCACTGCGCCGCTCGCAAGCGGCTTCGTTCTTCGGCGTCTGCCGTCCGGAGAGAGCTGAACTGCAGCGGTCAGTTGCAGCTCTGCCCAACAGCGTGCTCTCAGTTCTGCGGACAAGCACGCCCTGTTGCCTTGGCTCCGAGTGCAAAGTCCCTAGCGAGCACTCACTCAGTGCAATGCACCCAGAAAGACGCTCTCGCTCGTCTTTCAAGGAGCGATTCCTAACAGCAGAAGCAGCAGAGGCACAAACTGGATGACGAGAAGGGACAATGTAGAACACGTCTCTGTCCTGGCACGTTGCCGTGTGCGATATGTCCCTCCGGGTCTTCGGTCCTTGCGAAGCTCTATGTACTGCGAGCGCAGCTACTTGCAGCTGAGAAGGACCGCGGAGCTAGCAGCGAATTCGGAGAGCGCTAAGCACGTAGTCAAGAAGCGAGACGTGTCCCTGCAACGCGGTGCTAAGAGCAGCTTCCTGGCGGCGGGGGCGAGCTCCGGCCACAAGACATTCTCGTCCTGGCAACGGATCTCTGTGAAGGGCGTAGGCGAAAAGCTTTCGTTTTCCATTCGAACTGCGAGAGAGGCAGACTGTTACACGGAGCTCTGAGAACAAAGGTGCACGTCCTAGGCGGGCTTGGGCAGAAGCAGCGTTCTCGAGCTCTTGGCTGCCGGCACACTGCTGGCTATTTGGCGCCCCTGCAGCGGCTTCTGGCTGCCGGCAAGTGAAAGCGGAGCAAGGCGTGGGCGAGGGCGGTGAACGAAGCGGCTATGTGCCGTGCTTGTGTGCACCACGTTAGAGGCTACTAGGAGAGGAAGGTGGTTGACTCTCGCTTGCCTTCCCAAGTGCCCTTAGCAGTCGGAAGGAGCAAGCTGAAGCACTGCTGCTTGTGCTGCTCCTTGGTTCCCTTGCAGCCCGCTCTGAAAGCATTGGCGGTCACTTCTAGGCGCCGAGTTGCACACACACAGCACCACGCTAAGTGCCGCGGAGAAGGGAAATCCAGAGTGCAGCGAGGAGCTGGACGTGGCTTACGTGCAGTAAGGAAAAGGTGAACCTAAGCAGTGCCTCTTCAATCTGGCCGCCTCTGCTCTGGTAGCAACTTTTGCAAGTCGGCAAAGGGAGCCGCGAGTATGTAGAACGGAGGGCAGCGAGACGCCGTGTGTTATGCGCCCTTTCAGGGCTGCTGACAAGGGGCTACTTTAAGAACGCCTTCTTCGTCCTCGCGTCCTTCTCGCTTCGTTCTAGCTGCATGGAGTACAGCACAGCGAAGGAGTGAAGACGGGCACTGCCCCAGCTTTTGCCCTGGCGTGCAACGGCTGTGTGCTGCTTTTCCAAGCAGCAAGAGCACTGAGAAGTGAAAGCGATTGTGAAGGAGCTCTTTGGCTGCTCGTGTGCTCTTCGCTGCACTGCGCCGCTCGCAAGCGGCTTCGTTCTTCGGCGTCTGCCGTCCGGAGAGAGCTGAACTGCAGCGGTCAGTTTCAGCTCTGCCCAACAGCGTGCTCTCAGTTCTGCGGACAAGCACGCCCTGTTGCCTTGGCTCCGAGTGCAAAGTCCCTAGCGAGCACTCACTCAGTGCAATGCACCCAGAAAGACGCTCTCGCTCGTCTTTCAAGGAGCGATTCCTAACAGCAGAAGCAGCAGAGGCACAAACTGGATGACGAGAAGGGACAATGTAGAACACGTCTCTGTCCTGGCACGTTGTCGTGTGCGATATGTCCCTCCGGGTCTTCGGTCCTTGCGAAGCTCTCTGTACTGCGAGCGCAGCTACTTGCAGCTGAGAAGGACCGTGGGGCTAGCAGCGAATTCGGAGAGCGCTAAGCACGTAGTCAAGAAGCGAGACGTGTCCCTGCAATGCGGTGCTAAGAGCAGCTTCCTGGCGGCGGGGGCGAGCTCCGGCCACAAGACATTCTCGTCGTAGCAACGGATCTCCGTGAAGGGCGTAGGCGAAAAGCTTTCGTTTTCCATTCGAACTGCGAGAGAGGCAGACTGTTACACGGAGCTCTGAGAACAAAGGTGCACGCCCTAGGCGGGCTTGGGCAGAAGAAGCGTTCTCGAGCTCTTGGCTGCCCGCACACTGCTGGGTATGTGGCGCCCCTGCAGCGGCTTCTGGCCGCCGGCAAGTGAAAGCGGAGCAAGGCGTGGGCGAGGGCGAGGGCGGTGAACGAAGCGGCAAAAACGCCGTGCTTGTGTGCACCACGTTAGAGGCTACTAGGAGAGGAAGGTGGTTGACTCTCGCTTGCCTTCCCAAGTGCCCTTAGCAGTCGGAAGGAGCAAGCTGAAGCACTGCTGCTTGTGCTGCTCCTTGGTTCCCTTGCAGCCCGCTCTGAAAGCATTGGCGGTCACTTCTAGGCGCCGAGTTGCACACACACAGCACCACGCTAAGTGCCGCGGAGAAGGGAAATCCAGAGTGCAGCGAGGAGCTGGACGTGGCTTACGTTCAGTAAGGAAAAGGTGAACCTAAGCACTGCCTCTTCAATCTGGCCGCCTCTGCTCTGGTAGCAACTTTTGCAAGTCGGCAAAGGGAGCCGCGAGTACTTAGAACGGAGGGCAGCGAGACGCCGTGTGTTATGCGCCCTTTCAGGCCTCTGCCAGTAGGCTACTTTAAGAACGCCTTCTACTTCCTCGCGTCCTTCTCGCTTCGCTCTAGCTGCATGGAGAACAGCACAGCGAAGGAGTGAAGACGGGCACTGCCCCAGCTTTTGCCCTGGCGTGCAACGGCTGTGTGCTGCTTTTCCAAGCAGCAAGAGCACTGAGAAGTGAAAGCGATTGTGAAGGAGCTCTTTGGCTGCTCGTGTGCTCTTCGCTGCACTGCGCCGCTCGCAAGCGGCTTCGTTCTTCGGCGTCTGCCGTCCGGAGAGAGCTGAACTGCAGCGGTCAGTTTCAGCTCTGCCCAACAGCGTGCTCTCAGTTCTGCGGACAAGCACGCCCTGTTGCCTTGGCTCCGAGTGCAAAGTCCCTAGCGAGCACTCACTCAGTGCAATGCACCCAGAAAGACGCTCCCGCTCGTCTTTCAAGGAGCGATTCCTAACAGCAGGAGCAGCAGAGGCACAAACTGGATGACGAGAAGGGACAATGTAGAACACGTCTCTGTCCTGGCACGTTGTCGTGTGCGATATGTCCCTCCGGGTCTTCGGTCCTTGCGAAGCTCTATGTACTGCGAGCGCAGCTACTTGCAGCTGAGAAGGACCGCGGAGCTAGCAGCGAATTCGGAGAGCGCTAAGCACGTAGTCAAGAAGCGAGACGTGTCCCTGCAACGCGGTGCTAAGAGCAGCTTCCTGGCGGCGGGGGCGAGCTCCGGCCACAAGACATTCTCGTCGTAGCAACGGATCTCCGTGAAGGGCGTAGGCGAAAAGCTTTCGTTTTCCATTCGAACTGCGAGAGAGGCAGACTGTTACACGGAGCTCTGAGAACAAAGGTGCACGCCCTAGGCTGGCTTGGGCAGAAGAAGCGTTCTCGAGCTCTTGGCTGCCGGCACACTGCTGGGTATTTGGCGCCCCTGCAGCGGCTTCTGGCTGCCGGCAAGTGAAAGCGGAGCAAGGCGTGGGCGAGGGCGGTGAACGAAGCGGCTATGTGCCGTGCTTGTGTGCACCACGTTAGAGGCTACTAGGAGAGGAAGGTGGTTGACTCTCGCTTGCCTTCCCAAGTGCCGTTAGCACTCGGAAGGAGCAAGCTGAAGCACTGCTGCTTGTGCTGCTCCTTGGTTCCCTTGCAGCCCGCTCTGAAAGCATTGGCGGTCACTTCTAGGCGCCGAGTTGCACACACACAGCACCACGCTAAGTGCCGCGGAGAAGGGAAATCCAGAGTGCAGCGAGGAGCTGGACGTGGCTTACGTGCAGTAAGGAAAAGGTGAACCTAAGCAGTGCCTCTTCAATCTGGCCGCCTCTGCTCTGGTAGCAACTTTTGCAAGTCGGCAAAGGGAGCCGCGAGTACGTAGAACGGAGGGCAGCGAGACGCCGTGTGTTATGCGCCCTTTCAGGGCTGCTGCCAGTAGGCTACTTTAAGAAGGCCTTCTACTTCCTCGCGTCCTTCTCGCTTCGTTCTAGCTGCATGGAGTACAGCACAGCGAAGGAGTGAAGACGGGCACTGCCCCAGCTTTTGCCCTGGCGTGCAACGGCTGTGTGCTGCTTTTCCAAGCAGCAAGAGCACTGAGAAGTGAAAGCGATTGTGAAGGAGCTCTTTGGCTGCTCGTGTGCTCTTCGCTGCACTGCGCCGCTCGCAAGCGGCTTCGTTCTTCGGCGTCTGCCGTCCGGAGAGAGCTGAACTGCAGCGGTCAGTTGCAGCTCTGCCCAACAGCGTGCTCTCAGTTCTGCGGACAAGCACGCCCTGTTGCCTTGGCTCCGAGTGCAAAGTCCCTAGCGAGCACTCACTCAGTGCAATGCACCCAGAAAGACGCTCTCGCTCGTCTTTCAAGGAGCGATTCCTAACAGCAGAAGCAGCAGAGGCACAAACTGGATGACGAGAAGGGACAATGTAGAACACGTCTCTGTCCTGGCACGTTGCCGTGTGCGATATGTCCCTCCGGGTCTTCGGTCCTTGCGAAGCTCTATGTACTGCGAGCGCAGCTACTTGCAGCTGAGAAGGACCGCGGAGCTAGCAGCGAATTCGGAGAGCGCTAAGCACGTAGTCAAGAAGCGAGACGTGTCCCTGCAACGCGGTGCTAAGAGCAGCTTCCTGGCGGCGGGGGCGAGCTCCGGCCACAAGACATTCTCGTCCTGGCAACGGATCTCTGTGAAGGGCGTAGGCGAAAAGCTTTCGTTTTCCATTCGAACTGCGAGAGAGGCAGACTGTTACACGGAGCTCTGAGAACAAAGGTGCACGCCCTAGGCTGGCTTGGGCAGAAGAAGCGTTCTCGAGCTCTTGGCTGCCGGCACACTGCTGTGTATGTGGCGCCCCTGCAGCGGCTTCTGGCCGCCGGCAAGTGAAAGCGGAGCAAGGCGTGGGCGAGGGCGGTGAACGAAGCGGCTATGTGCCGTGCTTGTGTGCACCACGTTAGAGGCTACTAGGAGAGGAAGGTGGTTGACTCTCGCTTGCCTTCCCAAGTGCCCTTAGCAGTCGGAAGGAGCAAGCTGAAGCACTGCTGCTTGTGCTGCTCCTTGGTTCCCTTGCAGCCCGCTCTGAAAGCATTGGCGGTCACTTCTAGGCGCCGAGTTGCACACACACAGCACCACGCTAAGTGCCGCGGAGAAGGGAAATCCAGAGTGCAGCGAGGAGCTGGACGTGGCTTACGTGCAGTAAGGAAAAGGTGAACCTAAGCAGTGCCTCTTCAATCTGGCCGCCTCTGCTCTGGTAGCAACTTTTGCAAGTCGGCAAAGGGAGCCGCGAGTATGTAGAACGGAGGGCAGCGAGACGCCGTGTGTTATGCGCCCTTTCAGGGCTGCTGACAAGGGGCTACTTTAAGAACGCCTTCTTCGTCCTCGCGTCCTTCTCGCTTCGTTCTAGCTGCATGGAGTACAGCACAGCGAAGGAGTGAAGACGGGCACTGCCCCAGCTTTTGCCCTGGCGTGCAACGGCTGTGTGCTGCTTTTCCAAGCAGCAAGAGCACTGAGAAGTGAAAGCGATTGTGAAGGAGCTCTTTGGCTGCTCGTGTGCTCTTCGCTGCACTGCGCCGCTCGCAAGCGGCTTCGTTCTTCGGCGTCTGCCGTCCGGAGAGAGCTGAACTGCAGCGGTCAGTTGCAGCTCTGCCCAACAGCGTGCTCTCAGTTCTGCGGACAAGCACGCCCTGTTGCCTTGGCTCCGAGTGCAAAGTCCCTAGCGAGCACTCACTCAGTGCAATGCACCCAGAAAGACGCTCTCGCTCGTCTTTCAAGGAGCGATTCCTAACAGCAGAAGCAGCAGAGGCACAAACTGGATGACGAGAAGGGACAATGTAGAACACGTCTCTGTCCTGGCACGTTGTCGTGTGCGATATGTCCCTCCGGGTCTTCGGTCCTTGCGAAGCTCTATGTACTGCGAGCGCAGCTACTTGCAGCTGAGAAGGACCGTGGGGCTAGCAGCGAATTCGGAGAGCGCTAAGCACGTAGTCAAGAAGCGAGACGTGTCCCTGCAATGCGGTGCTAAGAGCAGCTTCCTCGCGGCGGGGGCGAGCTCCGGCCACAAGACATTCTCGTCGTAGCAACGGATCTCCGTGAAGGGCGTAGGCGAAAAGCTTTCGTTTTCCATTCGAACTGCGAGAGAGGCAGACTGTTACACGGAGCTCTGAGAACAAAGGTGCACGCCCTAGGCGGGCTTGGGCAGAAGAAGCGTTCTCGAGCTCTTGGCTGCCCGCACACTGCTGGGTATGTGGCGCCCCTGCAGCGGCTTCTGGCCGCCGGCAAGTGAAAGCGGAGCAAGGCGTGGGCGAGGGCGAGGGCGGTGAACGAAGCGGCAAAAACGCCGTGCTTGTGTGCACCACGTTAGAGGCTACTAGGAGAGGAAGGTGGTTGACTCTCGCTTGCCTTCCCAAGTGCCCTTAGCAGTCGGAAGGAGCAAGCTGAAGCACTGCTGCTTGTGCTGCTCCTTGGTTCCCTTGCAGCCCGCTCTGAAAGCATTGGCGGTCACTTCTAGACGCCGAGTTGCACACACACAGCACCACGCTAAGTGCCGCGGAGAAGGGAAATCCAGAGTGCAGCGAGGAGCTGGACGTGGCTTACGTTCAGTAAGGAAAAGGTGAACCTAAGCACTGCCTCTTCAATCTGGCCGCCTCTGCTCTGGTAGCAACTTTTGCAAGTCGGCAAAGGGAGCCGCGAGTACTTAGAACGGAGGGCAGCGAGACGCCGTGTGTTATGCGCCCTTTCAGGGCTGCTGCCAGTAGGCTACTTTAAGAACGCCTTCTACTTCCTCGCGTCCTTCTCGCTTCGCTCTAGCTGCATGGAGAACAGCACAGCGAAGGAGTGAAGACGGGCACTGCCCCAGCTTTTGCCCTGGCGTGCAACGGCTGTGTGCTGCTTTTCCAAGCAGCAAGAGCACTGAGAAGTGAAAGCGATTGTGAAGGAGCTCTTTGGCTGCTCGTGTGCTCTTCGCTGCACTGCGCCGCTCGCAAGCGGCTTCGTTCTTCGGCGTCTGCCGTCCGGAGAGAGCTGAACTGCAGCGGTCAGTTTCAGCTCTGCCCAACAGCGTGCTCTCAGTTCTGCGGACAAGCACGCCCTGTTGCCTTGGCTCCGAGTGCAAAGTCCCTAGCGAGCACTCACTCAGTGCAATGCACCCAGAAAGACGCTCCCGCTCGTCTTTCAAGGAGCGATTCCTAACAGCAGAAGCAGCAGAGGCACAAACTGGATGACGAGAAGGGACAATGTAGAACACGTCTCTGTCCTGGCACGTTGTCGTGTGCGATATGTCCCTCCGGGTCTTCGGTCCTTGCGAAGCTCTATGTACTGCGAGCGCAGCTACTTGCAGCTGAGAAGGACCGCGGAGCTAGCAGCGAATTCGGAGAGCGCTAAGCACGTAGTCAAGAAGCGAGACGTGTCCCTGCAACGCGGTGCTAAGAGCAGCTTCCTGGCGGCGGGGGCGAGCTCCGGCCACAAGACATTCTCGTCGTAGCAACGGATCTCCGTGAAGGGCGTAGGCGAAAAGCTTTCGTTTTCCATTCGAACTGCGAGAGAGGCAGACTGTTACACGGAGCTCTGAGAACAAAGGTGCACGCCCTAGGCTGGCTTGGGCAGAAGAAGCGTTCTCGAGCTCTTGGCTGCCGGCACACTGCTGGGTATGTGGCGCCCCTGCAGCGGCTTCTGGCTGCCGGCAAGTGAAAGCGGAGCAAGGCGTGGGCGAGGGCGGTGAACGAAGCGGCTATGTGCCGTGCTTGTGTGCACCACGTTAGAGGCTACTAGGAGAGGAAGGTGGTTGACTCTCGCTTGCCTTCCCAAGTGCCGTTAGCACTCGGAAGGAGCAAGCTGAAGCACTGCTGCTTGTGCTGCTCCTTGGTTCCCTTGCAGCCCGCTCTGAAAGCATTGGCGGTCACTTCTAGGCGCCGAGTTGCACACACACAGCACCACGCTAAGTGCCGCGGAGAAGGGAAATCCAGAGTGCAGCGAGGAGCTGGACGTGGCTTACGTGCAGTAAGGAAAAGGTGAACCTAAGCAGTGCCTCTTCAATCTGGCCGCCTCTGCTCTGGTAGCAACTTTTGCAAGTCGGCAAAGGGAGCCGCGAGTACGTAGAACGGAGGGCAGCGAGACGCCGTGTGTTATGCGCCCTTTCAGGGCTGCTGCCAGTAGGCTACTTTAAGAAGGCCTTCTACTTCCTCGCGTCCTTCTCGCTTCGTTCTAGCTGCATGGAGTACAGCACAGCGAAGGAGTGAAGACGGGCACTGCCCCAGCTTTTGCCCTGGCGTGCAACGGCTGTGTGCTGCTTTTCCAAGCAGCAAGAGCACCGAGAAGTGAAAGCGATTGTGAAGGAGCTCTTTGGCTGCTCGTGTGCTCTTCGCTGCACTGCGCCGCTCGCAAGCGGCTTCGTTCTTCGGCGTCTGCCGTCCGGAGAGAGCTGAACTGCAGCGGTCAGTTGCAGCTCTGCCCAACAGCGTGCTCTCAGTTCTGCGGACAAGCACGCCCTGTTGCCTTGGCTCCGAGTGCAAAGTCCCTAGCGAGCACTCACTCAGTGCAATGCACCCAGAAAGACGCTCTCGCTCGTCTTTCAAGGAGCGATTCCTAACAGCAGAAGCAGCAGAGGCACAAACTGGATGACGAGAAGGGACAATGTAGAACACGTCTCTGTCCTGGCACGTTGCCGTGTGCGATATGTCCCTCCGGGTCTTCGGTCCTTGCGAAGCTCTATGTACTGCGAGCGCAGCTACTTGCAGCTGAGAAGGACCGCGGAGCTAGCAGCGAATTCGGAGAGCGCTAAGCACGAAGTCAAGAAGCGAGACGTGTCCCTGCAACGCGGTGCTAAGAGCAGCTTCCTGGCGGCGGGGGCGAGCTCCGGCCACAAGACATTCTCGTCGTAGCAACGGATCTCCGTGAAGGGCGTAGGCGGAAAGCTTTCGTTTTCCATTCGAACTGCGAGAGAGGCAGACTGTTACACGGAGCTCTGAGAACAAAGGTGCACGCCCTAGGCGGGCTTGGGCAGAAGAAGCGTTCTCGAGCTCTTGGCTGCCCGCACACTGCTGGGTATGTGGCGCCGCTGCAGCGTCTTCTGGCCGCCGGCAAGTGAAAGCGGAGCCAGGCGTAGGCGTGGGCGAGGGCGGTGAACGAAGCGGCAAAAGCGCCGTGCTTGTGTGCAACACGTTAGAGGCTACTAGGAGAGGAAGGTGGTTGACTCTCGCTTGCCTTCCCAAGTGCCCTTAGCAGTCGGAAGGAGTAAGCTGAAGCACTGCTGCTTGTGCTGCTCCTTGGTTCCCTTGCAACCCGCTCTGAAAGCATTGGCGGTCACTTCTAGGCGCCGAGTTGCACACACACAGCACCACGCTAAGTGCCGCGGAGAAGGGAAATCCAGAGTGCAGCGAGGAGCTTGACGTGGCTTACGTGCAGTAAGGAAAAGGTGAACCTAAGCACTGCCTCTTCAATCTGGCCGCCTCTGCTCTGGTAGCAACTTTTGCAAGTCGGCAAAGGGAGCCGCGAGTACGTAGAACGGAGGGCAGCGAGACGCCGTGTGTTATGCGCCCTTTCAGGGCTGCTGCCAGTAGGCTACTTTAAGAAGGCCTTCTACTTCCTCGCGTCCTTCTCGCTTCGTTCTAGCTGCATGGAGTACAGCACAGCGAAGGAGTGAAGACGGGCACTGCCCCAGCTTTTGCCCTGGCGTGCAACGGCTGTGTGCTGCTTTTCCAAGCAGCAAGAGCACTGAGAAGTGAAAGCGATTGTGAAGGAGCTCTTTGGCTGCTCGTGTGCTCTTCGCTGCACTGCGCCGCTCGCAAGCGGCTTCGTTCTTCGGCGTCTGCCGTCCGGAGAGAGCTGAACTGCAGCGGTCAGTTGCAGCTCTGCCCAACAGCGTGCTCTCAGTTCTGCGGACAAGCACGCCCTGTTGCCTTGGCTCCGAGTGCAAAGTCCCTAGCGAGCACTCACTCAGTGCAATGCACCCAGAAAGACGCTCTCGCTCGTCTTTCAAGGAACGATTCCTAACAGCAGAAGCAGCAGAGGCACAAACTGGATGACGAGAAGGGACAATGTAGAACACGTCTCTGTCCTGGCACGTTGTCGTGTGCGATATGTCCCTCCGGGTCTTCGGTCCTTGCGAAGCTCTATGTACTGCGAGCGCAGCTACTTGCAGCTGAGAAGGACCGCGGAGCTAGCAGCGAATTCGGAGAGCGCTAAGCACGAAGTCAAGAAGCGAGACGTGTCCCTGCAACGCGGTGCTAAGAGCAGCTTCCTGGCGGCGGGGGCGAGCCCCGGCCACAAGACATTCTCGTCCTGGCAACGGATCTCTGTGAAGGGCGTAGGCGAAAAGCTTTCGTTTTCCATTCGAACTGCGAGAGAGGCAGACTGTTACACGGAGCTCTGAGAACAAAGGTGCACGCCCTAGGCTGGCTTGGGCAGAAGAAGCGTTCTCGAGCTCTTGGCTGCCGGCACACTGCTGGGTATTTGGCGCCCCTGCAGCGGCTTCTGGCCGCCGGCAAGTGAAAGCGGAGCAAGGCGTGGGCGAGGGCGGTGAACGAAGCGGCAAAAGCGCCGTGCTTGTGTGCACCACGTTAGAGGCTACTAGGAGAGGAAGGTGGTTGACTCTCGCTTGCCTTCCCAAGTGCCCTTAGCAGTCGGAAGGAGCAAGCTGAAGCACTGCTGCTTGTGCTGCTCCTTGGTTCCCTTGCAGCCCGCTCTGAAAGCATTGGCGGTCACTTCTAGGCGCCGAGTTGCACACACACAGCACCACGCTAAGTGCCGCGGAGAAGGGAAATCCAGAGTGCAGCGAGGAGCTTGACGTGGCTTACGTTCAGTAAGGAAAAGGTGAACTTAAGCACTGCCTCTTCAATCTGGCCGCCTCTGCTCTGGTAGCAACTTTTGCAAGTCGGCAGAGGGAGCCGCGAGTATGTAGAACGGAGGGCAGCGAGACGCCGTGTGTTATGCGCCCTTTCAGGGCTGCTGACAAGGGGCTACTTTAAGAACGCCTTCTTCGTCCTCGCGTCCTTCTCGCTTCGTTCTAGCTGCATGGAGTACAGCACAGCGAAGGAGTGAAGACGGGCACTGCCCCAGCTTTTGCCCTGGCGTGCAACGGCTGTGTGCTGCTTTTCCAAGCAGCAAGAGCACTGAGAAGTGAAAGCGATTGTGAAGGAGCTCTTTGGCTGCTCGTGTGCTCTTCGCTGCACTGCGCCGCTCGCAAGCGGCTTCGTTCTTCGGCGTCTGCCGTCCGGAGAGAGCTGAACTGCAGCGGTCAGTTGCAGCTCTGCCCAACAGCGTGCTCTCAGTTCTGCGGACAAGCACGCCCTGTTGCCTTGGCTCCGAGTGCAAAGTCCCTAGCGAGCACTCACTCAGTGCAATGCACCCAGAAAGACGCTCTCGCTCGTCTTTCAAGGAACGATTCCTAACAGCAGAAGCAGCAGAGGCACAAACTGGATGACGAGAAGGGACAATGTAGAACACGTCTCTGTCCTGGCACGTTGTCGTGTGCGATATGTCCCTCCGGGTCTTCGGTCCTTGCGAAGCTCTATGTACTGCGAGCGCAGCTACTTGCAGCTGAGAAGGACCGCGGAGCTAGCAGCGAATTCGGAGAGCGCTAAGCACGAAGTCAAGAAGCGAGACGTGTCCCTGCAACGCGGTGCTAAGAGCAGCTTCCTGGCGGCGGGGGCGAGCCCCGGCCACAAGACATTCTCGTCCTGGCAACGGATCTCTGTGAAGGGCGTAGGCGAAAAGCTTTCGTTTTCCATTCGAACTGCGAGAGAGGCAGACTGTTACACGGAGCTCTGAGAACAAAGGTGCACGCCCTAGGCTGGCTTGGGCAGAAGAAGCGTTCTCGAGCTCTTGGCTGCCGGCACACTGCTGGGTATGTGGCGCCCCTGCAGCGGCTTCTGGCCGCCGGCAAGTGAAAGCGGAGCAAGGCGTGGGCGAGGGCGGTGAACGAAGCGGCTATGTGCCGTGCTTGTGTGCACCACGTTAGAGGCTACTAGGAGAGGAAGGTGGTTGACTCTCGCTTGCCTTCCCAAGTGCCCTTAGCAGTCGGAAGGAGCAAGCTGAAGCACTGCTGCTTGTGCTGCTCCTTGGTTCCCTTGCAGCCCGCTCTGAAAGCATTGGCGGTCACTTCTAGGCGCCGAGTTGCACACACACAGCACCACGCTAAGTGCCGCGGAGAAGGGAAATCCAGAGTGCAGCGAGGAGCTTGACGTGGCTTACGTTCAGTAAGGAAAAGGTGAACCTAAGCACTGCCTCTTCAATCTGGCCGCCTCTGCTCTGGTAGCAACTTTTGCAAGTCGGCAGAGGGAGCCGCGAGTACGTAGAACGGAGGGCTGCGAGACGCCGTGTGTTATGCGCCCTTTCAGGGCTGCTGACAAGGGGCTACTTTAAGAACGCCTTCTTCGTCCTCGCGTCCTTCTCGCTTCGTTCTAGCTGCATGGAGTACAGCACAGCGAAGGAGTGAAGACGGGCACTGCCCCAGCTTTTGCCCTGGCGTGCAACGGCTGTGTGCTGCTTTTCCAAGCAGCAAGAGCACTGAGAAGTGAAAGCGGTTGTGAAGGAGCTCTTTGGCTGCTCGTGTGCTCTTCGCTGCACTGCGCCGCTCGCAAGCGGCTTCGTTCTTCGGCGTCTGCCGTCCGGAGAGAGCTGAACTGCAGCGGTCAGTTGCAGCTCTGCCCAACAGCGTGCTCTCAGTTCTGCGGACAAGCACGCCCTGTTGCCTTGGCTCCGAGTGCAAAGTCCCTAGCGAGCACTCACTCAGTGCAATGCACCCAGAAAGACGCTCTCGCTCGTCTTTCAAGGAACGATTCCTAACAGCAGAAGCAGCAGAGGCACAAACTGGATGACGAGAAGGGACAATGTAGAACACGTCTCTGTCCTGGCACGTTGTCGTGTGCGATATGTCCCTCCGGGTCTTCGGTCCTTGCGAAGCTCTATGTACTGCGAGCGCAGCTACTCGCAGCTGAGAAGGACCGCGGAGCTAGCAGCGAATTCGGAGAGCGCTAAGCACGAAGTCAAGAAGCGAGACGTGTCCCTGCAACGCGGTGCTAAGAGCAGCTTCCTGGCGGCGGGGGCGAGCTCCGGCCACAAGACATTCTCGTCGTAGCAACGGATCTCCGTGAAGGGCGTAGGCGGAAAGCTTTCGTTTTCCATTCGAACTGCGAGAGAGGCAGACTGTTACACGGAGCTCTGAGAACAAAGGTGCACGCCCTAGGCGGGCTTGGGCAGAAGAAGCGTTCTCGAGCTCTTGGCTGCCCGCACACTGCTGGGTATGTGGCGCCGCTGCAGCGTCTTCTGGCCGCCGGCAAGTGAAAGCGGAGCCAGGCGTAGGCGTGGGCGAGGGCGGTGAACGAAGCGGCAAAAGCGCCGTGCTTGTGTGCACCACGTTAGAGGCTACTAGGAGAGGAAGGTGGTTGACTCTCGCTTGCCTTCCCAAGTGCCCTTAGCACTCGGAAGGAGCAAGCTGAAGCACTGCTGCTTGTGCTGCTCCTTGGTTCCCTTGCAACCCGCTCTGAAAGTATCGGCGGTCACTTCTAGGCGCCGAGTTGCACACACACAGCACCACGCTAAGTGCCGCGGAGAAGGGAAATCCAGAGTGTAGCGAGGAGCTGGACGTGGCTTACGTTCAGTAAGGAAAAGGTGAACTTAAGCACTGCCTCTTCAATCTGGCCGCCTCTGCTCTGGTAGCAACTTTTGCAAGTCGGCAGAGGGAGCCGCGAGTACGTAGAACGGAGGGCAGCGAGACGCCGTGTGTTATGCGCCCTTTCAGGGCTGCTGCCAGTAGGCTACTTTAAGAACGCCTTCTTCGTCCTCGCGTCCTTCTCGCTTCGTTCTAGCTGCATGGAGTACAGCACAGCGAAGGAGTGAAGACGGGCACTGCCCCAGCTTTTGCCCTGGCGTGCAACGGCTGTGTGCTGCTTTTCCAAGCAGCAAGAGCACTGAGAAGTGAAAGCGATTGTGAAGGAGCTCTTTGGCTGCTCGTGTGCTCTTCGCTGCACTGCGCCGCTCGCAAGCGGCTTCGTTCTTCGGCGTCTGCCGTCCGGAGAGAGCTGAACTGCAGCGGTCAGTTGCAGCTCTGCCCAACAGCGTGCTCTCAGTTCTGCGGACAAGCACGCCCTGTTGCCTTGGCTCCGAGTGCAAAGTCCCTAGCGAGCACTCACTCAGTGCAATGCACCCAGAAAGACGCTCTCGCTCGTCTTTCAAGGAGCGATTCCTAACAGCAGAAGCAGCAGAGGCACAAACTGGATGACGAGAAGGGACAATGTAGAACACGTCTCTGTCCTGGCACGTTGTCGTGTGCGATATGTCCCTCCGGGTCTTCGGTCCTTGCGAAGCTCTATGTACTGCGAGCGCAGCTACTCGCAGCTGAGAAGGACCGCGGAGCTAGCAGCGAATTCGGAGAGCGCTAAGCACGAAGTCAAGAAGCGAGACGTGTCCCTGCAACGCGGTGCTAAGAGCAGCTTCCTGGCGGCGGGGGCGAGCCCCGGCCACAAGACATTCTCGTCCTGGCAACGGATCTCTGTGAAGGGCGTAGGCGAAAAGCTTTCGTTTTCCATTCGAACTGCGAGAGAGGCAGACTGTTACACGGAGCTCTGAGAACAAAGGTGCACGCCCTAGGCTGGCTTGGGCAGAAGAAGCGTTCTCGAGCTCTTGGCTGCCGGCACACTGCTGGGTATGTGGCGCCCCTGCAGCGGCTTCTGGCCGCCGACAAGTGAAAGGGGAGCAAGGCGTGGGCGAGGGCGGTGAACGAAGCGGCAAAAGCGCCGTGCTTGTGTGCACCACGTTAGAGGCTACTAGGAGAGGAAGGTGGTTGACTCTCGCTTGCCTTCCCAAGTGCCCTTAGCAGTCGGAAGGAGCAAGCTGAAGCACTGCTGCTTGTGCTGCTCCTTGGTTCCCTTGCAGCCCGCTCTGAAAGCATTGGCGGTCACTTCTAGGCGCCGAGTTGCACACACACAGCACCACGCTAAGTGCCGCGGAGAAGGGAAATCCAGAGTGCAGCGAGGAGCTTGACGTAGCTTACGTTCAGTAAGGAAAAGGTGAACTTAAGCACTGCCTCTTCAATCTGGCCGCCTCTGCTCTGGTAGCAACTTTTGCAAGTCGGCAGAGGGAGCCGCGAGTATGTAGAACGGAGGGCAGCGAGACGCCGTGTGTTATGCGCCCTTTCAGGGCTGCTGACAAGGGGCTACTTTAAGAACGCCTTCTTCGTCCTCGCGTCCTTCTCGCTTCGTTCTAGCTGCATGGAGTACAGCACAGCGAAGGAGTGAAGACGGGCACTGCCCCAGCTTTTGCCCTGGCGTGCAACGGCTGTGTGCTGCTTTTCCAAGCAGCAAGAGCACTGAGAAGTGAAAGCGATTGTGAAGGAGCTCTTTGGCTGCTCGTGTGCTCTTCGCTGCACTGCGCCGCTCGCAAGCGGCTTCGTTCTTCGGCGTCTGCCGTCCGGAGAGAGCTGAACTGCAGCGGTCAGTTGCAGCTCTGCCCAACAGCGTGCTCTCAGTTCTGCGGACAAGCACGCCCTGTTGCCTTGGCTCCGAGTGCAAAGTCCCTAGCGAGCACTCACTCAGTGCAATGCACCCAGAAAGACGCTCTCGCTCGTCTTTCAAGGAACGATTCCTAACAGCAGAAGCAGCAGAGGCACAAACTGGATGACGAGAAGGGACAATGTAGAACACGTCTCTGTCCTGGCACGTTGTCGTGTGCGATATGTCCCTCCGGGTCTTCGGTCCTTGCGAAGCTCTATGTACTGCGAGCGCAGCTACTTGCAGCTGAGAAGGACCGCGGAGCTAGCAGCGAATTCGGAGAGCGCTAAGCACGATGTCAAGAAGCGAGACGTGTCCCTGCAACGCGGTGCTAAGAGCAGCTTCCTGGCGGCGGGGGCGAGCCCCGGCCACAAGACATTCTCGTCCTGGCAACGGATCTCTGTGAAGGGCGTAGGCGAAAAGCTTTCGTTTTCCATTCGAACTGCGAGAGAGGCAGACTGTTACACGGAGCTCTGAGAACAAAGGTGCACGCCCTAGGCTGGCTTGGGCAGAAGAAGCGTTCTCGAGCTCTTGGCTGCCGGCACACTGCTGGGTATGTGGCGCCCCTGCAGCGGCTTCTGGCCGCCGGCAAGTGAAAGCGGAGCAAGGCGTGGGCGAGGGCGGTGAACGAAGCGGCTATGTGCCGTGCTTGTGTGCACCACGTTAGAGGCTACTAGGAGAGGAAGGTGGTTGACTCTCGCTTGCCTTCCCAAGTGCCCTTAGCAGTCGGAAGGAGCAAGCTGAAGCACTGCTGCTTGTGCTGCTCCTTGGTTCCCTTGCAGCCCGCTCTGAAAGCATTGGCGGTCACTTCTAGGCGCCGAGTTGCACACACACAGCACCACGCTAAGTGCCGCGGAGAAGGGAAATCCAGAGTGCAGCGAGGAGCTTGACGTGGCTTACGTTCAGTAAGGAAAAGGTGAACCTAAGCACTGCCTCTTCAATCTGGCCGCCTCTGCTCTGGTAGCAACTTTTGCAAGTCGGCAGAGGGAGCCGCGAGTACGTAGAACGGAGGGCAGCGAGACGCCGTGTGTTATGCGCCCTTTCAGGGCTGCTGACAAGGGGCTACTTTAAGAACGCCTTCTTCGTCCTCGCGTCCTTCTCGCTTCGTTCTAGCTGCATGGAGTACAGCACAGCGAAGGAGTGAAGACGGGCACTGCCCCAGCTTTTGCCCTGGCGTGCAACGGCTGTGTGCTGCTTTTCCAAGCAGCAAGAGCACTGAGAAGTGAAAGCGATTGGGAAGGAGCTCTTTGGCTGCTCGTGTGCTCTTCGCTGCACTGCGCCGCTCGCAAGCGGCTTCGTTCTTCGGCGTCTGCCGTCCGGAGAGAGCTGAACTGCAGCGGTCAGTTGCAGCTCTGCCCAACAGCGTGCTCTCAGTTCTGCGGACAAGCACGCCCTGTTGCCTTGGCTCCGAGTGCAAAGTCCCTAGCGAGCACTCACTCAGTGCAATGCACCCAGAAAGACGCTCTCGCTCGTCTTTCAAGGAACGATTCCTAACAGCAGAAGCAGCAGAGGCACAAACTGGATGACGAGAAGGGACAATGTAGAACACGTCTCTGTCCTGGCACGTTGTCGTGTGCGATATGTCCCTCCGGGTCTTCGGTCCTTGCGAAGCTCTATGTACTGCGAGCGCAGCTACTTGCAGCTGAGAAGGACCGCGGAGCTAGCAGCGAATTCGGAGAGCGCTAAGCACGAAGTCAAGAAGCGAGACGTGTCCCTGCAACGCGGTGCTAAGAGCAGCTTCCTGGCGGCGGGGCGAGCTCCGGCCACAAGACATTCTCGTCGTAGCAACGGATCTCCGTGAAGGGCGTAGGCGGAAAGCTTTCGTTTTCCATTCGAACTGCGAGAGAGGCAGACTGTTACACGGAGCTCTGAGAACAAAGGTGCACGCCCTAGGCGGGCTTGGGCAGAAGAAGCGTTCTCGAGCTCTTGGCTGCCCGCACACTGCTGGGTATGTGGCGCCGCTGCAGCGTCTTCTGGCCGCCGGCAAGTGAAAGCGGAGCCAGGCGTAGGCGTGGGCGAGGGCGGTGAACGAAGCGGCAAAAGCGCCGTGCTTGTGTGCACCACGTTAGAGGCTACTAGGAGAGGAAGGTGGTTGACTCTCGCTTGCCTTCCCAAGTGCCCTTAGCAGTCGGAAGGAGCAAGCTGAAGCACTGCTGCTTGTGCTGCTCCTTGGTTCCCTTGCAACCCGCTCTGAAAGCATTGGCGGTCACTTCTAGGCGCCGAGTTGCACACACACAGCACCACGCTAAGTGCCGCGGAGAAGGGAAATCCAGAGTGCAGCGAGGAGCTGGACGTGGCTTACGTGCAGTAAGGAAAAGGTGAACCTAAGCACTGCCTCTTCAATCTGGCCGCCTCTGCTCTGGTAGCAACTTTTGCAAGTCGGCAGAGGGAGCCGCGAGTACGTAGAACGGAGGGCAGCGAGACGCCGTGTGTTATGCGCCCTTTCAGGGCTGCTGCCAGTAGGCTACTTTAAGAAGGCCTTCTACTTCCTCGCGTCCTTCTCGCTTCGTTCTAGCTGCATGGAGTACAGCACAGCGAAGGAGTGAAGACGGGCACTGCCCCAGCTTTTGCCCTGGCGTGCAACGGCTGTGTGCTGCTTTTCCAAGCAGCAAGAGCACTGAGAAGTGAAAGCGATTGTGAAGGAGCTCTTTGGCTGCTCGTGTGCTCTTCGCTGCACTGCGCCGCTCGCAAGCGGCTTCGTTCTTCGGCGTCTGCCGTCCGGAGAGAGCTGAACTGCAGCGGTCAGTTGCAGCTCTGCCCAACAGCGTGCTCTCAGTTCTGCGGACAAGCACGCCCTGTTGCCTTGGCTCCGAGTGCAAAGTCCCTAGCGAGCACTCACTCAGTGCAATGCACCCAGAAAGACGCTCTCGCTCGTCTTTCAAGGAACGATTCCTAACAGCAGAAGCAGCAGAGGCACAAACTGGATGACGAGAAGGGACAATGTAGAACACGTCTCTGTCCTGGCACGTTGTCGTGTGCGATATGTCCCTCCGGGTCTTCGGTCCTTGCGAAGCTCTATGTACTGCGAGCGCAGCTACTTGCAGCTGAGAAGGACCGCGGAGCTAGCAGCGAATTCGGAGAGCGCTAAGCACGATGTCAAGAAGCGAGACGTGTCCCTGCAACGCGGTGCTAAGAGCAGCTTCCTGGCGGCGGGGGCGAGCTCCGGCCACAAGACATTCTCGTCGTAGCAACGGATCTCCGTGAAGGGCGTAGGCGGAAAGCTTTCGTTTTCCATTCGAACTGCGAGAGAGGCAGACTGTTACACGGAGCTCTGAGAACAAAGGTGCACGCCCTAGGCGGGCTTGGGCAGAAGAAGCGTTCTCGAGCTCTTGGCTGCCCGCACACTGCTGGGTATGTGGCGCCGCTGCAGCGTCTTCTGGCCGCCGGCAAGTGAAAGCGGAGCCAGGCGTAGGCGTGGGCGAGGGCGGTGAACGAAGCGGCAAAAGCGCCGTGCTTGTGTGCACCACGTTAGAGGCTACTAGGAGAGGAAGGTGGTTGACTCTCGCTTGCCTTCCCAAGTGCCCTTAGCAGTCGGAAGGAGCAAGCTGAAGCACTGCTGCTTGTGCTGCTCCTTGGTTCCCTTGCAACCCGCTCTGAAAGCATTGGCGGTCACTTCTAGGCGCCGAGTTGCACACACACAGCACCACGCTAAGTGCCGCGGAGAAGGGAAATCCAGAGTGCAGCGAGGAGCTTGACGTGGCTTACGTTCAGTAAGGAAAAGGTGAACCTAAGCACTGCCTCTTCAATCTGGCCGCCTCTGCTCTGGTAGCAACTTTTGCAAGTCGGCAGAGGGAGCCGCGAGTACGTAGAACGGAGGGCAGCGAGACGCCGTGTGTTATGCGCCCTTTCAGGGCTGCTGCCAGTAGGCTACTTTAAGAACGCCTTCTTCGTCCTCGCGTCCTTCTCGCTTCGTTCTAGCTGCATGGAGTACAGCACAGCGAAGGAGTGAAGACGGGCACTGCCCCAGCTTTTGCCCTGGCGTGCAACGGCTGTGTGCTGCTTTTCCAAGCAGCAAGAGCACTGAGAAGTGAAAGCGATTGGGAAGGAGCTCTTTGGCTGCTCGTGTGCTCTTCGCTGCACTGCGCCGCTCGCAAGCGGCTTCGTTCTTCGGCGTCTGCCGTCCGGAGAGAGCTGAACTGCAGCGGTCAGTTGCAGCTCTGCCCAACAGCGTGCTCTCAGTTCTGCGGACAAGCACGCCCTGTTGCCTTGGCTCCGAGTGCAAAGTCCCTAGCGAGCACTCACTCAGTGCAATGCACCCAGAAAGACGCTCTCGCTCGTCTTTCAAGGAACGATTCCTAACAGCAGAAGCAGCAGAGGCACAAACTGGATGACGAGAAGGGACAATGTAGAACACGTCTCTGTCCTGGCACGTTGTCGTGTGCGATATGTCCCTCCGGGTCTTCGGTCCTTGCGAAGCTCTATGTACTGCGAGCGCAGCTACTTGCAGCTGAGAAGGACCGCGGAGCTAGCAGCGAATTCGGAGAGCGCTAAGCACGATGTCAAGAAGCGAGACGTGTCCCTGCAACGCGGTGCTAAGAGCAGCTTCCTGGCGGCGGGGGCGAGCCCCGGCCACAAGACATTCTCGTCCTGGCAACGGATCTCTGTGAAGGGCGTAGGCGAAAAGCTTTCGTTTTCCATTCGAACTGCGAGAGAGGCAGACTGTTACACGGAGCTCTGAGAACAAAGGTGCACGCCCTAGGCGGGCTTGGGCAGAAGAAGCGTTCTCGAGCTCTTGGCTGCCCGCACACTGCTGGGTATGTGGCGCCGCTGCAGCGTCTTCTGGCCGCCGGCAAGTGAAAGCGGAGCCAGGCGTAGGCGTGGGCGAGGGCGGTGAACGAAGCGGCTATGTGCCGTGCTTGTGTGCACCACGTTAGAGGCTACTAGGAGAGGAAGGTGGTTGACTCTCGCTTGCCTTCCCAAGTGCCCTTAGCAGTCGGAAGGAGCAAGCTGAAGCACTGCTGCTTGTGCTGCTCCTTGGTTCCCTTGCAGCCCGCTCTGAAAGCATTGGCGGTCACTTCTAGGCGCCGAGTTGCACACACACAGCACCACGCTAAGTGCCGCGGAGAAGGGAAATCCAGAGTGCAGCGAGGAGCTTGACGTGGCTTACGTGCAGTAAGGAAAAGGTGAACCTAAGCACTGCCTCTTCAATCTGGCCGCCTCTGCTCTGGTAGCAACTTTTGCAAGTCGGCAGAGGGAGCCGCGAGTATGTAGAACGGAGGGCAGCGAGACGCCGTGTGTTATGCGCCCTTTCAGGGCTGCTGACAAGGGGCTACTTTAAGAACGCCTTCTTCGTCCTCGCGTCCTTCTCGCTTCGTTCTAGCTGCATGGAGTACAGCACAGCGAAGGAGTGAAGACGGGCACTGCCCCAGCTTTTGCCCTGGCGTGCAACGGCTGTGTGCTGCTTTTCCAAGCAGCAAGAGCACTGAGAAGTGAAAGCGATTGTGAAGGAGCTCTTTGGCTGCTCGTGTGCTCTTCGCTGCACTGCGCCGCTCGCAAGCGGCTTCGTTCTTCGGCGTCTGCCGTCCGGAGAGAGCTGAACTGCAGCGGTCAGTTGCAGCTCTGCCCAACAGCGTGCTCTCAGTTCTGCGGACAAGCACGCCCTGTTGCCTTGGCTCCGAGTGCAAAGTCCCTAGCGAGCACTCACTCAGTGCAATGCACCCAGAAAGACGCTCTCGCTCGTCTTTCAAGGAACGATTCCTAACAGCACAAGCAGCAGAGGCACAAACTGGATGACGAGAAGGGACAATGTAGAACACGTCTCTGTCCTGGCACGTTGTCGTGTGCGATATGTCCCTCCGGGTCTTCGGTCCTTGCGAAGCTCTATGTACTGCGAGCGCAGCTACTTGCAGCTGAGAAGGACCGCGGAGCTAGCAGCGAATTCGGAGAGCGCTAAGCACGAAGTCAAGAAGCGAGACGTGTCCCTGCAACGCGGTGCTAAGAGCAGCTTCCTGGCGGCGGGGGCGAGCTCCGGCCACAAGACATTCTCGTCGTAGCAACGGATCTCCGTGAAGGGCGTAGGCGGAAAGCTTTCGTTTTCCATTCGAACTGCGAGAGAGGCAGACTGTTACACGGAGCTCTGAGAACAAAGGTGCACGCCCTAGGCGGGCTTGGGCAGAAGAAGCGTTCTCGAGCTCTTGGCTGCCCGCACACTGCTGGGTATGTGGCGCCGCTGCAGCGTCTTCTGGCCGCCGGCAAGTGAAAGCGGAGCCAGGCGTAGGCGTGGGCGAGGGCGGTGAACGAAGCGGCAAAAGCGCCGTGCTTGTGTGCACCACGTTAGAGGCTACTAGGAGAGGAAGGTGGTTGACTCTCGCTTGCCTTCCCAAGTGCCCTTAGCAGTCGGAAGGAGCAAGCTGAAGCACTGCTGCTTGTGCTGCTCCTTGGTTCCCTTGCAGCCCGCTCTGAAAGCATTGGCGGTCACTTCTAGGCGCCGAGTTGCACACACACAGCACCACGCTAAGTGCCGCGGAGAAGGGAAATCCAGAGTGCAGCGAGGAGCTTGACGTGGCTTACGTTCAGTAAGGAAAAGGTGAACTTAAGCACTGCCTCTTCAATCTGGCCGCCTCTGCTCTGGTAGCAACTTTTGCAAGTCGGCAGAGGGAGCCGCGAGTATGTAGAACGGAGGGCAGCGAGACGCCGTGTGTTATGCGCCCTTTCAGGGCTGCTGACAAGGGGCTACTTTAAGAACGCCTTCTTCGTCCTCGCGTCCTTCTCGCTTCGTTCTAGCTGCATGGAGTACAGCACAGCGAAGGAGTGAAGACGGGCACTGCCCCAGCTTTTGCCCTGGCGTGCAACGGCTGTGTGCTGCTTTTCCAAGCAGCAAGAGCACTGAGAAGTGAAAGCGATTGTGAAGGAGCTCTTTGGCTGCTCGTGTGCTCTTCGCTGCACTGCGCCGCTCGCAAGCGGCTTCGTTCTTCGGCGTCTGCCGTCCGGAGAGAGCTGAACTGCAGCGGTCAGTTGCAGCTCTGCCCAACAGCGTGCTCTCAGTTCTGCGGACAAGCACGCCCTGTTGCCTTGGCTCCGAGTGCAAAGTCCCTAGCGAGCACTCACTCAGTGCAATGCACCCAGAAAGACGCTCTCGCTCGTCTTTCAAGGAACGATTCCTAACAGCAGAAGCAGCAGAGGCACAAACTGGATGACGAGAAGGGACAATGTAGAACACGTCTCTGTCCTGGCACGTTGTCGTGTGCGATATGTCCCTCCGGGTCTTCGGTCCTTGCGAAGCTCTATGTACTGCGAGCGCAGCTACTTGCAGCTGAGAAGGACCGCGGAGCTAGCAGCGAATTCGGAGAGCGCTAAGCACGAAGTCAAGAAGCGAGACGTGTCCCTGCAACGCGGTGCTAAGAGCAGCTTCCTGGCGGCGGGGGCGAGCTCCGGCCACAAGACATTCTCGTCGTTGCAACGGATCTCCGTGAAGGGCGTAGGCGGAAAGCTTTCGTTTTCCATTCGAACTGCGAGAGAGGCAGACTGTTACACGGAGCTCTGAGAACAAAGGTGCACGCCCTAGGCGGGCTTGGGCAGAAGAAGCGTTCTCGAGCTCTTGGCTGCCCGCACACTGCTGGGTATGTGGCGCCGCTGCAGCGTCTTCTGGCCGCCGGCAAGTGAAAGCGGAGCCAGGCGTAGGCGTGGGCGAGGGCGGTGAACGAAGCGGCAAAAGCGCCGTGCTTGTGTGCACCACGTTAGAGGCTACTAGGAGAGGAAGGTGGTTGACTCTCGCTTGCCTTCCCAAGTGCCCTTAGCAGTCGGAAGGAGTAAGCTGAAGCACTGCTGCTTGTGCTGCTCCTTGGTTCCCTTGCAACCCGCTCTGAAAGCATTGGCGGTCACTTCTAGGCGCCGAGTTGCACACACACAGCACCACGCTAAGTGCCGCGGAGAAGGGAAATCCAGAGTGCAGCGAGGAGCTGGACGTGGCTTACGTGCAGTAAGGAAAAGGTGAACCTAAGCACTGCCTCTTCAATCTGGCCGCCTCTGCTCTGGTAGCAACTTTTGCAAGTCGGCAAAGGGAGCCGCGAGTACGTAGAACGGAGGGCAGCGAGACGCCGTGTGTTATGCGCCCTTTCAGGGCTGCTGCCAGTAGGCTACTTTAAGAAGGCCTTCTACTTCCTCGCGTCCTTCTCGCTTCGTTCTAGCTGCATGGAGTACAGCACAGCGAAGGAGTGAAGACGGGCACTGCCCCAGCTTTTGCCCTGGCGTGCAACGGCTGTGTGCTGCTTTTCCAAGCAGCAAGAGCACTGAGAAGTGAAAGCGATTGTGAAGGAGCTCTTTGGCTGCTCGTGTGCTCTTCGCTGCACTGCGCCGCTCGCAAGCGGCTTCGTTCTTCGGCGTCTGCCGTCCGGAGAGAGCTGAACTGCAGCGGTCAGTTGCAGCTCTGCCCAACAGCGTGCTCTCAGTTCTGCGGACAAGCACGCCCTGTTGCCTTGGCTCCGAGTGCAAAGTCCCTAGCGAGCACTCACTCAGTGCAATGCACCCAGAAAGACGCTCTCGCTCGTCTTTCAAGGAACGATTCCTAACAGCAGAAGCAGCAGAGGCACAAACTGGATGACGAGAAGGGACAATGTAGAACACGTCTCTGTCCTGGCACGTTGTCGTGTGCGATATGTCCCTCCGGGTCTTCGGTCCTTGCGAAGCTCTATGTACTGCGAGCGCAGCTACTTGCAGCTGAGAAGGACCGCGGAGCTAGCAGCGAATTCGGAGAGCGCTAAGCACGAAGTCAAGAAGCGAGACGTGTCCCTGCAACGCGGTGCTAAGAGCAGCTTCCTGGCGGCGGGGGCGAGCCCCGGCCACAAGACATTCTCGTCCTGGCAACGGATCTCTGTGAAGGGCGTAGGCGAAAAGCTTTCGTTTTCCATTCGAACTGCGAGAGAGGCAGACTGTTACACGGAGCTCTGAGAACAAAGGTGCACGCCCTAGGCTGGCTTGGGCAGAAGAAGCGTTCTCGAGCTCTTGGCTGCCGGCACACTGCTGGGTATGTGGCGCCGCTGCAGCGTCTTCTGGCCGCCGGCAAGTGAAAGCGGAGCCAGGCGTAGGCGTGGGCGAGGGCGGTGAACGAAGCGGCAAAAGCGCCGTGCTTGTGTGCACCACGTTAGAGGCTACTAGGAGAGGAAGGTGGTTGACTCTCGCTTGCCTTCCCAAGTGCCCTTAGCAGTCGGAAGGAGCAAGCTGAAGCACTGCTGCTTGTGCTGCTCCTTGGTTCCCTTGCAGCCCGCTCTGAAAGCATTGGCGGTCACTTCTAGGCGCCGAGTTGCACACACACAGCACCACGCTAAGTGCCGCGGAGAAGGGAAATCCAGAGTGCAGCGAGGAGCTTGACGTGGCTTACGTTCAGTAAGGAAAAGGTGAACTTAAGCACTGCCTCTTCAATCTGGCCGCCTCTGCTCTGGTAGCAACTTTTGCAAGTCGGCAGAGGGAGCCGCGAGTATGTAGAACGGAGGGCAGCGAGACGCCGTGTGTTATGCGCCCTTTCAGGGCTGCTGACAAGGGGCTACTTTAAGAACGCCTTCTTCGTCCTCGCGTCCTTCTCGCTTCGTTCTAGCTGCATGGAGTACAGCACAGCGAAGGAGTGAAGACGGGCACTGCCCCAGCTTTTGCCCTGGCGTGCAACGGCTGTGTGCTGCTTTTCCAAGCAGCAAGAGCACTGAGAAGTGAAAGCGATTGTGAAGGAGCTCTTTGGCTGCTCGTGTGCTCTTCGCTGCACTGCGCCGCTCGCAAGCGGCTTCGTTCTTCGGCGTCTGCCGTCCGGAGAGAGCTGAACTGCAGCGGTCAGTTGCAGCTCTGCCCAACAGCGTGCTCTCAGTTCTGCGGACAAGCACGCCCTGTTGCCTTGGCTCCGAGTGCAAAGTCCCTAGCGAGCACTCACTCAGTGCAATGCACCCAGAAAGACGCTCTCGCTCGTCTTTCAAGGAACGATTCCTAACAGCAGAAGCAGCAGAGGCACAAACTGGATGACGAGAAGGGACAATGTAGAACACGTCTCTGTCCTGGCACGTTGTCGTGTGCGATATGTCCCTCCGGGTCTTCGGTCCTTGCGAAGCTCTATGTACTGCGAGCGCAGCTACTTGCAGCTGAGAAGGACCGCGGAGCTAGCAGCGAATTCGGAGAGCGCTAAGCACGAAGTCAAGAAGCGAGACGTGTCCCTGCAACGCGGTGCTAAGAGCAGCTTCCTGGCGGCGGGGGCGAGCTCCGGCCACAAGACATTCTCGTCGTTGCAACGGATCTCCGTGAAGGGCGTAGGCGGAAAGCTTTCGTTTTCCATTCGAACTGCGAGAGAGGCAGACTGTTACACGGAGCTCTGAGAACAAAGGTGCACGCCCTAGGCGGGCTTGGGCAGAAGAAGCGTTCTCGAGCTCTTGGCTGCCCGCACACTGCTGGGTATGTGGCGCCGCTGCAGCGTCTTCTGGCCGCCGGCAAGTGAAAGCGGAGCCAGGCGTAGGCGTGGGCGAGGGCGGTGAACGAAGCGGCAAAAGCGCCGTGCTTGTGTGCACCACGTTAGAGGCTACTAGGAGAGGAAGGTGGTTGACTCTCGCTTGCCTTCCCAAGTGCCCTTAGCAGTCGGAAGGAGTAAGCTGAAGCACTGCTGCTTGTGCTGCTCCTTGGTTCCCTTGCAACCCGCTCTGAAAGCATTGGCGGTCACTTCTAGGCGCCGAGTTGCACACACACAGCACCACGCTAAGTGCCGCGGAGAAGGGAAATCCAGAGTGCAGCGAGGAGCTGGACGTGGCTTACGTGCAGTAAGGAAAAGGTGAACCTAAGCACTGCCTCTTCAATCTGGCCGCCTCTGCTCTGGTAGCAACTTTTGCAAGTCGGCAAAGGGAGCCGCGAGTACGTAGAACGGAGGGCAGCGAGACGCCGTGTGTTATGCGCCCTTTCAGGGCTGCTGCCAGTAGGCTACTTTAAGAAGGCCTTCTACTTCCTCGCGTCCTTCTCGCTTCGTTCTAGCTGCATGGAGTACAGCACAGCGAAGGAGTGAAGACGGGCACTGCCCCAGCTTTTGCCCTGGCGTGCAACGGCTGTGTGCTGCTTTTCCAAGCAGCAAGAGCACTGAGAAGTGAAAGCGATTGTGAAGGAGCTCTTTGGCTGCTCGTGTGCTCTTCGCTGCACTGCGCCGCTCGCAAGCGGCTTCGTTCTTCGGCGTCTGCCGTCCGGAGAGAGCTGAACTGCAGCGGTCAGTTGCAGCTCTGCCCAACAGCGTGCTCTCAGTTCTGCGGACAAGCACGCCCTGTTGCCTTGGCTCCGAGTGCAAAGTCCCTAGCGAGCACTCACTCAGTGCAATGCACCCAGAAAGACGCTCTCGCTCGTCTTTCAAGGAACGATTCCTAACAGCAGAAGCAGCAGAGGCACAAACTGGATGACGAGAAGGGACAATGTAGAACACGTCTCTGTCCTGGCACGTTGTCGTGTGCGATATGTCCCTCCGGGTCTTCGGTCCTTGCGAAGCTCTATGTACTGCGAGCGCAGCTACTTGCAGCTGAGAAGGACCGCGGAGCTAGCAGCGAATTCGGAGAGCGCTAAGCACGAAGTCAAGAAGCGAGACGTGTCCCTGCAACGCGGTGCTAAGAGCAGCTTCCTGGCGGCGGGGGCGAGCCCCGGCCACAAGACATTCTCGTCCTGGCAACGGATCTCTGTGAAGGGCGTAGGCGAAAAGCTTTCGTTTTCCATTCGAACTGCGAGAGAGGCAGACTGTTACACGGAGCTCTGAGAACAAAGGTGCACGCCCTAGGCTGGCTTGGGCAGAAGAAGCGTTCTCGAGCTCTTGGCTGCCGGCACACTGCTGGGTATTTGGCGCCCCTGCAGCGGCTTCTGGCCGCCGGCAAGTGAAAGCGGAGCAAGGCGTGGGCGAGGGCGGTGAACGAAGCGGCAAAAGCGCCGTGCTTGTGTGCACCACGTTAGAGGCTACTAGGAGAGGAAGGTGGTTGACTCTCGCTTGCCTTCCCAAGTGCCCTTAGCAGTCGGAAGGAGCAAGCTGAAGCACTGCTGCTTGTGCTGCTCCTTGGTTCCCTTGCAGCCCGCTCTGAAAGCATTGGCGGTCACTTCTAGGCGCCGAGTTGCACACACACAGCACCACGCTAAGTGCCGCGGAGAAGGGAAATCCAGAGTGCAGCGAGGAGCTTGACGTAGCTTACGTTCAGTAAGGAAAAGGTGAACTTAAGCACTGCCTCTTCAATCTGGCCGCCTCTGCTCTGGTAGCAACTTTTGCAAGTCGGCAGAGGGAGCCGCGAGTATGTAGAACGGAGGGCAGCGAGACGCCGTGTGTTATGCGCCCTTTCAGGGCTGCTGACAAGGGGCTACTTTAAGAACGCCTTCTTCGTCCTCGCGTCCTTCTCGCTTCGTTCTAGCTGCATGGAGTACAGCACAGCGAAGGAGTGAAGACGGGCACTGCCCCAGCTTTTGCCCTGGCGTGCAACGGCTGTGTGCTGCTTTTCCAAGCAGCAAGAGCACTGAGAAGTGAAAGCGATTGTGAAGGAGCTCTTTGGCTGCTCGTGTGCTCTTCGCTGCACTGCGCCGCTCGCAAGCGGCTTCGTTCTTCGGCGTCTGCCGTCCGGAGAGAGCTGAACTGCAGCGGTCAGTTGCAGCTCTGCCCAACAGCGTGCTCTCAGTTCTGCGGACAAGCACGCCCTGTTGCCTTGGCTCCGAGTGCAAAGTCCCTAGCGAGCACTCACTCAGTGCAATGCACCCAGAAAGACGCTCTCGCTCGTCTTTCAAGGAACGATTCCTAACAGCAGAAGCAGCAGAGGCACAAACTGGATGACGAGAAGGGACAATGTAGAACACGTCTCTGTCCTGGCACGTTGTCGTGTGCGATATGTCCCTCCGGGTCTTCGGTCCTTGCGAAGCTCTATGTACTGCGAGCGCAGCTACTTGCAGCTGAGAAGGACCGCGGAGCTAGCAGCGAATTCGGAGAGCGCTAAGCACGAAGTCAAGAAGCGAGACGTGTCCCTGCAACGCGGTGCTAAGAGCAGCTTCCTGGCGGCGGGGGCGAGCCCCGGCCACAAGACATTCTCGTCCTGGCAACGGATCTCTGTGAAGGGCGTAGGCGAAAAGCTTTCGTTTTCCATTCGAACTGCGAGAGAGGCAGACTGTTACACGGAGCTCTGAGAACAAAGGTGCACGCCCTAGGCTGGCTTGGGCAGAAGAAGCGTTCTCGAGCTCTTGGCTGCCGGCACACTGCTGGGTATGTGGCGCCGCTGCAGCGTCTTCTGGCCGCCGGCAAGTGAAAGCGGAGCCAGGCGTAGGCGTGGGCGAGGGCGGTGAACGAAGCGGCAAAAGCGCCGTGCTTGTGTGCACCACGTTAGAGGCTACTAGGAGAGGAAGGTGGTTGACTCTCGCTTGCCTTCCCAAGTGCCCTTAGCAGTCGGAAGGAGCAAGCTGAAGCACTGCTGCTTGTGCTGCTCCTTGGTTCCCTTGCAGCCCGCTCTGAAAGCATTGGCGGTCACTTCTAGGCGCCGAGTTGCACACACACAGCACCACGCTAAGTGCCGCGGAGAAGGGAAATCCAGAGTGCAGCGAGGAGCTTGACGTGGCTTACGTTCAGTAAGGAAAAGGTGAACCTAAGCACTGCCTCTTCAATCTGGCCGCCTCTGCTCTGGTAGCAACTTTTGCAAGTCGGCAGAGGGAGCCGCGAGTACGTAGAACGGAGGGCTGCGAGACGCCGTGTGTTATGCGCCCTTTCAGGGCTGCTGACAAGGGGCTACTTTAAGAACGCCTTCTTCGTCCTCGCGTCCTTCTCGCTTCGTTCTAGCTGCATGGAGTACAGCACAGCGAAGGAGTGAAGACGGGCACTGCCCCAGCTTTTGCCCTGGCGTGCAACGGCTGTGTGCTGCTTTTCCAAGCAGCAAGAGCACTGAGAAGTGAAAGCGGTTGTGAAGGAGCTCTTTGGCTGCTCGTGTGCTCTTCGCTGCACTGCGCCGCTCGCAAGCGGCTTCGTTCTTCGGCGTCTGCCGTCCGGAGAGAGCTGAACTGCAGCGGTCAGTTGCAGCTCTGCCCAACAGCGTGCTCTCAGTTCTGCGGACAAGCACGCCCTGTTGCCTTGGCTCCGAGTGCAAAGTCCCTAGCGAGCACTCACTCAGTGCAATGCACCCAGAAAGACGCTCTCGCTCGTCTTTCAAGGAACGATTCCTAACAGCAGAAGCAGCAGAGGCACAAACTGGATGACGAGAAGGGACAATGTAGAACACGTCTCTGTCCTGGCACGTTGTCGTTTGCGATATGTCCCTCCGGGTCTTCGGTCCTTGCGAAGCTCTATGTACTGCGAGCGCAGCTACTCGCAGCTGAGAAGGACCGCGGAGCTAGCAGCGAATTCGGAGAGCGCTAAGCACGAAGTCAAGAAGCGAGACGTGTCCCTGCAACGCGGTGCTAAGAGCAGCTTCCTGGCGGCGGGGGCGAGCTCCGGCCACAAGACATTCTCGTCGTAGCAACGGATCTCCGTGAAGGGCGTAGGCGGAAAGCTTTCGTTTTCCATTCGAACTGCGAGAGAGGCAGACTGTTACACGGAGCTCTGAGAACAAAGGTGCACGCCCTAGGCGGGCTTGGGCAGAAGAAGCGTTCTCGAGCTCTTGGCTGCCCGCACACTGCTGGGTATGTGGCGCCGCTGCAGCGTCTTCTGGCCGCCGGCAAGTGAAAGCGGAGCCAGGCGTAGGCGTGGGCGAGGGCGGTGAACGAAGCGGCAAAAGCGCCGTGCTTGTGTGCACCACGTTAGAGGCTACTAGGAGAGGAAGGTGGTTGACTCTCGCTTGCCTTCCCAAGTGCCCTTAGCAGTCGGAAGGAGTAAGCTGAAGCACTGCTGCTTGTGCTGCTCCTTGGTTCCCTTGCAGCCCGCTCTGAAAGCATTGGCGGTCACTTCTAGGCGCCGAGTTGCACACACACAGCACCACGCTAAGTGCCGCGGAGAAGGGAAATCCAGAGTGCAGCGAGGAGCTGGACGTGGCTTACGTGCAGTAAGGAAAAGGTGAACCTAAGCACTGCCTCTTCAATCTGGCCGCCTCTGCTCTGGTAGCAACTTTTGCAAGTCGGCAAAGGGAGCCGCGAGTACGTAGAACGGAGGGCAGCGAGACGCCGTGTGTTATGCGCCCTTTCAGGGCTGCTGCCAGTAGGCTACTTTAAGAAGGCCTTCTACTTCCTCGCGTCCTTCTCGCTTCGTTCTAGCTGCATGGAGTACAGCACAGCGAAGGAGTGAAGACGGGCACTGCCCCAGCTTTTGCCCTGGCGTGCAACGGCTGTGTGCTGCTTTTCCAAGCAGCAAGAGCACTGAGAAGTGAAAGCGATTGTGAAGGAGCTCTTTGGCTGCTCGTGTGCTCTTCGCTGCACTGCGCCGCTCGCAAGCGGCTTCGTTCTTCGGCGTCTGCCGTCCGGAGAGAGCTGAACTGCAGCGGTCAGTTGCAGCTCTGCCCAACAGCGTGCTCTCAGTTCTGCGGACAAGCACGCCCTGTTGCCTTGGCTCCGAGTGCAAAGTCCCTAGCGAGCACTCACTCAGTGCAATGCACCCAGAAAGACGCTCTCGCTCGTCTTTCAAGGAACGATTCCTAACAGCACAAGCAGCAGAGGCACAAACTGGATGACGAGAAGGGACAATGTAGAACACGTCTCTGTCCTGGCACGTTGTCGTGTGCGATATGTCCCTCCGGGTCTTCGGTCCTTGCGAAGCTCTATGTACTGCGAGCGCAGCTACTTGCAGCTGAGAAGGACCGCGGAGCTAGCAGCGAATTCGGAGAGCGCTAAGCACGATGTCAAGAAGCGAGACGTGTCCCTGCAACGCGGTGCTAAGAGCAGCTTCCTGGCGGCGGGGGCGAGCCCCGGCCACAAGACATTCTCGTCCTGGCAACGGATCTCTGTGAAGGGCGTAGGCGAAAAGCTTTCGTTTTCCATTCGAACTGCGAGAGAGGCAGACTGTTACACGGAGCTCTGAGAACAAAGGTGCACGCCCTAGGCTGGCTTGGGCAGAAGAAGCGTTCTCGAGCTCTTGGCTGCCGGCACACTGCTGGGTATGTGGCGCCCCTGCAGCGGCTTCTGGCCGCCGGCAAGTGAAAGCGGAGCAAGGCGTGGGCGAGGGCGGTGAACGAAGCGGCTATGTGCCGTGCTTGTGTGCACCACGTTAGAGGCTACTAGGAGAGGAAGGTGGTTGACTCTCGCTTGCCTTCCCAAGTGCCCTTAGCAGTCGGAAGGAGCAAGCTGAAGCACTGCTGCTTGTGCTGCTCCTTGGTTCCCTTGCAGCCCGCTCTGAAAGCATTGGCGGTCACTTCTAGGCGCCGAGTTGCACACACACAGCACCACGCTAAGTGCCGCGGAGAAGGGAAATCCAGAGTGCAGCGAGGAGCTTGACGTGGCTTACGTTCAGTAAGGAAAAGGTGAACCTAAGCACTGCCTCTTCAATCTGGCCGCCTCTGCTCTGGTAGCAACTTTTGCAAGTCGGCAGAGGGAGCCGCGAGTACGTAGAACGGAGGGCAGCGAGACGCCGTGTGTTATGCGCCCTTTCAGGGCTGCTGACAAGGGGCTACTTTAAGAACGCCTTCTTCGTCCTCGCGTCCTTCTCGCTTCGTTCTAGCTGCATGGAGTACAGCACAGCGAAGGAGTGAAGACGGGCACTGCCCCAGCTTTTGCCCTGGCGTGCAACGGCTGTGTGCTGCTTTTCCAAGCAGCAAGAGCACTGAGAAGTGAAAGCGATTGGGAAGGAGCTCTTTGGCTGCTCGTGTGCTCTTCGCTGCACTGCGCCGCTCGCAAGCGGCTTCGTTCTTCGGCGTCTGCCGTCCGGAGAGAGCTGAACTGCAGCGGTCAGTTGCAGCTCTGCCCAACAGCGTGCTCTCAGTTCTGCGGACAAGCACGCCCTGTTGCCTTGGCTCCGAGTGCAAAGTCCCTAGCGAGCACTCACTCAGTGCAATGCACCCAGAAAGACGCTCTCGCTCGTCTTTCAAGGAACGATTCCTAACAGCAGAAGCAGCAGAGGCACAAACTGGATGACGAGAAGGGACAATGTAGAACACGTCTCTGTCCTGGCACGTTGTCGTGTGCGATATGTCCCTCCGGGTCTTCGGTCCTTGCGAAGCTCTATGTACTGCGAGCGCAGCTACTTGCAGCTGAGAAGGACCGCGGAGCTAGCAGCGAATTCGGAGAGCGCTAAGCACGAAGTCAAGAAGCGAGACGTGTCCCTGCAACGCGGTGCTAAGAGCAGCTTCCTGGCGGCGGGGGCGAGCTCCGGCCACAAGACATTCTCGTCGTAGCAACGGATCTCCGTGAAGGGCGTAGGCGGAAAGCTTTCGTTTTCCATTCGAACTGCGAGAGAGGCAGACTGTTACACGGAGCTCTGAGAACAAAGGTGCACGCCCTAGGCGGGCTTGGGCAGAAGAAGCGTTCTCGAGCTCTTGGCTGCCCGCACACTGCTGGGTATGTGGCGCCGCTGCAGCGTCTTCTGGCCGCCGGCAAGTGAAAGCGGAGCCAGGCGTAGGCGTGGGCGAGGGCGGTGAACGAAGCGGCTATGTGCCGTGCTTGTGTGCACCACGTTAGAGGCTACTAGGAGAGGAAGGTGGTTGACTCTCGCTTGCCTTCCCAAGTGCCCTTAGCAGTCGGAAGGAGCAAGCTGAAGCACTGCTGCTTGTGCTGCTCCTTGGTTCCCTTGCAGCCCGCTCTGAAAGCATTGGCGGTCACTTCTAGGCGCCGAGTTGCACACACACAGCACCACGCTAAGTGCCGCGGAGAAGGGAAATCCAGAGTGCAGCGAGGAGCTGGACGTGGCTTACGTTCAGTAAGGAAAAGGTGAACCTAAGCACTGCCTCTTCAATCTGGCCGCCTCTGCTCTGGTAGCAACTTTTGCAAGTCGGCAAAGGGAGCCGCGAGTATGTAGAACGGAGGGCAGCGAGACGCCGTGTGTTATGCGCCCTTTCAGGGCTGCTGACAAGGGGCTACTTTAAGAACGCCTTCTTCGTCCTCGCGTCCTTCTCGCTTCGTTCTAGCTGCATGGAGTACAGCACAGCGAAGGAGTGAAGACGGGCACTGCCCCAGCTTTTGCCCTGGCGTGCAACGGCTGTGTGCTGCTTTTCCAAGCAGCAAGAGCACTGAGAAGTGAAAGCGATTGTGAAGGAGCTCTTTGGCTGCTCGTGTGCTCTTCGCTGCACTGCGCCGCTCGCAAGCGGCTTCGTTCTTCGGCGTCTGCCGTCCGGAGAGAGCTGAACTGCAGCGGTCAGTTGCAGCTCTGCCCAACAGCGTGCTCTCAGTTCTGCGGACAAGCACGCCCTGTTGCCTTGGCTCCGAGTGCAAAGTCCCTAGCGAGCACTCACTCAGTGCAATGCACCCAGAAAGACGCTCTCGCTCGTCTTTCAAGGAACGATTCCTAACAGCAGAAGCAGCAGAGGCACAAACTGGATGACGAGAAGGGACAATGTAGAACACGTCTCTGTCCTGGCACGTTGTCGTGTGCGATATGTCCCTCCGGGTCTTCGGTCCTTGCGAAGCTCTATGTACTGCGAGCGCAGCTACTTGCAGCTGAGAAGGACCGCGGAGCTAGCAGCGAATTCGGAGAGCGCTAAGCACGAAGTCAAGAAGCGAGACGTGTCCCTGCAACGCGGTGCTAAGAGCAGCTTCCTGGCGGCGGGGGCGAGCTCCGGCCACAAGACATTCTCGTCGTTGCAACGGATCTCCGTGAAGGGCGTAGGCGGAAAGCTTTCGTTTTCCATTCGAACTGCGAGAGAGGCAGACTGTTACACGGAGCTCTGAGAACAAAGGTGCACGCCCTAGGCGGGCTTGGGCAGAAGAAGCGTTCTCGAGCTCTTGGCTGCCCGCACACTGCTGGGTATGTGGCGCCGCTGCAGCGTCTTCTGGCCGCCGGCAAGTGAAAGCGGAGCCAGGCGTAGGCGTGGGCGAGGGCGGTGAACGAAGCGGCAAAAGCGCCGTGCTTGTGTGCACCACGTTAGAGGCTACTAGGAGAGGAAGGTGGTTGACTCTCGCTTGCCTTCCCAAGTGCCCTTAGCAGTCGGAAGGAGTAAGCTGAAGCACTGCTGCTTGTGCTGCTCCTTGGTTCCCTTGCAACCCGCTCTGAAAGCATTGGCGGTCACTTCTAGGCGCCGAGTTGCACACACACAGCACCACGCTAAGTGCCGCGGAGAAGGGAAATCCAGAGTGCAGCGAGGAGCTGGACGTGGCTTACGTGCAGTAAGGAAAAGGTGAACCTAAGCACTGCCTCTTCAATCTGGCCGCCTCTGCTCTGGTAGCAACTTTTGCAAGTCGGCAAAGGGAGCCGCGAGTACGTAGAACGGAGGGCAGCGAGACGCCGTGTGTTATGCGCCCTTTCAGGGCTGCTGCCAGTAGGCTACTTTAAGAAGGCCTTCTACTTCCTCGCGTCCTTCTCGCTTCGTTCTAGCTGCATGGAGTACAGCACAGCGAAGGAGTGAAGACGGGCACTGCCCCAGCTTTTGCCCTGGCGTGCAACGGCTGTGTGCTGCTTTTCCAAGCAGCAAGAGCACTGAGAAGTGAAAGCGATTGTGAAGGAGCTCTTTGGCTGCTCGTGTGCTCTTCGCTGCACTGCGCCGCTCGCAAGCGGCTTCGTTCTTCGGCGTCTGCCGTCCGGAGAGAGCTGAACTGCAGCGGTCAGTTGCAGCTCTGCCCAACAGCGTGCTCTCAGTTCTGCGGACAAGCACGCCCTGTTGCCTTGGCTCCGAGTGCAAAGTCCCTAGCGAGCACTCACTCAGTGCAATGCACCCAGAAAGACGCTCTCGCTCGTCTTTCAAGGAACGATTCCTAACAGCAGAAGCAGCAGAGGCACAAACTGGATGACGAGAAGGGACAATGTAGAACACGTCTCTGTCCTGGCACGTTGTCGTGTGCGATATGTCCCTCCGGGTCTTCGGTCCTTGCGAAGCTCTATGTACTGCGAGCGCAGCTACTTGCAGCTGAGAAGGACCGCGGAGCTAGCAGCGAATTCGGAGAGCGCTAAGCACGAAGTCAAGAAGCGAGACGTGTCCCTGCAACGCGGTGCTAAGAGCAGCTTCCTGGCGGCGGGGGCGAGCCCCGGCCACAAGACATTCTCGTCCTGGCAACGGATCTCTGTGAAGGGCGTAGGCGAAAAGCTTTCGTTTTCCATTCGAACTGCGAGAGAGGCAGACTGTTACACGGAGCTCTGAGAACAAAGGTGCACGCCCTAGGCTGGCTTGGGCAGAAGAAGCGTTCTCGAGCTCTTGGCTGCCGGCACACTGCTGGGTATTTGGCGCCCCTGCAGCGGCTTCTGGCCGCCGGCAAGTGAAAGCGGAGCAAGGCGTGGGCGAGGGCGGTGAACGAAGCGGCAAAAGCGCCGTGCTTGTGTGCACCACGTTAGAGGCTACTAGGAGAGGAAGGTGGTTGACTCTCGCTTGCCTTCCCAAGTGCCCTTAGCAGTCGGAAGGAGCAAGCTGAAGCACTGCTGCTTGTGCTGCTCCTTGGTTCCCTTGCAGCCCGCTCTGAAAGCATTGGCGGTCACTTCTAGGCGCCGAGTTGCACACACACAGCACCACGCTAAGTGCCGCGGAGAAGGGAAATCCAGAGTGCAGCGAGGAGCTTGACGTGGCTTACGTTCAGTAAGGAAAAGGTGAACCTAAGCACTGCCTCTTCAATCTGGCCGCCTCTGCTCTGGTAGCAACTTTTGCAAGTCGGCAGAGGGAGCCGCGAGTACGTAGAACGGAGGGCAGCGAGACGCCGTGTGTTATGCGCCCTTTCAGGGCTGCTGACAAGGGGCTACTTTAAGAACGCCTTCTTCGTCCTCGCGTCCTTCTCGCTTCGTTCTAGCTGCATGGAGTACAGCACAGCGAAGGAGTGAAGACGGGCACTGCCCCAGCTTTTGCCCTGGCGTGCAACGGCTGTGTGCTGCTTTTCCAAGCAGCAAGAGCACTGAGAAGTGAAAGCGATTGGGAAGGAGCTCTTTGGCTGCTCGTGTGCTCTTCGCTGCACTGCGCCGCTCGCAAGCGGCTTCGTTCTTCGGCGTCTGCCGTCCGGAGAGAGCTGAACTGCAGCGGTCAGTTGCAGCTCTGCCCAACAGCGTGCTCTCAGTTCTGCGGACAAGCACGCCCTGTTGCCTTGGCTCCGAGTGCAAAGTCCCTAGCGAGCACTCACTCAGTGCAATGCACCCAGAAAGACGCTCTCGCTCGTCTTTCAAGGAACGATTCCTAACAGCAGAAGCAGCAGAGGCACAAACTGGATGACGAGAAGGGACAATGTAGAACACGTCTCTGTCCTGGCACGTTGTCGTGTGCGATATGTCCCTCCGGGTCTTCGGTCCTTGCGAAGCTCTATGTACTGCGAGCGCAGCTACTTGCAGCTGAGAAGGACCGCGGAGCTAGCAGCGAATTCGGAGAGCGCTAAGCACGAAGTCAAGAAGCGAGACGTGTCCCTGCAACGCGGTGCTAAGAGCAGCTTCCTGGCGGCGGGGGCGAGCTCCGGCCACAAGACATTCTCGTCGTAGCAACGGATCTCCGTGAAGGGCGTAGGCGGAAAGCTTTCGTTTTCCATTCGAACTGCGAGAGAGGCAGACTGTTACACGGAGCTCTGAGAACAAAGGTGCACGCCCTAGGCGGGCTTGGGCAGAAGAAGCGTTCTCGAGCTCTTGGCTGCCCGCACACTGCTGGGTATGTGGCGCCGCTGCAGCGTCTTCTGGCCGCCGGCAAGTGAAAGCGGAGCCAGGCGTAGGCGTGGGCGAGGGCGGTGAACGAAGCGGCTATGTGCCGTGCTTGTGTGCACCACGTTAGAGGCTACTAGGAGAGGAAGGTGGTTGACTCTCGCTTGCCTTCCCAAGTGCCCTTAGCAGTCGGAAGGAGCAAGCTGAAGCACTGCTGCTTGTGCTGCTCCTTGGTTCCCTTGCAGCCCGCTCTGAAAGCATTGGCGGTCACTTCTAGGCGCCGAGTTGCACACACACAGCACCACGCTAAGTGCCGCGGAGAAGGGAAATCCAGAGTGCAGCGAGGAGCTGGACGTGGCTTACGTTCAGTAAGGAAAAGGTGAACCTAAGCACTGCCTCTTCAATCTGGCCGCCTCTGCTCTGGTAGCAACTTTTGCAAGTCGGCAGAGGGAGCCGCGAGTATGTAGAACGGAGGGCAGCGAGACGCCGTGTGTTATGCGCCCTTTCAGGGCTGCTGACAAGGGGCTACTTTAAGAACGCCTTCTTCGTCCTCGCGTCCTTCTCGCTTCGTTCTAGCTGCATGGAGTACAGCACAGCGAAGGAGTGAAGACGGGCACTGCCCCAGCTTTTGCCCTGGCGTGCAACGGCTGTGTGCTGCTTTTCCAAGCAGCAAGAGCACTGAGAAGTGAAAGCGATTGTGAAGGAGCTCTTTGGCTGCTCGTGTGCTCTTCGCTGCACTGCGCCGCTCGCAAGCGGCTTCGTTCTTCGGCGTCTGCCGTCCGGAGAGAGCTGAACTGCAGCGGTCAGTTGCAGCTCTGCCCAACAGCGTGCTCTCAGTTCTGCGGACAAGCACGCCCTGTTGCCTTGGCTCCGAGTGCAAAGTCCCTAGCGAGCACTCACTCAGTGCAATGCACCCAGAAAGACGCTCTCGCTCGTCTTTCAAGGAACGATTCCTAACAGCAGAAGCAGCAGAGGCACAAACTGGATGACGAGAAGGGACAATGTAGAACACGTCTCTGTCCTGGCACGTTGTCGTGTGCGATATGTCCCTCCGGGTCTTCGGTCCTTGCGAAGCTCTATGTACTGCGAGCGCAGCTACTTGCAGCTGAGAAGGACCGCGGAGCTAGCAGCGAATTCGGAGAGCGCTAAGCACGAAGTCAAGAAGCGAGACGTGTCCCTGCAACGCGGTGCTAAGAGCAGCTTCCTGGCGGCGGGGGCGAGCTCCGGCCACAAGACATTCTCGTCGTAGCAACGGATCTCCGTGAAGGGCGTAGGCGGAAAGCTTTCGTTTTCCATTCGAACTGCGAGAGAGGCAGACTGTTACACGGAGCTCTGAGAACAAAGGTGCACGCCCTAGGCGGGCTTGGGCAGAAGAAGCGTTCTCGAGCTCTTGGCTGCCCGCACACTGCTGGGTATGTGGCGCCGCTGCAGCGTCTTCTGGCCGCCGGCAAGTGAAAGCGGAGCCAGGCGTAGGCGTGGGCGAGGGCGGTGAACGAAGCGGCAAAAGCGCCGTGCTTGTGTGCACCACGTTAGAGGCTACTAGGAGAGGAAGGTGGTTGACTCTCGCTTGCCTTCCCAAGTGCCCTTAGCAGTCGGAAGGAGCAAGCTGAAGCACTGCTGCTTGTGCTGCTCCTTGGTTCCCTTGCAGCCCGCTCTGAAAGCATTGGCGGTCACTTCTAGGCGCCGAGTTGCACACACACAGCACCACGCTAAGTGCCGCGGAGAAGGGAAATCCAGAGTGCAGCGAGGAGCTTGACGTGGCTTACGTTCAGTAAGGAAAAGGTGAACTTAAGCACTGCCTCTTCAATCTGGCCGCCTCTGCTCTGGTAGCAACTTTTGCAAGTCGGCAGAGGGAGCCGCGAGTATGTAGAACGGAGGGCAGCGAGACGCCGTGTGTTATGCGCCCTTTCAGGGCTGCTGACAAGGGGCTACTTTAAGAACGCCTTCTTCGTCCTCGCGTCCTTCTCGCTTCGTTCTAGCTGCATGGAGTACAGCACAGCGAAGGAGTGAAGACGGGCACTGCCCCAGCTTTTGCCCTGGCGTGCAACGGCTGTGTGCTGCTTTTCCAAGCAGCAAGAGCACTGAGAAGTGAAAGCGATTGTGAAGGAGCTCTTTGGCTGCTCGTGTGCTCTTCGCTGCACTGCGCCGCTCGCAAGCGGCTTCGTTCTTCGGCGTCTGCCGTCCGGAGAGAGCTGAACTGCAGCGGTCAGTTGCAGCTCTGCCCAACAGCGTGCTCTCAGTTCTGCGGACAAGCACGCCCTGTTGCCTTGGCTCCGAGTGCAAAGTCCCTAGCGAGCACTCACTCAGTGCAATGCACCCAGAAAGACGCTCTCGCTCGTCTTTCAAGGAACGATTCCTAACAGCAGAAGCAGCAGAGGCACAAACTGGATGACGAGAAGGGACAATGTAGAACACGTCTCTGTCCTGGCACGTTGTCGTGTGCGATATGTCCCTCCGGGTCTTCGGTCCTTGCGAAGCTCTATGTACTGCGAGCGCAGCTACTTGCAGCTGAGAAGGACCGCGGAGCTAGCAGCGAATTCGGAGAGCGCTAAGCACGAAGTCAAGAAGCGAGACGTGTCCCTGCAACGCGGTGCTAAGAGCAGCTTCCTGGCGGCGGGGGCGAGCCCCGGCCACAAGACATTCTCGTCCTGGCAACGGATCTCTGTGAAGGGCGTAGGCGAAAAGCTTTCGTTTTCCATTCGAACTGCGAGAGAGGCAGACTGTTACACGGAGCTCTGAGAACAAAGGTGCACGCCCTAGGCTGGCTTGGGCAGAAGAAGCGTTCTCGAGCTCTTGGCTGCCGGCACACTGCTGGGTATGTGGCGCCGCTGCAGCGTCTTCTGGCCGCCGGCAAGTGAAAGCGGAGCCAGGCGTAGGCGTGGGCGAGGGCGGTGAACGAAGCGGCAAAAGCGCCGTGCTTGTGTGCACCACGTTAGAGGCTACTAGGAGAGGAAGGTGGTTGACTCTCGCTTGCCTTCCCAAGTGCCCTTAGCAGTCGGAAGGAGCAAGCTGAAGCACTGCTGCTTGTGCTGCTCCTTGGTTCCCTTGCAGCCCGCTCTGAAAGCATTGGCGGTCACTTCTAGGCGCCGAGTTGCACACACACAGCACCACGCTAAGTGCCGCGGAGAAGGGAAATCCAGAGTGCAGCGAGGAGCTTGACGTGGCTTACGTTCAGTAAGGAAAAGGTGAACCTAAGCACTGCCTCTTCAATCTGGCCGCCTCTGCTCTGGTAGCAACTTTTGCAAGTCGGCAGAGGGAGCCGCGAGTACGTAGAACGGAGGGCTGCGAGACGCCGTGTGTTATGCGCCCTTTCAGGGCTGCTGACAAGGGGCTACTTTAAGAACGCCTTCTTCGTCCTCGCGTCCTTCTCGCTTCGTTCTAGCTGCATGGAGTACAGCACAGCGAAGGAGTGAAGACGGGCACTGCCCCAGCTTTTGCCCTGGCGTGCAACGGCTGTGTGCTGCTTTTCCAAGCAGCAAGAGCACTGAGAAGTGAAAGCGATTGTGAAGGAGCTCTTTGGCTGCTCGTGTGCTCTTCGCTGCACTGCGCCGCTCGCAAGCGGCTTCGTTCTTCGGCGTCTGCCGTCCGGAGAGAGCTGAACTGCAGCGGTCAGTTGCAGCTCTGCCCAACAGCGTGCTCTCAGTTCTGCGGACAAGCACGCCCTGTTGCCTTGGCTCCGAGTGCAAAGTCCCTAGCGAGCACTCACTCAGTGCAATGCACCCAGAAAGACGCTCTCGCTCGTCTTTCAAGGAACGATTCCTAACAGCAGAAGCAGCAGAGGCACAAACTGGATGACGAGAAGGGACAATGTAGAACACGTCTCTGTCCTGGCACGTTGTCGTGTGCGATATGTCCCTCCGGGTCTTCGGTCCTTGCGAAGCTCTATGTACTGCGAGCGCAGCTACTCGCAGCTGAGAAGGACCGCGGAGCTAGCAGCGAATTCGGAGAGCGCTAAGCACGAAGTCAAGAAGCGAGACGTGTCCCTGCAACGCGGTGCTAAGAGCAGCTTCCTGGCGGCGGGGGCGAGCTCCGGCCACAAGACATTCTCGTCGTAGCAACGGATCTCCGTGAAGGGCGTAGGCGGAAAGCTTTCGTTTTCCATTCGAACTGCGAGAGAGGCAGACTGTTACACGGAGCTCTGAGAACAAAGGTGCACGCCCTAGGCGGGCTTGGGCAGAAGAAGCGTTCTCGAGCTCTTGGCTGCCCGCACACTGCTGGGTATGTGGCGCCGCTGCAGCGTCTTCTGGCCGCCGGCAAGTGAAAGCGGAGCCAGGCGTAGGCGTGGGCGAGGGCGGTGAACGAAGCGGCAAAAGCGCCGTGCTTGTGTGCACCACGTTAGAGGCTACTAGGAGAGGAAGGTGGTTGACTCTCGCTTGCCTTCCCAAGTGCCCTTAGCAGTCGGAAGGAGTAAGCTGAAGCACTGCTGCTTGTGCTGCTCCTTGGTTCCCTTGCAGCCCGCTCTGAAAGCATTGGCGGTCACTTCTAGGCGCCGAGTTGCACACACACAGCACCACGCTAAGTGCCGCGGAGAAGGGAAATCCAGAGTGCAGCGAGGAGCTGGACGTGGCTTACGTGCAGTAAGGAAAAGGTGAACCTAAGCACTGCCTCTTCAATCTGGCCGCCTCTGCTCTGGTAGCAACTTTTGCAAGTCGGCAAAGGGAGCCGCGAGTACGTAGAACGGAGGGCAGCGAGACGCCGTGTGTTATGCGCCCTTTCAGGGCTGCTGCCAGTAGGCTACTTTAAGAAGGCCTTCTACTTCCTCGCGTCCTTCTCGCTTCGTTCTAGCTGCATGGAGTACAGCACAGCGAAGGAGTGAAGACGGGCACTGCCCCAGCTTTTGCCCTGGCGTGCAACGGCTGTGTGCTGCTTTTCCAAGCAGCAAGAGCACTGAGAAGTGAAAGCGATTGGGAAGGAGCTCTTTGGCTGCTCGTGTGCTCTTCGCTGCACTGCGCCGCTCGCAAGCGGCTTCGTTCTTCGGCGTCTGCCGTCCGGAGAGAGCTGAACTGCAGCGGTCAGTTTCAGCTCTGCCCAACAGCGTGCTCTCAGTTCTGCGGACAAGCACGCCCTGTTGCCTTGGCTCCGAGTGCAAAGTCCCTAGCGAGCACTCACTCAGTGCAATGCACCCAGAAAGACGCTCTCGCTCGTCTTTCAAGGAGCGATTCCTAACAGCAGAAGCAGCAGAGGCACAAACTGGATGACGAGAAGGGACAATGTAGAACACGTCTCTGTCCTGGCACGTTGTCGTGTGCGATATGTCCCTCCGGGTCTTCGGTCCTTGCGAAGCTCTATGTACTGCGAGCGCAGCTACTCGCAGCTGAGAAGGACCGCGGAGCTAGCAGCGAATTCGGAGAGCGCTAAGCACGAAGTCAAGAAGCGAGACGTGTCCCTGCAACGCGGTGCTAAGAGCAGCTTCCTGGCGGCGGGGGCGAGCCCCGGCCACAAGACATTCTCGTCCTGGCAACGGATCTCTGTGAAGGGCGTAGGCGAAAAGCTTTCGTTTTCCATTCGAACTGCGAGAGAGGCAGACTGTTACACGGAGCTCTGAGAACAAAGGTGCACGCCCTAGGCTGGCTTGGGCAGAAGAAGCGTTCTCGAGCTCTTGGCTGCCGGCACACTGCTGGGTATGTGGCGCCCCTGCAGCGGCTTCTGGCCGCCGACAAGTGAAAGGGGAGCAAGGCGTGGGCGAGGGCGGTGAACGAAGCGGCAAAAGCGCCGTGCTTGTGTGCACCACGTTAGAGGCTACTAGGAGAGGAAGGTGGTTGACTCTCGCTTGCCTTCCCAAGTGCCCTTAGCAGTCGGAAGGAGCAAGCTGAAGCACTGCTGCTTGTGCTGCTCCTTGGTTCCCTTGCAGCCCGCTCTGAAAGCATTGGCGGTCACTTCTAGGCGCCGAGTTGCACACACACAGCACCACGCTAAGTGCCGCGGAGAAGGGAAATCCAGAGTGCAGCGAGGAGCTGGACGTGGCTTACGTTCAGTAAGGAAAAGGTGAACTTAAGCACTGCCTCTTCAATCTGGCCGCCTCTGCTCTGGTAGCAACTTTTGCAAGTCGGCAGAGGGAGCCGCGAGTATGTAGAACGGAGGGCAGCGAGACGCCGTGTGTTATGCGCCCTTTCAGGGCTGCTGCCAGTAGGCTACTTTAAGAAGGCCTTCTACTTCCTCGCGTCCTTCTCGCTTCGTTCTAGCTGCATGGAGTACAGCACAGCGAAGGAGTGAAGACGGGCACTGCCCCAGCTTTTGCCCTGGCGTGCAACGGCTGTGTGCTGCTTTTCCAAGCAGCAAGAGCACTGAGAAGTGAAAGCGATTGTGAAGGAGCTCTTTGGCTGCTCGTGTGCTCTTCGCTGCACTGCGCCGCTCGCAAGCGGCTTCGTTCTTCGGCGTCTGCCGTCCGGAGAGAGCTGAACTGCAGCGGTCAGTTGCAGCTCTGCCCAACAGCGTGCTCTCAGTTCTGCGGACAAGCACGCCCTGTTGCCTTGGCTCCGAGTGCAAAGTCCCTAGCGAGCACTCACTCAGTGCAATGCACCCAGAAAGACGCTCTCGCTCGTCTTTCAAGGAACGATTCCTAACAGCACAAGCAGCAGAGGCACAAACTGGATGACGAGAAGGGACAATGTAGAACACGTCTCTGTCCTGGCACGTTGTCGTGTGCGATATGTCCCTCCGGGTCTTCGGTCCTTGCGAAGCTCTATGTACTGCGAGCGCAGCTACTTGCAGCTGAGAAGGACCGCGGAGCTAGCAGCGAATTCGGAGAGCGCTAAGCACGATGTCAAGAAGCGAGACGTGTCCCTGCAACGCGGTGCTAAGAGCAGCTTCCTGGCGGCGGGGGCGAGCCCCGGCCACAAGACATTCTCGTCCTGGCAACGGATCTCTGTGAAGGGCGTAGGCGAAAAGCTTTCGTTTTCCATTCGAACTGCGAGAGAGGCAGACTGTTACACGGAGCTCTGAGAACAAAGGTGCACGCCCTAGGCTGGCTTGGGCAGAAGAAGCGTTCTCGAGCTCTTGGCTGCCGGCACACTGCTGGGTATGTGGCGCCCCTGCAGCGGCTTCTGGCCGCCGGCAAGTGAAAGGGGAGCAAGGCGTGGGCGAGGGCGGTGAACGAAGCGGCTATGTGCCGTGCTTGTGTGCACCACGTTAGAGGCTACTAGGAGAGGAAGGTGGTTGACTCTCGCTTGCCTTCCCAAGTGCCCTTAGCAGTCGGAAGGAGCAAGCTGAAGCACTGCTGCTTGTGCTGCTCCTTGGTTCCCTTGCAGCCCGCTCTGAAAGCATTGGCGGTCACTTCTAGGCGCCGAGTTGCACACACACAGCACCACGCTAAGTGCCGCGGAGAAGGGAAATCCAGAGTGCAGCGAGGAGCTGGACGTGGCTTACGTTCAGTAAGGAAAAGGTGAACCTAAGCACTGCCTCTTCAATCTGGCCGCCTCTGCTCTGGTAGCAACTTTTGCAAGTCGGCAGAGGGAGCCGCGAGTAAGTAGAACGGAGGGCAGCTAGACTCCGTGTGTTATGCGCCCTTTCAGGGCTGCTGACAAGGGGCTACTTTAAGAACGCCTTCTTCGTCCTCGCGTCCTTCTCGCTTCGTTCTAGCTGCATGGAGTACAGCACAGCGAAGGAGTGAAGACGGGCACTGCCCCAGCTTTTGCCCTGGCGTGCAACGGCTGTGTGCTGCTTTTCCAAGCAGCAAGAGCACTGAGAAGTGAAAGCGATTGGGAAGGAGCTCTTTGGCTGCTCGTGTGCTCTTCGCTGCACTGCGCCGCTCGCAAGCGGCTTCGTTCTTCGGCGTCTGCCGTCCGGAGAGAGCTGAACTGCAGCGGTCAGTTGCAGCTCTGCCCAACAGCGTGCTCTCAGTTCTGCGGACAAGCACGCCCTGTTGCCTTGGCTCCGAGTGCAAAGTCCCTAGCGAGCACTCACTCAGTGCAATGCACCCAGAAAGACGCTCTCGCTCGTCTTTCAAGGAGCGATTCCTAACAGCACAAGCAGCAGAGGCACAAACTGGATGACGAGAAGGGACAATGTAGAACACGTCTCTGTCCTGGCACGTTGTCGTGTGCGATATGTCCCTCCGGGTCTTCGGTCCTTGCGAAGCTCTATGTACTGCGAGCGCAGCTACTTGCAGCTGAGAAGGACCGCGGAGCTAGCAGCGAATTCGGAGAGCGCTAAGCACGAAGTCAAGAAGCGAGACGTGTCCCTGCAACGCGGTGCTAAGAGCAGCTTCCTGGCGGCGGGGGCGAGCCCCGGCCACAAGACATTCTCGTCCTGGCAACGGATCTCTGTGAAGGGCGTAGGCGAAAAGCTTTCGTTTTCCATTCGAACTGCGAGAGAGGCAGACTGTTACACGGAGCTCTGAGAACAAAGGTGCACGCCCTAGGCTGGCTTGGGCAGAAGAAGCGTTCTCGAGCTCTTGGCTGCCGGCACACTGCTGGGTATGTGGCGCCCCTGCAGCGGCTTCTGGCCGCCGACAAGTGAAAGGGGAGCAAGGCGTGGGCGAGGGCGGTGAACGAAGCGGCAAAAGCGCCGTGCTTGTGTGCACCACGTTAGAGGCTACTAGGAGAGGAAGGTGGTTGACTCTCGCTTGCCTTCCCAAGTGCCCTTAGCAGTCGGAAGGAGTAAGCTGAAGCACTGCTGCTTGTGCTGCTCCTTGGTTCCCTTGCAGCCCGCTCTGAAAGCATTGGCGGTCACTTCTAGGCGCCGAGTTGCACACACACAGCACCACGCTAAGTGCCGCGGAGAAGGGAAATCCAGAGTGCAGCGAGGAGCTGGACGTGGCTTACGTTCAGTAAGGAAAAGGTGAACCTAAGCACTGCCTCTTCAATCTGGCCGCCTCTGCTCTGGTAGCAACTTTTGCAAGTCGGCAGAGGGAGCCGCGAGTATGTAGAACGGAGGGCAGCGAGACGCCGTGTGTTATGCGCCCTTTCAGGGCTGCTGACAAGGGGCTACTTTAAGAACGCCTTCTTCGTCCTCGCGTCCTTCTCGCTTCGTTCTAGCTGCATGGAGTACAGCACAGCGAAGGAGTGAAGACGGGCACTGCCCCAGCTTTTGCCCTGGCGTGCAACGGCTGTGTGCTGCTTTTCCAAGCAGCAAGAGCACTGAGAAGTGAAAGCGATTGTGAAGGAGCTCTTTGGCTGCTCGTGTGCTCTTCGCTGCACTGCGCCGCTCGCAAGCGGCTTCGTTCTTCGGCGTCTGCCGTCCGGAGAGAGCTGAACTGCAGCGGTCAGTTGCAGCTCTGCCCAACAGCGTGCTCTCAGTTCTGCGGACAAGCACGCCCTGTTGCCTTGGCTCCGAGTGCAAAGTCCCTAGCGAGCACTCACTCAGTGCAATGCACCCAGAAAGACGCTCTCGCTCGTCTTTCAAGGAACGATTCCTAACAGCACAAGCAGCAGAGGCACAAACTGGATGACGAGAAGGGACAATGTAGAACACGTCTCTGTCCTGGCACGTTGTCGTGTGCGATATGTCCCTCCGGGTCTTCGGTCCTTGCGAAGCTCTATGTACTGCGAGCGCAGCTACTTGCAGCTGAGAAGGACCGCGGAGCTAGCAGCGAATTCGGAGAGCGCTAAGCACGAAGTCAAGAAGCGAGACGTGTCCCTGCAACGCGGTGCTAAGAGCAGCTTCCTGGCGGCGGGGGCGAGCTCCGGCCACAAGACATTCTCGTCGTAGCAACGGATCTCCGTGAAGGGCGTAGGCGGAAAGCTTTCGTTTTCCATTCGAACTGCGAGAGAGGCAGACTGTTACACGGAGCTCTGAGAACAAAGGTGCACGCCCTAGGCGGGCTTGGGCAGAAGAAGCGTTCTCGAGCTCTTGGCTGCCCGCACACTGCTGGGTATGTGGCGCCGCTGCAGCGTCTTCTGGCCGCCGGCAAGTGAAAGCGGAGCCAGGCGTAGGCGTGGGCGAGGGCGGTGAACGAAGCGGCAAAAGCGCCGTGCTTGTGTGCACCACGTTAGAGGCTACTAGGAGAGGAAGGTGGTTGACTCTCGCTTGCCTTCCCAAGTGCCCTTAGCAGTCGGAAGGAGTAAGCTGAAGCACTGCTGCTTGTGCTGCTCCTTGGTTCCCTTGCAACCCGCTCTGAAAGCATTGGCGGTCACTTCTAGGCGCCGAGTTGCACACACACAGCACCACGCTAAGTGCCGCGGAGAAGGGAAATCCAGAGTGCAGCGAGGAGCTGGACGTGGCTTACGTTCAGTAAGGAAAAGGTGAACCTAAGCACTGCCTCTTCAATCTGGCCGCCTCTGCTCTGGTAGCAACTTTTGCAAGTCGGCAAAGGGAGCCGCGAGTACGTAGAACGGAGGGCAGCTAGACGCCGTGTGTTATGCGCCCTTTCAGGGCTGCTGACAAGGGGCTACTTTAAGAACGCCTTCTTCGTCCTCGCGTCCTTCTCGCTTCATTCTAGCTGCATGGAGTACAGCACAGCGAAGGAGTGAAGACGGACACTGCCCCAGCTTTTGCCCTGGCGTGCAACGGCTGTGTGCTGCTTTTCCAAGCAGCAAGAGCACTGAGAAGTGAAAGCGATTGGGAAGGAGCTCTTTGGCTTCTCGTGTGCTCTTCGCTGCACTGCGCCGCTCGCAAGCGGCTTCGTTCTTCGGCGTCTGCCGTCCGGAGAGAGCTGAACTGCAGCGGTCAGTTTCAGCTCTGCCCAACAGCGTGCTCTCAGTTCTGCGGACAAGCACGCCCTGTTGCCTTGGCTCCGAGTGCAAAGTCCCTAGCGAGCACTCACTCAGTGCAATGCACCCAGAAAGACGCTCTCGCTCGTCTTTCAAGGAACGATTCCTAACAGCAGAAGCAGCAGAGGCACAAACTGGATGACGAGAAGGGACAATGTAGAACACGTCTCTGTCCTGGCACGTTGTCGTGTGCGATATGTCCCTCCGGGTCTTCGGTCCTTGCGAAGCTCTATGTACTGCGAGCGCAGCTACTTGCAGCTGAGAAGGACCGCGGAGCTAGCAGCGAATTCGGAGAGCGCTAAGCACGAAGTCAAGAAGCGAGACGTGTCCCTGCAACGCGGTGCTAAGAGCAGCTTCCTGGCGGCGGGGGCGAGCCCCGGCCACAAGACATTCTCGTCCTGGCAACGGATCTCTGTGAAGGGCGTAGGCGAAAAGCTTTCGTTTTCCATTCGAACTGCGAGAGAGGCAGACTGTTACACGGAGCTCTGAGAACAAAGGTGCACGCCCTAGGCTGGCTTGGGCAGAAGAAGCGTTCTCGAGCTCTTGGCTGCCGGCACACTGCTGGGTATGTGGCGCCCCTGCAGCGGCTTCTGGCCGCCGGCAAGTGAAAGCGGAGCAAGGCGTGGGCGAGGGCGGTGAACGAAGCGGCTATGTGCCGTGCTTGTGTGCACCACGTTAGAGGCTACTAGGAGAGGAAGGTGGTTGACTCTCGCTTGCCTTCCCAAGAGCCCTTAGCACTCGGAAGGAGCAAGCTGAAGCACTGCTGCTTGTGCTGCTCCTTGGTTCCCTTGCAGCCCGCTCTGAAAGCATTGGCGGTCACTTCTAGGCGCCGAGTTGCACACACACAGCACCACGCTAAGTGCCGCGGAGAAGGGAAATCCAGAGTGCAGCGAGGAGCTGGACGTGGCTTACGTTCAGTAAGGAAAAGGTGAACCTAAGCACTGCCTCTTCAATCTGGCCGCCTCTGCTCTGGTAGCAACTTTTGCAAGTCGGCAAAGGGAGCCGCGAGTACGTAGAACGGAGGGCACCGAGACGCCGTGTGTTATGCGCCCTTTCAGGCCTCTGCCAGTAGGCTACTTTAAGAAGGCCTTCTACTTCCTCGCGTCCTTCTCGCTTCGTTCTAGCTGCATGGAGTACAGCACAGCGAAGGAGTGAAGACGGGCACTGCCCCAGCTTTTGCCCTGGCGTGCAACGGCTGTGTGCTCCTTTTCCAGGCAGCAAGAGCACTGAGAAGTGAAAGCGATTGTGAAGGAGCTCTTTGGCTTCTCGTGTGCTCTTCGCTGCACTGCGCCGCTCGCAAGCGGCTTCGTTCTTCGGCGTCTGCCGTCCGGAGAGAGCTGAACTGCAGCGGTCAGTTTCAGCTCTGCCCAACAGCGTGCTCTCAGTTCTGCGGACAAGCACGCCCTGTTGCCTTGGCTCCGAGTGCAAAGTCCCTAGCGAGCACTCACTCAGTGCAATGCACCCAGAAAGACGCTCTCGCTCGTCTTTCAAGGAGCGATTCCTAACAGCACAAGCAGCAGAGGCACAAACTGGATGACGAGAAGGGACAATGTAGAACACGTCTCTGTCCTGGCACGTTGTCGTGTGCGATATGTCCCTCCGGGTCTTCGGTCCTTGCGAAGCTCTATGTACTGCGAGCGCAGCTACTTGCAGCTGAGAAGGACCGCGGAGCTAGCAGCGAATTCGGAGAGCGCTAAGCACGAAGTCAAGAAGCGAGACGTGTCCCTGCAACGCGGTGCTAAGAGCAGCTTCCTGGCGGCGGGGGCGAGCCCCGGCCACAAGACATTCTCGTCCTGGCAACGGATCTCTGTGAAGGGCGTAGGCGAAAAGCTTTCGTTTTCCATTCGAACTGCGAGAGAGGCAGACTGTTACACGGAGCTCTGAGAACAAAGGTGCACGCCCTAGGCTGGCTTGGGCAGAAGAAGCGTTCTCGAGCTCTTGGCTGCCGGCACACTGCTGGGTATGTGGCGCCCCTGCAGCGGCTTCTGGCCGCCGACAAGTGAAAGGGGAGCAAGGCGTGGGCGAGGGCGGTGAACGAAGCGGCAAAAGCGCCGTGCTTGTGTGCACCACGTTAGAGGCTACTAGGAGAGGAAGGTGGTTGACTCTCGCTTGCCTTCCCAAGTGCCCTTAGCAGTCGGAAGGAGTAAGCTGAAGCACTGCTGCTTGTGCTGCTCCTTGGTTCCCTTGCAGCCCGCTCTGAAAGCATTGGCGGTCACTTCTAGGCGCCGAGTTGCACACACACAGCACCACGCTAAGTGCCGCGGAGAAGGGAAATCCAGAGTGCAGCGAGGAGCTGGACGTGGCTTACGTTCAGTAAGGAAAAGGTGAACCTAAGCACTGCCTCTTCAATCTGGCCGCCTCTGCTCTGGTAGCAACTTTTGCAAGTCGGCAAAGGGAGCCGCGAGTACGTAGAACGGAGGGCAGCTAGACGCCGTGTGTTATGCGCCCTTTCAGGGCTGCTGACAAGGGGCTACTTTAAGAACGCCTTCTTCGTCCTCGCGTCCTTCTCGCTTCGTTCTAGCTGCATGGAGTACAGCACAGCGAAGGAGTGAAGACGGACACTGCCCCAGCTTTTGCCCTGGCGTGCAACGGCTGTGTGCTGCTTTTCCAAGCAGCAAGAGCACTGAGAAGTGAAAGCGATTGTGAAGGAGCTCTTTGGCTGCTCGTGTGCTCTTCGCTGCACTGCGCCGCTCGCAAGCGGCTTCGTTCTTCGGCGTCTGCCGTCCGGAGAGAGCTGAACTGCAGCGGTCAGTTTCAGCTCTGCCCAACAGCGTGCTCTCAGTTCTGCGGACAAGCACGCCCTGTTGCCTTGGCTCCGAGTGCAAAGTCCCTAGCGAGCACTCACTCAGTGCAATGCACCCAGAAAGACGCTCTCGCTCGTCTTTCAAGGAGCGATTCCTAACAGCACAAGCAGCAGAGGCACAAACTGGATGACGAGAAGGGACAATGTAGAACACGTCTCTGTCCTGGCACGTTGTCGTGTGCGATATGTCCCTCCGGGTCTTCGGTCCTTGCGAAGCTCTATGTACTGCGAGCGCAGCTACTTGCAGCTGAGAAGGACCGCGGAGCTAGCAGCGAATTCGGAGAGCGCTAAGCACGAAGTCAAGAAGCGAGACGTGTCCCTGCAACGCGGTGCTAAGAGCAGCTTCCTGGCGGCGGGGGCGAGCCCCGGCCACAAGACATTCTCGTCCTGGCAACGGATCTCTGTGAAGGGCGTAGGCGAAAAGCTTTCGTTTTCCATTCGAACTGCGAGAGAGGCAGACTGTTACACGGAGCTCTGAGAACAAAGGTGCACGCCCTAGGCTGGCTTGGGCAGAAGAAGCGTTCTCGAGCTCTTGGCTGCCGGCACACTGCTGGGTATGTGGCGCCCCTGCAGCGGCTTCTGGCCGCCGACAAGTGAAAGGGGAGCAAGGCGTGGGCGAGGGCGGTGAACGAAGCGGCAAAAGCGCCGTGCTTGTGTGCACCACGTTAGAGGCTACTAGGAGAGGAAGGTGGTTGACTCTCGCTTGCCTTCCCAAGTGCCCTTAGCAGTCGGAAGGAGCAAGCTGAAGCACTGCTGCTTGTGCTGCTCCTTGGTTCCCTTGCAACCCGCTCTGAAAGCATTGGCGGTCACTTCTAGGCGCCGAGTTGCACACACACAGCACCACGCTAAGTGCCGCGGAGAAGGGAAATCCAGAGTGCAGCGAGGAGCTGGACGTGGCTTACGTTCAGTAAGGAAAAGGTGAACCTAAGCACTGCCTCTTCAATCTGGCCGCCTCTGCTCTGGTAGCAACTTTTGCAAGTCGGCAGAGGGAGCCGCGAGTATGTAGAACGGAGGGCAGCGAGACGCCGTGTGTTATGCGCCCTTTCAGGGCTGCTGCCAGTAGGCTACTTTAAGAAGGCCTTCTACTTCCTCGCGTCCTTCTCGCTTCGTTCTAGCTGCATGGAGTACAGCACAGCGAAGGAGTGAAGACGGGCACTGCCCCAGCTTTTGCCCTGGCGTGCAACGGCTGTGTGCTGCTTTTCCAAGCAGCAAGAGCACTGAGAAGTGAAAGCGATTGTGAAGGAGCTCTTTGGCTTCTCGTGTGCTCTTCGCTGCACTGCGCCGCTCGCAAGCGGCTTCGTTCTTCGGCGTCTGCCGTCCGGAGAGAGCTGAACTGCAGCGGTCAGTTTCAGCTCTGCCCAACAGCGTGCTCTCAGTTCTGCGGACAAGCACGCCCTGTTGCCTTGGCTCCGAGTGCAAAGTCCCTAGCGAGCACTCACTCAGTGCAATGCACCCAGAAAGACGCTCTCGCTCGTCTTTCAAGGAGCGATTCCTAACAGCACAAGCAGCAGAGGCACAAACTGGATGACGAGAAGGGACAATGTAGAACACGTCTCTGTCCTGGCACGTTGTCGTGTGCGATATGTCCCTCCGGGTCTTCGGTCCTTGCGAAGCTCTATGTACTGCGAGCGCAGCTACTTGCAGCTGAGAAGGACCGCGGAGCTAGCAGCGAATTCGGAGAGCGCTAAGCACGAAGTCAAGAAGCGAGATGTGTCCCTGCAACGCGGTGCTAAGAGCAGCTTCCTGGCGGCGGGGGCGAGCCCCGGCCACAAGACATTCTCGTCCTGGCAACGGATCTCTGTGAAGGGCGTAGGCGAAAAGCTTTCGTTTTCCATTCGAACTGCGAGAGAGGCAGACTGTTACACGGAGCTCTGAGAACAAAGGTGCACGCCCTAGGCTGGCTTGGGCAGAAGAAGCGTTCTCGAGCTCTTGGCTGCCGGCACACTGCTGGGTATGTGGCGCCCCTGCAGCGGCTTCTGGCCGCCGGCAAGTGAAAGCGGAGCAAGGCGTGGGCGAGGGCGGTGAACGAAGCGGCTATGTGCCGTGCTTGTGTGCACCACGTTAGAGGCTACTAGGAGAGGAAGGTGGTTGACTCTCGCTTGCCTTCCCAAGAGCCCTTAGCAGTCGGAAGGAGCAAGCTGAAGCACTGCTGCTTGTGCTGCTCCTTGGTTCCCTTGCAGCCCGCTCTGAAAGCATTGGCGGTCACTTCTAGGCGCCGAGTTGCACACACACAGCACCACGCTAAGTGCCGCGGAGAAGGGAAATCCAGAGTGCAGCGAGGAGCTGGACGTGGCTTACGTTCAGTAAGGAAAAGGTGAACCTAAGCACTGCCTCTTCAATCTGGCCGCCTCTGCTCTGGTAGCAACTTTTGCAAGTCGGCAAAGGGAGCCGCGAGTACGTAGAACGGAGGGCAGCGAGACGCCGTGTGTTATGCGCCCTTTCAGGCCTCTGCCAGTAGGCTACTTTAAGAACGCCTTCTACTTCCTCGCGTCCTTCTCGCTTCGTTCTAGCTGCATGGAGTACAGCACAGCGAAGGAGTGAAGACGGGCACTGCCCCAGCTTTTGCCCTGGCGTGCAACGGCTGTGTGCTGCTTTTCCAAGCAGCAAGAGCACTGAGAAGTGAAAGCGATTGTGAAGGAGCTCTTTGGCTGCTCGTGTGCTCTTCGCTGCACTGCGCCGCTCGCAAGCGGCTTCGTTCTTCGGCGTCTGCCGTCCGGAGAGAGCTGAACTGCAGCGGTCAGTTTCAGCTCTGCCCAACAGCGTGCTCTCAGTTCTGCGGACAAGCACGCCCTGTTGCCTTGGCTCCGAGTGCAAAGTCCCTAGCGAGCACTCACTCAGTGCAATGCACCCAGAAAGACGCTCTCGCTCGTCTTTCAAGGAGCGATTCCTAACAGCACAAGCAGCAGAGGCACAAACTGGATGACGAGAAGGGACAATGTAGAACACGTCTCTGTCCTGGCACGTTGTCGTGTGCGATATGTCCCTCCGGGTCTTCGGTCCTTGCGAAGCTCTATGTACTGCGAGCGCAGCTACTTGCAGCTGAGAAGGACCGCGGAGCTAGCAGCGAATTCGGAGAGCGCTAAGCACGAAGTCAAGAAGCGAGACGTGTCCCTGCAACGCGGTGCTAAGAGCAGCTTCCTGGCGGCGGGGGCGAGCCCCGGCCACAAGACATTCTCGTCCTGGCAACGGATCTCTGTGAAGGGCGTAGGCGAAAAGCTTTCGTTTTCCATTCGAACTGCGAGAGAGGCAGACTGTTACACGGAGCTCTGAGAACAAAGGTGCACGCCCTAGGCTGGCTTGGGCAGAAGAAGCGTTCTCGAGCTCTTGGCTGCCGGCACACTGCTGGGTATGTGGCGCCCCTGCAGCGGCTTCTGGCCGCCGACAAGTGAAAGCGGAGCCAGGCGTGGGCGAGGGCGGTGAACGAAGCGGCAAAAGCGCCGTGCTTGTGTGCAACACGTTAGAGGCTACTAGGAGAGGAAGGTGGTTGACTCTCGCTTGCCTTCCCAAGTGCCCTTAGCAGTCGGAAGGAGTAAGCTGAAGCACTGCTGCTTGTGCTGCTCCTTGGTTCCCTTGCAACCCGCTCTGAAAGCATTGGCGGTCACTTCTAGGCGCCGAGTTGCACACACACAGCACCACGCTAAGTGCCGCGGAGAAGGGAAATCCAGAGTGCAGCGAGGAGCTGGACGTGGCTTACGTTCAGTAAGGAAAAGGTGAACCTAAGCACTGCCTCTTCAATCTGGCCGCCTCTGCTCTGGTAGCAACTTTTGCAAGTCGGCAAAGGGAGCCGCGAGTACGTAGAACGGAGGGCACCGAGACGCCGTGTGTTATGCGCCCTTTCAGGCCTCTGCCAGTAGGCTACTTTAAGAAGGCCTTCTACTTCCTCGCGTCCTTCTCGCTTCGTTCTAGCTGCATGGAGTACAGCACAGCGAAGGAGTGAAGACGGGCACTGCCCCAGCTTTTGCCCTGGCGTGCAACGGCTGTGTGCTCCTTTTCCAAGCAGCAAGAGCACTGAGAAGTGAAAGCGATTGTGAAGGAGCTCTTTGGCTTCTCGTGTGCTCTTCGCTGCACTGCGCCGCTCGCAAGCGGCTTCGTTCTTCGGCGTCTGCCGTCCGGAGAGAGCTGAACTGCAGCGGTCAGTTTCAGCTCTGCCCAACAGCGTGCTCTCAGTTCTGCGGACAAGCACGCCCTGTTGCCTTGGCTCCGAGTGCAAAGTCCCTAGCGAGCACTCAGTGCAATGCACCCAGAAAGACGCTCTCGCTCGTCTTTCAAGGAGCGATTCCTAACAGCACAAGCAGCAGAGGCACAAACTGGATGACGAGAAGGGACAATGTAGAACACGTCTCTGTCCTGGCACGTTGTCGTGTGCGATATGTCCCTCCGGGTCTTCGGTCCTTGCGAAGCTTTATGTACTGCGAGCGCAGCTACTTGCAGCTGAGAAGGACCGTGGAGCTAGCAGCGAATTCGGAGAGCGCTAAGCACGATGTCAAGAAGCGAGAAGTGCCTCTGCAACGCGGTGCTAAGAGCAGCTTCCTGGCGGCGGGGGCGAGCCCCGGCCACAAGACATTCTCGTCCTGGCAACGCATCTCTGTGAAGGGCGTAGGCGAAAAGCTTTCGTTTTCCATTCGAACTGCGAGAGAGGCAGACTGTTACACGGAGCTCTGAGAACAAAGGTGCACGCCCTAGGCTGGCTTGGGCAGAAGAAGCGTTCTCGAGCTCTTGGCTGCCGGCACACTGCTGGGTATTTGGCGCCCCTGCAGCGTCTTCTGGCTGCCGGCAAGTGAAAGCGGAGCAAGGCGTGGGCGAGGGCGGTGAACGAAGCGGCAAAAGCGCCGTGCTTGTGTGCACCACGTTAGAGGCTACTAGGAGAGGAAGGTGGTTGACTCTCGCTTGCCTTCCCAAGTGCCCTTAGCAGTCGGAAGGAGTAAGCTGAAGCACTGCTGCTTGTGCTGCTCCTTGGTTCCCTTGCAGCCCGCTCTGAAAGCATTGGCGGTCACTTCTAGGCGCCGAGTTGCACACACACAGCACCACGCTAAGTGCCGCGGAGAAGGGAAATCCAGAGTGCAGCGAGGAGCTGGACGTGGCTTACGTTCAGTAAGGAAAAGGTGAACTTAAGCACTGCCTCTTCAATCTGGCCGCCTCTGCTCTGGTAGCAACTTTTGCAAGTCGGCAGAGGGAGCCGCGAGTACGTAGAACGGAGGGCAGCGAGACGCCGTGTGTTATGCGCCCTTTCAGGGCTGCTGCCAGTAGGCTACTTTAAGAAGGCCTTCTACTTCCTCGCGTCCTTCTCGCTTCGTTCTAGCTGCATGGAGTACAGCACAGCGAAGGAGTGAAGACGGGCACTGCCCCAGCTTTTGCCCTGGCGTGCAACGGCTGTGTGCTGCTTTTCCAAGCAGCAAGAGCACTGAGAAGTGAAAGCGATTGTGAAGGAGCTCTTTGGCTGCTCGTGTGCTCTTCGCTGCACTGCGCCGCTCGCAAGCGGCTTCGTTCTTCGGCGTCTGCCGTCCGGAGAGAGCTGACCTGCAGCGGTCAGTTGCAGCTCTGCCCAACAGCGTGCTCTCAGTTCTGCGGACAAGCACGCCCTGTTGCCTTGGCTCCGAGTGCAAAGTCCCTAGCGAGCACTCACTCAGTGCAATGCACCCAGAAAGACGCTCTCGCTCGTCTTTCAAGGAGCGATTCCTAACAGCACAAGCAGCAGAGGCACAAACTGGATGACGAGAAGGGACAATGTAGAACACGTCTCTGTCCTGGCACGTTGTCGTGTGCGATATGTCCCTCCGGGTCTTCGGTCCTTGCGAAGCTCTATGTACTGCGAGCGCAGCTACTTGCAGCTGAGAAGGACCGCGGAGCTAGCAGCGAATTCGGAGAGCGCTAAGCACGAAGTCAAGAAGCGAGACGTGTCCCTGCAACGCGGTGCTAAGAGCAGCTTCCTGGCGGCGGGGGCGAGCCCCGGCCACAAGACATTCTCGTCCTGGCAACGGATCTCTGTGAAGGGCGTAGGCGAAAAGCTTTCGTTTTCCATTCGAACTGCGAGAGAGGCAGACTGTTACACGGAGCTCTGAGAACAAAGGTGCACGCCCTAGGCTGGCTTGGGCAGAAGAAGCGTTCTCGAGCTCTTGGCTGCCGGCACACTGCTGGGTATGTGGCGCCCCTGCAGCGGCTTCTGGCCGCCGACAAGTGAAAGGGGAGCAAGGCGTGGGCGAGGGCGGTGAACGAAGCGGCAAAAGCGCCGTGCTTGTGTGCACCACGTTAGAGGCTACTAGGAGAGGAAGGTGGTTGACTCTCGCTTGCCTTCCCAAGTGCCCTTAGCAGTCGGAAGGAGTAAGCTGAAGCACTGCTGCTTGTGCTGCTCCTTGGTTCCCTTGCAGCCCGCTCTGAAAGCATTGGCGGTCACTTCTAGGCGCCGAGTTGCACACACACAGCACCACGCTAAGTGCCTCGGAGAAGGGAAATCCAGAGTGCAGCGAGGAGCTGGACGTGGCTTACGTTCAGTAAGGAAAAGGTGAACCAAGGCGCTGCCTCTTCAATCTGGCCGCCTCTGCTCTGGTAGCAACTTTTGCAAGTCGGCAGAGTGAGCCTCGATTTTGTAGAATGGAGGGCATCGAGATGCCGTGTGTTATGCGCCTTTTCAGGGCTGCTGCCAGGGGGCTGCTTTAAGAACGCCTTCTTCTTCCTCGCGTCCTTCTCGCTTCGCTCTAGCTGCATGGAGTACAGCACAGCGAAGGAGTGAGGAAGGGCACTGCCCCAGCTTTTGCCCTGGCCTGCCTGTGCTGCGCCTTTAGCTGCACATCAGAACAATGGCATTTCTTACCCGCAAGGTAAAAAGGGCTTTAGTGTAGCCTTAGGAATGTCAAGTGCCTAGGCATTAAGTTGAGCGACCACGTATGAGGGAGTCTTTAGAGGTTTCCTCTCCCATGGCACAGGTTTATTCTCATTCTCGTGCTGAACTGAAAAGTCCGGGCATGGCAAGTCTGCCCTGCCTTGTGCAGAGACGAACACAAATGTGGGGCTATGATCCTCTGTGTTCGGAGCTCTGCTTCCGGGTGTGTGGGCCGCCATGAGCCCGCAGCAGCCGCCGAGGACAGTGTGGATTGTGGATGAGGCTGGGCTGGCCCCCCGCCCCCCGCTGGTCTGACAGCGGCAGGAGCTGCGTCGGAGCGGCATCGCCTGAGGGCCCCATGGGGGGCGGGAAGAGAGCCGGGAGTGACCCCGAGCGACACCGGAAGCGATATCCGTAGGGCCCGGATGGCCAGCGTTGCCATTGAGTTTGGCCGGTAGGAGGCTTCTAAGGTGCTTTGAAAGGTGGAGCTTCTTTGCTCTAGGACAGTCTGGGAGAGCTGAGGGTGTCCAATCTGGAGAACAGAAGGCTCCAGGGAGACCTTTGAGTCCCTTGCAGTGCCTGCTGGGGCTCCAAGATAGCTGGGGAGGGACTTTGGAAAAGGTTCTGGACTCGCAGGACAAGGGGGAATAGCTTCAAACTGCCAGAGGGCTGGGGTAGATGGGATATTGGAAAGGAATTCTTCCTTGTGTGGGTGCTGAGGCCTGGCACATGTTGCTCAAAGAGGCTGTGTAGGAGCCCCATGGCAGGAAGCGTCCAGGGCCAGGCTGGAGCGGACATGGAGCAACCTGGACTAGTGGAAAAGTGTCCCTGCCCATGTCAGGATGTGGGAAGAAGAGAATCTGTCTTTAAGGTCGCTTCCAGTCCAAACCATTCTGGGATTCTAGGATTCATGGAAGGCCCTTTTCCAAGTGAAGTGTTGTATCTCTTGGCTCCCAGCTTGTAGTTGCCAGTTCTTCTGGAAGCAGGCGTGGCAAAGCAGCTGTGATGAGCCATGGGTTCTCAATAGGACGAGTGTGATATATTTGCAGAGAGGAAGGCTGCAGACAGATCTTCAAGGTCCAGGTAAAACAAGCAAAGGATTGAATAAAAGCCAAAGGTTGGTTGTGTTAGTCAGTTTGGTGGCTGTTGAAATGGCCCCAGGTCATTTTCAACATTTCTAATTTGGATTTGTTTGAGTAAAAAATGAATGTGTTACCTCCAGCGTAGGCTCTCCAATGCATCTCCATGTGCTCCCATCTCTTTGTTGTATATCGGGTTCTATTAACTGAAGACAGAATCATAACACAGTAGTAAAACATTTAGAGGCGTAGTTAGCCAGCTTCAGGAGTTTTCAACTCTGCTGTTGACTTTTCTGGTAACTGTAGGCAAGGCAACACAATCCAGTTACTCCACTTTTCCTCTCTGAGGAAAAGATGATCTTTTTTTTTTTTTTCTCATTTTGAAAATAGCCTTGAATGAAGAGAGTTATGCATGTGGCATGTAGGATTCATTATTTTACCTTTCTCTTCTGCTGTCTTTCACGTACTAGTCTTTTTAAAATTTTTTTGTCGCTGTTCTCCATTCAGTAGGTTTGAAAGAATTCTAATTGTTGAGATGATGGTTCTTTGAAGGCTCACTTAGCCCACCTTTTGGGTGAAGGAAAGAAGAAGACAAGGTCCTCTAGGAAGAGTAAAAAGCATACTTTCAAGAGACATTCAGAGATGTCTGCTGATGCCATGCAATTACCGTGTAATCAGCAGAAATGTGTTGGAAAAACACCCATCAGTGACTTCACAAGAGAGCCACACTCAAGACAGGTAAAGAACAGAAGCATAAAACCCCAAAGGTATGAAATGGACAGATTTTCATTGGGAATGAGCAACTCCTGAATTCTTGGTTCTAGAACTAGGGGCTTGTAATAAATAGACTGTCTCCTTGCCAAACGTAAACTTGGTGTCATGAACTGCTTACTACCCGTTGAAGTGCAGGGCTAGTAGACTAATATTTGCCATGGCAGGCATATTGTATGGCTTTCCTGTTAAAAAGAAATTGGTTTTGCTCATAGCAATCTAGATATGTACCCAGTCTGACACCTATTTTTTAGGCTATATTTCCAAGTAAATGGCTTCCACGATGATGCAGTAAGTTTATGTCATGAACAGGAATGAAGTGATTGCATGCATCCTTTTTTACCCTAAGCCAGCTGCTGAATAATGAGACAGAGACTCTCACTGACGCCAAGGAGTGCCCGTGCTTTTGGGAAAAGCACTGGGCAGATAAAGCCTATTTCCACATTTCTTGCTAGCGTCTCCTTCAAAGTTCATGGGTTTGCTCATCTTTTAGAGCTGTTCTAGATGTCTTTGTAGTTTACATGTACTAAATGTAGCAGGTATTGCTTTCATGGCGTCCTACTAGATTTGAAGTTGGGATCTACTCAGGCTTCAATGTCTCAGAAGAAGCAACGTTGATTCTTTGAATTCTGTTCTTGAACGTGAGAATGCTACTTATGTAGTTAATGAATTAATTAAATCGAATTCACTTGAATGGAAAAATTGTCTTGTTCATGTAGATTTTAACTTGGGAAATTGATATTTGAGTTCTACTTTTCATTGTTGTTGCTTTTCTGTATTCTTTGATTGCACAGATAGCAGATGTACTGACCAAGTATTGTGTGAAACTGGAGGAAATGTCCTTCCTCTTGGCAGCTGATGTTCACAAGCTCATTAACGCTAAGGCCATGGTAAATGTTTTACCTGGGGCAAGATAGCAGTCTGAATATTCTAGAATGTCTTTCTTTCCCCAGATGAAATTCATTTTTTCTGCCTATCAGTCACTGAAATATAGAAGAAATTTCTACTTGGCAGGGTATTGGTTATCATTTGTGTTCTTTTCTCCCCTCATTTTCTGTAGAAGAGACAATTTTTGGTTTGTTTTTGCATGTTGTATGCTGCTTCTACTTCTGGTTTTGTTTTTTAATACACAGAATATAAACAGAGCACTGCTGGATAATGAGAGGGCAACTGCCAAGCTACTCTTGAATCGAATGAAATCAGAGCTTGAGAAAGAAAAATGGCATCAACTGAAATGGCAAGGGACTGGAAGCTCATGCAAAAGTAGTGTGGAGTTCAAAGTTTCAGGTCAGAAATTTGGCAGTGTTCTTTTGGACAATGAGCAACACCAAGAGGCTAGTGTTCACTTTTGGTTTCTATCAAAGTAATACTTGATCATTTTTTCTTTCTACATAATACCACGTATGATATCACATATATCATGTGATTCCATTCTACATATCTACTTTCCATCCTGCAGAGAATTTATGGCAAGTGAAGAAATACAGAATCCCCCAACTGTGAATATGGAAATGGAAAAGTTGACAAAGGAGCAGATGGTACTCAGTGAAGAGAGACTGAAGGTTTTGCAATATATCGGGTATGGCAAAAGAGGGTATAGCATAAAGGAAAACAATTGTTGCTGGAGTTAATGAAGGACTTGGCTACAAAATGCACTTTGCTTCCTGTCAATGTGTGATTGCTAAATGCAGCAGTAAGGCAGGGTCTACATCTATTTCTGTACAGCTCTTTTGAATGGAAAAAATGCATTCTTGATTTTCAGTGCCCCAGCTACACTTAATAGGTGGCGATCAGGCTCTAAAAATGGAGGAATGCAGAAGTAAATCTCGAAACATAGCAGAAATGGGCAAAGAGGGGTGGAGAGCTAGAACTTGGTGTTTTTGTCAAGGCATTTTTTTCTCCATGGCGTGGGATTTTATTTGCGGAATAAATGAAGAGAGGAGTCTGGATAGAAATCTAACGTTGCTACGTTTGAATATCCATCCTGAACACAAGACACATTGGTGTGGGTGCAATGCATTACCATCTTTACAGGGAGGTTTTTTACGGTGGATGTAGGAACCAGGTAGATGACAGTTAGTTCCTTATCGGGCAGTAAACAGTTGGCCTTGAACAACAACAATCTCAGGTTTATTTTCATTGCCAAGATGGCTGTAAATAAAAGAAAGCCCAGCAGTATGGATATTCGGATTCATAATTTTATATTTGAAGTACTGACTGGTTTGTATTTTAGGATACCTGACTCTTGTTTCCTGCTTTGATAGCACCCTGTTGCCTCCAACACGTGCCAAATCTGATGGAAACGAATGGTGCAGAACTCTGGAGAATTGAAACAAAAGTCTAGGTAGGTCGGGAAATCCTAAGAACAGTCTGGAATTCAAGCAATATTTTCTTTTCTCCTGGGCAACGATGAGGCAGACGGTTGCTTTGAGAGTGCATGTTTGCTCTATTCTTTGTTCCGTGTGTTGCCACATACCTTCTCAGTTGCTTGGAGGTGGCAGTAAGAGCCAAAGAAGCTGCCTGTGGCATGGCTTTCCTTTGGCCAGTACAAACACCTGTGCATGGGGAGATCTAGCAGGAACTGGCTCGGTTAGAATGAATCTGGGGGAAATCAAAAGTTAATTTTGACGTGGATCCCTTCTCAATTATACAAAAATACTCCTTTTTAACTCTTGGAGAAGAAGAGGGGAAGTATGAGAAGAAGAGGGGAAGTATTGGAGATACTTCCTTTCTCTGTGTCCTTGCAGCATGCCTTCCCGCTCTGTGTCTGCCTTCTCTTGCTCCAGAGCACATCCAGTTGGGATGTTTGTAGCCTGTATGGTAGCAAAGAAGGTGGTAGCGATTGTTAAGTACCTTGCTACTTTGAAGCATAATGATAAACAGCTGTGTATGAAAATGTCTTGATTTCTTTGGCTGGTAATGTCTGGTGTCTGTAGGCACTGCTGGCATCTGTTCCGTGTGCTGAGATTCAGCACATGGCCTCTGTCATGTTTCCATGTCACACTGCACTGTGAAAGATGGGAATTTTGACTGTGGTCTGTTCCGTATCATTCAGACAGCCCTAATGTGGAGTGCGTGGAGAAAATGAGCATCCAGTATGAGCTGGTCGAGGGCAAATGTCAGGAGAAAGGGCAGATGTGCAAGTTGAGTGCCACAGCTTTTGGCTGTGATAGCCGTGGTCCAATGTGTCATTAGAGTAAAGTGTGTCTGAGGATGCACCAGACACTGAGATAACAAGTGGAATTCCTTTTTAACCTCCGCCTTACTCTGTTCAAAAAGTAAGCCATCCGTTTGGTTTCACAGTAGTAGTTGGTATTTGTGCTTGAAATGTGGAAAAGCCGTAACAAATGCCAGTAATGAAGGGAGTGCTGTCCTACATGAATGTGGAAGATGCAAGGAGCCTCAGCCCTTGTGCTAAATCTGTCTTATCTTGGGAAAGAAATTCCACCTCTGCCTCAATTTCTCCCTTTGTGTCCAACCAGATGGTATTGTTTAGTAATCTAATATGGCATGTAGGAGGCTGAATCTATCTCTGTCCATCACAAGAAAAGAAACACTACGTTTAGCCAGGCTCTCTGAAAGCCACACAGTATTTCTTCTGTGCATGTCAATAATTTGTTCTTCTTTTCCTTCAGATGACCCTGTTAGATGTGAACATTTGCACAGCAGAAGATGCTGAAGTTGTGCACTCCAACATGCTTCAGATGACTGAGAAACGAAAATGTAGGTTTGAAGAAGAAGTGGAGCACGTGGATGTACGTTTCTTTTATTTGATGACATATATCTTCATCACTCCTTGGGATTAGTCTGTTCTTCCTGTGCTCCCACCTGCAATGCCTTCTGCGTGGTAGGCTATTGATGTCACCTTAGAAAGAGGTCCATAGTGTGACAAAACACTCCAGAGAAACAGTTTGGTGTGGAAGAGTTTCATGTGGAAGTGTTCATAATTCTTGTGTTTATTATTTGTAATAGAAATAGATTGTATTTTTATGATCATTTCTATCTGAAATACATAGGATAGCGATGAATGACGTATGGCCCAGTCTGCTTAAGATCAAACTTCAGGAAGAGCTGGAAATGATCTCCCAAATGTCTTCCAATCTTTTCTATACATAAAAAAAGTCGGGCAGTTGTTTCTAAAGGGATAAATTATAGAATGTGATTTGGTGCTTTATGGTGCCAGAATAAACAGAAGTTTTGAGAATCCGCATTCTTACCAGTTTACTTGGAGACTGATTTTTTTTTACTCTCCAGATAGAAGACGCCATGTTGGATACCAGTCGTAAAATTCCAGGCAGCCTTTTATCATGTTACATATCCTCTTACTCATTCATTTCACCTTCCAGCAGTTTAGAAAGAACTTGTTCACTTGAATGTTTTTCTTTGGAGTGATTTGAAGGAGACGGCTAAATGGCCATAATCCAGGTAGAAACATAAAAACAAGGGTGTGCTATAAAGACAGGACTTCTTAATGCAAAGAGCCCTCTGAAATTCAAAATACCTGCTATAAAATTAAAAATGTAATCTTTGACTTTTAGATGGGAATTTCTCCTCTTCAGTTTCATTCTGTCAGGTGCATTTTTGCTAACTGCTTGATTCACGCTGAATGGACAGTCCTGTCTTATTGTTGGTATGGCAACAGCGATAGAGATCACTGCTGCTTTCTGTAGAAAGTGGCTGCAAGTTGCTATGACGAGATCTTGTGCAGGTCTAGAGTCTGATTGGATGTGAGGTTCTCATTTCAGAACACCAACTTGGGGTGGCAGTGTCAGAGGTGTTCATTATCTAGGAAGATTTTCATAGGCGATGAGTTTTGCTGAGGTAGCTTTCTCTTCTGGGTGTAGAAGATATGTGCATAATTAACTTCCTTGAATCCTAAAGAGCTGGGGAGATTTTAGTATCTACGAAACCATTTTTACTAGCTTTTTTATGTGGCCTTAGATGATGAAAGTGATCTGGATACAATCTTAGAAAAAAGGCAAACGGTGAGCTGTGAGGAAGAGCTGAAGGAGTATTTGGAGAACACCCTTTCTTCTTGAGATCAACTTAGAACAAGGTATGAATTTGGTATGTTTTGTAAGCTTAAAAGGTAGAGCATCTTTGAACATTGGTTGTACTACTTAGGCCTTGTTTTAATGCTGTTGTGTGAAGGTATGGAAAAAGAGTGCTTTTCACTTCATGTAAGAATATAGAATAATGTCCCTACTGAACAAGGTTAAGGCAAATAATGCCCACGGTTTACGAATGGGACAAAGGAAGACTGCTATCATTCAAAAACCATAGCACATCAGTATTACTGTGCATACCATCACATCCATGCCTTATTCAGAAGGTAAAAGTAGTAGTGCAGATTCTTGGATCACCGGAATCAGAAGTTGGTCTGCACCATCATCTCTTCACTCATAGATTTGATCTCATTCAAAGTTCTAGGAACTCAGACGTTTAAGACAGCCAAGCACTTGTAACTTTAAAAACCATCTAAAAATGGGTACAATACCGCTCTCCTTCCTGAAGATCTTAGCAGCAGCTCTGAAGCCGTAGAGGAAGCAGCACTGTTCACACACCCAGGAGGTCTTTCCTACCTGCTCGATCAGAGGCACATTAGAAGAGCAGTATGGACCTGAGGGGCAGATGCACATACCTTCACACACCTCGCAGTGGGACTGTGGTTAGAGCTGGAGGTTTGATACTCTTCCTAATAATTTGAGCCGTTAAAACAAAGCCAGAGGTAACAGACCAAGTGAAAATACAATGCCAGGTTGCGGAAAGAGAATGTTACCTATCTGAACTGGTACAAAAATTCCCCATCATTCTCTTTGTTTAGGAGACCAAGCCAATGTCCGTGTAAATGAAAACAAGTGTGAATATTGATTTTTCTTGAATCAAGACTCAGCTTTATGTCCAAGTCAAAGGCAAATAAACCAGAAAGGCTCCGCTGAGCACAGTGCAGAACTAACATGGAAGACAGTCATTTGATCTCTTATGTAAGCAGTGTTGGTGTGGTTCCCCATCCAAAAGGAAGGATGTCAAATGCTTCTTTGGAAATATTTTAACTTCTCTGCGTTTCTTTCTTTGTAACAAACTAATCTCTAACAAGCCAGGACGTGATTGTGTTCAGTAGAAACAGATCAATGGCAACATTTAGCCTAAAGGTTTTATGAGATTGATCAGGAAGTTCGATTTCGATTTAAAGGCACTGTAGTCATATTTAATTTTATTTCTCTCCGCACTTGAGTCTCTTAAACAGGGACCTTCAATTGGACAGGACCGGGACACTGAAGCAAATTGTAATGGATGACGTAATGGCTTACCCAGAAGCATTTTGTGGGAATTGATTTCTTCTAGGTATCCATCAGCCAGCATTTTAGTGTGAAGGGAATCTTCAAACAGGTAAAAGAAAAATTCCCGTTGGTTTCAAACCTGACTGCTATATTAATTTTTCACTTTGGAGAAAATTTTCATGACCTTTAAAATTCAGACTGTATCAAGTATTGTTTCAGCCATTGAAGAAAGTGCTTTTGATAGAGATAGGAGAGGGAAACCAAAACATTTCTCAGAGCCACACTTTGAGCTCTGTCCTTGTTACAAACGGCACTTGAGCAAATGCATTTGCCTTTGGAACAGAAAACGACAAGGTAACAGGCTTATCATTACGGATTTGAGTGTTCCAGGTTCTTTAGATAGTAAGTGATCTATTCAAGATGATCTCTTCCTGAAATAGATCCATTTTGAGAAGGGATATGGATTTCTTAGAAGAAGGCAAATCCCTATGTTAAAACGGTGTGGTGGGTGTTTTTTGTTGTTGTTGTTTTGCTTTTAGAACTTGCAAGGCACAATCGACTTCATAGTTCAAGATGCAGATAAGACCACGACATTCCAAACAGGTGTTTCTTTTTGGTTGTTTTTCAATCTGTCTATCTTTGGATTGTAACCAGTAGAACTGTGCTTGAACTGGAAAGAAGTAGCGGAGGTTTCAGAAGTGGAGCATGCGGTGGAACAGTAAGCTGAGAGCATTGTGCAAGGAGAGGAAAGAGGGGAAAATGGTAAGAGTTTCCTGAGTCGGAAGGGACCCCTAGGGATCGTCAAAGTCCAACTCCTGGCCCTGCACAGACACTCCAACAGTCCCACCCTCTGCATCCCTGAGAGCATTGGCCAAACGCTTCTGGATCTCTGGCAGCCTTGGGGCTGTGCCCATTGCCTGGAGAACCTATTCAGTGCCCGACCAGCCTCTGAGGAAAAAAACCTTTCCCTGATAGCCAGCCTAATCGTCCCCTGACACAGCTCCTGGCATTCCCTTGGCTCCTGTCCCTGGTCGCAGAGAGCAGAGAGCAAAGCTGTCCCTGTGCTGCTCTTGGGAGGAGCTGAGAGGTCCCAAGTGAGGTGTGAGCTCAGTGTCCTCTCTGCAGCTGAACCAAATGCCCTGAGCCACTCTTTGTATGGCTTTCCCTCCAGCCTCTTCGCTATCCCTGTGTCCCTCCTTTGGACATTTCTCCAATAGCCTGAGGTCTTTCTGACGCTGTGGCATCCAAAATTGCCCCCAGGGCTTGAAGAGAGCGCAGTCCCAGCCCAGAGCAGAGCGGGACAATCGCCTCTCTCGAGCGAGCGGTGCCAGAAGATAGGGACAGTTGTCAAAAAATCAGCTGGAGAAAGAAATCTAACAGAGAAACAGGTGATCTTGGCACAGGAAATGGAAGAAGCAGAGGAAGAAGAAGATGAGGAGAGGATTCCTTGTAAAAGTGAAGAAAATGAGCATGCAGAACAGGGACTAAGCATTATGCAGGTAAGTGAGCAAGAGAATAAGTTTGAAAGTGAAGGCAGTTTTGTCCAAAAGAAGGAGGAATAAGAAGTCTTTTTGCTGAGAATGAATAGAAAGGTTTTTTGCATTTAGTTTGTATACGAAGCGCACAGGGCTCTAGATCCTTTTGTGGGAAAATGGAGTGTGTAAAGTTGCCAATCATTTTGGAGCGAATTTGGAGGTTTTTGGGGTGCCAGGTGAATTTTGGGTTGAATTCTGGGGATTTGGGAGTGCCCAGGTGAATTGGGGTGAGGGGGGCGGGGCGGGGATTTGGGGAGATCCAGGTGAGTTTTGAGGGGTCCCAGGTTGATATTGGGGGAGAATTTGTGGAATTTTAGGGGATCCCGGGTAGCGAGGTTTGGGGTGAATTTGTGGAATGTGGGGAGTCCCAGTTGAATTTTAGTGGGAATTTGTAGAATTCTAGGGATCTCAGGGGAATTTTGGGGTGAATTTGGTGAATTTTAGGGTATACGTGTGAATTTTAGGGTTCTCAGGTGAGTTTTGGGAATGCCAGGCGTATTTTGGGGTGAATTCTGTCGATTTTGGGGTATCCAGGTGAGCATTTGGAAGTCGTGGGAGAATTTTGGGATGAATTTGGGGGCATGCAGGTGGATTTTCCGGGGAATTTTGGTGATTTTTGGGAGTCCCAGATGGGTCTGGGAGTGAATTTGGTGGATTTGGGGGTATCTGGGAGGGTTTTGAGGGGGATTGGAGACATTTTGGAGTGAATTTGGGAGGTGTTGGGGGGACTGGGTCTTGGGGGTGATTTGAGGGGTTTTGGGGGTTGCAGGTGGGATTTTGGGGTGAAGCCCTGGGATTTGGGGGTCCCCCGTGAATTTTGGGGTGAATTTGTGGACTTTTGGGAGTTGCCAGGTGAGTGCTGAGCATCCCAGGGGGGACTTCGGGGTGAATTTTGGGGATTTGGGGTTTCCCAGGTGAATTTCTGAGGTGGAAAGGTTCAAAAAGGTTTTTTTTGAAAACAAGTTAAAGCCAGAAGGTTATTGAAAATTAATAGATGTGATGCAAGTAGGTAATATGCAGACGATACACAGCGAGACAAATCATGGGAAAAATACAGTGGTAACACATGAGTGTGTGAGGATGGGATCAGTATAGCTAAGGCTCAGTTGAAGCTGAATTTGGAAAAGCATGCCAAAACTAAGAATAATAAAGGCACCTACGGGTATTTCAGTGGGAAAAGGAAGATGAAAAGAAACCTATCACACCTCCCCTATTCCCCCCCCACCCCCATAAGCCAGACAGGACTAGTGACAACAGACAAGGAGAAGGCTGAGGTACTCAACAAGTGTTGGTCTCAATTTTTACTGCCAGTCACTATTTCCACATCTCTCAGGTTATTGGACTGGTGGACTTGATTCTAACCCATAGTAGCAGGTCAGCTTTCAGACCACTTGAGGAACCTGAGCATGCAAGACCATGGCACCCACCCAGAGGCATGTCAGGGCCCTGAGAGAACTGGCAGCTGTAGTTGCTAAGGTGCTTTCTCCATCATATTTGAGAAATCAAGGCACCCAGCTGAAGTCTCCAGACACTGTGTTGTATTGACTCCAGTCCTCTTGGTCTTTTTTGTAAATCTTAGAGCTCTGAGTCAATTTCTGCAGAGAATTCCCAATGCAGTTTCAAAAATGGAATCTTTGTTACTGGTCCTCCTGTTGATCTTGGATATTTCCATTTTCTGCACTCCTTTATTTTCGAAACATTTGTAATGACTGAAAAGAAAGCTGAGACGAGGCATTATGCTCTTTCCAGTGATAGAAATGGACCTGTATTCTTTTCAGACAAATACATTTTTGCTGTGTCTAAGCACATGTGCATACCTGTGTTTAATTTATGTGTCCAGGTTTTGGCAATGGGGCAGCCACAGGGCCGTCCTGTGACAATGGCCCAGGTGCTGCCCCGTCCCGCTTTCTTCCAACTGGCTCCACTTCAGGATGTCCTCCCTGCTGAGAGAAGAGGCTGGGACAGCACCTTTAGAAATGTGACTTTCTGGGGGTTTTTTTTTGTTTTGTTTTGTTTTGTTATTTTTAAAGTTACTAAAAACCTTCACCCTGATTTTTTGTGTTGGGTTTGGGGCTTTTTTTTTCCGGTTTTGGGTGGGTTTTTTGGTGGGCTTTTTTGGGGGCTTTTTTTGTCTCTTTGGGGATTATTGGTTGGGGGATTTTGTGTGTTTGTTTGGTCTGCTTTTGTTGTTTGTTTGTTTGTTTGTTTGTTTTTTATTACGGTTTTGTAGAGTTTTTTTAAGCAAATTGATTGGAAAACTGAATAGTCCTCCACTATAGTCTCCTGGATTCACCTGAGACTCTTCCTAGGCATCTCCCTGATCCTTTTTGCAATGAGTCTCACATCATTCTCCTGAAGAAACTGTCTGCTTATGGTTTGCATGGGTGGGCTGTTTGCTGGGTGACAAACTGGGTGATGGCCAGGCCCACAGAGTGGTGGGAAATAGAGTTCATCCAGCTGGTCCCCAAGGCTCAGTCTTGGGCCCAGTCCTGTTTAATATCTTGCTCAGTGATCTGGACAAGGGGATAGAGTACACGCCCAGGAAGTTCACAGATGATGCAAAGTTGGCTGGTAGTGTTTTTTTCTTCTGGAGGACAGCAGGCTCTGCTTCTTCTTCCTCCTGTTCTGAGGTCGCTGCTCGCTCTTCATCCCTCATTAAGTGTGCTGATTTTGTCACTTGGATGAGAAAACAAACAATTTTAGCAACAATACTAGTGGCAGGGTACAAGAAAGGAAGAGTTCACACGAATCCCCCCCCCCAACAACAGACAATACCTGATGGCTCCTCTGCCCAGCTTACTGACTACACCGCAACCCATTGTCCCCCAAAGATACTCCCTTCTCCCTGCCCCCAGCCATGATGTGAGATGGAATAGAATATCTAAGATTAAGATTCTCCCTATGGAACTCCATCATACTTCGATTCTGGGAAAAAAATTTCTTGAAGTTCTATCATTTCAGATCATTTGAATTTGAATTGGCATACTAAAAAGTCTAGCCAGAAACTCATGACAATATTAATAGCCCATACTAGAATGTCCGAGATGATAGACACTTCTTTCAAGAGAATGTGATACCTCACGTGACTTCTCCAGAATTTAAATGAACAGCGGGAGTAGTCTACAAGATTCTTGCTGCCATCTGGATTTCCAAACACTCAATGTGAATGCAAAGAGCAGAATCTTTATTCTAACAAAAAGTTGATTTTTATACGTTTCCAGCTATTGTTTATAGTTTCTTAAAAGCAGTATGATTGGTTACACAAAAGACTTATATATGCTAGTAGTAATTCTATTGGTTTATCTAAGATCTATCTCTCTAAAGTTTAGTTATTGCATAAGATTCTCTTTGATGTGGACATGGTATGTCGACTAAACAGGATCTTGCATTCCCAGATGTCTTTTCCTTTGTTCTTGCTTATCTCAGCATTAAAATTTATGATCTTGTTTTTCTCCTATAGTCACGCCAAGCACATGGTGACCTTGAACAGACCTTTAGTATATTTAGGGTAGTTTTCTGAAGACAGGCTGCAGAGCTAAGGCTCCTATTAGGCCGCCAACAGTCCGGTGTCACAATTCCAGTCTGAGGACAATATTTAGTTTGGAATCCCAACCGCAGTTCAAGGCTCGAGGTCAAAATTCCAGTCTGAGGACAAAATTCCGGCTTGGAATTCCAACTGCAGCTCAAGTCTTGAGGTCACAGTTCCAGTCTGAGGCCCTAATTCTGGTTTGGAATCACAACTACAGTTCAAGGTTCGAGGTCACAGTTCCAGTTTGACGTCCCAAATCCGGTTTGGAGTCACAATTTCCGTTCATGGCTCGAGGTCACGAATCCAGTCTGAGGAGCAAATTCTGGTTTGGAACCACAACTGCAGCTCAAGACTCCAGGTCACAATTCCAGTCCGAGGCCACAATTCCAGTTTGGAATCACAATTGTAGTTCAAGGCTTGTGGTCACAATTCCGGTTTGGAATTACAATTGCAGTTCAAGGCTTGAGGTCACAATTCCAATCTGAGGTAACAACTCCATTGGAATCACAATTTCAGTTCAATTTTTCAGGTCATAATTCCGGTTTGGAATCACAATTCCAGTTCAAGGCTTGAGGTCACAATTCTCGTTTGGAATCACAATTGCAGTCCAAGGCTTGTGGTCACAAGTCCAGTTTGCATCACAACTGCAGTTCAAGGCTCGAGGTCACAAATCCATTCTGAGGTCAAAATTCCAGTTTGGAAGCACAACTGCAGCTGAAGACTTGAGGTCACAGTTCCAGTCTGAGGCCGCAATTCCGGTTTGTAATCACAATTGCAGTTCGAGGCTTGAGATCACAATTCCAGTCTGAGGCCCCAGTTGCGGTTTGGAATCACAATTGCAGTTCGAGGCTTGAGATCACAATTCTAGTCTGAGGCCCCAGTTGCGGTTTGGAATCACAATTGCAGTTCCAGGCGCGAGGTCACAGATCGAGTCTGAGACTGCAATTCCTGTTTGGAATCACAACTTCAGTTCAAGGCTCGAGGTCACAATTCCAGTCTGAGGTCACAATTCCGGTTTGGAATCACAATTGTAGTTCAAGGCTCGAGGTCACAATTCCAGTCTGAGGTCACAATTCCTGTTTGGAATCACAATTGCAGTTCCAGGCTCGAGGTGCCAATTCCAGTCTGAGGTCACAATTGCTGTTTGGAATCAAAATTGCTGTTCAACGCTTGAGGTCACAATTCAAGTCTGAGGACACTATTCCGGTTTGGAAAGGCAATTTCAGTTTGGAATCACAATTCCAGTTCAGAATCATATTTCCAGTTTGGAATCACAATTGCAGTACGGAATCACAATTCCATTTTGGTATCCCAATTCCATTTAGGAATCACAATTCCAGTCTGATGTCACAATTCCAGTTTGTTATCACAATTGAAGTTCAAGGCTTGAGGTCACAATTCCAGTTTGCAATCACAATTGCAGTTCAAGGCTTTAGGTTAAAATTCCAGCCCGAGGTAACAACTTTATTTTGGAATCAAAATTGCAGTTCAAGTTTTCAGGTCATAATTCTGGTTTGGAATCACAGTCCCAGTTCAAGGCTTGAGGTCACAATTCCCGTTTGGAATCACAATTGCAGTTCCAGGCTCGAGCTCACAATTCCCGTCTGAGGTCAAATTTCCATCTTGGAAGCACAACTGCAGCTGAAGGCTCGGGGTGACAGTTCCAGTCTGAGGCCCCAATTCCGTTTTGGAATCACAATGGCAGTTCAAGTATCTAGGACACAGTTCCAGTGTGAGGTCACAATTCCGGTTTTGAATCACAACTGCACTTCAAGGCTCGAGGTCAGAATTACAGTTGGTGGTCAGAATTCCGGTTTGGAATCAAAATTTTAGTTCAAGGCTTGAGGTCACAATTCCAGTCTGAGGTCACAATTCCTGTTTTGAATCACAATATCTGTTCAAGCCTTGAGGTCACCATTTCAGTCTGAGGTCAAAATTTCCGTTTGGAAACACAATTGCAGTTCGAGGCTCGAGATCACAATTCCAGGCTGAGGCCAGAATTGCAGTTTGAAATCACATCTGCAGCACAAGGCTCGAGATCACACTTCCATTCTGAGGTACCAATTTCTGTCTGAGGTCAGAATTCCAGTTTGGAATCTCAATTGCATTTCAAGGCTCGATGTCACAATTCCAGTTTGAGGTGAGATTTCCAGTTTGGAATCACAATGGCAGATAAAGGCTCGGGGTCACAATTCCAGTCTGAGGCTCAAATTCTGCTTTGGAATCACAACTAAAGTTCATGACTCCAAGTCACAATTCCAGTCTGAGGTCCCAATAACAGCATGGAATCACAATTGCAGTTCAAGGCTCGGGGTCACAATTACAGTGTGAGGCCACAGTTCCCGTTTGGAATGACAACTGCACTTCAAGGATCCAGGCCACAAATCCACTCGGTGGTCACAATTCCAGTTTGGAATCACAATTCACGTTCAAGGCTTGAGGTCACAAATCTGTCTGAGGTCACAAGTCAATTTTGGAATCACAATTCATGTTCAAGGCTTGAGTTCACAATTCCAGTTTGGAATCACATTTGCAGTTCAAGGCTTGAGGTCTTAATTCCAGTCTGAGGACACAATTCCAGTTTGGAAACACAATCGCAGTTCAAGTCTCGAGATCACAATTCCAGTCTGAGGCCCCAATACCTGCATGGAATCACAATTGCAGTTCAAGGCTCGAGGTCAGAATTCCAGTCTGAGGCCAAAATTCCCGTTTGGAATCACAACTGCACTTCAAGGATCGAGGCCACAAATCCAGTCGGTGGTCACAATTCCTGTTTGGAATCACAGCTAAATTTCAAGGCTCGAAGTCACAATTGCAGTCTGAGGACACAATACCGGTTTGGAATCACAACTGCAGCTCAAGGCTCGGGGTCACATTTCCAGTCTGAGGCCACAACTCCCGTTTGGAATCACAACTGCAATTCAAGGCTCGAGGTCACAATTAGAGTTTGGAAACACAATAGCAGTTCAAGGCGTGAGGTCACCATTACTGTCTGAGGTCACAATTCCTGTTTGGAATCACAATTGCAGTTCAAGGTTTGAGGTCTGAATTCCAGTCTGAGGCCCTAATTCCTCTTTGGAATCACAAATAAACTTCAAGGCTCCAGGTCACAATTCCAGTCTGAGGTCCAAATTCTGGTTTGGAATCACATATGCTGATTATGGCTCGAGGTCACGAATCCAGTCTAAGGTCTCAGTTCTGGTTTGGAATCACAATTGCAGTTCAAGGCTCGAGGTCACAGTTCCAGTCTGAGGTCTCAATTCCTGTTTGGAATCACAATTGCAGTTCAAGGCTTGAGGTCAAAATTCCAGACTGAGGTCACAATTCCGGTTTGGAATCACAATTGTAGTTTAAGGTTTGAGGTCACAAATCCTGTCTGACGTCACAAGTGTATTTTGGAATCACAATTGATGTTCAAGGCTTGAGGTCTCAATTTCAGTTTGGTATGAAAATTGCAGTTCCTGGATTGAGTTCACAATTCCAGTTTGGGATCACATTTGCAGTTCAAGGCTTGAGGTCACAATTCCAGTTTGGAATCATATTGTCAGTTCCAGGCTTGAAGTCACAATTCCAGTCTGAGGACACAATACCGGTTTGGTACAACAACTGCATTTCAAGGCTCAAGGTCTCAATTCCAGTCTGAGGTTACAATTCCGATTTGCAGTCACAATAGCAGTTCAAGGCACGTGATCACATTTCCAGTCTGAGGCCCCAATTCCGGTTTGGAAGCACAACTGCTGTTCATGTCTCGAGGTCACAATTCCAGTCTGAGGACCCAATTCCCGTTTGGTATCAAAACTGCAGCTCAAGGCACTGGGTCACAATTCCAGTCTGAGTCCACAATTCCTGTTTGGAATCACAACTAAATTTCAAGGCTCCAAGTCACAGTTCCAGTCTGACGTCCAAATTCTGGTTTGGAATCACAACTGCTGATCCTGGCTCGAGATCACAATTCCCTTCTGAGGTCACAAATCCGGTTTGAAATCACAAATGCGGTTCAAGGCTCGAGGTCTCAAATCTAGTCTGAGTTCACAATTCCTGTTTGGAATCACAACTGCAGCTCAAGACTCAAGGTCACAGTTCCAGACTGATGTCACAAATCCGGTTTGGAATCACATTTGCAGTTGAAGGCTTGAGGTGACAAATCCTGTCTAAGGTCACAAGTGAATTTTGGAATCATAATTGATGTTCAAGTCTTGAGATCACAATTTCAGTTTTTCCGAAAATTGCAGTTCAATGCATGAGGTCACAATTCCAGTTTGGAATAACAATTGCAGTTCAAGTCTTGAGGTCACAATTCAAGTTTGGAATCACATTAGCAGTTCAAGTCTTGAGATCACAATTCCAGTCTGAGGTCACAATTCCGGTTTGGAATCACAACTGCTGTTCATGTCTCGAGGTCATGATTCCAGTCTGAGGACTTAATTCCGGTTTGTAATCACTAATGCAGTTCAAGTCTTGAAGTCAGAATTCCAGTCTGAGGTCACAATTCCTGTTTGGAATCACAGCAAAATTTCAATGCTCCAAATCACAATTCCATTCCGGGGTGAAAATTTCGGTTTGGAATCAGAACTGCTGATAATGGCTCGAGGTCACGAATCCAGTCTGAGGTCCCAGTTTCGGTTTGAAATCACAATTTCAGTTCAAGGCTCTAGGTCACAATTCCAGTCTGAGGTCTCAATTGCAGTTTGGAATCACAACTAAAGTTGAAGTCTCGAAGTCACAATTCCAGTCTGAGGACCCAATACCGGTTTGGAATCACTACTTCTGTTCATGTCCTGAGGTCACGATTCCAGTCTGAGTACCCAATTCCGGTTTGGAATCACAACTGCAGCTCAAGGCTCGGGGTCACAATTCGAGTCTGAGGACAGAATTCCTGATTAGAATCACAAATGCATTTCAAGGCTCGAGATCACAATTCCAGTCTGAGGCCCCAGTTCCACTTTGGAATCAGGACTGCATCTCAAGGCTTGATGTAACAATTACAGTTTGGAATCACAATTGATGTTCAAGGCTTGAGTTCACAATTTCAGTTTGTTATCAGAATTGCAGTTCCGGGCTTGAGTTCAAAATTCCAGTTTGGAATAACAATTGCAGTTCCAGTCTTGAGGTCACAATTCCTGTTTGGAATAACCATTGCAGTTCAAGGCTTGAGGTCGCAATTGCAGTTTGGAATCACATTTGCAGTTCATGTCTTGAGGTCACTATTCCAGTCTGAGGACACAATTCGTGTTTGGGATCAGAATTGTAGTTCTAGTCTCATGATCTCAATTCTGGTCTGAGGCCCCAGTTCTGGTGTGGAATCACAACTGGTGTTCATATCTTGAGGTCACGATTCCAGTCTGAGGACCCAATTCTGGTTTGGTATCACAACTGCAGCTCAAGGCTCGAGGTAAAAAATCCAGTGTGTGGTCACAAATCCGGCTTGGAATCACAATTGCAGTTCAAGGCTTGAGATCTCAAATCCTGTCTGAGGTAAGAAGTGTATTTTGGAATGACAATTGATGTTCAAGGCTGGAGGTCACAATTTCAGTTTGGTACCAAAATTGCAGTTCCACTCTTGAGTTCGCAAGTCCAGTTGGGAATAAATTTTGCTGTTCAAGACTTGAGGTCACAATTCCTATTTGGACTCACAACTGCAGCTCAAGGCTCGAGGTCTCAATTCCAGTCTGAGGTCACAATTCCGGTTAGGAATCACAACTGCTGTTCATGTCTCGAGGTCATGATTCCAGTCTGAGGACCCAATTCCGATTTGGAATCAAAAATGCAGTTCAAGGATCGAGGTCACAATTCCAGTCTGAGGTCACAATTCCTGTTTGGAATCTCAACTGCAATTCAAGGCTCGAGGTCACAAATCCAGTCTGAGGTCATAATTCAGGTTTGGAATCACAATTGCAGTTCAAGGCTCGAGTTCACAATTCCAATCCGAGGTCACAATTCCTGTTTGGAATCACAATGGCAGTTCATGGCTCGAGGTCACAATTGCAGTCCGAGGTCACAATTCCTGTTTGGAATCATAATGACAGTTCAACGCTCGAGGTCTCAATTCCAGGCTGAGGTCACAATTTCGATTTGGAATTACAATGGCAGTTCAAGGCTCGAAGTCACAATTACAATTTAGAATCACAATTGCAGTTCAAGGCTTGAGGTCACCATTACTGTCTGACGTCAAAATTTCTGTATGGAATCACAATTGCAGTTAAAGGATTGAGGTCACAAATCCAGTCTGAGGTCACAATTCTTGTTTGGAATCACAATTGCAGTTCAAGGCTGAAGTTCTCAATTCCAATCTGAGGCCGCAATTCCGGTTTGGAATCACAATTAATGTACCAGGCTCGATGTCATAATTGCTGTCTTGGGTCACAATACCTGTATGGAATCAGAACTGCTGTTCATTGCTTGAGGTCAGGATTCTCGTCAGAGGCCCCAGTTAAGTTTTGGAATCAAAACTGCAGTTCAAGGCATGGTTTAACAATTCCAGTCTGAGGACAAAATTCCCGTTTAGAATCAAAAGTGCAGCTCAAGGCTCGAGGTCAAAATTACAGTTTGCAATCACAACTGCAGTTCAAGATTTGAGGTCACCTTTATTGTCGGAGGTCAAAAATTCTGTTTTGAATCAAAATTGCAGTTCAAGGCCCGAGGTCACAATTCCAATCTGAAGTCACAATTCCGGTTTGGAATCACAATTGCATTTCAAGGCTCGAGATCACAATTCCAGTCTGAGGCAACAATACCGGTTGGGAACCCCAACTGCTGTTCATTGCTCGAGGTCAAAATACCAGTCTGACGACCCAATTGCAGTTTCGTATCACAACTGTAGCTCAAGGCTCGAAGTCAAAATTCCAGTCTGAGGTCACAATTCCACTATGGAATCACAATTGCAGTTCAAAGCTCAGGGTCACAATTCCAATCTGAGGTCACAATTCCAGTTTAGAATTACAATTGCAGATCAAGGCTTGAGCTCACAATTCCAGTTTGGAATAACAAGTTCATTTCTATATCACAATTCCTTTCTAAGCTCACAATACCTGTTTGGAATCACAATTGCAGATCAAGGCTTGATGTCAAAATTCCAGTCTGATCTCAGAATTCTGGTTTGGAATCAAGAGTGCAGATCAAGGCCTGAGGTCCCAATTCCAGTCTGCGGTCACAATTCCGGTTTGGAATCAAAAATGCAGTGCAAGGCTAGAGGTCACATTTCCACTATGGAATCACAATTGCAGTTCAAAGCTCAGGGTGAAAATTCCAGCCTGAGCTCACAATTCCAGTTTGGAATTACAATTGCAGATCAAGGCTTGAGCTCACAATTCCAGTTTGGAATCACAATTCCTCTACTATGCCACAATTAGAGACTGAGGGCAGAATTCCAGTTTGGAATCACAATTCCATTTGATGTCACAATTCCAGTCGGAACTCACAATTCCAGTTTGGAATCAAAATTGCAGATCAAGGATTGAGCTCAAAATTCCAGTTTGGAATCACAAGTTCATTTCTATATCAGAAGTCCTTGCTTTACTCACAATAAAAGTTTGGAATCACAATTCCACTTTTATATCCCCATTCCAGTCTGCGGTCACAATTTCGATTTAGAATCACAATTGCAGTGCAAGGCTAGAGGTCACTATTACACTATGGAATCACAATTGCAGTTCAAAGTTCACGGTCAAAATTCCAATCTGAGGTCACAATTCCAGTTTGGAATTACAATTGCAGATCAAGGCTTGAGCTCACAATTCCAGTTTGGAATAACAAGTTCATTTCTATATCACAATTCCTTTCTAAGCTCACAATTCCTGATTGGAATCAAAATTCCTCTACTATGTCACAATTAGAGACAGAGGGCAGAATTCCAGTTTGGAATCACAATTCCATTTCATGTCAAAATTCCAGTCTGAGCTCACAATTCCCGTTTGGAATCACAATTATATTTCAAGGCTTGAGGTCCCAATTCCAGTCTGCGGTCACAATTCCGGTTTGGAATCACAATTGCAATGCCAGGCTAGAGGTCACAATTCCACTATGGAATCACAATTGCAGTTCAAAGCTCAGGGTCACAATTCCAGTCTGAGGTCACAATTCCAGTTTGGACTTACAATTGCAGATCAAGGCTTGAGCTCACAATTCCAGTTTGGAATCACAATTTCATTTCTATATCACAATTCCTTTCTAAGCTCACAATTCCTGATTGGAATCACAATTGCTCTACTATGTCACAATTAGAGACTGAGGGCAGAATTCCAGTTTGGAATCACAATTCCATTTGATGTCACAATTCCAGTGTGAGCTCACAATTTCAGTTTGGAATCAAAATTGCAGATCGAGCCTTGAGGTCCCAATTCCACTCTGCGGTCACAATTCCGGTTTGGAATCACAATTGCTGTGCACGGCTAGATGTCACAATTCCACTATGGAATCACAATAACATTTCAAACATCAGGGTCACAATTCCAGTCTGATGTCAAAATTCCAGTTTGGAATTACAATTGCAGATCAAGGCTTGAGCTCACAATTCCAGTTTGGAATCACAATTCCACTTCCATATCCCCATTCCATTCTGCGGTCACAATTCCGATTTAGAATCACAACTGCAGTGCAGGCTATAATCACTATTCCACTATGGAATCACAATTGCAATTCAAAGATCAGAGTCACAATTCCAGTCTGAGGCCACAATTCCAGTTTGGAATTACAATTGCAGATTAAGGCTTCAGCTCAAAATTCCAGTTTGGAATGAAAAGTCCATTTGATGTCACAATTCCAGTCTGAGCTCACAATTCTATTTTGGAAACTAAATTGCAGATCAAGGCTTTAGTTCCCAGTTCCAGTCTGCGGTCAAAATTCCGGTTTGGAATCACAATTGCAGTGCAAGGCTAGAGGTCACAATTCCACTATGGAATCACAATTGCAGTTCAAAGCTCAGGGTCACAATTCCAGTCGGAGGTCACAATTCCTGTCTGCAATTAGAATATCAGATCAAGGATTGAGCTCACTATTCCAGTTTGGAATCACAATTCCATTTTATGTCACAATTCCAGTCTGAGCTCACAATTCCAGTTTGGAATCAAAATTGCACATCAATGCTTGAGGTACCAAATACAGCCTGAGGTCACAATTCCGGTTTGGAATCACAATTGCAGTGCAAGGCTAGCGGTCGCAATTCCACTATGGTATAAAAATTGCAGATAAAGGCTTGAGGTCCCAATTCCAGTGTGAGGTCACAATTCCAGTTTGGAATTACAATTGCAGATCAAGGCTTGAGCTGACAATTCCAGTTTGGAATCACAAGTTCATTTCTATATCACAATTTTTTTCTAAGCTCACAATACCTCTTTGGAATCACAATTGCCGATCATTGATTGATGTCAAAATTCCAATCTGATCTCAGAATTCCAGTTTGGAATGAAAAGTCCATTTGATGTCACAATTCCAGTCTGAGCTCACAATTCCAGTTTGGAATCAAAATTATATTTCAAGGTTTGAGGTCCCAATTCCAGTCTGCGGTCACAATTCCGGTTTGGAATCACAATTGCAGTGCAAGGCTAGAGGTCACAATTCCACTATGGAATCACAATTGCAGTTCAAGGCTCAGTGTCACAATTCCAGTCTGAGGCCACAGTTCCAGTTTGGAATTACAATTGTAGATCAACGCTTGAGCTCACAATTCCAGTTTGGAATCACAATTTCATTTCTATATCACAATTCCATTCTAAGCTCACAATTCCTGATTGGAATCAGAATTCCTCTACTATGCCACAATTAGAGACTGAGGTCACAATTCCAGTTTGGAATTACAATTGCAGATCAAATCTTGAGCTCACTATTCCAGTTTGGAATCACAAGTTCATTTCTATATCACAATTCCTTGCTGAGCTCACAATACATGTTTGGAATCACAATTCCACTTCTATGTCCCCATTCCAATCTGCGGTCACAATTCCGGTTTGGAATCACAATTGCAGCGCATGGCTAGAGGTCACAATTGCATTATGGAATCAAAATTGCAGTTCAAAGCTCAGGGTCACAATTCCAGTCTGAGGTCATAATTCCGATTTGGAATCACAATTTCATTGGAAGGGTTGAGCTCACAATTCCAGTTTGGAATCACAATTTCATTTCTATATCACAATTCCTTTCTAAGCTCACAATTCCTGATTGGATTCAAAATTCCTCTTCGATGTCACAATTAGAGACTGAGGGCAGAATTCCAGTTTGGAATCACAATTCCATTTGATGTCACAATTCCAGTCTGAGCTCACAATTCCAGTTTGGAATCAAAATTGCAGATCAAGGCTTGAGGTTCCAATTACCGTCTGTGGTCACAATTCCCGATTGGAATCACAATTGCAGCGCAAGTCTTGATATCACATTTCAACTATGGAATGAGAAATGTAATTCAAAGCTCAGGGTCACAATTCCAATCTGAGCTCACAATTCCAGTTTGGAATCACAATTTCATTTCTATATCACAATTCCTTTCTAAGCACACAATTCCTGATTGGAATCACAATTCCTCTACTATGTCACAATTAGAGACTGAGGGCAGAATTCCAGTTTGGAATCACAATTCTATTTTATGTCACAATTCCAGTCTGAGCTCACAATTCCAGTTTGGAATCAAAATGGCAGATCAAGGCTTGAGGTCCCAATTCCAGTCTGCGGTCACAATTCCGCTTTGGAATCACAAGTGCGTTGCACGGCTAGAGGTCACAATTCCACTATGCAATCACAATTGCATTTCAAAGCTCAAGGTCACAATTCCAGTCTGAGGTCATAATTCCGATTTGGAATCACAATTTCATTGGAAGGCTTGAGCTCACCATTCCAGTTTGGAATCACAATTTCATTTCTATATCACAATTCCTTTCTAAGCTCACAATTCCTGATTGGATTCACAATTCGTCTTCGATGTCACAATTAGAGACTGAGGGCAGAATTCCAGTTTGGAATCACAATTCCATTTGATGTCACAATTCCAGTCTGAGTTCACAATTCCAGTTTGGAATCAAAATTGCAGATCAAGGCTTGAGGTCCCACTTCCAGTCTGCGGTCACAATTCCGGTTTGGAATCACAATTGCTGTGCACGGCTAGATGTCACAATTCCACTATGGAATCACAATAACATTTCAAACATCAGGGTCACAATTCCAGTCCAAGGTCAGAATTCCACTTTAGAATTAACATTGCATATAACGGCTTGAGCTGACAATTCCTGTTTGGAATCACTAGTTCATTTCTACATGACAATTCCATTCTAAGCTTACAATTCCTGATTGGAATCACAATTCCACTACTATGTCACAATTAGAGACTGAGGGCAGAATTCCAGTTTGGAATCAAAATTGCAGATCAAGGCTTGGAGGTCCCAATTCCAGTCTGCGGTCACAATTCCGGATTGGAATGAGAATTGCAGTGCAAGGCTAGAGGTCACAATTCCACTATGGAATCACAATTGCATTTCAAAGCTCAGGGTCACAATTCCAATCTGAGGTCACAATTCCAGTTTGGAATTACAATTGCAGATCAAGGCCTGTGGTCCCAATTCCAGTCTGAGCTCAAAATTCTGGTTTGGAATCACAAATGCAGTGAAAGGCTAGATGTCACATTTCCACTATGCATTCAGAAATGCAATTCAAAGCTAAGGGTCACAATTCCAGTCTGAGGTCACAATTCCAGTTTGGAATTACTATTGCAGATCAACGCTTGAGCTCACAATTCCAGTTTGGAATCACAATTTCATTTCTATATCTCAATTCCTTTCTAAGCTCACAATTCCTGATTGGAATCACAATTCCTCTACTATGTCACAATTAGAGACTGAGGGCAGAATTCCAGTTTGGAATCAAAATTGCAGATCAAGGTTTGAGGTCCCAATTCCAGTCTGTGGTCACAATTCCAGTTTGGAATCAAAATTGCAGTGCAAGTTTAGAGGTCACAATTCCGCTATGGAATCACAATTGCATTTCAAAGCTCATGGTCACAATTCCAGTCTGAGGTCATAATTCCGGTTTGGAATCACAATTTCATTGGAAGGCTTGAGGTCACAATTCCAGTTTGGAATTACAATTTCATTTCTATATCACAATTCCTTTCTAAGCTCACAATTCCTGATTGGAATCAGAATTCCTCTACTATCCCACAATTAGAGACTGAGGGCAGAATTCCAGTTTGGAACCACAATTTCATTTGATGTCCCAATTCCAGTCTGAGCTCACAATTCCAGCTTGGAATCAAAATTGTACATCAAGGCTTGAGGTCCCAATTCCAGTCTGCGGTGACAATTCCGGTTTGGAATCACAATTGCAGTGCAAGGCTAGAGGTCACAATTCCACTATGGAATCACAATTGCAGTTCAAAGCTCAGGGTCACAATTCCAGTCGGAGGTCACAATTCCTGTCTGCAATTAGAATATCAGATCAAGGCTTGAGCTCACAATTCCAGTTTGGAATCACAATTCCATTTGATGTCACAATTTCAGTCTGAGCTCACAATTCCAGTTTGGAATCAAAATTGCAGATCAAGGCTTGAGGTTCCAATTACCGTCTGTGGTCACAATTCCCGATTGGAATCACAATTGCAGCGCAAGTCTGGATATCACATTTCAACTATGGAATGAGAAATGTAATTCAAAGCTCAGGGTCACAATTCCAATCTGAGCTCCCAATTCCAGTTTGGAATCAAAATTCCAGATCAAGGCTTGAGGTCCCAATTCCAGTCTGCGTTCAAAATACCAGTTTGGAATCACAATTGCAGTGCAAGGCTTGAGGTCACAATTCCACTATGGAATCACAATTTCATTTCTATATCACAATTCCTTACTGAGCTCACAATACATGTTTGGAATCACAATTCCACTTCTATGGCCCCATTCCAATCTGTGGTCACAATTCTGGTTTGGAATCACAATTACATCTCAAGGCTTGAGGTCAATATTCCAGTCTGAGGTCACAATCCCGGTTTGGAATCACAATTGCCGTGCAAGGCTTGAGGTCACAATTCCACTATGGAATCAGAATTGCAGTTCAAAGCTCAGGGTCACATTTCCAGTCTGAGGTCACAATTCCAGTTTGGAATTATAATTGCAGATCAAGGCTTGAGCTCACAATTCCAGTTTGGAATCACAAGTTCATTTCTATATCACAATTCCTTTCTAAGCTCACAATTCCTGATTGGAATCACAATTCCTCTACTATGTCACAATTAGAGACTGAGGGCAGAATTCCAATTTAGAATGCAATTGCAGATCAAGGCTTGAGGTCAAAATTCCAGTCTGAGCTCACAATTCCAGTTTGGAATCAAAATTGCAGATCAAGGCTTGAGTTCCCAATTCCAGTCTGCTCTCACAATTCCATTTTGGAATCACAATTGCAGTTCATGGCTAGAGGTCACAATTCCACATTGGAATCACAATTGCACTTCAAAGCTCAGGATCACAATTCAAGTCTGAGGTCACAATTCCAGTTTGGAATTACAATTGCAGATCAAGGCTTGAGCTCACAATTCCAGTCTGCGGTCACAATTCCAGTTTGGTATGACAAATGCAGTGCAAGGCTAGAGGTCACAATTCCACGTTGGAATCACAATTGCATTTCAAAAGTCAGGGTCACAATTCCAGTCTGAGGTCACAATTGCAGTTTGGAATTACAATAGCAGATCAAGGCTTGAGCTCACAATTCCAGTTTGGAATCACAATTTCATTTCTATATCACAATTCCTTTCTAAGCTCACAATCCCTGATTGGAATGACAATTCCTCTGCTATGTCACAATTAGAGACTGAGGGCAGAATTCCAGTTTGGAATCAAAATTGCAGATCAAGGCTTGGAGGTCTCAATTACAGCCTGTGGTCACAATTCCGGTTTGGAATACAAATGCAGTGCAAGTTTAGAGGTCACAATTCCACTATGGAATCACAATTGCATTTCAAAGCTCAAGGTCACAATTCCAGTCTGAGGTCACAATTCCGGTTTGCAATTACAATAGCAGATCAAGGCTTGAGCTCACAATTCCAGTTTGGAATCACAATTTCATTTCTATATCACAATTCCTTTCTAAGCTCACAATTCCTGATTGGATTCACAATT